>NW_024080893.1:331097-964765 GCF_003009895.1 Hyaena hyaena | reverse complement strand
AGGACTGCCTTTGCCGCATCCCATAGATTTTGGATTGTTGTGTTTTCATTTTTGTTTGTTTCCATATATTTTTTAATTTCATCCCTAATTGCCTGATTGGCCCATTCATTCTTTAGTAGGGTGGTCTTTAACCTCCATGTTTTTGAGGTTTTTCCAGGCTTCTTCCTGTGATTAATTTCAAGTTTCAAAGCATTATGATCTGACAGTGTGCATGGTATGATCTCAATTCTTTTATATATATTGAGGGCTGCTTTATGTCCCAGTATATGATCTATCTTGGAGAATGTGCCATGCGCACTTGAGAAGAAAGTAAACTCCTTGGCCTCAGGATGTAGAGTTCTAAATATATCTGTCAGATCCATCTGGTCCAAAGTGTCTTTCAAGTCCATTGTTTCTTTAGTGATTTTCTGTCTGGTTGACCTGTCCATTGCTGTAAGTGGAGTATTGAAGTCCCCTGCTATGAGCACATTCTTATCTATGAGACCGTTTCTCTTTGTGATTAATTGTTTTGTATATTTAGGAGCTCCCATATTCGGTGCATAGACATTTATGATTCTTTCTGATGGATAGACCCTGTAACTATTATGTAATGCCCTTCTTCATCTCTTGTTATTGTGTTTAATTTAAAGTCCAGTTTGTCTGATATAAGTATACCTACTCTGGCTTTCTTTTGATTTCCAGTAGCATGATATATATTTCTCCATCCCCTTACTTTTAATCTGAAGGTATCTTCCCGTCTAAAATGAGTTCCTTGTAGACAGCATATAGATGGATTTTGTTTTTTTATCCATTCTTCTACCCTATGTCTTTTGATTGGAGCATTCAGCCCATTTACATTCAGTGTTATTATTGAGATATGTGGGTTTAGAGTCTTTGTGTCCTTTGTGGAGTTCATGCTTGTGGTAGTGTCTGTGGTATCTTTGTTCCCTGTAACCTTTCCTTCAGAGCGTCCCCCTCAGGATTTCTTGTAAGGCTGGCTTCATGGTGACAAATTCTTTCAATTTCTGTTAATTTGGAAAGGTTTTTATCTCTCCTTCTATTTTGAATGACAGGCTTGCTGGATAGAGGATTCTTGGCTGCATATTTTTACTGTTCATCACACTGAAGATCTCCTGCCATTCCTTTCTGTCCTGCCACGTTTCAGTAGATAGGTCTGTCACCACTTTGATAGGTTTGCCTTTGTATGTTAGGGCCCTTTTCTCCCTAGCTGCTTTCAAAATTTTCTCTTTGTCCTTATATTTTGCCATTTTTACTATGATATGCCTTGCAGAAAGTCGATTCAGATTACATCTGAAGGGGGTCCTCTGAGCCTCTTGTATTTCTTTCTTTCTTTCTTTTTTTTCAAATAGTTTATTGTCAAATTAGTTTCCACATAACACTCAGTGCTCATCCCCACAAGTGTCCTCCTCCATGACCATACCCCACTCCCCCCCACATCCATCAGTCCTCAGTTTTTGTCAGCATTCAAGAGTCTCTCATGGTTTGCCTCTCTCCCTTTCCCCCACCATTTCTGCCCTTCTTCTCCCCCTTGTTCCTCCGTCAAGTTCCTCCTAATCCTCCTATATGTGCAAACATATGATATTTGTCCTTCTCTGCCTGACTTATTTCATTCAGCATAACACCCTCAAGGTCTATCCATGTTGCTACACATGGCCAGATTTCATTGTTTCTCATTGCCATGTGGTATTCCATGGTATAGATAAACCACATCTTCTTGATCCATTCATCTGTTGATGGACACTAAGTGAGTCTCTTGTATTTCAATGTTTACTTCTTTTCCCAGGTCGGGGAAGTTCTCTGCTATAATTTGTTCCAGGACTCCTTCAGCACCTTTCCCTCTCTCTTCCTCTTCTGGGAGGAAGAGAGATGTCCCCTATGTTTTTTTCAAGCCCAGCTATTAATTTTACCATTATTATTCTAAAATCTTGTTCAATTATGCTGCTGATATCTGTTTTGAGCAGTTCTTTAGCTGTCATTTCTTCTTGGAGTTTCTTTGGAGGAGAGCTCTTTCATTTCATCATTTTAGTTAGCTTTCCGGCTCTTGTTGGTTTTAAAGACCTGTTATGCTCTCTGTTTCTATGAGCGCTGCTCTATCCAAGAAGACTCTTTGACTGTCCAGGGCCTATCCTTTCAGAGAGTGTTTTTGAATGGTATCCCTTGGTCTCTCTTGTTGGGACCTTGGTTATTTTATTTTCCTATTCGTAGTGATATTTGGGACTCTCCACCTTGTGTACTCTGGCTTGTTTCTTGAGGTAGCCCTTGAAAAGAAAACAGACAGACAAACACACAGGTAGCAGGAGCACACAAACGCACAGGCTAATTCAACTAACATGCAAAGTGAGAGGGAAAACGAAAAAGTTAAGAGAAAAGATGGAGGAGGGAGGGCGAATAATATGGAGTATAAAATACATAAAAGGGTCAAAAAGGAAAAAAGAAGAAAACCGATGGACAAAGAACGGTTTAAAGCATATAACCGGATTTCCCAGCTACAGTTAAATAGCCGTGTGTATGCAGTGCTGGTTGAAGAGCATAGAGAGTGAGAGAGAAGACTGGGTGGGATGAGGCAAAATTGGAAATAGGATGAACAGGCAGAAGGGACACGAAGCTTTTTTCAAAGAGGTAAAGGGTAGAATATGGTTGGATAGGTGAGAGAAGGATGCTGGTATTATCCAGAGAAACTATATAGTCTAATTAGTCCTGATAGAAAGAGATGAAAATGTCAGGAGGTAAAAAATTTACATCTACAGAATTGACTAAATTTGATTGTTTAAGCACGCCAGTGACAGAGATAATCAGGTCAGTGTTCTGCGGAAAAAAAGAAAAAAACAAACAAACAAACAAAAAAAAAAAATAAAAGGGGAAAAGGGAGGAGGGCAGCTCTCAAACAGGGATGGGCGTGGTGTGATCCAGTGAGTCAGGCGGGAGTTCTGCCTGGAGGTTGTAGGGAGGAGAGTGGCGGCGCTCCACCTCGCTTTTATAGGCGTGTAAACTTTCTGGGCCAGGGGCTCAGGCAAAGTTTGTTGTGCTTTTTGACCCAGGCCAGTCCCAGCCCCCAAATCCTAGGCCAAGCATCCCGCTGAAATTGCCTCAGGCGATCCCCTGGCTTCCCCCTCAGGGCAATTCCAATCTTCCAGGCTGGCTCTGGGGGTGGAGCCAGAAGCCTCCGCTCCTTTCTCCTCCGGGTGGGGCTGGGGGGCGGGGTGCTTTGTCTGCCGGCGCGCTGAGCCCGCTGGAGTGAGGAAACCGAGTTCCCTCTGTGTCTCAATCACCCAAAACACGAACTCGAGGTCACATCTGCCAGTTTTTAGCGCTCTGCCTTCCCTCTAGAGCTCCAGCCAGCCAGGAGCACGGACTCTGGTGCCCGCGCGCCTCCTCAGGGGTCCAAGCCCGCCTCGAGGGTAATGGCTGCAGGCGCGCAGCCTCTCCCCGCCAGCCAGGAGCCCGCACAAAGAAGCAAATCGCGAGCGCAGCCCCTCCTGGGCGACTTGGAGCGTGGAGGGGCCTGACGCGCAGGTATTTTGTGCGCAAAGATTTTCTACACCCCGAGCGGAGGATTTTCTGTTTCGGACTCTTTTTCCCTTCTCACTCCCCACAGAGGGGGGTGGCCCGTCTCTCCAGTCTCCAATTCAGGCCCGATTTTTACTTCCCCAGTTTGCACTCACGTTAGAAGGCTTTCTCAGTGGAATCTGCGTCCTTTCTCTCCCAGTCTCTTGGGTGTGGTACGGTTTCCCATGGCTTCAGATCTTTTCCGTGTGATGCCTGGGCGCAAGTGCAGGTACGGAGCTCCCTACTTCTCCACCATCTTCTATACAAAAAAAAAAAAATCTGGTTCCAGTTTCTAGAAGATTTCACATCTGATTGTGCCTGCCAGTTGCTTCCCTTTGCTGTTTTCATACCATGCATTTTCATATGATATTTCATGTTGATTTTCATAATAATCCTATGAGGTGGGCACTGTTTTCCATTATTATATTATTTTGGAGGGAAAAACTAAGACCCAGATATTGACTTGCACAAGGTCATATGACAAAATGAGGGTCAGGACTCAAACCTAGGTCCCTGACTCTAATATTAGCCCATGCTTTTGGCACTGCCCGTACCATGTTGTCCTAGGTCTTAGAAATTTTCTCTGGTTTGAGAGCACAGCTTCTTGAGGGCTGTGATGCCTTACCAGAGAAAAGAAGTTATTTAAGGCTGTAGTATAAGGACTGTTGCAGACACACTTCTGATAAGATCCGTTTAGGGTTCGGACAGAGATTCACACTCACATCCAGGACTGAGCCAATGGGGAAAGAGGCCAACTCAACTATCCATACTCTCTTTCCTTCCCTCCCTTTTGTGCATTCTAGTGTCCCCCCTGTGGTCACTGCCTGTGAAGCTGAGTGCCCTGTTTCTGTTCTCTGACTGTGGTGGTCACCCACACCTCCTGTCCCTAGGTTAGGTTACACTTTTGCTACAATATTAACAGTTTACCTGTTCTGCTTCCCATTTGCTTCATAATCTTTTATCATCCTTAATCTGTGATAAACTCATTCATTAAGATGTATGGGGGGAATTTTCAGTTTAAAAAAGGAGGAATCCTCAAGAAGACAAAGAAACAAAAACATTAATCAAAAAATATTAATTTCTATGAGTAGAGATCTTTTTGTGGCAGAATGGTTTTTCTGCTGCACACCTAACACTATACCAGAATTGATCACCAACAATATGTTAATGACTTCCCTCGTCTATATTCTTTTCAGCAATTAATTAAAATATCCCAGTTCTGATAAGCATTTCATAAATACTTTGATCTCACTTTGCCTGCGTTAGTAGTGGAAGAAAATGTAGGAGAAACTATATCAGCTTTGAAGAAAACAAGCCCAAGTTTAAAGCCCACCTTTGTTGTTTTTGACAAGTCACAGAATCTCTAAGTCTTGGTTTCCTCATTTGTAAAGTGGAGTAATACTTCCTAGCTTCTAACTTATAAGGACTGAATGTAAGAAGCCCTCAAGCCCCCGGTGGTGTGCTGAATTGGCTTGTCCTGGTTCCTAAGAGCCAATTATTAAATTTTCAGGAACTTTCTGAGTTGGTTGTTAAACATAGCTATTAGTAAAAATTAAATAAACTTACAATTAAATACATTTTAAAAACAGAGGTAATAAATACTCAAAACTCATCACATGCTAGTTATTTTACTATATTTTACAATTATCTCTGCTCTTGTGGTTAATTCCATCTATTGTATCTGTAAGGTGGAAATACTAAATAATGGTGTGACACTGTACATTTCTCCCCAACCTTGTGTTGAGTAACATCTTGTTGATAGTGTGGCCACGATGAGAATATTTACACCACCGAAATGAGCAAAATCTATAAATCAGGATCTGATTTATTGCTTTGTTGATTGCATAAGACAAGCAGGGCTGGTGGGCAAAATTTGGCCCGTGGATAATTTTGTATAGCCTGGAAACTAAGAAGTTTCATATTTTTTAAGAACAACAGAGATCATATGTGGCTGCAAAACCTAAAGTATTTACTTTTTGGCCCGTTAGAGAAAAGTTTGCTGAGGAGAAAATGTTAATAGTAAAGATTAAACTTAAAAGCGCCTCATGCTTGTAGCTTTACATTGTGAGGAGCACACACATCAAAGTGAAGAAATGTCTTCCAGTGTCTGAAAACTATTATTTGGTTCAGCAAAGAAGCTGCTTATGTCACTGATTAATAAGTGAACTTCTAACATATATGTTGCAGCTGAAAGAGGGATCAGTTTAATGAATGTAATTTGTGTGAGGGTAACAGTTCCACAGTACATTGCACATGTGATTTCATGACAGCAAATCTACTGGGAAAAGCATTAGTGGACTAGAATGCAGTTCCATTTATTAAATCATGGTTGAAAACCAGCTACCAATACAAGAGAATTCAGCAAAGCTAAGTAAAAGGATTCTGTGATAGTCAATTGGCTACATGGAATTTACAATATACCAAAACTCTGTGTTTTATTATTATTTGTGAAGCGTGTTACACATCTGTTATATCTAAAAAGTTGAAATATATGAGCGTGTGTCTGTATATGTACTCATCTCTCTGAGAGCTATCTGTTAAACATTCCCCAGCCCACCACTGCCCCCACCTCTATTTCTTCATGCCTCCTGCATACTCTCTTGAAAAGCACTGGCCTTCTTTTACTTCATGGGATCCTCCACACTACCTCCTGGCTCAGAGCTTTGCTATTGCCTTTTCCTTTTCTCCTCAATACCTTTCACTCTCAAGACTCCTGAGCTCCTTCAGATCTAGACTAGCTGGGCAAACGTGATAGTGTCAAATACCGGGGAAAACAACAATAGCCAATGCTTAGGTAGCACTTCTATGTATCAGATTCTCTATATGTAGCAGCACATAGCAGATATGAATTGATTTAATCTTTAGAATAACCCCATGAAATGGGTAGTAATTATATGTCCGTGTTACAGATGAGGAGATCTAGGTATGTAAAGTAAAATCCTAAGGTCTAAGGTCACACAGCTCATATGTGGCAGAGCTGAGGTTTCGATACAAGTGATAGGTTCCAGAGTCTGTGTCCTTCATCATCATCTTCCACTGCGACTGGTGAGAATAGCATAGGCTTCTGCTACCCAAGAAGAACTGGCCTGGCAGTCATTCAGGAGTCTTCAGGCCGCCCAGAGCTGCAGAGCAGGACTCTCCAAATCAGAGTGGGTAACTTAAAGGGCTGAATTCCTCTTCTTCCTTGTGACGAGGGGTGTGTCTGGGGGTATGCTTCAGTACATAGGGAACCCATAGGTATAATGAACGTGAGCCTAAAGGACCGACACATGTTGTTGAATAAGAGGACTAAAATTTAGCATTCTTAAGAGATTTGAACGTAGAACTTTCACTAACTTTACCAAGGAACATTGGCACACGCACACACACACACACACACACACACACACCCATGTGTGTGCACAGGCATGCTACTTTGGAAAGTTCTTCTTTTCTCAGATCACTCATTGATTTAGCTAACGAATAGTTATGCAATCAATTTTCCATGAGACGTACTATGCTAAGACCAGGAATGGATATAAAGGCAAGTTGGCTACTGTGGGTGTCCTCCAGAAATTTTGTTCTTATAAGAGAGATAGCAGGTAACTCTGATAGACAAGTTCAGAAGAATTAAGGGACAATGAGGGAACTACAAATACAGGATGACAAGGGTTTGGTGGGCAGCATGGAGGCAGATGAGGAATGGGGTTGGCTTCAGGGAGGACACAGCACTTGTGGTGGGCCTGACAGACCTGAGGATAGAAAACGAAGGTGATTTAGTTAAAAGGAAGAACTTGTGCAAACCCACGGAGGTCAGAGAGCTTGGCATAGGTGTGCAAGTAGTCAAGGTCCGTAGAGAGACAGGATGTGAGAAAATGCTAGAAAGATAGATTAGGGCTGGATTGTCAGAGGTGGAAGAGGTTCTAAATGTCAAACCATAGCATTTTAAAATTATTTTGTAGGCACTGGGAACCCATTGGGAGTTTTTGATTAGGAGAGTGTCTAGCAGGGTGCTTGCTGGGTACATAATATGCAGACAACCAATCAATATTAGTTCAATTGAGAAAGCAAAAAAGTAATAATGGCTAAAATTTATTGTGCGCTTTCTGTAGGTCAGGCACTTTTTTCAAACATTTTATACATTTTTAACTATGCATGCAAGTGTCACCACATCCCATGAGATAGTCCATTTCCACCTTCCAGAAGAGGAAGCTAAGACTCAGACAGGTTCCATATCTTGCCCAGGGCTGTGACAAACAGGCAGGCATCTGACCGTAGCCCAAGCTTTATGCCTCTATGCAACGTGGAAAGCAGAGAAAGAAGAGATATGAGGCCAATGCTGTTCTTCAGAAAGGAGGCTGTGGTAGGCCCAAATTAGCAGAGGAACAGGGTGGGTTGGAAATAAGAGACATTCCAAAGATAGAATCCACATGAATCTGTTATTACTTGATATAGGAGGCCCAGGAGAGGGAAAGGGTCAAGAAGGCTCATTTGCTAACTTCAGTCCCTGGGAAGGTGGAGGAGCTATTAAAAGAAATTGCGGGGAGGGGAGAGGACAGTTCCAGTTTCAGACCATGGATGCAGAAACCTGGGTCCTCAGAACCCTGCAAAGCAGTCTGAGGAGAAATGTTTTAAAAGGCAAGCTTCAGGGCCCCTCGGCTGGGTCCCATTCCCTACTCTGGAGCTCTGGGAGTTGTCCTGGGAATCTCGAGGCTCTCCCAAGGTTCCTTTCTATGTTTATATCATTTATCAGGGAAAGGATTGTTAATGACTAATCTGTGTTCATGAGGCACGGAGCCAAGAATGAGATGTTGCTGCTGAGCCGGAAGGCTGCCTGTGATCATCTACAGCTTTTGCTAGAACTCTCCCCTCTTCCGCCTCCTCCTCACCCCACTGTCTCCTGGACTCACCCCAACGCAAACCCAGGTTCTGAGCATTTGTAGCACAATTGCTGCGATTTGGAAGTAGACTGGACTCAGAATCCTCCCAGGGCCTTGAAAGTTTATCTCCGACCTGAGACAATCCAAGTGAGTACCTAATTCCTCTGGGAAGGGTGTCTATCTCAAGGCAACAGAGGGGAAGTTATCATTTAAATTTTTTCATTAACATTAGGAAGTGAGTCAATGAATGAATTCTAAGTAGAGTTTGATATAAAATCCTGAAAACAAGAAGGGAGAGAAACTTTAAAAACAAACAAAAGCAGCAGGAGTTATTGGGTCTAACCGTTGCTTACCTTATTGACAAATTATTTAGGAATATCTTTTAAACATTGTGGTCACCCAGGAGAATCACCAGAGACTGTGAATTTCAGAAATGTTTCTGTTCTGATTCCATAGACAATTTGACCTGTATAGTATGCTCTATTTTGGTGATTTATTAAATCTTGCTGTCAGTCTGGGAATATTGCTAATATCAAATGACCTGGGGACTAGGGACAGGACAATATTTAAGCCATTCTTAATTGAAATAAAAGTTTTTCCTAGGAGAAGAGTAGGTTTAAAAGCTTTCTCTTTTAATTTTGTTGTAAACCTGCTTTCTATTTATCATATTAATATCAGATGGAGATACTAAAAAAACATGGAAAATGTTAGGAAGAACTTCAATATTAAAATTGTACAAGGTCTGACTCTATGGGTAAGGCATCTCCTGGTCTGCTTACTGTCATAGTGAATTAAGCAACTGAAAGGTGAGCCTGGATTGTTTCTCTTAACTGATTTTTTATTTAGAAAGGGGGAGGGGATACACGTGGCTCATTTTGGCTTCTTTCTCTGGGAAACTCACCTGAGTTTTAAAGAAATTTGATGTGCCACTGGCACTGCCTTAGAAGGACTTTGGCAGTATTAACAGGAGAAATAGAGAATGATGTTGAGGGAACCATCACTGGGTTTCTAGCTGTAATTTTATGAAATGGTAGACACTTTCATCTTTGAGTCACTCCCCCACTCTCCCCACTCCAAATTATGGACCTATGCCATTTGCACCGTGGACTTTTCTCTTTTGCTGAGAATGTTGCAATGTGGCTGATGCAACTTGAAGGTAGCTGATAAGTACCAGCCAGGGACAGCACACTCTTGTCCTGAGACCCTTCCTCAGTATTTGCAGCAATGTTTTTCTCCAGGCTCCTCTGCCCTCTTCTCATAGTCGGAGAAAGAAAGTAATGTAATCTGGTCTTCCCACACCTTCCATACCTCCCAAATCTGGCCAGATTGTAATGGAATACCCAATAGTTGTGAGGCCCTGAGTATTTTGTAAGGAAAAGAAAAGAAAAGAAATGTGTGTATGTGTTCATGAGTGTATAGTGGAGCTGATTTTGAGTGTCTGCTGACAGGTCACAGGCTTTGCCTAAACTGCCTGTTCCCTTCTCATAATAAGCCTACTTGAATTTTGTCTTATATTCATTTTTCAGATGAGCAAACAGAGGCTCAAAGAAGACAACTCATTTTTAAAAAATCAACTCTACCTCCAGTATGGGGCTAGAGCTCACAACCTTGCGATCAAGAGTCTCATGTTTCTACCAACTGAACCAGCCAGGCGCCCCCGAAAGAGAGCAAATAGATTATCCACAATTACACAGTTAGGAAGTAGCAGGTCCTGAACATGAGCACAGGTCTTTCTGACTCCAAAGTCTTTTCCTTGCTATCCTTAAATTGTTGGAGGCTGGGAAAGTTTGAAATCTGGAATTATGGGAGAACAGCGGACCAGCCTACAAACATTTCAGCTGGCAGGAGTGATGTGTTAGCCGTAGCAGAGTTGTGAAGATTCCCAAAGCTTCATAGGGTGTTTTCTACTGACTGCACCATGAGCAGGGGAAATGGAAATTTTCAGCACTATCTGCTTTAACCCAGAGGTCAACCTGGGAGCGTTGGTTGGAGATTTCAGTTATGAGCATCTTTATTAAAGACTCCATGAACCCGCCATGGTGCTATGATTAGGGATGTCCAAGAGAAACTCAGCACTCTATTGGTTCACAGAGTCTGCAGGTTATGAAAGCCTGGAGAATACACATCACCATGTGATAAATTTTAAAAAGCTCACATTGTCCTCAGGTGAATGAATAAAGGAAAGCATGAAGGCATGTGTTCTTTTCTTGATAGGAAGAGTTTCCCCTTCATTTTGCTATTAGTCTCATTTTCCTCTTACATCCTAGCAACATAGATTATGAAGGGGCTAAAAGAAAAATGACCAATTTTCTTCTTCCCAGGTATTTCCTATTGTGGTGTTATTTCCTGCCAGTGGAGATGTGGCTACATACTATGCGAGTGTTTTTAGTTACTAGCTGTATGAGAGCAAACATCCTCTCTTCTCTCTTCTTACTCTATTAATTCTCTAACCCCTGTGCTCTCCACAGGCAGTTAGTTTTTAACTCACTTTGCTCCTTTCCAATTTTCCTAATAAAGGAGTGTCTGCTATTCTTATTCTCTCTCCTTTTTGTAAATGTGTATCAATACAGTGTTAATATAATGCAACTTGATGGCAAAGTGAAATACTGTACAGAAAGAGTAATATATTTTTTCTTTGTTAGGTCCAAATATTGCAACAGGGTTCTGGTGACTAAAATTAATATGTGTGAATGTAATATAGATAGATTAAAATAAAATAGATTTTGATTAATTTTTATTTTTAAACATGAAATTCTAATGAAACTTTGAGATTTTACTTCCTGGGCTCTAAACAGAATCAATGTTGCAATGGACATCCTTGTGCACATGTGCAAAGGCTTATCCAGGAGCCATATTTAAGTATTAGAATTGTATTTTATTCTAATATACAGTGCTCAAGGGCCCTCCAAAAAGACTAAAAACTATGCCCTCACTAGCATAGTCTGTGATAATACATATTATCAAAATATTCTGATAGTCTGATAGGTGGAAAAAATGTCTAGTTATATTAATTTGTATTTTTCCAATTAATTTCAGATGTTTTGTATATTTATTGGATTTTTGTTTTCCTTTTGGTGACTTTTCCTCTTTGTATCCTTTGCCAATTTCTTTCTTGGATTGTTTATCCTTTCTGTTTTATTTATAGGAGTTATTTATGTATGGTTTGGACTAATTTTTGGCTGCTATTTACGCTGTAAACATTTATCCCAATTTGTTTCCTATATTTAACTCTGTTTATGGTATCTTGATTTCTTCCTTTTTTATTTTACTAAAGTCGAATTTATTGTTTTCCTATTTATTTACTATTTAATACATTCTTCTTAATCCCTACATTCATAAAGGTCATGAATGTATTTTCCTATATTTTCTCTCAATAATTTTATAATTTTAATGTCTTTAATCCACCCAAGACTTATTCGTAAGAATGATACAAGATAGAAATCTTTAATTTTTTTTCCCCTCAAAGGAATAGTCAATTTTCTGGACACCATTTCTTGAATAGGTCATCCTTCCCCCACTGACGCCACCTGAATCCACCAGCATTGTTCACACTGCTGCACACAGCATGCTATTCCCCTTCCTAATGCCATCCGCACTGCATGCCCTCTTCCTAGGCTAAAGCCTACTCAAGATTAAATTCAAGAGGCAGCCCTCCACCCTCAGAAAGGTTTCCTAGTCACATGTATGCTTCACACCAACCAGTGATTCCCATTTAGAACGAATCCAAACTCCTTACCGCAGTCAACAAGGCCATATGAAAGCTGTCTTCTCTCAGACATCATCTGCCATACTCTCCCTTTGCTCACTCATCTCCAGCTTCACTGGCTTTGTTGTTCCTCCAGTATTCCAAGCCCAGGCTCTTAGAACTTGTGGACCACGCTGCCTTTGGATTTATTTCCCTCTTGCATGCTTAGTTCCTTGTCTTCCATTTCTCAGCTCAAATGTCCACTCTTCAGAGAGCTCTTTCTGGTTTGCTCTGTTCAAAATAGTGTTTTGTCCAATGGCATCACGTTATCCCTTGTCACCTTTATTTTCTTATTATCACTAGTGGAAATATCACTTTTTGTTTATTTCCAAATTATCCATCTCTTGCATTAGAATGTGGTGATTTTTTTCCTGTCTCATCTATCACTCTAGTCCCAAGATCTAGGTAAAAGACTGACACATAGTAGAGAATTAATGAATGTTGAATGAACGAATGTCCTTGCTTATGTTCCTGAAGGGATGTGTGCTTACCTCTGTCATAGCAGCCCCCACACTATTTTAATTGGGTTTTCCTTGACTGATGTTTATACTAAGCTTCCTGAAGGATCATGATTTTTTTTTCTCTTTCTTTCTTTCTTTCTTTCTTTCTTTCTTTCTTTCTTTCTTTCTTTCGGTCTTTATGTCTGGTGCTTGACACAGGATCGATAAATGTATATTGGCTGAATAAATAAGTGCATAAATGAATTCACTTGGCATTGACATTGGAACTTGACACTGAGATGCCATTTTTAAAGAGTAAATATATTACTTTATTTATTTTAAAAAGTTTTTTTTTTAACATTTATTTATTTTTGAGAGACAGAGAGAGAGAGAGAGAGAGAGAGCACAAGCAGTGGAGGGGCAGAGAGAGAGGAAGACACAGAATCTGAAGCAAGCTCCAGGCTCTGAGCTGTCAGCACAGAGCCTGATGCAGGACTCAAACTCACTAGCTGGGAGATTGCCACCTGAGCGCAAGGTGGATGCTCAACTGACTGAGCCACCCAAGTGTCCCAGGAGTAAATATATTACTTTAAAGAAAATACTCACTTTCTTTAGACACCAGTAAAATAATAGCCAACATGCCATATTGTTCATTTGGGGGATTATAATCAGTTATCTAATACTATGTAACAAGCTACCCCAAAACTTAAAGGCTTAAAAAGATAATGATTTATTATTTATTGTAATTCTATGGGTTGGATAGGTGATTCTTCCGCTGGTTTTTCCTGGACTCAATCATACAACTGATTTCAACTGGAGAATCAATTAGGTCTTTCTCCCATTACTGAAGTCTCTGATATTGACTGTTGATTGGGATGCTTGGAATGGCCAAGTCTCTTTCTCCTGGAGTATTTCCTGGCTTCTTTATAGCATGATGGCCTCAGCACATTATTCCAAGAGGGTGAAAACAGAGGTCACAGGTCTCTTGAGGCTGAGCTCCAGAAGTAGAACAATTCTCTTGGTCAAAGAGTCATAATAATAACAGCTTATTAAAGGGGTGGGGTAATAGAGTTTATTTAATAATGGGAAAAATGACAAAGTCAGATTTTGGTTCAAGATGGCACTGGTCTCACTAAAGCAATTTGCATAACACTTTATGGATTAATTATGAGCCTTTTTAGGACTCACTCTGTGCCTGAAAATCTACATCGAAAATTTTTTGAGACAGACTCCTTTCTACCTGGGACATGTCAAGCTATTATGGAATAAAGCTATGGGATAATGGAATAATGCCCCTTTATCTAGAATGCCTTTTTACCTAGATGTGAATATCTATTAGGCACCTTCTTAAGTTTTTTGAACTCTTAGCAAAGGATCTTAGAGCCACACCCATGATACTTATTACCCTGGGTCCATTTATTACTTGAGAATCTTCTGCCAGATGGAGAGACCAAAAATGCAAAACAGTCTTACTTTTAAACTTAGCATGTCATCATTTTACTTTAAATTCTATTTGTAAAATGAACACTGCCTTCATTAATCCATCTCTTTCTTCATGGACCTTATCACGAATAGCTAAAAACACCAACTGACACATTCATTATACTCCTTGGGAATCTTCTTATTCAGATCCACAACTTCATTAGGAAACTTTCCATCTTCCAAGTTACCACAGGTGACAGTGTTGCCAATTGTTTGATGACTATAAAAAATGACCCATCCCCTTTCCAGCTTCTTATAGCAATTTCCTCACTGTTCTTCATATTTCCAAAGCAGTCTTCTTACTGTCCTTCTAGACTCTGCCCAAACCCTAATCCCAAAGCCAAGGCCATACGTTTTAGCCCTTTTTGTGTTGTTGTTTTTACACCCTTCTTCTTACATGCTTCTATATCTGTTATTTTTTCTTTGTTAACAACTACCCAAAGCATACTGACTTAAAAGAGTCATTCATTAATTCTCATATTTCTATGAGTCAGCTGAGTATGTTATCTGCCATTTTTGCAAGGACTCATGTGGCTTATTCAGATACAAGATCAAATGGAATGGAAGGTCCAAGACAGCCAAACAAACATGTCTGTAGTTTTGATGTTGCTATCAGCTGGGACAATTGGGATAGCTTGACTTCTCTCTCCTAAAGGTTTTGTATCTGGGGGCATCTGTACATAGTGTGCCACTCTCAGGGCAACATTCCTAGATGAGGAAAAGAAGATGACTCAGATGTCTTATAGCATTGTGTCCACCATTCTTCTTGTCAAGAAAATTACCAGACCAGCTCAAGTTTGAGGGCTGGGAAATAGACTTCATCTATTGAGGGGTAGTGGCAAACCCACATTGCAAAATGGAGTATAGAATGGAAGATGTGTGGTGCCTACTTTTGCAAATAAGAAATAATTTATATAAATAATAATATAAAATTTTAGGAGATCTAATGAACTATTTGGGGAAAAAGATGATAGGTCAGTAATAGAGAAAACATAAAAAACTTCTTTTTTAAAATAGTTTATTGTCAAGTTGGTTTCCATATAACACCCAGTGCTCACCCCCACAAGTGCCCTCCTCCATGCCCATCACCCCATAAATAACTTCTTGACTATTCTGACTATAGAAGATTATGGAGGAAAAGAGATGAAATCATGGAGTGCCTGGTGGTTCAGTTGGTTAAGTGTCAGACTTTGGCTCAGGTCATGATCTTACGGTTTGTGAGTTCGAGCCCCACCTCGGGCTCTGTGCTGACAACTCAAAGCCTGGATCCTGCTTCAGATTCTGTGTCTCCCTCTTTCTCTGCCTCTCCTGTGCTCACTCTCTCACTCTCTCTCTCAAAAGTAAACAAACATAAAAAAAAAGAAAACACAAACCTACTTCTGATAATTCTGAGGGAAGAGAAATTAACAAAAGGAGATTTGGGAGGATTATTAAAATTACTTTCTGGAGTAGTCCATTCGTATATAAAATGGTTAAGAGATTTCCACCAAGATTGGATAGTTTACTATTTAGCGCTTCATTGTGGAAAAGCAGGCTTAGTTGTCAGGTTTTGTATGTGATTTAAAAAAAATCCTTCTTCAGTTTCTATGTGTGTTGTTGTTGTACATTTCTATTCACTAGTGGTCCTGTGGCCCAAATGAGATTGACTCGAAAGGTGATTATCTACTGCGGTATATTATTCAGGTATTCAAATGTATGTGCAGTTAGTTTATTTATCCACTTTCTAATTCATTTAATCAATAAGTATTTATTTTGTATCTAATATGTACCTAGCCATCTGCTAGGCACTGATGATCCAGTGTGAGCTCTCTTGGAGGTGATAGTCCAATGGGGTAGATAGACAACCACTCACCACAAACACAAAGACAGAATTATAACTGTGACAAGAAGAGGTACCTAGCGGTATAAGAGCCTCCTGGAGGTTAGTGCTAGTCAAGGTAGTTGAGAAGCCAGGCTGGAGCTTGAGCAAGACCAGCAGGGGACCAGGTACAGAATGGAAGGAGTACTCACTGTCAATTTCCTAGCTCTCAGGGCCTCAACGTTTATAGCCAGCTGGAAATAAAGCTCAGCCACTCTTTTTTTTTTTTTTAATGTTTATTCGTTTTTGAGAGACAGACACAGAGAGAGACTGAGCGTGAGTGGGGGAGGGGCAGAAAAAGAGGGAGACACAGAATCCCAAGCAGGTTCTAGACTCTGAGCTGTCAGCATGAACTATGAGATCATGACCTGAGCCAAAGTTGGATGCTTAACTGACTGAGCCACCCAGGTGCCCCAAAGCTCAGCCACTCTTTAGGTACCATTGTGTGACCTTCAGAGCACAGAAAATCAAAGGGCTGTAGAGGTCTGGTTGGCTTAAGTATTTTTGGCTCACAATGCCTCAAGGTAATATGCCTTTAAGTGGATACTTTAGAAACACGAAAGAAGGAGAAACAAAATAATATAATGGGCAAGCCCTGTATAGCTATGCTTATTTAATTAATTTGTGCATATGAACACATCAACTGCCTTAGGCAGAAGTGACCTTGCAGAATTGCCAATTTACCCTTACTAGGGACTGGTAAGTGGTTAGTGGCAGTCTTGGTGGGAGAGTTACATGAGAGACCATGAGTTTAGAGTTAGATGTGGATTTACGTCCCCATTCTGCTTCTTACTAGCAGTGTGACCTTGAGAAGTTTGCTGAATCTCTTTGAACCTCAGTTTTCTCACCTATAAAGTGTGTAAGTTAATAGCTGCTTGGCTTATTATAGATTAAATGAGATAACATAGCATGGATGCTACCACATAGTATGTACTCATAGGATGGTAGATATTATTTTAATCTATATCTCCCAAAAGATGTACTAGTTACTCTGATAGTAATAAATATAATCTGGTTCCTATATGGCATCGCTCTCAGAATAATGTGGTCACAATGGCCATACTGGCTTGCAATCATCCTGCCTGACCTGTGGTCGATACTGACCACAAATTGTCCTATAAATCTCTCTGGACTTTGAGAAAGATCTAGTTACCTTAAATTAAATTTGTATTTTTTGCCCTGAAAAGAATGACTTCAGTCTGAGTGCTTCTGGGAAGACCAAGTTCCTGGAAAGATAAATCTCTCTCTTTTTTTAAAGAGCTCCTTTAGAGCTCCTTTTTCTTGAGAACATTCTTCCAGACTTTGGGCTAAATCCAGGGCTTCCCCTGGGCATGATATAATAATAGCTAGGAAAAGTTTACTTTTCCCTGTTATTTAAGAATGATTTACATATTTAACAAAATGTGTCTTTGTCATCAACAACTGGGTTCATCTGAGAAAAATGTCACCAACGATGGTGTTCTTGGGTGTGTATAATTCATAGGGAACCAACACATGTAAATGGTTTTTATCTTCATTTTCTGAAAACTGAGATTCTTCTAAATCAGAGTCAAAGCTATTTAATTGGAACAGGGTCTTCCCAAGGTCTCTATTTGCAAATGGTTTATGCTACATCAGAAAAGCTCTACATACCACGAACTTCCTGTGACACTCAGTATCTAAACAAGTAAAAATTGATAACCAGAAAGTGGGAGTCCAAGTTACCAGTCACTATGTATCTTATCACATTAAAAACAAACACTGTGTACCAGTTTTGAAACTATTCCTGGGTCCTTAAGCTAAGACTTAGGTTGCAGCACCATACAAATAAACATAAAGTAAAATAAACATTTTGTCCCTGCTCCCACAAATACCCAAGGCTTAAACTTTGAATCATCAGGCTTTTTTCTCTCCTCTCTCCCCCTTTATGTCTGCTCTATTCATTCTCTTCCTTTCTATCCTTCCAGACACCACTAGGCTAAGCATAAACTCATCTCACTTCAGCAGCAAATTCCCTCCTTTAACTCTTTACCCTGCCCATCCCACCTTCTCATTAGAATATTCTTGAACATAGATTTCATTATGACACTCAGCATTTCCGCTAGTGCCACACGGATACACAGTCCCCAGACATTTTATGGAAAGGAATACTTTCCTTTCAGAGCCTTAAGAATGATAGAATCCTGTATGAATTTGCATGACTTTACAAATGAGGAAGCTTTTCACATACATTCATTTCATTCAATATTTTGTCATTATGAAATATTTCCCATATGCAAAAAAGTGGGTAATATCAGCAGCCTCCTTGTATTTACCCTCTGGCTTAAGGAGAGTATTACATGTGATGTGGAAATTCCCTTATGTTCCCACCTAGCCATTCTGTGCCACTATTCTGAAAGCGGGTTCAACACTTTCTCTATACGTGTCACTATAGGTTACCTCTGGGATCACAAGTGTTTTCTATAAAGGCCAGATAGTGAATATTTTAGGCTTTGCAGACCATGTGGACTTTGTTGAAACTACTTAACTCTGCTATTGTGGCATGAAGACAGCCATAGACATAATGTAAACAAAAGGGCAAATTTGGTCTTTGGCAGGCTGCATTTGGCTCATGAATCCTAGTTTACTAACCCCTACATCAGAGTATCAATGGTAAGTGATATAGAACATTGTTTGCATATCTTTAAACTTATATGCATTTTATCAAACTGTATTTTTCTGTAACCTGATTCTTTTGCTCAATATGATGTTGTAAATTTTATCCATATGGATACATATAGTCCTAGCTCATTCACTTTAAGTACTGTATAGCACTTATGAATATACTTATCGCATTATGCATGTAGTATTTAATGTATCCATTTTCTTGTTGATGGGCATTTATGCTTTTTCCAGTTTTTTACCATTGCAAACGATACAGTGAACATTTTTGTACATGTTATTGATATGTATATGTAAACACCTATGAAAGGTTACCTTTTAAGCTTTACAGCAGCCCTATAATTTAGACTTTTAAGCCTTCATTCACCTGAAGCTCAGGGTGTAGTATGGGGAGGGGAGTGTTAAGTGAACAGTCCCAGGTCATACATGAAACTAGAGAAGGTCAGCATAGTTCTCCATCCTAATCTCACGTCTCGTCCCCCAGGACACTTCTACCAGCCCACAGCTATTGCTTCTGTGTATGTGTAGCACTACCAGGTGTCATAGGGGGACACAAAAGAAATATAAGTTGCGATTTTTGCCTTCTTCAAATGTATAATCCTGTGCTACAGTGGGAACTATGACAGATAGAGTTAAATCATTAATTACCACATGAGGGGGAGAAAGATAAATGACAGAGGAATGTCCATGGAGAAGTTGGGGCATACATGGGAAAAAACTACAAAACTGAGAGCTATAAGAGCACATTTGAGTATATAGGGACATACCTTGCCTGTGAAAAACAAAATTACATATTATAAAGAGGTAAATTCTCCTACCTAAATGTATAGGTTTGGTACCATTTCAAACTTGTAAAGAAACTTTTTAGAAAAAGAATGTGACACAAAATATGATGATTTGCTACAGGGAATAAGAAGATGAGACTATCTTGGGAAATACTGAAAAAGAATGATCGAAAATAGGGAAGGATGATATTGGTACAAGAAAGAACAGTGAGATCAATGGGAAACTAAATTCAGAGTCAATAAAAGAAGGAGCATAGATCGGTGGGGTAAAGTATTTAACAAACAATTCTGAAAAAAACTCACCTTGTGCCATAAACTTAAAAATGAAAAGCAATAAAAATAAACTTTAAAATATCTGATATATTTAACTACATACAATGGAAAAACTTTTCGATAAAGATAATGAAAAGACAAATAAAAATGTTTGTAGTAAATGTTCCAGAATAGGAATCATTCAATATGCAAAGAACTCTTGTAAGTCAACAAAAAATGAACACTTCTGTAGAAAAATGACAAAGAACATAAACAGAAAATGGGAAGAAGCTATCACATATAGACAATAAAGATGTAATAAGGCACCTGGGTGGCTCAGTCTGCTAAGCATCCAATTCTTGATTTCAGCTCAGGTCATGATCTCACAGTTCATGGGATCAAGCCTTATGTTGGGCTCTGTGCTGACAGTGCAGAGTCTCCTTGGGATTCTGTCTCCCTCTCTCTGCCCCTCCCAAGCTCATGTGTGCATTCTCTCTCTCTCTCAAAACAAAGAAATAAAAAGAAAAAAGATGTATACATTTTTTTGAACTTTACTTATAATCAAGAAAGGCAATTTAATACAGTGAGATAAGATTCGTCACCTATCAAGTTAGAAAAGAGTGTTGAAGGTATTTCTAACGAAGGCGTGCTGACAAAGGCAGAGCTCTTAGTGAAGCTGCTAGGAGCGTAAATTGAAAAAAGATTATAAAATGCAATTTGGCATTCTTTAATGCTTTTTTATATTGTCTGGATTTTCTGCAATGGCTCTTTTATTTTAAAAATATTTTCTTTTTTTTAAAAGCTTTTTATTTATTTCTAGGAGAGAGAGAGAGAGAGAGAGACAGCGTGAGCAGGGGAGGGTCAGAGAGAGAGGGAGTCACAGGCTGAAACAGGCTCCAGGCTCTGAGCTGGCAGTCAGCACAGAGCCGACGCGGGGCTCGAACCCACGAACCGCGAGATCATGACCTAAGCGAAAGTCGGACGCTTAACCGACTAAGCCACCCAGGCGCCCCTAAAATATTTTCATTTAAAAATAAATTTTAACAACATTTCAGGAAAATAGGAAGGTAGGTAAATCTCTGTGCACGTTTGGATATCTTTCTTTCTTTGCTCTGATTCTAAATTCAATCCTTTGTGTATTAACATACACACATGAATGCATCTGAATAGAAATAATGGCTTTTTGTGATCTGCGCTTTTATTACTAACTCCAGAGAATTTTTAGACTCTCTGTCTACAGTTTCTTAAAGCTCAGTATTTAAACAGAACCTTTAACCGTATTTCTACGGAGATGTTCTTCTTCTAATGCATATGCTCAGTCATTGTTGGCTGTGGCTGGTGCCCTAGAGTGGTGACTTCCTTTCTCATCTGCACACTCTCTCTTCACAACAGACGTTCTCTACTTGTACTCTTTGGCACCAGGAAGAAAGATCCATGTAATTTCATGTTGTGGAGAAAGCCTAATGGGCAAGGTATAATTTTGATGAAATGGGCACTCATAATAATTAGTAATAAACTCAATCCAGAATATTTATAATTTAAATATTAAAAATCTTAAACTCACTAGCCTTTTTAAAATCCATATTAATGTGCATGTTTTAGTTACAGAAAAGTATGATATGATAATCAATGATAGACATTCAAGCATTAAAATGTGTAATACTAGAGTAAGATCCTGCAGTCTGATAGAATGAAATGTGAACTTACGGAGGAAAAGGAATGCTAAAAATTTTTTTCAGATGTTAACACTTTTTAGTGTTTCTTTGAAGGATGAGGGAGGATATTAAGTTGCTGTGGTATTTAAGAGTATAGTTAAAAATAATTGAATAAATTTGAGAGTAATGTAACAGCACATAAAATGTCAATTTTTATAATATGTCAGGAGTTAACCTTTTTGCAACTTTTAAGTGAAAAACTATAGATATAAAAGCAAAAATGTGTTGATGGAGTATATTGTTTTTCAACCATTTTGTAGCATGTAAATAAACAAAACTATTCTGAGGCCACTAGGGTAAAAAATATTCATTGCTTATTCTCAACCTACAAAAACAACTCCTTATATGAAAGGGAGGATTTGAGGGGAATAAAAAACTCCAGAGCTAAGGTGTGGGGTCTCCTGGGACTTAGTTTTTCCGTTGCAATTCTTCCCCTTAACAAGGGGGTAGAAAATATTAGAAAAAGGAAGACATAAAAGTAACCCTAATTAAAGAAATAATATATGTGGAAACAATTGTCAAATGTTTGGGACATGGTAGATATTCATTAAATGACAAGCTAAGTAAGACTAAAGTTGCCAATCCCAGTAAGGAGCTGCTAAGAGGTGAAGACCCTACTATTATGAGACGTATATAATTGGGTTTATACCCCCAAGGCAATCTTTATGTTATTTATAGTTTGCCTATATTTACTTAATTAAAAAGGATTCTTCTGTTATTTGTTTAAGGCAGAGATTAACAAACTTCCTCTGCAAAGGGCTAGATAGTAAATATTTTTGGCTTTGTGGGCCATACAGTGTGTGTTGCAACTATGCAACTCTGCCATTGTTGGGGGAAAGAAGACATAGATATTCCATAATCAAATGAGTGTGATTATGTGCCAATCACAGTTTATGAATGGTTATATTTGAGTTTCATATAATTTTTATGTGTTATGAAATATCCTTCTTTTGATTTTTTTTAAACCATCCAAAAGTATAATACCATTGTTAGCTTGCAGGCTGTACAAAAACAGATGGTGGGCCAGTTTTGGCCTGTAAGCAGTAGTTTGCCAAATCCTGATTTAAGGCACAGTGTTTAAGGGTCTTTTATGCTAAAAGAGGTTGTAGTATTGGAAGGATACACAAGAAACTGGCCATTGAAGTTTATTTTGGTAATGGAAATGAGTAACAGAGCCAGAAGGAAGACTTATTTTTCAGTGTACTGTTTAAATTGCTTATCATGTGCTTGCATTACCATTTCAAAAATTAAAGAATTACCTTTTCTTTAAGTCCCTTCAGGAATCATAAACCCAACAAATCTGGTTTGAGCAGACTCTGCCAACTGTTTCCGGGTTCTAGAGGGCTCTCTTGTTAGCTACTCAGGGGCACCCACATAGTGGATCTCCAGCCAGGGCTAGTAAACTCAAATGCTACAGGATTTGGGGAACTGGACTTTCATTTGGGTGAGAGACTGATAAACTATGTCCTTTGTATTAATAGGGGAATCTGATCTTTATCTTGTGCCATTTGTCCAGGAAGAGCATGCCAATTGGCAGAGAATTGGGCAGAAACAATAAATTGGGACAAACAATAAATACAGATCATTTAATTGAGCCAACATTTCTTGAGGGCCTATTAGGTGCCAGGCACTTGAACTAAAGACACCAAATTTATATGAACATGTAGAGGAAAATATAAGAATCCAAAATGAAGATGAGTATACCTGGAAAATATTACAGAACTACCATGTGGTATAAGGAAGCTTGATGAACATGACTGAAGGCTAAAAAAGACAAATGTGAGAAAAACTTAGCACAGAGGGAAATGTAAAGAAAAAGTCGAAGAACTAAAATCTCCCTTTTTTAAAACACTAGAGGAAAAGGGTCTTACATTATTACAGAGTATACATTTGGATTGAATATTAGGGGAAATTCCTGACTTTACATTGTGGGTTCCTGGAAATTATTATTATGGGAAACTGTGGAATTTCCTGTTCCAGAGGAAGAATTCTTTTTATTTTATTTTATTTTATTTTATTTTATTTTATTTTATTTTATTTTATTTTATTTATTTCTAGGAGAGAGAGAGAGACAGCGTGAGCAGGGGAGGGTCAGAGAGAGAGGGAGTCACAGGCTGAAACAGGCTCCAGGCTCTGAGCTGGCGGTCAGCACAGAGCCGACGCGGGGCTCGAACCCACGAACCGCGAGATCATGACCTAAGCAAAAGTCGGACGCTTAACCGACTAAGCTACCCAGGCGCCCCACCAGAGGAAGAATTCTATCTAGAAAAATAGTTGCTTGAATTTTGGGGCAGCTTTTCAATCCATTTATTATACAATATGCAAACACATATACGCAATGATTATACATAATTAATTTATATATTAATATATACACAGTGAATATATACTTAAACAATTCATACACACATATTAAAAGTTGGATTTTCCTAGTCCACAGCTAGCTTGTTAGTATGAATGAGGTCTTATTAATAGCAACAACTCAATTTTTACTGGTTTATTCCTCAGGACCTTGAGCTTTCTGTCAGAGTCCAAGTATTTCAGAAGTGCCTTAGGGTCTGTCTTCTCATGTTTGTTCATGATCAGGTTTGTTCTGGCTGTTTCTTCCATTACTTTTTGTGTCCATGAGTAAGAGTAATGTCCAACCAGCAGTCACACTTCCTATCCTTCTCCATGGGTTATGGTGATACCTAGGGTGCTGCTACTATTTCACAATTGCCCCAGAAAGGCCCTGGTCCTCTTAGGGTCAAAGTTCCACTGTGATATGTGGCAGAATTGCATGAGGGTGAGGGTGGAGTTGAAATTGGTAGTCTCTCCTACGCATTCTGTCGGAAGGATCTACCTCTACTTTATACTTCAATGCTTCTAGATTTCATTTTTATTTATAGTCTTCCCTCTCACCTTGGGTGGCAGAAAGGCCTTTTGAATCCAGTATGGTGTGGCCAAACTGTGCTACATTGAGAATTACACATTTCTCAAATGACTAAGGTTTGCTTTAGGGTGAAGGTTCCTGGCTCCCTCTGACTTTAGGATGGGTTTTCTCCCAACAGACCTCTTGGTTTCCTGGAGAGTAGATTCTGGCAGGGTCATGCCATTGGTTCACCAGATGGACCCAGATTTGTCTGCATTCTCACAGTGGGTATCATTTGTTCCTATAGCAGGAGATTCTCTCTCTTGCCTCTACAGCCACCCCCTCTCTAGTGTCTGCTCATCAAATCAGATATACCATTGTCTTGACCATCTCTAAAAATTGCCATTGAAACCACATCCTTCATCAGCTACTTCCCTATCTTGACACCTTTTCACATCCAAACCTCCCTATTAGAGCAAACTAATCTTAGGCTTCATCACCAGCTTTCATTGACAATCTGTACTCGTTTGTGTATATGTGTAATTTTTTTTAAGTTTGTTTATTTTAAGAAAGAGAGAGCACAAGCATGTATGAGAGCGTGGAGGGGAGAGAGAGAGAAAGAGAGAGAGAGAGAGAGAGAGAGAGAGAAAATCCCAAGCAGGCCTTGCACTGTCAGTGCAGAACCAGATGTGGGGCCCAAGCTAACTAACTGTGAGATCATGACCTGAGCCAAAGTTAGATATCTAACCAACTGAGCCACCTAGGCTCCCCAATGTGTGGCTATTTTTAATGTCTCTATTCTTTATTAAGCTTGATGTCATAGATCATGGACAGTTTTTTCCCCTTTTACCATGTTATCGCCAAAGATCCAGCACAGAGCTTAATGCAAAATAAGTCCTCAGTAAATGTGTTTTGCAAGCATGAGTAAATGAATGAGTGCATCAGCATAGTCTGGTAGACTACCTTACCAGCAGCCTAGTGTATCTGAAACTCACTTCTGCTTAAACTGGAACATTCTGCTGAGTGAAAGAGAAATAAATAGAGACATAAATAGTAGGGACATTCTAATGAAATAAATATTTGTCCAAAAGAAACCCTATATTCTCTTCCTGAATAGCAAATATTTATTTGTAAACAAAATTATTTCTTAGTAGAGACTGGATAAAAAGGTCTAAAAGTCATCCTTAGGAAACAAACTTGGAAAAGATATTCTGATTGAAAAACTTTTCATTACTTGACCTTTCAAATTACCTCTTTAGGAAAGTAGGAGACATATTGGAAGGAAGGAAGGAAGACCTAAAGATACAACTGAAAGTGGACATTGCTTCTTTTGGGTTCTTGGATTCATTCCGGACATTTACCCAGGATGAAACTTCAGACACTTTGGTGAGATTTACCATTATTTTCCCTTTTTTAAAGACCATGGTAGACCCTGAGAGTGAAAATGCAAGCCCCTGAAATTTTCTCTAAAAAGCAAAAATTAAGATCCTGTGAAGATATTTTGTAAATTTTTGATTTGCTGACATAGTGTCTATTCAAGAAAATTCCAGAAGGAAATGGTCTTAAATCAGTTTTGTGTCTTTGGAAATACCTGTTCAACTTAGGAATAAGGTTTAATATTCCTTTAAAGGAATTTAAGTCATTTAAGTGAATTAAATGTGATTTAAGTCATTGATATATCCCATATTTAATCAAAGCCTCTCTATTTGTTTCTGTTTCTTTCTACTTATAAAATAAGTAAAGACATAACCAAAATGTCATCAAATCTTGCCCAAATTTCTCAAGTGCTGAAATTTAAATGAAAACATAATGGTGTTTTCCCAGATCCATTACAGAGTGTCTCTTTTGAAAGCACATATCCTGGGCATTTGTAAGTTCAAATGATGTATAAAAATGATAAATATTGAGAACAGATATATACAGAAAGGCCCTGGCAAGCTACAAGTAGATCCATTTACTATTTTGTGTTTAAGCTTGCCCCCTCACTCCCTCTCTCTTTTAACTAAATGTGTATGCCCCCAGCCCTTCCTCAAACTCTCTGCTATTTATTTGTCTTTCAGGGTTTTCTTTTGAAGACTACCATAACGAAGGGACATGCGAAAGTCGGACGCTTAACTGACTAAGCCACCCAGGCGCCCCTTTAAATAGAACATTTGGATGGGATCAAAAATGAATCTCATCGAACACTCCCACTTACCTGTCATGGATGAATTTTCTCTTTCTGACAATTTATTTGGTAAGTTGTCAAGTTCATTTGAATATAAGTGAAAATAAAGTGCAACCTGGAAATACATGAGAAAAAAAACCTAGATGATGTCCAACAGAACCCAGAAAAATTTTTGTTCTATCTAAGTACTCAATAAACATTAGATAGTATGGAAGGTTAGAGGGAGGTCAGACCTTGGATTTATTAACCCTGATGGTCTTCTTTTTTATAGTTGAGAGCTGCAAGACAGAGCTTTGTAACTTGTCCAAGGCCATGAAGCTAGATAATTAACAGAGCTGGGAGTAGGAAGAGATTCCTGTTCTAGGATTATTCTGATATTATTATAGCATGTACTAGAGTATGAAATCATGCTTCTTATGGTTTAATATTACACCTATAAAAGGCTGAGGTTACTTAGGTTATAGTTCTACAATAAGTTTCCTTTCTACTCTTCTTCCCATGCTGGGGGATATATGGCACAGTGTCATGATTAGTCATTTAAATTGGATTGAGGACAAACTGTACTAAGTTGTTTTCAGTAGATCTGTAACTAGATGATACCATAAAATGATATATTGCTTCACTTTATGCATTTATGAAAAAACTTCTCATAGTTTCACTTGAGAACATCAACAAAGACTCAACAGAGCCAATATTTTGGATGCGGCAGGGAAGCTTTCTGCCATTCTAAAAATAATTCCTTTCTATATAATAGCCCTGCTGGGAGGCTTGGATGCTCCCAGTTTCTTACTCTGCATTAATGTATGGACCATGGACTCCGACAGTGAAAATGTAAACATTTGTAATTCCATAAAATTCAATATTTGAAGGCATGATATCCTTGCCTATTTGGTTGCAGACATCCTTGAAAGATATTAGTTAATAGCTTATACTATTACCTACTAGTCATTAGCATCTTAGTGTGTAATGGTTTAGCAGGTCATTTCCAAGGAGCAGTCATTATTTGTATTACCTATTTACATATTTACTTGCTTCATACAGTATAAGACCATTTAACACAGTGACCATATTTTATTAACCCTAGTATGCACTTGATAAATAAGAATCAAGTAATAAATAATAAAAGGGAAGGAGAAAAGAGGGTAAGGGCAAAAAAGAGATATTTATCAGTAACTCTCAGAGACACCAAAGGCAGCAGTAATTATTTATGAAATGTCAGTTCTGAGACATACTTGCTGCATATTATTTCTTCCATTTGGCTTTTTCATCCTGTGGGTGCATTCAAAGTCAACAGGCCCTAAGCAGGTCCATGTCCAGCTACCTGACCATTTGCTTCTGGTCTACCCTTTTATGAGTCCTAAAAACAACTTGCATAGACATCTTTACAATTTTTGTCCTACTAATCAGAGCTCACAGGATAGTTCAAACTGTAAGTGCATATCATAGGCTAAGGAAAATTCCACTTAAGATTATTTTTTCACTTCATTGAAATTTTATGATTGCATGGTAAGATCTCCAAGAAGGCAGGTTAGATTGAAGGCTGACCTCATCAGTCATGAGGTAAAAAAGATGTGAACAGATAGAGAAAAATTTGTAAAGGTGCTGTCAAGTTAGAAGCATCTGAAAATGATTGCTTGTGGAAGCACTGTGACTCATACTTTCAGTGTTGCTTTCCTTCAGCTCTCCTTTGCTAGACCATGTTCTTATCTTGTTTCCTAACACAGTCATTTAAGATTTCTGAGAATACATAATACAAGATGCATGAGCTGCCAGCAGAGCTGTTATTCCTGGCTGGAACAGTTTCCTCAAATCTTCATCTGGCCTTCTCTCCTGGTAACAAATACCCAGTGTGGCCATGGGCCATGCTTTCCTTTTCTCTATTAAGTTCTAGAGCCATCTCTAAGCATTTTTATCACATCTCTTTTCTCTTGGGGGCTCAGTCTCTCTCTATACAACTTACCTGAGCTAAAGGTACGCCAAAGCAGTGGATGGAGATTTTCATTTTAATTTCCTTATTCTTCCTCCCATCTTATTTTGTCTCCTGATGACACTGATGGATTCTTTGGCCTTCCTGCCTTGAGCTTAGGATACAGAGCACGAAGGAAAAGACTGTGGCCCATGAATGAGTAACCCCAGTGCCCAAGTCACCACTCCTGGATCTTGAGATATGCCAGAGACTCAGAAGCGTTCACACATGGGCTCAACTAGCTGGAGAGTGAAACTTTCTTCCAGTGGTCTGTGTAATGAAAACCAGCTATCACGTTGTTACAACAAAGGAAAGTGAGCTTAATGGTATGGCATATGGATAGCTATCATTTCTTCCACCCAAATATTGAATACCTCCTATATACCAGGCATTGGAATAAAGCAGAGAAAAAGACAGGCAAGATCCAAGTGGAGGGTAGACTCACAATAAACATGCAAATAAATAAGAAAACAAAATAACATCAGATAGTGATAAGTGCTATGAAAACAACAAAACAGGGTGATATCATAGTAACTGGAAGGATGGGACTGCTCTAACTGGTGTGGCCAGGGAAAGCTTCTGGGGAGCTGACAATTGAGCTGAGACTGAAGGACAAGAAACCAAGGAGAACATTCTAGGCAGAGGAAATAGAAAATGCAAAAGCCCAAAATCTGGGATGTACTTTAAAGGCCTTGTCTTTTAATTTTTATTTAGGGCAGTTGAAAGAGCCTAGAGATCTGGCTCTGGATCCTGCATTCTCATTAACCAGCATGAGAATTCTAGAACCGCTGTCTAGTTTTAACATCCACAAATTGCTCCAATTGTGCTAGAAAGTGGTAACCTGGATCAGTGGTACTTATCTGGCATATGACGTGACTTTTAAGGTGGCCTTGGGTATGGTCCTCCTCCCTGCAGTTCACTATAAAGGCCATAATGAAATCCCAACATTAAGACATTGGGAAGGTGCTGGTAATATTATTCAGTAAATACTGAAGAGTATTTACTAATGGGCACTGGGAACACTAATGACCTCTGGAGTAAGAACATTCAGCTTCTTTTTTTTTTTTTTTTTTTGTTTTTAATTTCTGAGAGAGAGAGACAGACAGACAGACAGACAGACAGTGTGAGCAGGGGAGGGCCAGAGAGAAAGGGAGATACAGAATCTGAAACAGGCTCCAGGCTCTGAGCTAGCTGTCAGCACAGAGCCCGACGCGGGACTCAAACCCACAAACCGCGAGATCATGACCTGAGCCGAAGTCGGCCGCTTAACCAACTGAGCCACCCAGGCACCCCAAGAACATTCAGCTTCTTCTAGTAATGGCTATGGACCCCTCACTCTCTGAAGGCTTTGTGTAAGGGGAAGGGGAAGCATCTCCTCATGTATAAATGGTTACCCTGAAGAAAGGAGCCCAAAGCAAGGATTTGTACACAGGCAGTTTATGGAAAGGTGATCCTGGGGTGTAGAAATGAAAGACTGGAGTGATGAGACAGGGACAGAGGAAGACCAACATGAGATGAGTTATGAGGGTCACTGTTGTGGACAAGGGGAATTTGATTCCCCTGGGAGTAGCACAGAGAATTGTCCTCTGAGGGACCAGGGACTGGGGCAGTTACTAACAGTGTTCACCCATGGGGGCATGAACTCCCTGGCACTTCTGGGTTGTGCTTTTACTACGCCCAGTGGAATCAGGCCAAGTGGTCTCCCTCCTATGGTGTTGGAGAAGTTCTGAGCAGAAAGAAAAGAAGATATGCAGCATGCTCCTGAAATGCCAAAGTACAAGGGGAGTCTGAGCTTGTGTGTGGCTTGTGTGAACCACTTGCTGTGGCTACAGCTGAAATGAAGGGTGGGCTTCAGGATGTGACACTGCCACCAGAGGGGTCTGTCACACAGTATTAATGTGATTTCCCCCCAAATCAGTTTAAATATTCAAAGGAAGGGTAAGATTAAAAGGTTGATGGTGCAGATTTGTTCTATAGATTCTGTTTTCTTAAGCTGGTCCTTGTAGAAAAGAAGGAAAGAAGTTTGGACAGAATGGAATTGTAGAGATGAGGCTAGAATCACTTTCTGTGGTCCTTTAATTTATTCTGCTATCACACTTCCCTGACAGATCCAGATGGGAATCTAGCTCACTGGTAACTGAATCCACATATAGGACTCAGAATGGAAAGACATGGTGACCCAAAAGAGATGTCTCCTTTCTTTTGGGACATCCTGCAAGCCAGGAAACTTATCAAAGATTAATTTAGTGGATTGAGAAAGGCTTCTCTGATGAATGAAGAAGGCAGGGTCTTTATGCAATTAGTGCACAATAAAAGGTAATAATGACAAAGTCCACAGCTTCCCACAGTTTGACATGGTGAATAGGTATGTTAAATAAGACCTATGTATTCTTCTAGCAAACTGTGTCTTAAGAACTCAAAAAAATCACAGAATTTCAGATGAATAAAAAAGCATTCTAACAATAGGACTGCATACGCAAAAGAAGGTACTGTCTTATGCTCCACTATCTAATGTTCTCAGTGCAGTTAGTTCTGGATCTTTTGGCTCAGTGATATTGGGAAAAGTTAACTGATTGTGAATGGAAGTAAGCAATGAAATTGAAAGAAATAAAGTCTTAGAGACAATTGAGTTTAGTATAGTTTTCTCTGTAATTTAGTTTTCTCCCTTGTAAATGGGGTTAATAATAACACGCTATGGCTTGTTGGGAGAATTGAATGGCTGTGTTGAAAAGGGTTTTGTAAACCTGAAGGCATCACACAACATAATTAATCCAGAGTTTTCAAGGTGGTTGTTGCTATTTAAATTGTTGAAATGATAAACACCACACTACTCATTAAGGGAAGGAAGTGCTATTTATCTTAAAATTGTTGAATGCAAAGAATCTTCAAGGAGCCAACAAAACCCAACAGTATGGAAATAAATTTCTGGGTGCCCTAAGGAAGGAAAGACATGTTCTATCTCATCTTGGTATTATGGCATTGCTAACAATAGCTAGGAAATTTGTGTTTTTATATTAATTTTTATTATTGTATCTAATAGTCTTTCCAAAGCCCCATTTTAAATGAGGCCCAGCAAGTGATAGGAGGCATATCCCACATAATCCTTTTCCTTTAGCTATTTTTCATTACTTTGTGCTTCCCTCAGCTGTTTATGCCCATTTTCTCTGGGTAGTTTTACTTTTTTATTAAATTTTTCTTAATGATTGTTTATTTTTGAGAGAAAGAGAGAGGCAGAGCATGAGCAGGTGAAGTACACAGGGAGAGGAAGACACAGACTCTGAAGCAGGCTCCAGGCCCTGAACTGTCAGCACAGAGCCCAATGTAGGGCTTAAACTCAAACTGCGAATTCATGACCTGAGCCAAAGTTGGATGCTTAACCGACTGAGCCACCCAGGCACCCCTGGGGAGTTTATTTTTATTAGAAGATATTTATTTTAGAATCTTATTCTTCTTATGTCTTTTGCTTAAAAGAATCTTTCAGATGCTACAGAGTCGGTCAAATGTTTTAAAATACAATTAAAGGTCTTAAGATGGAATTTTGTGGAATATTTCTGACATTTGACTTCATGTATTTTTTTTTTAATCTCACTGAGTTTAACTCAAGTGAATATAGTGCTGATTTGATGGGTAAATTGAAGCTGAAAGCGTCCAGAAGATGAAAAGATACCATTGGCTCAGACAAAATGGAAGCTTTGTTTTAGCATGATGTAAATATTGTGTCACTACTATTTCTTCCTCGCATCTTTTCTACAGATTTATGCAATATCTAAGCTTTTATTAATTCACTATGGCTTTGGTTTTTTCTGTCCCAGGAATCTCAGATCTGATAACCCTTGTTGGTGAAGTTAAGAAATGGAAGATGGTAAAGAAATATCGACAGAGACTTTCCTTACTACAAAATAAATTAGTGGTTCTTCTGGTAGGCCTTTGGAAAAGGCATGCAGTGAGATGCATGAAGTGGCTAGCTGGTGAGAGACTCTATTGCCATCCAGGGCTTCGCTCTCAGCCTTTGCAGGCTAAGAAACAAATCTCAAGGGCGCTCAAAATAACCAAGCTGAGAAAGGTTGAATATAAAATCAGGTTGCAAATTTATATACTTACAGTGATAAAAAGAATTGTGATAATGGTAACAGCTACTATTTCTTGAGTGCTTTCTATATGTCAGATATCATACTTACTCTATATTTGTTAGCAAGCTTCCCGCATTCAAGTCCATCTCTGTAATTTACTTGTATGTGGTCTTAGGCAAATTCTTTAACTTTATGCAAGTGACTTGCTTTATTTAACCAAGTTCTCAGAAGAATGCCTGGCACATCACAAGTACTCTATAACTATTTGCCATTAATATTAATTCTTACAACACTCCCATGAGGTACATACCATTATTATTCCCCTTTTACTGGTGAGAAAATGGAGATTTAAAGAAGTTCAGTTATCTGCTTAAAGTTCCATAGGTAGTAAGTGGCAACCAAAATATAATCAAGACAAGGAATTAGAATTGGATGGTTAAGAATCCAGGCTAAGAGAACATTCATGTTTACCTTCTTAGTGGAGAAAGTCTTTCCAATGAGATTACATCACTCAGAGTCTATTGACCAAGTTTCCTCTCAAGTATAGTTCTCAGAAAACCTGGGACTGCCTTTTTTTCAAGGCTTCATAGCTGATGCTCCCACTTACCAGGAATGACATATCATTCACATTGCTCCCAAGTACCTTATGCAACAGGATCAGTAGAACTTTCTGTGATGATGAAATGTTCTAGATCTATGTTGTTCAATATAGTTGCCACTATCCACATGTTAACATTTAAAATAGGATTAGCATAACTGAGGAATTTATTCTAATTTAATTTAATTAATTTTAAGTATCCATATATGGCTAGTGGCTAGTATTTCGGTGCACAGAACAGCAGGGGGAAGATGTATTTTTAGGAAAAAAAAAACCATGAGGCAGTTGGTCACTACTGATAAACAAAAGGATCCAACCAGTCTTATAATGAGAACATCCTGTGTGAATGTCACTCAGCAACATTTGTTTCCTGGATCAGTTAAATTGTCCTACTCACTTTCTTGTTAGCATAGCAGTTTCTGAGGGCAAGAGACCCATTTGTTTGACCAGTTAAAAAATCAGTAGAGAATTCTTAAAATAGAAAATTCAGAGATAATTTGTCCTGGTTAAATCCTTTGGGTAGCTCTTCCACCCAGGATCCTCTCAAGGCAAGAGTAACTCTGGGGTTATGAGGAGAGGAGAATGAAGTTAGAAGTAAACTGAGGATTGAGAATAGCTTTGCAAATGGTAAGCTCTGATTTTGAAATCCAAACTGAAACATACCCATGGACCATCACTCTTTTCTCTTTCTTGGCAATTAGGGCAAGTGTGCATTAGTTTTTCAACCACGGGGTTTTGAGTCAGAAGACCTGGGGTAAAGTCCTAACTTCATCCCTCACTAACTGCGTGACTCTAGATAAATCATTCAATGTCATTGCCTTGCAGAGTCTGTAAAATAGAGTAGAAGATAGTGGGCATCAGAAATAATACCTTCCTCAGAGGCTGCAAGTAGGATCAAATGAGGTAATGCATGTGGAACCACTTTGTAAATGTGTGAAGCCTGTAGAAATGTCTTGGGAATGATGATTTCATTTATACAGATCACTTTTGCCTTTGAAACAGCTTTCATATTTATTGTGTTTTTATCTTCACAACAAGTCTATGAGGGAAGTAGGGCAGGAATTATTATCTATGTTTTACCATCTGTTGATGTAGACAAATGAGGCCCAGAGAAGCTGAGAGACTGCCCTAATGTTATACATGGTGTCTGGTTGCATTAAGTGTGAGCTTAACCCTAGGCCTACCAATTCCTATTCGAGAGCCATCTTCTCCAAAAAATAACCAACAGTCACAAGCTTGATATCCACAGGTTGTGCTGCAGAATTATTCCTACTCAGTAAGCAAGCCATCCCACAACGTGAGTCCAAAGATGAGTAATGATAACATCAATGTAACGATGGTGGGTATCCACCCACCGTACTAAGTATTTCATCAATATTATCTTCTTTTATCCTCATAATAACTCTATGAGATTGTATGGTTATAAGTCCCACTTTACAGATGAAGAAATGGAGGAGGGAGATGGTTCAGGAATTTATCCATGGTCCACTGAGCTAGTGAGTACCAAGGGAGCCTGGATTTATTAATTTGCTAAGGATGCTGTAATGAAGTCCCAGACTGGGTGGATTAAACAACAGAAATGGATTGTTTCACTATTCTTGAGGCTAAAAGTTCAAAATCAAGCTGTTGGCAGGGTTGATTCCTTCTAGAGGCTGTGGGTGAAGGATGTGTTCCTGGTCTTTCTCCTTGACTTGTAGATCCCTGTGTCTCCTCATATTGTCTTCTCTGTATGTCTGTCTGTCTCTGTGTCTAAATTTCCCATTTATAGAAGGAGACCAGTTATATGGGATAAGGATCACCCTCGTGATCTCATTTAACTTGATTACCTCTATAAAAGCTCTCCAAATAATGTCATATGATGAGGTTAGGACTTCAACATACCAATCTGGTGGGGGGTGGGAGGACACAATTCCACCAATAACCCTGGATATAAAGCCAGATCAATGGCCTTATACTGTTAAGCATTATGCTTTAATGCTTCCTGGCATTACAAAATTATGTAGCCTTTTAATAGGAACAAATGTCAAGACCTAGAGCATGACAATTGATACCAAATCCACTTTTAGGGCCACTGACCAGAAATCTACTCTACATATTAAGTTCTCAAACTGTTAAGAGACTGGCTTCCAGTTTTCTAGGCAACTTGGCATCGAAGACTTTTCTCATAAACATTTACAAATATTCTGCTCTGTAATGAAGTTAATCAGTAAACCATACAACCTCTGGCCTCTGTCACTCCTTACCTGGTCTCATTTTCAGTGGCTGTGAATAAGCTAAGAATGGTAATGCAGTTTCAGGAGTTAGAAAATCCAATTCAAAATAGTCTTCGCCATAGCCACATATCATCAGGATTTTTCATGGAAATGATGAGCGTGAAGCCTGATAAAGGTAGGACACTATTTACAATTGCTCTTGGTCGAGTTTCTGCAACTGGACTGAGCAAGAGTGGGGCTTTTGTCTGAAATTTTAACAACAGATCTCTGTCAAAGATGTCTCAGTCAGAGTCAGAAAACTGGGGAGAGAAGTTGGGGCAGGGTGATTTTTGTAGGATTCCAGGCAGGTAAATACCTCATTGAGATAAAATCTAAGTATGTTTTCCCTAAAATTCTTCATTGAATATTATGTAAAATTAGCAACATTTTTTAAAGTTAAACACTAGGCAGTTCTAGTAATAATACCTGTAGACACTCGTAAAAACACTTTGAAGTGCATTACTTAATACTGTGTTTTAAAAATGGCATGTCTTAGACCCCAGTGGGCCATGAAGTCTATTTGAAGCTTACAAACAGTATTAAAAACTAATAGAATAGAATAGAATAGAAGAATAGAATAGAATAGAATAGAATAGAATAGAATAGAATAGAATAGAATAGAATAGGAGTAGAGTAGAAAGAAATGTGAGAGTGCATTTCAAGAAGTAAGGATAAGTGTTATTTCATGGAAATTTTGTTTCAATTATTTCTACATATGTTTATGTGTATACAAGGGTCATTATAGAAGATGTATTTCAAACTATGGTTGTAGTGAGAAAAAAAGAGATTGAGAAACACTGATGTACTGAACTAGTTTCACAGCAGATTTCTCCCAAGTCTATGGAAAATCAATGAGTAAAGAGTTCATCTTTAGGCCTAGGCTCTTTGTTTCCTCTGAAGCAAAATATAGATTATAATTAAAACATAGACCATATAGTATAATATTGTCTATTTTAATATTCTTCTCAAAATAGAATCTTACATTTTAAATTTTCAGTTAAAAGAGAAACTCTAATCATTTTTACAGTAATTATAATTTTGAACCTATTTTTGATTGTAACATGGCAGCATACTATTTTATTTAAATATGATGTTCAAAAGTGACTGATACTGTACTTAGGAAATTAGTTGGAAGGTAGGAGAAGTAAATTTGCCACTATTTCCATTTAAAAGATATTTATTAAGTGTACTATGTCAGGCTTTGTGTAAGGTTCCAGGAATGAAAAAAAAGAGAGAGGAATGTAATCTAATATATTTCTCAAAGAGTTCACAGGCTAACCACAACAATAAAAAATGTATTGAATGTTTATGCTATATCCAGCACTATGCAGTTTACATTCTTTGCCTTAGCTAATCTGTACTACAACCTCTCACCCAGGTTGTTTATTCCACATTATATTTCACCTTATAGAGGAAGGAAGAGAAGCTTAAACTAGTTCAATGTATTTCCCAAGTTCACACATCTAGCAAATTGCAGGTGAATTGAATCCTTACTCTTGTACCCAGTAGGGCTCTTGTAAAGCAGTATGTTACTAAACTTCAGGTTTAGCATGGAAGATAAACCTGTAAACAAGCCAAACAATTGTTTATACTTCTAAGTGCTGCAATAGTGGTGTGTACAGAGAGTAGGCGAGATTAATTCTCGGGGAGATAAACGGAGGGGAGCCAAGACAGGACTCACAGAGGAGATGATCAGATGACAAGCCAGGGAAAGGCACCAACATCACAAAGGCCAGGAATGGCAAGCGGCTTATAAATGAAGCCATATCATCTTAGTTAAGAAACCATGGATTAGGAAATAAAGGAAGGCATTAAAGGCAATTTTTTCATGCATGAAACATTTTAACAAGCAGTCATGAAATGTTTACTATGGTCAGCATTGTGCCGGGAGTAAAATAATGGATAGAATGTGCACCCTTTCTAGGCTCATCAGAAACAGACTGAGATCATGGGAAAGTGCCATCAGTATTATATGAACCTGATTCTCCCATTTGGGTACACAGGGATTCGATCACACACTCCTTAGAGCTAATATGGTACTCACCAGCCACATGTGGCCACGAATTTTAAAATTTCAATTATTTAAAATTAAATACAACTTGGGGTGCCTGGGTGGCTTAGTCGGCTAAGCGTCCGACTTTTGCTTAGGTCATGATCTCGCGGTTTGTGGGTTCGAGCCCCGCATCGGGCTCAGTTCTGACTGCCAGCACAGAGCCTGGAGCCTGTTTCAGTCTGTGACTCCCTCTCTCTCTGACCCTCCCCTGCTCATGCTGTCTCTCTCTCTCTCCTAGAAATAAAAAATATATATATATTATAAAATTAAATACAACTTAAAACTCAGTTTCTTAAAATCACTGGTCACATTCTCATATGATTAGTGGCTACCATATTGATAGGTATAGAACATTTCCATCATCTCAGAAAATTCCATTAGATGATACTGCTTTAGAGAAACTATTAAATGCTAGAGACACCCTACCCAAAAGAATTTTGCTTCCCTTTTGCAGGGGATCTCAGACTCCCCCAATGTCTGTTCATGTGTTCTCATTTAAAAGCTCTTCCTAAACTCTCAGGAAGCATTCCCTGTCATAAAGGAATCCAAATTGTCCCACTCCTTGATAGACTGATTCCAGAAAAGCTCTAATAAATCCAAATATATGATATATATATATATATATATTCCCTTTAAATTGTAGTAAAGTAGAAATAAATGTACCTTTTTAGAAAGCATATTTTAAAGTTGACTTACCTCTCTGTCCCTTCCACATCTGATGTGGAAAGTTCTATCAGAAAGTTCTGGTATTTGTTTACTTGTTTTTGTTCCTTGACATCTCTGTCTCTCTCTACACACACACACACACACACACACACACACACACACACACACATAGAGAAGGGATGGGGCCTTTTGTGTCTGTATTCTCTGTCTTGTTCACTGTAATATCCTCAGAGCCTAGCACAGTACCTGGAAAATAGCAAGTGCTCAGTACATATTTATAAATGAAAGAAGTATCCTATAACTTATGTTAGCAAAATAGACTGTTAATAATTACTCATTAACTATGAGTCAACTGTCATTAAAATCAGGATTTTGCTAGGTTCTTTTGGAAGCAAACATGTCTTTTTATGGATTTCAATATATCAAAACATTTTCTCAACTACTTTATTTTATATTCAGAACTACCTGTGAGATAGCAAGGTTGGGTGTTAATAGTCCCAGAAAAAAATGAAAAAGAAAAATGTTAGGCAGTTGTTTGAAGCTTCTCAGGGAGTTCACGATGTAAACTGTTCTAATCCCACTATTTTGGGGTTATGTTGATCATGCTTGGTTTTTTTTATTATAAGTTGCCTGCATACTGATTGTCCCTACTCTGTGGAGATTTGGTGGGGACACTGAAATACTAGAAGTGGATGTGCTTTGGGAATAGAAACATTATTTAATAATATTATGTGCTGTTCTCATATTCTTACCATGTTTTATTGTTTTCATGTGATATTACTGATGTATTTGTGAAAGCTTTCCATTTTACTTAAAATGATTCCAAAGACTAATTTGATACTGAGTCCATGATCTGACTACTTGGGAGTACATTGTGTCTATTGATTATAAGAATATTAGTTTTATTGAAACAATGCTCTGAGATCTTGGAATTGTCACCTGAGGAGAAAAAAACTACACATTTCCTTGGATTTTGTAAAATCTAGATTCTATCATTAATTGGTTTCTTGACCTCAGGCAAGTTGCTCAACCTTGCTGGACCTACAGACAGAGAGAAGCTGGGGCTGGGGACAGGTAATTGACTTGGGGTAAGATCAGTTGGAGGATAAAATCTAGGAAAAAGTGTAAGTGAAACTAATGTTTTTAATGCTTCTCAGTTCTTTTCAAACCCATTCATTCCACAAATTTTAGTCTTATTTGGTTGAAATAGATCAGGATTTTGCCTATGTTTTATCTTTTCTTTTTGCTGTGATAATATCATATTTTCATATTCTTCCATTTTGTGGCAATAAGACAAAGTACCACTGCCGAAACATTTTGTCTGTCAGATATATTGATTCAATGCTGCTTTTATATGAAGTCAAGCATAAAAGACAGGAAGTTAATTTTTGCCCAGATAGTATATACTTTGTGCTTCAACAATCTTTTTCTGGGTCAATGCAGAAAGCATTGTTTTCAACAAATTTTTGATATGCCTATATTCCCCATTGCCATTGTAGACGATCCCTGAATTCTCATGCCTATAGGCTACTAGTCACATACTTTGGAGATTTTAGATATAAAGAAGAACTATAAGATCATTCAGCGTGAAGTCTTTTCTTTACAGATGAGCAAAGGGCAGCCCAGAGAAGATAGGTAAGTAATATGTAATTAGATTCAGGATGCCCAGGAATATAGAGTCAGGGAAGACTTCCCAAGAGAAGCTTATACTTTAAAACAAATTTAGAGACAAGTGGATAATAGTGAGATGAAGCTCTGTGAGCAGATGGCTGTATTGCAGAAGTTTCCAGACTCAGGAAGGAATTGGGGTGAGGAGAGAGGGTAGGGGTGAGGAGAAGGGAGGTCCTGAGTTTGGAAGCAGCAGTGCACATTCAAGGAATAGAGAAGTCAAAACATGATAAATGGCTAGAAAATAAAAGGTAGGATCATGCAGAGCCTTGGACGCCTGGTTGCAGCTTACTTGCAAGCAAATGCATTGAAGGGACTAACCAAAAGAAGTCCAAAGGGAGGAAGAGAAAACCGTTCACTATCATGCTTTAAAAGCATCACACATCTGAAATATCCAAGTGATGCAGCACATGGCTTTTCCCAGAGACTAGTTATGCTTTGAAGTCAGACTATCCAAGTTCACATCTCAGCTATTTGGGTAGGTAGGAGTAACGCTGCCTCACTTCTCTTTGTGCCCCAGGCTACTCATTTGTAAATGAGCATAATAATGTTATACACCTCATACAATTTTGTGAGAGTTGAAAATATACAAGTGCATGGCATTAGGAGGGAGTCACTAAGAGTTTTCTGACAGTAGTCATTGTAGCAGTAAATAACAACCACGTCTACAACCATTTTTTGAGCACTGCACAAAATATTCCACATATATAGATACATAAATCCACAGTCCCTAACTGACAATTCTAAATTCCAAATGCTCTAAAAACCAAACGTTCTATCCACAGTTTGACACAAACTCTTCAGTGGCAAAACCTGACCTGAATGGATGTGAGGATATTTGTGGCTTTTTAAAAATTCCTCTTAGTATGAATATTTGTACATTTCACTGTGGAAAAGAGTGCTGTATTTGATACTGAGTTCTGTCCCAAACCATGTTGGGAAAAATAGCACTATTTTCTGTTCCAAAACACAAACAGTTCTGAATTCCAAAACACATGTGATACCAAGGGTTTCAGGTGAAGACCTGTGAATCTGGATATGCCATTCATTCCTCACCATACCTTTGATATAGATATTTTCATCTCAGGCTTGCTGCTGGAGTTTGTCAGTGCCTCAAAGTCCCACTGTTCATAGGAAACAGAGTTGGAATTTCATTTTCACAACGTGATAGTTTCCTAATACCTAGAGGTTTTATAGATAAAAGTCTCATTTTGTAATAATGGTAGTAGGAATAATTATTATTAATAATAATTTAATGGCAACTATAACTTATCAGGTACTCCTCGTGTGTCCAACATTTACCAAAGTGCTTGGCATGCATTATCTTGTTTAATTCTTACATCAACCTAATGAAGTAGGTATTTTTCCCTATTTTATGAAGAGAAATTTGATCCTTAAAGACATTAAATAAATGCCAACAGGGGTGCCTGGATGGCTCAGTCAGTTGAGCACCCTACTTCGGCTCAGGTCATGATCTCATGGTTTGTGGGTTTGGGTCCCGCATCGGGCTCTGTGCTGACAGCTAGCTCAGAGCCTGGAGCCTGTTTCAGATTCTGTACCCCCCTTTCTCTCTGACCCTTCCCTGCTCACACTGTCTCTCTCTCTGTCTCTCAGAAATAAATAAAACATTAAACAAATTAAATTTAGAAATGCCAACATGCACACAGAAAATAAGTAACAGGACTGGGATTTGAACCATACTCACAATTCCAGGCACTGCACCCTTTTATTTTTTTCAAAGCTCCTTCTTTGTTTTATAATGATTAAAATACAAATATACTTGGCAAAATCACAAACAGTATAAAGACTGTGCAACCTCTTACCCCAAAAAACAATTCAACAATCTCACTTTCCAGTCTACATCATCCAGTTCCTTTTTTATTATACATAAATTTTCCTTACACACACACACCACGTTATTTTTTTAATACCCCCATAAATCTATGCATTATTCTATAGCTTAAATTTTTGAGTAGTATCATATCACAGAAACCTTTCTTTATCAGTACATATAGTCTAAATCATTGTTTCATTTTTATATAGCATTTCAGTGCATGGATATCATGTAATTCATTTAACCAGACTCCTGTTGGTGGGTATTTAAATTGTTTCTGATTTATAGTTCTTACAGATGTTTCTGTAAGTGGACATCTTTACAGAAACATTTCACACAGATGCAAACCTATCTCTAAAATAAATTTCCTTGGGGTACCTGGGTGGTTCAGTCATTTGAGCGTCTGACTTTTTATTTCAGCTTAAGTCATGATCCCAGAGTAATGGGATCAAGCCTAGCATCTTAAGTGACTACTTAAGATTCTCTCTCTCTCTCTCTCTCTCTCTCGGCCTTCTCCCCCATTTGCATGCCATCTCTTTCAATGAAATGAAATGAAATAATATGAAATAATAAAATAAAAATTTCCTTGCAGTCTAATTGCTGGGATAAGAGTATTGGAGTTCTAGATGTTGAAAGATATTGAAAAATTACCTCTAAGAATGTTTGCTTTTCTAAGAGGGTGTTTTGTCATGATTTTTAACCTTGACTCGTTTGAGGATGAACATGGTCATAGTTTATATTGCAGTTTAAATTTAATTATTGGTAAGAGTGAATGCATTTTTGTATGCTTATAAAAACACTTTGTATTTCTAAAAGCTGTACATTCATGTCCTCTATCCTTTATTTCCATGAGCTGTTGAATTTTTCTTATTGGCTTCAAGTGCTCTTTACATATTAATGATATGAATCTTTTGTCTTTCATGTTGCAGATATTTTTCTGAGCTTGTAATTTGTCATAAATCCTTTTTACAATGTGCTTGGCTGTAAAAAAAAGTTGTTAATTTTTATACAGTTAAATTTTGGTCTCTGCTTAGACATTAATTCCAGTTTTGTTACTCTTGTTTTATCCAGGTGTGCTAACAGAACAAGCAACAGGTCCTTTGGGACAGAATCTAGAAGTGGAACCATACTCACAATACAATGTTCCATTTCCCCAAGTTCAACCACAGATTTCCTCATCGTCCTATTATTCCAACCTGGGTTTCTACCCCCAGCAGCCTGAAGAGTGGTATTCTCCTGGAATATATGAACTCAGGCGAATGCCGGCTGAGACTCTCTACCAGGGAGAGATTGAGGTAGCAGAGATTCCTGTAACAAAAAGAGCCCGAATGGGTGCATCAACAGGGAGAATAAAAGGGGATGAATTATGTGTTGTTTGTGGAGACAGAGCATCTGGATACCATTATAATGCACTGACCTGTGAAGGGTGCAAAGGTAAGCTTCTTTGGTTGGTCATCTTCTCCTTGTTTAAGTTTTACTATATTGGTTGTTGAGATATATCAGACTACATTCTTCCCTTTTCCCAGATAGCTTCCCATTTTCTCTTCTTCTACTCCTACCTGTTATAGATCTCTAGGAAAAGGCTTTTCGAGCATTTGGCTTATATATAAACAAATTATTTCCTATTTACAACCTCACACATGGTTAAAAAGAATTTATGGATTGTGGGTCTTGTGGGGAGAGAGGTTGTTATTTTTTATTTTATTAATTTTTAATGTTTAGTCTTGAGAGAGAGAGAGAGAGAGAGACAGAGAGAGAGAGAGAGAGAGAATGAATTGGAGCAGGGAGGGGAGGGGCATAGAGAGAGAGAGACATAGAATTCGAAGTAGGCTCCAGGCTCTGAGCTGTCAGAACAGAGCCCCATGCAGGACTCAAACCCATGAACAATGAGATCATGACCTGAGTTGAAGTCAGATGCTTAACCCAGGTGCCCCAGGTTGCTGTTTTTTTTTTTTTAATTAAGATCAAGGAGAATAACACTTTATTGTATATTGTATTTATTATACCTCAATAGTAAACTTATTAGTTCTAATACTCATCTATACTCATTTTGTAGATGAAGAAAGTGCAGCACAAGAAGTTAATCAAGTTACTCAAGGCTTCATGACTAATTAGAGGTGGAGCTTCAAATGTACACAGCTTATGAATGTTACTCCAGAGCCTCTGCTATTAACCATGAGTCTTTTAATCCTTGCGTACTAAGTGATCATTCTACTCCTTGAGCTATTTGCTCAAGGCTAGTATTGACTAATTCAGTGCTAATTCAATTGATTAATTCAGTGGCCAAAGTATTGGTATTGTCTGGGCCAAGGGAATAGATCCCCTGAAGTTAGTAACCTGGGTCGGTTCACCTCCCTACAAATGAGCACTTAGGAAAACCTGGTCCTCCTGAGAAGAATCTGGGGCATCCAGGGTGACTGGAGTGAAACCAGTGTGCATAGGACAACCATAAAAGACACCAACTTTAGAAGCAGGCAGACAAAGAGAATCCCCTAAAAGATATAGAAGGAAGCCAGAGATGGGGGCTACCAGGAAAGTGCAGGGTCATAGGACATAAGGGGACAGAAAAGTGGTCAAAGGAGAACTCATCCTTGGGAGAGTTCAGGAAGGAAAAGCTGGAGATGGATATAGATATAATTTTTAAGAGTAAAAAAAGGCAGAGCTTTTTCATTGATTTTGATTTGAGACTTTGTCCTAATGGTACAAGCAAAAGGACCAGAGTGCAAAGGAGGAGATGAGATGGAGCCCATGTGCTGCATCAGGGGTTGGCAATTTTTTTTTTTTCTGTAGAGAGAGTAAACATTTTAGGCTTTGTACCCTCTCTGTTGTAATTACTCAACTCTGCAAACACAGCCACATAAAGAAGGGACATAGCCATGGCTTTATTTAACCTACAAAATTAGGCAAGGATATTAAAAAAAGAAAAAACAGGCAGTAGGCCGAATTTGGCTCATAAGCCTAGCTGTAGTTTGCTGACCTTGTTCTGGATCAATGACTCTTGAGGGTGAGTATCAGAATTAACCAGAAGCTATATAGTTAGAGAGCACAAGAGACAGGGTATGCATACAGGAAACATAAACTCATTTTGTATAGCTGGTTTGAATTTAGTTTCAAGCCCTAGTGGAACCTTTATTTCATTCAATTCAGGATTATTCTACTCACTGCCCACCCCCCGCCACCCCCGCCAAAAAAACTCCCATATTTCTCTGGGGTTTTGTCTAAATTCTGCAATTATTCAGGGTCACGGAGGGATTGGGCACTGTGGTTGGGACTCTGATCTCCAGTGTTGTTAACACAGCCCAGCATTTGTTGGGTGTTTTTCTAGCTGGACTTCAGTGGCCAGTGGGAAAGGTCTGAGACTCCATTCCAGGGTCTCGAGTACATTCCTCCTTCCCATCTGACCTGCCTGCTGTCCTGCAACTCGGGTGCAGTGGGTTCCTGATACTCCTCCAGCTGGAAGGCCTGGCTGCCCAGAGAAACCATGCAGCCATTTCATAGGCTCCCCTACGACCCTGCATGCAGGCAACCCCAGGTGCCTTTCCGGGCTGTCTCCAGGAAACAATGCAAGGACTTTTCTGTTCTAGGATTCCTGAATGTCATGGAGTTTCTCTAATCTTTCAATACATGCATCCCAAGATGTAGTCTGGGCATGAAGAGGGGAGGGACAGAGCTCAGGCCTTTCTCACGTATTTAATATGTCTTGGCTCTTTTTACTTCCTCTTTCTTTGTCTACCTCTCCCAACTTGGGGAAATTTAGTGTCTGGGATCTGGAGGCTTAGACTTTGGTGACTAAAAACCAATAATGAGCCCCTTTATGCTCTGTATATGTTCTCTTGAGGAAACAGATGAAAATGATCCTCGCTCAGTGAATAGGGGGGAGGTTCACAGCATAGGGTAGAGAACAAGGGTAAGAAACAAGAGCCCATCCAGAGACCTAATAGCTTGGCCAACTTAGTCCTCTCACCTGACACCCCTTAGATGTCTGTGCTTACAAGATACAAAGCAAATTTTACTTCATAGCTTTCCATCAAAGGAAGTGTGTGAACTTTGGGGTTTCACAGGCATGCACTGAATCTAGACTCTGTAATTCTTGGCTGAGTAAGTAAGTTACTTAATATATCGGTCAGAGTTCAGTGAAATAAAACAGAAACCAAAACTTCAAGCAGTAAGAAATGAATGCAGGAGAAGTTGGAAGGGCACCAGAGCAGGTTCTATGCTGAGTCTCCAAGAGGATGCTCAGTGCACACACTGCAGAGCTGGCCTGCCGGGGCCATTGCTGTAGTCAACAAGATGGGGAAACAGGAGGTTAACACACAACTGATGGCTCCAGAAAGACACCACTTTAGCTGCCATCTAGGAATCAGGAAGCTGTCTGCACCATAATTACTCGCTCCAGAGCCATGACGTGCCAGCTAAATCTGTACATACACGTGATGAATGCCCTGTGTCTTGCCTTTCAATGCTCTCGAGCTAGAAACTAGAACCCAATATGCTGCATAGCACAATTCCACAATCCTACTTCTGCCAGTAGAAACAACAGTCTGACAAGGGGGTCTGTCTGGTAGAGCTTACGTCATATCTACAATGTTAGGTGCAAGGGAGTCTGGGAAAGATTGTGTCCAATTTTCTTGCCTTTATAATAGAGAACATATGAGAGATTAAACGTAGGTACAGTGGATACCCAGCTAGCCAATCTTTAGTTTATGGGATAGTTTTCTTCTCTGAGCCCCTAATCTGCAAAAATAGTATCTAATTTACAGGGTCTTTGTAGAATTAAGTTAAATTTTTATATTTTATAAGATTTTTAAAGTTTATTTATTTTTGGGAGAGAGAGAGCAGAGGAGGGGCAGAGAGAGAGAGAGAGACAGAATCCCAAGCAAGCACTGTGCTCGAATCCTACACAGAACCCAATGTGGGACTCAAACTCATGGAACTATAAGATCATGACCTGAGCTGAAATCAGAAGTGGGGTGGTTAACTAACTGAGCTACCCAGGCACTCCAGATTTTTATATTTTAAAAGATCCTGGCAGCTCTCTTGTTTTCAGACTTCACTGCAGATCTGTCAGACATGTGATACTTAAACATACACACACACACACACACACAGGGGAAAATTTTTAAAACTTAAAAACAAAGCAAAAATCATGGTTAAGCATCCTGATGTCCTTGGTTTCTATACCTGTTTCTGTTAGAAATGTTTTAATTTTAATGTATGTTTCATTGTGGTTATTTATGACATCAAGGAGAGACATTTCAATACATTTTTTAAAGTAATAATTGCAAGAACACAAGCATAACGCAGTGACAATGACTGCCATTTGCTCAGCACTAGATTAAATCAAGAGCTTTCTTTTCCCCCAGTGGAGCATATGAAAATGTGCTAATGTCTGGATGAATTTTGATTCAAACTTCAAGCCTCAACTAACAAAACTGATCTGCATTTGACTGGAAATTTCAAATGGTCGCATTTTCAAATAGGTCAGTGTCAGTCACATCCATCTCCAGGCCAGGAGACCCTGCACTTATCAGTGACAGATTGGAAGAATTTTTAAAAGGCATTTGATGAGTAAATGGGTGACCAATTGTCCTTTTGAACATATTCTGACTTAGTTCTGAAGTTTTAGAAAAGATTCCATAGTTACAGAAACTATTCTGGTGTGTAGGATTGATGCAGAGTGTTTCCAGTGGGCCCTTTGCTTATGGGTCAGGGCTGAGGTGCCCTGACTCACACACAAACTTCCTGAAATCCTATTTGACTTTGAGGTTTGATTTTATAAGATCTGATAATAACCCTAATGAACTCTATAGGTGAAATTAAAGTGTGATGCAAGGGGGTGGGGTTTAACTATTTTACTGCATTGGAAGCCTTTTGTAATAAGTGTTCTAAAATTCACTTATTTGGCTCAGTCGGTTGAACGTCTGACTCTTGATTTCAGCACAGGCCATGATTTCATGGTTTGTGAGTTAGAGTCCTGAGTCGGAGACTGTGCTGACAGCATGGAGCCTTGTTGGGATTCTCTCTCTCTGCCTCTCCCTAACATTCACTCTCTTTCAAAGTAAATAAATAAAACTTTAAAAAAATCACAAGAAGAGTAGGAATCTGACAGCAGGCAACCTGGATTTCATCTGACACTTCCCCCATGGCTGATTCTCTTCCTGGCTGTTCCAAGTTATTGACTAGGTCTAGGCTTCAGACTTCTCACTTATAAAGTAAGGATAATAATAAAGATTAGGAGGAAGAGATTGAGATGAAGATTATGGTGATGCTGCTGATAGATATATTAAATGCGTATTATGTGCAGGCTTTATCTGGAGGCTTTGCATGTACTAACTCATTTAATCTTTAGGACAACCCTTTGAGGTAGCCACCTAGGGGCTGGTCAGAAGATTAAATAAGGTAATATGTATAAAGCAATTAACAAGTACTTGCCTATGATTAACCCTCTGTAAATGGCCACTATTGTTGTGAAGAAAAAAAAATGAGACATTGTTTTTGAAACATCTAGTTCGATTTCTGGCACACTTGAGTCCTCAGTAAGCATTAGTTATTGCTGCTTTGCTGGTGAATTCTTATTTTACTATTGTTTTTCTATTCATCCAGCCTCCCAAATTTTGATCATATATTATCTTCAAAATTATCTCTCTTCCTATTAATTAGTTAAGCCTCCAGCTCCTGAGAGGTTGAATTCATTAATTCAGTTTTTTATCCAGCAACTATTATAGGTACCAACCATATGCCAGGTCCTATTCTAAGCATAGGAGATGCAATAGTGAACAACACAGACAAAATTCCAGCTCTCTTCATCACTATTTTAAAGCAAAGAAGGGAAACAGTTTATATAACTGAGTTAAAATAGACAAAAAGAGAAAATAGTAAGAAAGAAAAAATAAAAGATTAAAAAATATAAAAGCAATGAAATAGTATCAAAAAGAACATCCTTAAATAGTAAGAGGATGATTTCTGGTGGATAAAAATGGAAATTTCAAATAAATATATAGCAATGATGCAAGACAAACTTAAGACAAAAATTACATTTAAACAAGGAAAATTGTTTAAACTAAATACATAAGCAATATGTAAGTATGAAAGTAGGACTAAAAAAACCTCTAGTTGGCATAAGCCTTCAACTCCTGGGAGTTTGCCTACTGGGAGTATAAATGGCTCTTAAAGACTGCAAAATCAAGTTCACAACACAGAACATTGTTACCCCTCCCTTCATTTTCCTCATCTAAAAGCACTGACCTCCACCTCTATCATCTTTGAGATGATCAAGTATAACCCTTTCAATGAGGGGTTGTAAACAAATGCTCTATGTGACAATTATCTTTTTCTTAGAGAGGGACTTTACCTTTTGTTTTATTAAATGAATGTAGAAAGACGGCTACCCTCTTGGGATGGGAAAGAAAATAAGAGAGAGAGAGAGAGAGAAATCAAACCACCAAATCTCCCCTCCCCCAAAAAAACAATAGGAAAGAACAAAACAAACATGAATCACTCAATAAATTATCCTTTTATATGAACATCACTAAAATTATTGAAAAAATACACATTAATGGACAAAACAAATTGTGGAACATAATGATTTTCTGTTTCTATTTTGATATTCTGTTACAGACTGTTTAATTCATTTATTCTTATAGTGGCTCCAGTAGATGGTATTATCATCTCTGTTTGGCAAATAAAGATACCAACACTCAGAGACTTGTCCAGGCCTCACAGCTATGAAAGAATGGGTAGTCAAATCTGCAGGCCTCCTGAGCCATACTTTGCCCTCTGTGCTGTCCTTCCTTGTACCTGCTGTCAGTGACTTTCTGAAGACCATCAGCACTAAAGTACATGCAAGGAAAATGAGTGTTTTAAAAGTTGGTTCTGTGTTTAAGGAAAAAACATACCAACAAAGAGAAAACCAAACAAAATCTAGATAATGGTGAATCTAAACCCATTGGTCGTTTGACGGAATGGTCTGTTGGTGTTCTCCACCAACATACTTTCCCAAAGCACTCACAACTATAAATCATTGAACAACACTCACTTGTGTACAAGATGGACCATCCTCTTAATAACTAAGTAGGGTTATCAGCCCCTTACACACATAGAAATGACAATCACTAGTCATATCACTTTTAAAAAATAAAGAATGAGGCATCTAAGTATCTTCCTTTCTAATGCTATATATGAGCATTAAAATATATAATTTAAAAAATGTCTTTGTGGAAACATGACTTGCAACGTCTTATACTTTACCCTGCACCTTCTATTAATAGGTTAAGGTGAAAGGAGGAATAGATTCAGAGTGGCCTCCCAGGCAAACTCCCACAAAGGCACCTCTCAAATGACTTTAGAAAGGAAAATTGTCTCATTAAGGAGCCTCTGAGATTTCCTCTTCACAACCTCTGAGGATGCTGTTTGTGTTTGTGCAGGCTGCTTTTAGCAATCTGGAGGGAGGACAAGATGTGTGTTGGATAGGATATTTTGGTCCTTATCTTCTAGGCATGGGGACTTCCCTTGCCTTCTGAGCATCACCCTCCCGCTCTGGTTTATATTCATTGCTTGAGACTGCATGCAAATACTACTGTCATCCATGGCTTAGATGGATGACAAACTTTTGGTAAAGGGCCAGATAGTCAATATTTTACGCTTTGTAGGTACTAAAATCTCTGTCACAATTATTTGACTGTCATTGTAATGTGAAAGCAGACATGCAGATAAATGAATGAGCTTGGCTGAGTTGCAATAAAACTTTATTTATGGACACTAAAATTTGAATGTCAAAAATATTTACATACCACAAAATACTTTTGCTTTTCCTCCAACCAGTAAAAATGTAAAAACCATTCTTAGATTGCAGGCCATGGAGAAATAAGCAAGGGGTGGAATTTTCCCTCAATGCGTAGTTAGCTATCTCCTGGCTTAGTACAGGGCTCCCTCTGAATGCTTGTAGGCCATCAGCATCTTGTATCTGAGTTTGGGAGTTTTCTCCATTGCCCTAACCCTGTATTCTTCTGCATCTGTCTTGGGCAAGGTTTATTCACAAATTTACTCTGTTTCCTAGCTTTCAGAGGTTCATCAACATTTTTGATACCCTGAGGGAGTTGAAGTCTAACTCTTAGAGACTATGCTGTTTCATGAACTTTTCTCTAATTTTGTGGTATTTTTTTTAACTGAAGGGAGTATAGAAGTTTGATGAATGCCCTATGACTACTAAATTGTTTGTAGATTTGTCTATTTTGAAAGGATGTTAGGCAACCCCAAATAATTCAAAGTCAGTCCTTTTAAAATTTATTTAAGAAAAAAAATCAGTAGGAATTATAGCTGGTAAAAGTAAGGGTTGAAAAGTCAGGTGAATTTCTTTTTTGCCTGTGTGTGGCTCCCCAACAGATTAAAGGATAAAAAACTCAAAATTAATTATTAGCAGTAACTAAATGGTCAATAATTTCATCAAAAGAAACAACTGGTGTTGGAAAGGATGTGGAGAAAACAGAACCCTCTTGTACTGTTGGTGGGAATGCAAACTTGTGAAGCCACTATGGAAAACAGCGTGGAGATTCATCAAAAAGTTAAAAATAGGGGTTTCTGGATGGCTCAGTCAGTTAAGCATCCAACTTTGGCTCAGGTCATGATCTCACAGTTTGGGGTTTGAGCCCTGTGTCAGGCTCTGTGCTGACAGCTCAGAGCCTGGAGCCTGCTTCAGATTCTGTGTCTTCCTCTCTCTCTGCGCCTCCCCTTCTCACTTTTTGTCTCTCTCTCAAAGATAAATAAACGTTAAAAAAATTTTAAGTTAAAAATAGAACTACCCTATGATCCAGTAATCACAGTACTAGGTATTTACTAAAAAATACAAAAACATTAATTCAAAGGGATACATGAATCCCTATGTTTATAGTAGAATTATTTACAATAGCCAAGATATGGAAGCAGCCCATGTGTCCATCAATAGGTGAATAAATAAAGAAGATGTGGTATATATACATACAATGGAATATTATTCAGCCATAAAAAAGAATGAAATCTTGCCATATACAACAACATGGATGGAGCTAGAGAGTATTATGTTAAGCAAAGTAAGTCAGAGAAAGACAAATACCATATGATTTCATTCATATGTGGAATTTAAGAAACTAAAACAACTAATCAAAAGGAAAAAGAGAGAATCCAAGAAACAGACTCTTAATTATAGAGAACAAACCGAAGGTTATCAAAAGGGAGGGAGTGGGGGAATGGGTGAAATTGGGGATTAAGGAGTGCATTTGTAGTGCTGAGCACTGGGTGATGTATAGAAGTGTTGACTCACTGTATTAGACACATGAAACTAATATAACACTGTATGCTAACTATTGAATTAAAAGAAAAACTTTAAAAAAATTTTCATCAACATCATTTCAGAAGTTTGAGGGTTGCCTTTTCGAAAATAATAGTATGAAACAGCTCCTGCCAGGTGATCAGGACTCTATTATCAAGTCATAAAAATTTCAACAAGCAGCTCAAGGAGAAGAGCTGAGATCTTTAAGCATAAGAAATTGTGGGATGGAGACCAAAGCTTACCTTTATATATTGGCTCCTTCCTCTCTAGTCTGTGGCAATTGCAGTTTTCTAATAGTCTGTGGTGGAAAAGATGCCTGGGCTGGACGAGGGAAAGTAGGGTGTTTTGAACAGTTTTGGATATAGAGAAACTGTGGAGCACTTAACACTTGGTGTGGGATTTGGGGAGATTAATGTCTAAAGACCATTTTCAGCAATAAAACTCCTTACTAGAAAGACAGCCTAATGTAGGAGTTAAGAGCACATAGTTTGGAACTGAGCCTATCAGGTTCACATCTAAACTCCACCATTTATTATCCGTACAACCTTGAGCAAATGCTTCATCTTTGTGTAACTCAGTCTCCTTAGCTACAAGAGGGAGATAATAATAGAATCTACTTCACAGGATTGTTAGGAATAGTAAATGAATCACCATAAACAAAGTGTTTAGAACAGTGCCTGATACAAGGTAAGTTCTATATAAGTGGATGGGGGAGTCCTTATTATTCTACAATGTTCTTAGATAGACCTAAAGGCTGACTCTATTTAGGCTATATTGAACGTAAAGATAACTAGCAATTCAGCTCTGTGCATTTGTTGCTGTGTAAAAAGTGTGGGGACCCTCAAAGTTTTAAACAGCCAATATTTTATTGATTTCAGAGTAATGGGTAGCTACTGCCATTCACTGGAGTCTGATGTGTACATGTGCATGTGTGGTTGTGACCATATGTGTGCCTACTTACACATATGTATATGAGTTGTGAGTAGGGTATGGAATGTGAGTTATATCTGTATAAAGAAGCAGAGAAGCAGAATGAGGATTGCTATGCATATTTGAGGGATCCATCTTACTATCCTATAGACATTCTCCAGGAATTCCCCCAGCACTGCACATTTCTCAGATGGCAATGCCAGCTCTGTCTACTCGTCTTTCATTACCAGGAAGCCTCTGTTCCTCAGTGAATTTCCTTTCCATTGATTTCCAAATGACTTTTCTGGGCATTGTTAAATATGCACAAGATAGAGGCAGAGGATGTCTATGGATAGATTTGCATAAGTATAAATACAGTATGTGTACCCATATTTAAGTGATATAATGATAGTATTGTGTTGCCACCTAAGAGTGAAAGCTAATTAATTCAGCTATTGAGATGATAATGATTTCTTTCTCAGTTAATATCAGAGTTTTAAAAAAAAAGAAAAAGAAAAAATAACCCTGCAGAATTGTCCTAGCACTGTTCCTTTGATTCATCTTGGAATAAGGAGGTTTATTTCTGTTAACTATTGAGCTTTCAGTATCTATGGTGGTTTCAAATTGAATCATTCCTGGGAGGGCTGAATATTTGTGGGAAGACTGACTCAGTTTGACTAATATGGTCATTGAGCTCAATTATTTGGTACCAGAAAATAAAATTTTCCTTCCTTCCTTCCTTCCTTCCTTCCTTCCTTCCTTCCTTCCTTCCTTCCTTCCTTCCTTCCTTCCTTCCTTCCTTCCCTGGTCTAGAGTCTGTTTTAAAATGCATGCTTTGGTATTTGCACTCCCAATATCAACGTTGATCTGAAGCACAAAAATCTTTTTTTAGATTTTGTGTGGTTGGATTTGACATTTAGGAAAATGGTAAAATCTTTCCTACTGAAAGTTACACCAGCTGACAATTTCACAAGCAAGTCTATGACTCTTTTTAACCTTGCTATCTCTAACTTTTCCTTTAGCCTCTGTTTTTTTTTTTTTTTTTTTTTCTTGTTGAGTTAGTTACCAAGTCCTGAGTTCCTCCTTTTCCTCCTCCCTATTCCCATCCTCCAGCCAGTTCAGGCACCAATCACCTCTGGGCTTGTTCACTTTTCTTCACCTTGCACCAAGGATTTTTCCCAACATGCAGATTAGGTCACACCCTCTTCTGCCAAAACACTCTAATTGCTTCTCTCTTTCTGCATGACAAAGACTCAACTCCCTTGCCTGGCATTGAAGGGCCTTTATATTCTGTTCTACTCTATGCCTTCACCCACCTTTCACTAATTCTTCCTATGCTCCACCCTCCCACGAAAATAGTCTATCCACTCTTCCCTCGAATTTCCATAACTCGCTGCCTTTTCCCATTTCCCAGAATGTGCTTCCTCCCTCACAGTCCATGTTTCAAAACTCTACTTATTCTCCAACAACCAGCTCAAATTCTACTTCCTTCATGAGTTCTCTGATATCCTCTACCTGGAATTAGTCCCAGCTATTCCTAGCCCCTATAATGTCTTTTCCTCAAGATATTCAATTTCTAGATGTTGAGACATTGTCATATTTATTTCACTAGAACAATTTTTATTGCCTTCTTCTGGAAAAATTGTCATAACAAATGTGCAAATCTCCATGTCTGTGATGGAATTGCTGCCTCCCCTGAATGTGGCACCACATTCATAAGCATATAATGTGGCCTTGAAATGATCACTTTTTCATCTACATTCCAATATTTTATCACTTACTTAGCTACCCTATCACTCTATCTTATATTATGCTGTAAATGTACTTTTCTCTCTTCTAAATTGGAAGCCCTGAGGACAAGGAATTCATCTGGATGTCTCCCAAGTTAAAGAATACAGCTTTCAGATAGTAGGTACTTAATATTGTTATTCTCCTCTCTTGTGACCCAAGGGAGACAATTATGGTATAGTGGTTAGGAGTGTGACCTTTGGTCCATGGCTGCCTGGGTTTGAACCCTCCTAATCCACTTATTCATCATGTGCTCATGGCCAAAATGCTTAATTTCTTTGTGCATTTTCCCCATGTTCTGTAATATGGGGACATATAATATTATCTCCTTCATAAAATTGGTATGGAGTTTAAATAACTAAATACAGGTGAAATAGTTAGAACAAAAACTAGCAAGTACTTAATAAATGTTGGCTAATATTCCAACAGCCTGTTAAAATAGAAAGGACTCTTGCTGTCTCAGTTTTGGCAGTCAGATGAAACTAGCTGCTACATCCAAAGTGAGCCCATCTTGCAATCAGTAGTCAAGAAATAGTTAAAACCTCACCTACTTTGAGGGTGCAAAGTGGGCAGGAGTTAGAAATTCTGGAGCATAGTCTTTAAAGATTTTGGAGCATGTGACTAGTGTGCTACAGATCCCACTCCCTATTGCAAAGGGGCGGGCATGGGATATAGATGTCTGTTCTGGGGACCACCATGGAAATTATGGTACTTTTGTGAGAATTAGAAGAACGTGTCCCACCCTTCTCAGGTGTAATCTATATAGTAAGGAGGCCCTCCTGCTCCAGGCCCAATGAAAGGGTCTTCAACAGGATCACTTGAGGAGGTTGATATGTATCCCCTACAGCTGAGGGACACAGAAGACTGGCATCTGACTTTCACCTGAGAAGTTGAAAGGGCAGGAGATATGGTGACTGACTGCTTAAGGATAAGTGGGAGAGATTTCTCCTCCCCACAGTTTGCTGGACCAAAAAAAAAAAAAAAAGGGCTGGCATGTGTTTTAAGCTCATGACAAGAAGACAACATGGAGGCACTCAGAGTAAAGAGGATGGTGGTAAAGGGCATACAAGCCACAAGCTAGAATAGAGATGTATTTGTCCTCATTGAAGACTTGCAAAGGATTGTATCGCAGTGGTGGGCATTCTCTAAAGAATCCAACTCCAAGAGAGAAGTCAATTTTAGAAACTTGCAGGGCACAAGCCAGCCAAGTAAGCACTTTCCTGTCACTTCTTCCCATGCCTCTCCAAATCCTCTCCTTATTTACCACTCCACCTTGAGTCTGGAAATGTCAGAAATTATGGCTAGCTAGGTGGAGGAGAAGGAGTAGAAGTGGAAAGTGGGAAAAAAAAGAAACTGAAAGAAAGACACTTGTGTTCCCTCCCCACCTTAACTGATGCAGGCTGGCAGCGGTGGCTACCCTCTCTCAGGGGAGATGTTTGCTTTTAAATCAAGTTTGGCATTTGTTATTACTGTACCAGGCTGGGCATATTAAGTACTGAACTGACACCTTGAATGTGACCTCTTCCAGTCAGCCTGGTAAATAGCAACTCATTTTGCAAGGATTAGCATAGCACTTGCTTCCAAGTCTGATCTCTTCACCCAGCACTAACCATTCTCCCTGCTTCCTCTGCCCCAGCACAGCCCAGGAACACCTAATTTCACTTGTTTGATTGTTTGCATGGCTTTGGCCTCCACCAGGCTGTAAACCCCAAGAGGGCAGGGATGACTTATTCGCCTTTGTACCACCAGCATCTAGAGCTCACTGGCACACAATAGTCTCCCAATAAAGATATAATGAAAGTAACCATTCTTAAAAAACAAAGCAAGATTTTCCCTAAGAGAGGCTACAGTTCAACTATGTCTTTATCTTTGAGAGAGAAATTGAAAACAGCAGTCTTCCGGACAACAAAGTGCAATTGAAGGTATCTTTGTCACCAGTCTACCTGAGGACTGACTGGGTGTTCCCCGGGGCTTCCTGAGAAAATGCTCTGGCATCCCTTAATCCTAATGTGTTTTTCTGAGTGGAAGTTGTTAGGAACATTTTTATTCCTTTCTGTGTTTCTTCCACAGGTTTCTTCAGGAGAAGCATTACCAAAAATGCTGTGTACAAGTGTAAAAATGGGGGCAACTGTGTGATGGACATGTATATGCGAAGAAAGTGCCAAGAATGTCGCCTAAGGAAATGCAAAGAGATGGGAATGTTGGCTGAATGTATGTATACAGGTATTCACATCAAAAATTAAATTCCACTAAAAATCTAAGGAGGCAGATGGCAGGTAACTCACATGATTAGAATGGTACTTCACATATTAAAGAAGGGATTTACTAAGCCATCAAAGATCTTGAAAAGGGTAATGAACCACTGAAGTTGTCCAAATTGTCAGCTAAAGAGTATTTTATTTACCTGAAAGAAGCAGCTTTTTGTTATTCATTGTTGCAAGGAATCATATGTGGAGTGAGGTGGCATTAATCTACAGTGAAAATAACATGTTTTAATAAGCTTCCAAGAATGACAACAGTCTAAAAGTTTTCTCCAAATTTGATTTAATATCTTTCTTACTGTTTAATTAACATAAACATTCACAGTTGTGTGAAAGATTAAGAATGCTTTTAAGGTATAACTGCCTCTGAATTGTCTAAATAGAGTTTTAAACCAAGTCATTTTATTAGTAGTCCTTCTTCTCTTAGTGCAGCTTTGAACCAACTTGTATAGGTTTACACAGGAAATTAACTACTGTGAGTTTTAATATAATTTGGCCCTTCGATCTGATAAAGAGACACTGTATTAACTGCTGGCTTTGTGAGGAACCATAATCTTCATCAATTTGGAATGCATGCTAGTATATAACGTATTAATTTTTCATTCTGCAAATTCTACAGACCACTCAGATTTTGAGATATGGCCCATTCCTCCTCAAAACACAAATGACAAACAAATGTCACCAAGGGGATGATTACATTCAGGGAGGGAATGCCACATGGAATAAAAGCCTGTGGAAGGTGACTCCAATTCTATTGTTCCTAAACTGTACAGGCAACTGGGATGGACCCAGAGAAATAATGTGTGCATGAGGGGGAAAAATAGGTCAGTGTAAATAATCCAGCTCTGGGTGGATGAAAGTTTTATAGCAGATGATCGCTATCTCCTCTTAGCATATGAAACAAGAGACTGCAAGAGGGATGACTGCTGGAATCCAATCTGCAATGGAAATGCTTACTTTGATACTGGATGGTTCGTGTTGCTCATCACTTAAATATGAACCTGTTCCAATGGAAGCACTGAAGACATTTTTCAAGACTCCACCTATAGAAGTTTATAATATCATTTATGAACACAAACTTGTCCAGTAATGGATGAAGAACTTTCATCCGATCTTGTAAAATAAATGCTATGGACAAAGAAATTCCTGGAATTTCTCATTAACATGGAGAGAATAAGGAAGTTAAATGGAACTATGGAAGATTGTTCTGCATTATATTTTTATAGCTTTGTTAAGTGTAGATTAATGATGATATTGCATAATTATTCAAAAGAAAATTCCAAAGTCCTCTTGAGTTATTTTCATCTCTATATTCTTACTAATGTATAGAGTTCTGAAAATTAGCAAGATATAAAAATTCCCTGAATGATGTTGACATTTGTTTTACACAGCAGGTGTTTACTTATGTGTGTTTAATGTGAAATTGACTATGCTTTTTATGGTACAGTTATATAAACATGGGTGAGAAATAATATTATGTTGTGAAAGACTAGCTTTCAGGGTCCCCTGGACCAGGAATAGGGAGAGTGTTGTTCCCCTTTTTATTGACTGATACCTTGCATTTGTACAATGCTTTAGTATTACAAATTCTTTATATAAATTACGTTTAAAAAAAACTCCAATTATACTTCATCTAAACGAAACTGTTTCAGGTAGATATTACTTCTATTTTACAAGTGAAGAAAGTGAGACTCACAGAGGGATAAATTTCTTTTTCAAGCCCAAATCTTAAAATTCAAAAGGGCTAGAATTAGCTCTGTGCCGAATTGCACAGATGTGAGCAGACTACACATCAGCTACCTCATGACCACACACCTACCAGGACTTTGTGGTGAATTCTCGGTTTTTTATTTTGTCAGGCTTATTAACTGAAATTCAGTGTAAATCTAAACGACTAAGAAAAAACGTGAAGCAGCATGCAGATCAGACCATTAATGAAGACAGCGAAGGTCGAGATTTGCGACAAGTGACCTCTACCACCAAGTCATTCAGGGTAATACCATGCAATGGTGTCTACTAAAGCCAGCAAGAGCTGAACTTCTGGCATGTAGTGATTAATGTGAAATGTTGGGGTTTGGGAGTGAACAGTCAAAGGATTCTTGAGACATCTTTGGTGCAAAAAAGATGGTTTTATTAAAACAAGGGGACAGGACCTGTGGGCAGAAAGACATGCACTGAGATTATGAGGAATGACTGATTATATACTTTCAAGTTGCGAGGGGGTTAGAGATAGTGTAAGTCTCTAAGGATTTGGAAGCAAGGTATCCAGGATCTTCAGGGGTCATTTATATTGTCCAGTAAACCCTTGTCATGAGACCCTTCAGATGTATATCAGTGGACAAATGCTTGGAGGTTGATTGCTAACATGTATCTTAGGGGATGGGTAAAGAAAGTTTCCAAAGGGATTTTTATATGTTAAAGAAGACTTACAGGATCTTGGAAGTTGGGCTAATGTCAAGCTAAGGTTGCCTTTTGCCTCTAGTGAAGTATTAACATGGAGGCAGTTGAGTTCCTGGAAGAAGGTCACTCTGCCTTCCCAAGTACTTGTCAATGGGCTGCAAAGGAAATTTAATTTTTTCTATATTTCTTTTGCCTTTGTTCTCCACATCAGTGATCTGAGTGGGAGGCTTTAAAGTTAGAGCCACAGCCACAAGCAGAATTTCACTTCAATTGTGCTTTAAATGGTTTTCTTTTTAATCAAGAACGTAATATCTGCTTTGGTCTAGAAATTCAAATAATAGCAGTAAATAAGGTAAAAAGATAAAAGTGCTCCACTTACCTGGCTCCATTCCACTCCTACTACCAAGAGGTTGCCAGTAGACATAGTTCAAAGTATAAGATGGGTTTTTCAGGTTGAGTTTTGATGACCTTTTTCTTTTCCCTATCATTGAGAAGGGAGGCATAAAGTGGGAAGGAGATGTACTCAGTAGAGGTTTGTGGATTAGTCCCTATCAGTGGGTAAAATTGGGTGGATACACATCTGTGGAACAACAGAGAAAAGCCTTTCCCAATGAGCTCACAAGTTTCTTATGCAAGAAATCCTTTGAACAATCTGAGACAAAAGAGGAACAGCATCTTGGGTGATTAACTAAACACATTGTGATAATCTACAGGGTATGTGGAGGAACTTTAATTTGCCATTAGTTGGTAAAACAAAAATCCACAATTAATTTAAGTCACTCACTTCTTAATATTTATGTACTACTAACAAGGAAAATGTCCACATTTAGTTTTCCAAGTATAGTATTTTGCACTCATTTGAGAAAAAAAACTTTATATCAAAGTATTATTTTGCCATAGTACTTCATTCATAACACTTTGGTATAAGGAAGCACAGAGTTGACACAATTATCCACACTCTTCAAAAGATGCTAGTAAGGGAGAAAGTGATATTTGGGGTCTGAATTGTCCAGATTGATGACTTTCTACTTCAGAGCTAGGTAAACATTATTTTTTCTGTAAAGATATTTCAGGCTTTGGCTACAAGACCTCCATGACAACTACTCAACTTTGCTATTTTAGTGCAGAAGTAGTGTAGACAACATATAAACAAATGTGTGTGGTTTTGTTTCAAAAGAGTCACAAAACCTGGTGGATTTGGTAGTTGGCCATAGTTTGTCAACTCCTCCTCTATATGATGCCCTTAAATGGATTCTCTATTTTATATGTGGGAACTTTTCCTTAGTGACTAAACCTTGAACTTTCACTGAACTTTCCTATTAATGGGGTTGATAAGGTTCAAAACTAGACTATTATTTATTCCCAAGATATAGATGAAATGAAAATTTTGTTATCCTGGTTTTACAGATATAAAAATGAACAATTGGGACCCATTTAATTAACCATGATATGGCTTGACCAAGGACCCAGAGTAAGCCCTTACAGTGCACACTGTATCAGAGTGCATAGTTCCTGCTATATTTAGGACTTTTATCAATAATTTCTGAGATTAGTTTACTCCAGATGAATGTACATATAGAAAAAGTGCCTTATAACCACCCTCCCTAATACCTTTTATTTTTTTGCCAGTGTAGGAGAAAACTGAACTCACCCCAGATCAACAGCAACTTCTTCATTATATTATGGATTCATATAGCAAACAGAGGATGCCTCAGGAAATAACAAATAAAATTGTATGTACAAATATCTAAAATTACATAGGTTGAAAGTTAATATTTTCTGGAGCTTTTAGTACCTTGGGGGTAGAATTTATACATGAATTTGTTACTTTGAAATAATTAGAGCTGATAATTTAAGTTATACCTTTAAACTTTTAGCAGCATTAAACAAAGAATAAGAAGTTTCATATCTATCTTGGTAATAGTAATTGGAACTGAAAAATATTAACTGGATCTTAAATTATATTATCTAACTCTGATTCTTTAGTCTAATGATTTTGTGTTGATTTATCCTTTTATCTACTTATTAATCTTATGCTTTTCTTCTTAAAATTTAGTTAAAAGAAGAATTCAGTGCAGAAGAAAATTTTCTCATTTTAACTGAAATGGCTACCAGTCATGTACAGATTCTCGTAGAATTCACAAAAAAACTGCCAGGTATTTTTTACATGTATATACTTTTCTGGTATACTGTGCAATATTCTTATGACATTGAGAAAGTCAGGTCTGTAGGTTGTAAAGTAGGAATTATCTCACATCTGATTTAAATCAATATGTCTAACTGCTATAGACATGAAAGGTTAGAGCCAGATAGGATATTTGAAATCACTTATAATAATTCTTCCAGATTGATAGACTAAGAAATCAAGACTTTGTGAAGTTGCCAGTCATCCATTTATTCATTTAACAAGCACTTGGTGATACCTATTCTATACTTAGTATGTAGCTATTGCCTTCAAGGGGAGTGATTTAAGAAAGGCTATAATAAAAACATTATATACAAAATGCTGTTTGAACAGGGAGGAAGTTATTTATACCTGAGAAAGACAGGGAGACTTCAAAGAAAATCATATTTTAATTGGGTCTAAAAGAAAAAGGAGTTGTCCTGGTGGTATGGAAGAGAAGGAACCTTCCAAGTTGAGAGATCTACTTGTGAAAATAAAATGAGGCATGAACTAAAATAAGATTATTAGAGATAGAAAAATTTAATGTGGCACAGCATAATGTCGTGGACTCTTTGGTTAGACATAAGGTAAGCTGGTGCCAGGTTGATAAGGGCATAAGTAAGGAACTTAATTCTCATCCCCTGAATGGTAGAAAGTTTTTGGTGGCTTTCTGTTGTTGTTTATATTGAGAGGGAAGTGATGGGATTTACGTTTTGCAGATATGACTTGATCAGTTTTATACAAGATGAATTTGAATGAGGGACAAAGGCAGGAGGGTCAATTAGGATGCTTCTGCGCCCGTCAAGGCAGGGCCTTGAAATAAAGCAAGAGCAGTGGGAGATGGAAGAGAACTAAATGAAGAGGGATTCAAAAATTGATAGAGCTTGCTGAACAATTGTACTGTGGGACAAGGGAGAGGAACTGATCCATAGTCATTTGGATGGGCCCAGTATAGAAACTGGAATTCAAGATTCTTATCTCTCAGCTTCCCAGTTCCTTTGGCTACATTATCAATGCTATCTCATCCAATAGATTTAACTTGTTTCAGTGTTTTAAAAATATATTAGTACAATGGAATTCCATGATCTGGAAGAGTATAATAAATACCTTGTAAAACACACAACACTGTAATATTAAATTATAGAAAGTAACTTCTGATTTAAGATTTTAATTAGGTTAATTTGTCTTCTTTGGCCAGCATAATGCTATTATTTTATTAAAGTGTCATGGATAGCCCACATAAACTCAAAAAATGTGAGGAGGAAGTTCTCATTTTCATGTTAACATTAATATTCTCTCATTTCTAGAAAGAATGAAATCTGGCCATTTGTAGCAACATGGATGGAACTTGAGGGTGTTATGGTGAGCAAAATAAGTCAGGCAGAGAAAGACAGATACCAGATAACAGAAAGTGGATTAGGAGGAACTTAATGGAGGACCATGGGGGAGAAGAAGGGGAAAAATAGTGGAGGAGAGGGAGGGAGGCAAACCATGAGAGACTCTTGAATGCTGAGAACAAACTGAGGGCTGATGGGGGTGGGGGGAGGGGAAGGGGTATGATGGACAAGAAGGAGGGCACTTGTTGGGATGAGCACTGGGTGTTTTATGGGAACCAACTTGACAATAAACTAAGAAAAAATATTCTCTCATTTCTTTATTAACAATGAAAAAAGAACTTAATTTGTTATATGCTAATTAAGGTGAAGGGAATCTTGATCAAAAACAAGATTAGACAAGAGTGAAAAGTGTGGGAGGAGGAATTGGGTAAGGGAGAAATATATTTTTGGTTGTTTGTGAAAAGAGAGTTTTTCAGTTCAAATAGTCTGCTGGTCTTAAACCACAAAATAATTGAAGAAAAAAATCTTATTCATGAAAGGTAGCTTATCTGAAAGCAACACAATATCTAACACATCACTTTATTCCCAGTGCTTAGACTAGTTCTAAAGTTGAGAAAAGAGTATGATAAATGTATGTTTAATGAGTCAAGCAGGGGTTCTGGCTGGCTCAGTTGGAAGAGCATGTGACTCGATCTTGGAGTTGTGAGTTTCAAGCCCCCATGTTGTCTGTAGAGATTACTTAAAAATAAATAAACTTTTTAAAAAATGAGAAAAGCGGAAGAAAAAATTAAAATACAAAAGGAAATAAAAGACCAAAACTCCTGAGAAAGAAATTTTAACAATACTAGCAATAGTTAATATTTTAACAATAATTATGGAAAAGACAACATTATTATAAATAGCAATAATAGTGATATAATACCAATAATGAAGAGACGTTGTTAAAAGAGTTGAATCATTTCATTTTGTCTTTCTTGGAGCATGACCTGTGCCAGACACTGTCCAGGGTGCTGGAGACCGTGTAGGAATGGCTCCTGCCTTCAAAGGAACTCTAAGATAGTGATGCTTTCGGGGCTCCTGGGTGGCTTAGTCGGTTAAGCGTCCGACTTTCGCTTAGGTCATGATCCCGCGGTTCGTAGGTTCGAGCCCCGCGTTGGCCTCTGTGCTGACTGCCGGCTCAGAACCTGGACCCTGTTTCAGTCTGTGACTCCCTCTCTCTGACCCTCCCTTGCTCACGCTGTCTCTCTCTCTCTCTCTCCTAGGAATAAATAAAACATAAAAAAAAGAGAGATAGTGATGCTTTTTTTTTTTTTTTTTAAGTTGATTTTGTTTCTTTGTTTATACAGGGAGAATTTCCCAAGCAGGCTGCATGCTGTCAGTAGAGCACAAAAGACGACGCGGGGCTCGATCTCATGAACCCTGAGATCATGACCTGGGCAGAAATAAATAGTGGGACACTTAAAATGACTGAGCCACCCAGGCACTCCTAAGATAGTGATTCTTAACCTTAGCATTACTCTCTTCTCTAAACTCCCATTGCTATTTAATACTTTTCTAAGCATGTGGACCCTGATGGTATTAGTTTATATGTGTATTATGTGTATGTATACATGTGCATAGGAGCTTATGTTTGTTTCCCATTTATTCAGTTATCCAATTATTCAAAAATTGTTTCTTGGATATCAATTATCTGCTAGGCACTGGGGATACAAAGGTGAACAAAACAGGCAAAGTCTCTGCCCTCAAGAAGTTTATACTCTATTTGAGGTGGCAAATGATTAATAAGTGTGCAGATAAGTTTATTATGTCTGGTAGTGATAAATTCTATAAGTAAAAATAAATCAACTAGGGGTTCATGGGTGGCTCAGTAGGTTAAGTGTCTGACCTAAGCTCAGGTCCATGAGTTTAAAGCCCTGTGTCAGGCTCTGTGCTAACAGTGTGGAGTCTTTTGCAGATTCTCTGTCTCCTTCTCTCTCACCCCTCCTCTGCTCACTCTCTCTCTCTCTCTCTAAAATAAATAAATAAACACTAAAAAAAAAATAAAGCAAGTAGGGACTAGTGAATCCTGGAGCGTATTATTTTAGTAGGGTCACCACAAATATAGGGTCTCTGCATATAGTGGGGGGAGTAAAGCATGGTGATAGCTGAGGCAAAAAAGTTTGTATGTTCACAGAAGAGCCATGAGTCAATGTGGCTGGAGCACAGTGAGTGAGAGGAAGAAAGAGGAGGAAATGATGTCAGAGAGGCTGCTGGAGACTGTGACATATAAACCAGGATAAGGACTTTGGATTTTCCAAGTAGTGTTATATTCCTTCAGGCTGTCAATTCCTTTCCATGGCTGGATACATGTAAAGATTTTTTTCTGGTCTGTGGATGCTTCCATTCTGCAGAATTGGCCCTGTGTCACCAGATGTGACTAATATAATGGCTCAAAGAAAATCTTTTTGCTTCTAACCTCTGAGTTACTTCATCTGAATCAGCCTGTTCTGCCATTATATGTATTTTTGGTGTGGATCTGATGTCCTTTTTTACCCAACTTGTTCAATAAATCCTACTCAATAAGATAAAAGTCAGCTTCTATTTGGAACAGAAAAATAGATATTTAGTGACTCAACTTGACTACACAATCTTAAAACAATTTTTAAATCACTTATGGAAATGCTTTATCAATGAGGATGGTAGCGATGATGAAATATTGTTATATAGCACTCACAGTTCCTTGATACTTGATTTGACTATCATCTTCATCCAGGATTTCAGACTTTGGACCATGAAGATCAGATTGCTTTGCTGAAAGGGTCTGCGGTTGAAGCTATGTTCCTCCGTTCAGCTGAGATTATCAATAAGAAACTTCCAGCTGGACATGCTGACCTATTGGAAGAAAGAATTCGGAGGAGTGGTATGTGATTTGGTTAATGGTAAAGAGTTTGCTCCTGTAAGGAAGCATTCCATGAAGGCAGGCTTCTTGCCTATCTTATGCAAAGTTACGTTCCCATTGTGGCTAATATGGTGAATGGCTCTAAAAAGGTATGTGTTAAATAGATGAGGCTTTTATTTATTTTTTTAATGTGTATTTATTTTTGAGAGATAAAGAGACAGACAGAATGTGAGTGGGGGAGGGGCAGAGAGAAAAGGAGTCACAGAATCTGAAGAAGGCTTCAGGCTCTGAGATGTCAGCACAGAACCTGATGTGGGGCTGAAACTCACAAACTGTGAGATCCTGACCTGAGCTGAAGTCTGAGATAAAATCTTACCCTTAACTGATCAAGCCACCCAGGAGCCCCAGATAAGGCTTTTAGAGGGTTCCTTCAAGTGTCTTTGTAGTAGCAAAATACTAAAAATACCCTGCGCTATACTAAGATTAAGGGCCAAAGGAGGAATTTTTTAAAGTTTGGAAAATTAGTCAGATAAAGAAAACAGCATAAAGGAGCTGGAATTATTCAGTTGAAAAAAAGATTCACTTGTTCAAAATCTTCATGTATGAACTACTGTGGCTCAAGCTATTATCCATCTCTATTCAAAGCAAAATAAAAACAATTATTAATAGCAACATTTATATATCATTTACTAGGTTTTAGACACTGTTCTAAATACTTATATGATTTCATCAAAATCTTGCAGTCTTATGAAATAAGTACCATTATTATTCAAAATTTATTGATAAGACAACTGACACAGAGAGTGGTTAATAACTTTCCCAGAGACAGACAGGAAGTCTGACTTCAGAAGCTGTGTGTCTAAATCACTATGCTACATTGCCTCTCAAGAGGTAAAATAAATAATAGTATGAGTTGAACTTACTATGGAGGAATACTGTGACAGAAAGGGTTAAGCAACATTGGAATAAGTTTCCTGGAATTATGTGCAGTTTATCTTAGAAGAGTCTTAAAATAGGATAAGTTTTTGTTTTCCTGTGATACTTTCTATGTGGTTGGGAGGGGAGGGATGAATGAGAAGAAATGATTCTCAAGATCCTTTCTTCCCAAAGTATTATCCTTCTATGAATGACTAGAACAAAAGTTTAAGTACTTATAAAAATCAGTATTTTATAACAGCAGTTGGAAGGAAAGTTTTTAGGAAGTTCTGCATTTGTGATATAAGAAAAATAATTAAAAATTGGAAATTATTTTTTAAAAGCAGCCATCCCATATCATTGTATTCTCTCTTCTTAAACACTGAAAGTATAATCATTATTGATAGATTTAAAGAATATACATTTTAGGGGAACCTGGGTGGCTTAGTCGGTTAAGCGTCCGACTTTCGCTTAGGTCATGATCTCGCGGTTTGTGGGTTTGAGCCCCGCGTCGAGCTCTGTGCTGACTGCCAGCTCGGAGCCTGGAGCCTGTTTCAGTCTGTGACTCCCTCTCTCTGACCCTCCGCTGCTCATGCTGTCTCTCTCTCTCCTAGAAATAAATAAAAAACATTAAAAAAAATAAAAATTATATATACATTTTAAAAAGATGCTTTATTTGTATAGATCATTGATTTACTAGTTTAACATGTACTTACGGGCAGATAACTATGGAGGCAGTGAAGAAAGGAATCCGGTATGTTCCTTCTCCTAGAAAGCTTACAGTGTAGTAGGAAGACATGAACCTTACATAGATAGTTATAATAAAATGTGGAAGAGAACTGAGAGAGAGGTGACTTCTGGTTGGTAGGGCTCTGGAAGATTTTGCTGGCAAGCTGGGCCTTGAGTGATATTAGATGTGGATATTCATGGTGGAGGTACAAGAAAGAAGGACCAGCCCAAGCAAACGATTGAGGCAAGAAAGCCTAGCTTATGCACTCAAAGAAGAATGAATAGTTGAGTTTATAGATTAAGTGTTACATTACAGGGAAATAGAATTTTTTTTTTAAAGAGCCAAATGGTTGAGGGCCTTGAATGCGGGGCTAAACGTTTTATTCTTTATTTTATAAGAAGTAGAGAGACACTGGGGAGCCTGGATGGCTCAGCTGGTTAAGCATCTGACTTCAGCTCATGTCTCATAGTTTGTATGTTTGAGCCCCACATTGGGCTTTGTGTTGAAAGCTCAGAGCCTGGAGCCTACTTCAGATTCTGTGTCTGCCTCTCTTTCTGCCCCTCCACTGCTCATGCGCTCGCTCTCTCTCTCTCTCTCTCTCTCTCTCTCTCTTTCCCATCCCACCTCAAAAATAAATAAAACATTAAAAAAAAGAAAGAGGAAGAAGACACTGAAGATTTTTGAGCAGGGGAGGGAAAACATCAAAATCATGCTTTACAAATCTTCCAGCAATCTTAGGATAAGCTAGGATGGGAGACACCTGTCAGTAGGCAAAAGGTTTCAAGAATGTGTTGCCAGAGGGGCACCTGGGTGGCTCAGTTGGTTGAACAGTTGACTTCAGTTCAGGTCATGATCTCACAGCTCATGAGTTCAAGCCCCGTGTTGAGCTCTGTGCTGACAGCTCAGAGCCTGGAGCCTGCTTCGGATTCTGTATCTTCCTCTCTCTTCCCCTCCCCCACTCACATTCTGTCTCTCTCTCTCAAAAATAAATAAACATTAAAAATTAAAAAAAAAAAAAAAAGAATGTGCTACCAGAAGAAATGGAAAGAAGGGAAATGATCTGAGAAATTATTGGAGATTTTCACCTTTTGAAAGACAGAATGCTGTCAGGGGCGCCTGGGTGGCTTAGTCGGTTAAGCGTCCGACTTTCGTTTAGGTCATGATCTCGCGGTTCGTGGGTTCGAGCCCCGCATCAGGCTCTGTGCTGACTGCCAGCTCAGAGCCTGGAGCCTGTTTCAGTCTGTGACTCCCTCTCTCTCTGACCCTCCCCTGCTCACGCTCTCTCTCTCTCCTAGAAATAAATAAAACATTAAAAAAAAAAAAAAAAAAAGAAAGACAGAATGCTGTCAAGAAATATGGGTTCTGGTTCTGGACAGATTTTATTTTACCTATTCTGGAATGTATAGAGTGTGTGTGTGTGTGTGTGTGTGTGTGTGTGTGTGTGTGTGTGTCTATCCCTCCATCCATCTGTCCAGGATGCTGGGGGTAAGGGAAGAATTGAATCAGTAACCTCCAAGGCACCATCTAGTTCTATAAGTCTTACTGCTTGCCTTCTTGTAACTAATCAGTATTTCTGATTGCTGGTTTAGCCAGTCAGGTAGCTCATTGAATATCTCAACTTTTTATTTTTATTGTGGTAAGAACACTTCGCATGAGATCTATCTTCTTAACAAAATTTTAAGTGTATAATACAACATTGTTGCCCATAGGTACAATGTTGTATAGCAGATATCTAGAACTTATTTATCTTGCTTAACTGAAACTTTATGACCATTGATTAGTAGGGGAAAATGAATTACTGATCAACAGGCACATTAAAGGAGATCTTTCTATTTAACAAATATAAATTGAATACTTACTTTGTGCCAAGCACTGTGTAATTATTGAGGGTATAGAGATGAGGAAATATTGTCATTGTCCTCAGGGAGCTTATAGAGGGACAGATCTATAAGCAAAGGATTCCAAATCAAGGTGCAGTGTAATAAGGACTATGAGGAATGTGTGTGCAAAATGAAATAGAAGCCCAAAGATGTGCTTACCTTCCTGTGTGAGTTTACTTGGTGATCCAGAAAAGGCTTGTAAAGTTGACAAGTGAATCATGGAGGATGGTTAGGAACTTGTCAAGCCACAGAAGCTTGAGAATGGCATTCCTAGAGATATATCTATTAAATTATAATAATATAGAAATTGCAGGGGCAAGGATGTGGAGATATGTGAGAGCATCCATGTAGAGGATTCACAAATACCTTGATCTTGTTGAAAAATGATATTTGTAAAGGTGAAAGAAAAAATGATAGTTGTAACTGCTAGATTTTTAAGGATATTGAACACCACAAAAGTAGTTTAATGTAGTTCTTATATAATGGGGAGTCTTTTGTAATGTTGTGAGCAGATGTGACATAACCATACAGTACTGTAGAGAGATCTTTCAAGCAGAAATATGAAAGAAGGTTTAGAGGGATTAAGATAAGAATCAGGTCCCTATGAAGAAATCAATGCAAAACCTAGGTGAGAAATGGTGAGGATCTTGCAGATTAACATAGGTTTCAGAACTTGTGATTTTGCAAGTTTCAGAAAAGTTCAAGAATGAAGTTTCCAGATTATGAACTGTATAAATAAATATGCATGCATCCAGTTCATAAATAGATTACCTTACCCAAACATCAACCACATATTGTGACAATAAAAACCATTCAAATTCACATGCTGCTTCGTATTTTATTATCTATAATGATGCTTCCATTTATTAATATTTATGAATTTGCTTCTCCCAGTGGATTTTCAGAACATTGCCCCTTCCACATACCACATAGAACTCTGATCTTGCAAGATGACATTTCGGAATAACTTTTTATTCTTGTGCAAATGTAACATATTCTTCTTTCTGTTCTATTTTTAAGTCTAGAGAAACATAACATTTCAAAGTTACCCTGTTTATGCCTAAAGAAGTCTTTAAAGAATATAATGTGAAATTTCTTTTCTTTGTTCTTCAATTTCATAGTCTTTTGTTTGCTATTATTTCCCCAATTACATACACAAAAATAATGTCTCCTGTGGTACATTTACTTAATGAGGGTTACAGTGCTTATTATGTATGTTAACTGAAGCTTCAGAGCATTATACCTGATATAACCTGTGGTTGGGTTGTTTCTATGCAATTCTAGTGCCTCGATTATATTATTCCTAATGTATTATTATGCAAACTGTGTTTTAAAGTTAAAATATTTATTAAAAATAGGGATAATCCTTTGATAAAATATGACAACACTGAATTGCTAGAATTGAATGAGTTTCTATTTTAACATTAAGGAAATTAGCAATACCTTTTCAGACCAATGCAACTTGTTCTATTAACTTCAAATATAAATAACCTCTGAAATTTATGGTATATTTTGGTCTTTTTTGATCCCCATAAAAGACATAAATGAAATATTCAATTTATTTGTATTTATCAGGATGACAGTATTTCTTGTGATTTTTGCAATGCTTTGCTTTTAAACACATCATCATATTATATTCTCAGTGGCCACAGAAGGTAGGTGCTATGCTTCTACTTTATAGATGAGGAAACAGGCTTAGCGAAGCCAGTTGACCTGCCCCAAGTCACACAGATAATCAGCAGACTACCAGGAGATGAACACAGGTGATTCAACTCAAAGCCCAGTACTCTTTCTATGTTTCCCCTGTCACTCACCATGGTCTAATATTTGCTCTACTACCAGCTAGTAGGGAATAAAAAAACTTAGTAAACACAGATTCCTGCCCTTTGGTTGAGAGAGAAAGTATAAGCAGTGAGTAGCAATTTGTAATTAGTTTTAAGTAAATGGTAAATAGGATCAAGGAAGTCAGAGAAATGAGAGATCCTTATCAGCATGGTAGACTTGTGGCTAGTTCACAATAGCATAGTAAGGTGTACTCTATGTAGTATACTGTGCTTATGTCTCTGCTTTTTAAATACACTTGATTTCATTGCTTTAGCTTTGGGAACAAATGCAAACAACTGGAAGAACTAAATTTTCTAAGAAGCAGATGTAAGCTGGTTATCAGTTCAGACTTTTAAAAAGGTTTGGAAATGTAAAGAACAAATGACAGAATATTTGTAAGCAAGGTAAATGCCTAAGTCAAAACTTAGAGTTCTTAATATCTCTCATTTTGTTTTTCATAGTGGTTATGTGGTAATTTTGGCATGGACAAATTTGGGATTCAAACTGTAAGAAAAAACTTTCTCAAAATAAGAGAAAGTGTTAAATTGATACAACAGTCAGCCTTTTCAGTGGCTCTTAGGTGTATTCCTTAAGCCTTTTATACTTGTCCAGCATTGGACATTATGTATTTACTTACGTATCTGCCTCTTCCATTAATCTGTTAGCTGCTAGAAGATTATTCCCAGCATTATCACAGTGCCTGGCATACATTTGTTATACAAAAATTGGTGAATTTGTTGAGATGAATCTGGAACTTGACAATCCAGGCCCTGGCAATTCTTAAGCACCAGTGAGACCTAATTTAGCCAGATAACTTTTAGCCACTAGAGCTAATGGAAAGCATGCTATTTATTAAGTATTTCAAATTAAATATTTCATATGGAAATATAAATTTTATATTTACATAGTTATTTTTTGAATTGCTAATCTGATGGCAGCGTTTTATTTAAGGTCAACAGTATGGCACAAATTCAGGCAGTGTGTCAGGCACTGAGAATACAGACCAGTTCCTGTTCTCATAAAAATTTTTTATGGAATTTCACACTCTAATGGGAGATATGAATTCTGATACATGCAGTAGAATTGAACCTAGAGAAGGGAGAAAATAGTTATGCTTTCTCCGCAGAGAAAGCAAAATTTGAATGTTTCCTTGAAAATGGTGTGTCCTAGCCTAACAGGGATCCTACCTTATTTCAGGCCAAAAAGCATGAAGGTATTAAAAATGTATCTTACTTGTTAGAGGTACCATCTTCCAGGATGCTCTTGGCTGATAATAACAGGAAATCCTATTCAGTATGGCCTGAAAAAGTAAGGACATCAGCTCAAATGAAAAACCCAGAGGAAGGGTGGCAGCAGAATTGGTTATTTAAAGGGCTCAACACATTATCAGAAACATAGGTCTTTTTTCATCTTTCTGTTCTGCTGTCCTTGGTGTATTGGCTTTACCCTCAGGCTATTCTCTTCCTGGCCATAGCATTGCCAAGCATCACATGTGGTGCAACAATGGCCAAAAGAAAAAGAAACTCAATGTAGAAACTTAATGGCCTCTTACTGAGCATGGAAATCTTTCTTGAGAGCTCCTGAGTAGACTCCCCTTTGTCTCATTGGCTAGAATTGTACTGTCACTGAATAACCAACCTCTAGCAAGAGAAATGAGACCTACAGAGGCTGGACCTTGGGCTGGAGTTTCAATCTGTCTCTGCCGTAGGGGTTAGTGTCAGAGGGAGGTAGATAAGTTATGTGGACAGTGACCTGAATTAGCCTCAGGAACCAAGAGTTGGAGTCATTAGTTCATAGGGAAACTACTGGATGGAGTAGTTGGATGGAGAGAGCTTAGTTTGGAAGGAAAGCAGAAGACAAACATTGCTTTGTGTGCCATGTCAGAGACTTACATCTTAACTTCTATGCTATGGGGTGGTGTCGTTTCTAGAAAAATGTCAAATTATGCGGCTTTGAGCAAATAGTATCATTTTCAATAAGATTCTTGGTCTATCTTGATCCAATCAATTGTAATATTATCAGATAAAGGTATTTAAAGTAGCAGGAATTTTCTTACATAATACATATTTTTGTGTCACGCATACACACCCCTCTGCTTTATTTTTGTTCCCAATCAAAACTTCGAAGATAATTAAGAAATAAAAGACACTTACCTTCAAAATAGCTTAAAATAGCAGAGTTAATTCTATCAAATAGTTTTTCTCTCAAGGAATACTTCTGATTTTTAAATAATTAATTTACAAATTACATACCTCTTCTTTTTTTTTTTTTAAAAAAAAAAGGCAAAACAAGAAACAGAAGCAGTAACATAAGCTTTTTTTTTTTTTTTTTACAACTTTGCACTTTTCCATAGTAGTCTTTGTCGTTAAGTTAGAAAATAGCCCCCCCTTGTGACCAGAAATTAGCTAATTGGCCATAAGAGCAAAAAATGAAACAAACTTTAAGCAAGTCTCCAGAGTGGAGGAGGCAGAAAATCAAGAAAAGACTGCCCCTTTAGAATGATGTTACTGTTACATTTCTTAGGTTAGAAAAATTCTAGTTTGTAAACACTTAAAATACCCCTTTGTTGATGGTGCTGTGGTTAATTATGATTATTAACTCTAATTCCAAAAGCAGATTTATGTTTGATCTGTTCTGTAAGAAATTTATTTTTTTTAATTCTATTTCTTACATTTATAAAGTATATTCACTGTTGGGTTATACAACGTGTACAATACAAACAATAATAACCAACATCTTTACCATTTTTTCCTGAAAAGTATTAACTATAATGTGGTCACTAATAAAGGTAGCATTTTTGGTAGGTTAATGGGGGTTTAGAAAGACAAAACAGAAAATTACGTAGTCAAAGATGATTTATAAAAATTATCACCATATCCTTGTATACTCCTTTTTAAAATTAGCACGGTCATGAGTTGCTATTTTAGGTAGCCAAGTATGATGGGCATAGTCCCTGAATGCTGAAGAAAGCCTAAAGACTACCATTTTTCTTTTTTAAAGTGAAAAAGAACAAGAAATATATTGCCAAGAAAATATAGATGTAGTTTAGCTTTAACACCTAGAAAAATACTGAAGCAAATCTCTGATCAGCCAATTTGGATTCATCTCTAGGAGTGTGAAGAATGTAAAAACAAAACAAAAATGTAGCTTTGTACACACAAAAGTAAATGACCTTAATCTAACTAAAACCAAGATGAATTGAGATTAAAATGAACTAATGAGCTAAAATTAATCCAATTTCCTGAAAAACAACAATAGTTATTGTTAGTATTTGCTCTAACATTTTTTGAGGGTTTATTATCAACCAGGCATTATGCTAAGCACTCCATATATATTATCTCCTACAATATAACACTTTCCTATTGTTATAATTCATATTTCACAGATAAAGAAATTGAGGCTTATGGAGTTTAAGTTCTGTGACTAAAATCAAGTCATAGGTCAGATTTCAAACTCAGAGCTGGCTCACTAGCTCTTAACCTCTTTGTTGAAAACCAGGACTGGTATTTGCATGATCACATATACATTCTACATTTCACCTTCTACATTTTTACACTGTATCTAATACAGTCAGGGGTATTCAGATCAATTTGTAAAAGCTGAAATCTTCCACATGATGTAATACCCAAATTGCTTAACAAAGACACTGTTGTTAAGAGAGCCCACTGGGGTAGATTAAAGAATCAAAAGTCAAAGGTGGGGAGGGGAGGGGAGAAAATTGTGGTATTTTGACTAAGGAGAGAAAGGCCAGGGATTCAGTTTGGGAAGACTCTTTAGATTATGCTAAAAGTAAGGATTTAGACTTTCTGATTCTATGAAGCAGAATATTCGATGATATTGTGCTCTTTAGCATCCGGAATACAAATGTAGTTTGGTTTGGCCCAAGTTGTATGGCTTTAGGTCTGGTTCAGGATGGAATACAGCATTCTATTTTAGTGTGGAACAATTCAGGGAAACTCATTCTCATTTTAATTCATCCATAAGTTACATAACAGGCTCCCCTACCCCCCACCCACCCATAGTCTTTTTTCTTTTTCTTCTTCCTCCTCCTTTTCCTCTTTTTCCTCCTCCTTCTTTCCCCCCACCCCCGCTCCTCCCTCAATTCTTCCTTCCTTCTCCTTTGCCTCCTTCCCTTCCCTTTCCCTTCCTCCTCCCACCCTCCCCTTCTTCTTCCCCTTCTTTTTTTCTGTCTCTGTAAATCTCCTGTCAAAACTTTTCTGGAGAGAGGGGCACCTGGGTGGCTCAGTCGGTTAAGCATCAGACTTCGACTCAGGTCATGATCTCATGGTTCGTGGGTTTAAGCCCCGCATCAGGCTCAGTGCTGACAGCTAGCTCAGAGCCTGCTCCAGGGAGCCTGCTTCAGATTCTGTGTCTCCCTCTCTCTCTGACCCTCCCCTGCTCACACACACACACACTCACAGGCACTCTCAGAAATAAATTAAAACAAACTTTAAAAAAATTTTTTAAAAACTTTTCTGGAGTAGAGCCCTAAACGGGACCAGGCACCTAGTTAATACTTGTTGAATGAATGGGGGGAGTGACACAAAAGAGTCTTAAATATGAAGAGGTACAGCTAGATAAAGGAGGAGGAGGATATTCCAGATAGGATATCTTGAGCTGTGTGGGGGCACCTAGGGGGCTCAGTCAGTTAAGCAGCTGGCTTTTGATCTTGGCTCAGGTCAAGGTATCACAGTTTGTGGTCCCTGCATTGGGCTTTGTGCTGATACTGCAAAATCTGCTTGGGATTCTCTCCTTCCCTCTCTCTTTGCCCCTCCCTCTTTCTCCCTCTCAATATAAATTTTAAAAAATTTAAAAACAAAATAGAACTGGGCAGTATGAATTATTTCGGGAGATCCAAGTGGCTGAACATGGCTGGAGTAAAGGCTGTGTGATAGAAAGGTTGTACAGCTTAGTGACAGCTAAGAGCCAGGACTCTGGAACCTGCTAGCTGTCTATGGTTTGAATCCTGTTTCTACCTCTCATGAGCTATGGTTCTTTGGGCAAATGATACCTCATTTGCAGTAGGCAGTACCTACCTCATGGGGTATTAGGAAGATTAAGTGAATTATAGCATAAGAAGTGCTTGGAACAGTGCATAATACATAATGAGCACTCAATAAATATGGATTCTACTATTATCAGGTAGATGAGTAGTGGGTGGTGGGATAGACGGGACATGTCTTGGGGTTTCCTATGTAAAAAGGAAGGACATTTATGCCAAGAGCCACTGAGAGTTTTTGAAGATTTGTAAAAATTGAGGAGACAGGGTATGGTTTGAATTTGTGATTCTGGGACCAAGCTGAAGACAGGAAGACCAGTGAGGAGGCAGTTGCAGTAATCCGGATGAAAAGAAATAGGACGGAAACTAAGTCAATTCTAGGTGTAGTGGAGAGGAGAGAGAATAACCAGGGAGAGTTAGCAAGTTGAACCATAGGACTTGGCACCTGACTGCGTTAGAGAGAGGGCCAAATCTCAGTTGTCAGGCAGGAGAAACTGGATGGGTGAAGATGTTACTGAGAATGGGAATATCAGAAAAGGGATGGATTTGGGGGAAGATGAGGAGTTTAGTTCTGTACATGGTATCTTTGGTTTTAGACATGTAAGTTTGAAGAGAACAGCCAAGTACCAATGCCCTAGTAAGAAATGGAACTCCAAGAAGAACCCTAACCAATATATTAAGTCAAGATGTCTATACTTCTGGGCTTAAGAACAGTAATTTTTTGTTGGTTGTTTAAGATGCTACCTATACCTTAATTATAGATTGTCGTAGACTTTGAGTCCGGAGTTCTCTCTTGGAGAGTGAACACAGAATTGAATACAAGAGAAACTATTGTCCAGGAGGAGAAAATAGCCCCGAGTTAGGGTCCTTGCTCCATATTTATTAGGATCAGAAGGCTGACAAAAGTGATGGATGTGCAGAAAGAGACAGTAAAACAGTGATCATTAACTCAAGAATGTAAGAGAAAGGTGGTTTCAAAGATATGCAGTATTAGGGGTTTGGGTCAATACAAAACAAAATCGTGGCACTAAGTAGATGGCTATTTACTGTAGGCACCGGGCACCATGTCTGTTTATCTTAACTGGTCTAGGGGATAAGACAGAGTATGCTACTTCAGGGTTAACAAGGCTTTTTATTTTTTATTTTTTTCCTAATTGGTTCCAGGCAATTTCACCTTGTTCTGGAGGTCTTTTGCCCTATTTACCTGTTTACCTTTTCTCAGGTGCTTTAGTCCTTGGAAGCAGCTTTCTGCTCTACCCTTGTTCTATGCTAGGGGCTCTTTCGCCCAATGGCCACTTTCTGCTCTAAGCCTTGTTAGCCTATTGGTGCAAGCTCAGGGAATTCTTAAACTTATACCCCACAACAGATATTAATATTAAAAAGATTAACCAAACCCCATCTAGAAAATGGTGAAGTTGGGAGATTCTTTGGGTAATTCAAGAACATTGTAACTTATTGTTGGACAGAAGAGGCTGAAATAAAGGCATTGCTGAAATCAGACATATACAGATTGCTGATTAAATTATATTTTGAGGATTTTGTTAACTGACCTTCTTTGCAATGACCTGCCTTTGGACAAATAAAATATGGACATTATTTGTGTATAAATATTAACATGTGTATGTATATATAATATGTTTGTAGCTTCACAACTTTTAGTCATTCAAAAACTTAACTATGTCTCTGTAACTTTTCATCTTCTCCCATAGGTATCTCTGATGAGTATATTACACCTATGTTTAGTTTTTATAAAAGTGTTGCAGAATTGAAAATGACTCAAGAAGAGTATGCTCTGCTTACAGCAATTGTTATCCTCTCTCCAGGTAATTGTATTGTTTTGTTTTTATCTTTATGCCATTTGTTTATTTTTCTTCCTCTCCAGTATAATAGCAATAATGTTTCTTAAAGAAAAATCTAGAAGACACAGAGGTATAAAGAAAAAGTAAAATGGCCTGTAATCGCACTCTTCAAATGGAACCATTGTTAATATCTCAGTGTAGTTCTTCCCAGCCTTTCTTCTAAACATTAAACTCATTCATTGAATAATTGCATTTGGAACACCTACTATGTACTAAACATGGTTTCTGACAATGAGGGATACAGCAGTAAAGAAACAGGCCAGATATAGCTACATAGAGCTTACATCATAGTAGGATGAGAAAGACAATAAATGTAACAAAAATAACTTAAATGAGGTAGTGATGCTAAAACAAATATAAAGATAAGGATATAAGGAAAGAAAGTGTGCTGCAGAATGTTATAATTGGTGGACAGGAAAGACTTTTCTAAGAGGCTGAAATTTGAACAGGGAAGTAAAGGAAATTACATTCTTTTAAAACTTACTTTTTAAAAAAAAATTTTAATTTTATTTATTTATGAGAGACAGAGCATGAGCAGGGGAGAGGCAGAGAGAGAGAGGGAGATACAGAATCTGAAGCAGGCTCCAGGCTCTGAGCTGGCAGCACAGAGCCTGATGCGGGGCTCGATCTCATGGACCACAAGATCATGACCTGAGCTGAAGTCGGAGGCTTAACCGACTGAGCCACCCAGGCATCCCAAAACTTACTTTTCAAAAAAAAATGTATTTATTTATTGGGAGAGAGAGAAAGAGAGAGAGAGAGGGAGGGAGAGAGAGAGAGAACAAGGAGGAGAGGGGCAGAGAGAGAGACAGGGAGAGATAAAAATCTCAAGCAGGCTCTGTACTATCAGAGTGGAGATGAATATGACATGGGGATCGATCTTATAAATAATGAAATCATGACCTGAGCCAAGATCAAGAGTCAGACACTTAACTAACTGAGCCACTCAGGTGTCTCTACATCTTTTTTAACATAATACAGAACATACAATATTTTTTAAAAGTTTTTTTTCCTATGTCATTAAAAAAATTACATTGGCAAAACTTTGTTGAAATATATGTATCCATCATATTGATGTATAATCATTTGGATTATACATATTTGGATACTCAGGATGTTTCTAAATTTTTTGTTGTTTTAAACAATGTCAAAATGAACACCTGTATATAACATTTGTCTATATTTTTGGATTATTTTAATTATCTGAGAGCAATGCCACATTCATGATATGTAAAGTGTAATTTCAATATTAGCCTTAAACCATTTTTATATATAATATTGAGGCAGAAACTAGTTGTTAATTTTTTACCATAAAATTATATTCAAAAAGTAAAAATTTAATTTTTTTAATTAATTCAAATAATTAATATAAAAATTTATATTTATATTCAAATTATAAAAATTATATTTAAAAAACCCTTTTGGCCATACATACTAAAGCTACATAAACACACACACACACATACCGTATTACCTGGCAATTCTGCTACTTAGAATGATGCTTATGTTCATCATATGGGTTACCTTTGGGGGCATAGATTGAAAGGTGAATTCAGAGAGGCATCTGTTGTGGGCCAGTAAATGTTCTGTATCTTAATTTAGTTGTAATTACGTGTGTGTGTGTGTGTGTGTGTGTGTGTGTGTGTGTGTGTGTGTGAAAATTCATCAAGTTGAACTCTTAATTTGTACATTTAGAAGTGCACATTTGTAAGTTACATCACAAGAAAGTTACCATTGCTATAATTATGTCAAATGAATACTTTTCCACCTTTTAATTTTGTCCTCTTATTTTAAACTTCAAAACAGACAGACAATACATCAAGGACAGAGAGGCAGTAGAGAAGCTTCAGGAACCACTGCTTGATGTGCTACAAAAGTTGTGCAAGATTTATCAGCCTGAAAATCCTCAACACTTTGCCTGCCTCCTGGGTCGCCTGACTGAGTTGCGGACATTCAATCATCACCATGCAGAGATGCTGATGTCTTGGAGAGTAAATGACCACAAATTTACCCCACTTCTCTGTGAAATCTGGGATGTGCAGTGATAAGCACTGCAGGGGCAACAGCATCTACTGCTTTATTTTCCTTATAATATAAATCTGATGTATAACTTTCTTTAATTTCATTTGTACCTGGTTTCACACAAGAACTTTGATGAATATTTATGCGGTAATTATGTAACTTCTACAGTTGTAAATATGAAGCTAGGTAGGATTACTTTCTTTACATTCTATTTTATAAGGCTTCAGGGATTCTTTCATTCTAAGTGGCATGCCCTGTTTGCCTAATTAAATTGATCAGTCTTCACTTCTCTGTTGAAATAGGGAAAATTTCATTTTGCTCTTTATCTTACTTACTGCATATATTTTATAAGAGTGTTGTGTTCAATTTTGGCAATAAACTGAACATAATGGCAACAGGCTTTTCTTCCAGAACAAAATTTAAAAAATACACAAACTCATTTCTTTAAATGGCGAATGACATCCTACTGGGCCTAAGGGTGGGGTGATGGATAAGTTCTCACAACACAAATGGTGTTTTTCTCATCCTTGGAGAAGCCCTGGTGAATATTCATTTATTTGTAATAGCCCTCAGATTATTTCATTTTCTTTGAAGTTCAAAGAGATAGCATACAGAAAAGTTAATGATTCGCACATGAAGTATTCCCTCAAGCAAACCCTTTCCACAGTTAGGGTCTTGAAGCAGCATTTACAAATTCAGAGTATGCAGATAACTCCAGTGATGGGATATTCCCTTTTCCCTCTTAAAAGCACTCACTATTGGCTTCAGTGCATATAATCAATCTTTTTTGTTTTGTTTGTTTTGCTTTTGGAAAACACTCCTACAGCTGGGTGCACAGCTGTTGTATACTTCCCCCAAAGCAGGAATTCCTTCATTTCCTTCATTCATTGTTACACTGTTGCATTCTTCTCCCTATTATCCTCTGGTGAACACAATAAAACACCTTCTGTAAGTAACGGGCTTATATCTCCCTTTCTCCTGAAGTCAGCCAAAATGGAGCTTGCTTAGCTTGCAAAAGAGTTTTTCTATTAAAATATTAGAGCAACCCTGAAGTCCTAAGCATAGTGGAAAGGGGAATGTGTTGGGGCAAGTATTAGTTGGATTCCACTTGCTGCACCAAGATTTGAGTCCCCATTAAGTACAAGATCCTTACAGGGACACAGTAACTGCTAGGAGGGGTTTACAAAGAAGTGCAGAGGCAGGTTTTATGGGCTCACTGGGTAAGTCTTATGGAGGTGGAATTTCCCTTGGGCTTGGAAAGATAGCCAGGACTCCCATGGTTCAGGGTGAGAGGGATTCAAAACACAAGGAAAGGGTGGAGAATTGTGCAGATGTTAAAAAGCACAAGTAATCTGGGGAGAGACCTAGAGTGCACAACCCTTCCTGAACCTCAGTTTCCCCATTGTGAAATAAAGATACCAGACCCTACCATCTCAAGGGATTTAGCTCCTGAATGGTTAAGAGGGAAGTTGTAGGCCCACCAAGGGAGAGGGCTGGTAAAGGAAGGACACTTAAGATAAAGAAGTAAATTTCTGAATGGGTGAAGGAAGAGGTCCTGTTTAGGAAACAGTGTGGTTTTGTGTTTCTAGATCACAAGGCAACTATAGAGAAGGTGGTGGGAAATGAGCTGGAAGGGAGGCGGCACTGTAGAGAGACCTAAGTGTTTCTCCTGTAGGTGTGGATTTATTCGTGTAGTTAAAACCTTGTAATGGCAAATAATAATGGTTCTCATGTAGAAAACAAATTGTGATACAATAAGAAACACATATGGGCTCTTTGTCCCCAGTTCCTGACACAGAGCTTCTAAAACCACTGAAATTTCCTAATAGGGGTGAAAGGAGTGTCTTATGTTATTCATAACAAGCTCCTTTCAAGCACACCTGAGTTTATGCTAATAAGGTGATGGGAGGAGAGATCTAGATGCTTCAGATTGAGGGATGATTGCTAGAGGAACCAACCTTGCAATTAGAGAGCTGGATCTTTCAACCCCATCCCCAGACTCTGCAGATGGGAGAGGTCAATCACCAGTTGCCAGGCATTTAATCAATCATGCCTATGTAATGGACATTCCATAAATATCCCTAAATGATGAGTTTGGAGAGTACACATCAAGGTGCTGGGAGTACGGTGTGCTGGAGAGAGCATGGAAACTCCATGTTCTCTCCCCCACTCCCATACCTAACCCTGTGCCTTTTCCATTTGGCTATTATTGAGTTGTACCCTTTATAAGAAACCAGTAATAGTAAGTAAACTGTTTCCAGAGTTCTGTGAACCATACCAGCAAATTCTCAAAATTGAAGAGGGAGGCCATCAGTAAAGATCTTATTTACAAATAAGGTCACATTCTGAGGTTCTAGATGGACATGAATTTGGGGGTAGGGGCACACTATTCAACCCAGTACATAGAACATTTTAGTATTAATCACAACTGTTGTTATTGTAACATTTTATATCACTGAATTACTTATATTCATTTATACATAATATACATTTCTTTAAGATAAGCTTAATATTGTTTTTAATGTAGTTGGCTCTCAATAGATTATCTGCTGAATGAGTAGTTTAATTGATTGTAAATAAGTCAAGACTTCCATTGCCCCCAAATTTTATCCAGTATTTCACACAAGACATAAGCCATAGATTGACACCCAGAAATGTCAAGGCATTAAATGCAAAGCAGCTGCCACAAAATGCAGAACAAAACAACTAATCAATCAAAAGTAATAAAAAGAAAAAAAACAACAACTATAGTATTTTTTTTTTAAATTCCAGGGGTTCCTGGGTGGCTCAGTCAGTTAAGCATCTGACCCTGGCTCAGGTCATGATCTTGCAGTTTATGAGTTTGAGCCCCATGTCAGGCTCCTGTGCTGACAGCTCAGAGCCTGGAACATGCTTCAGATTCTGTGTCTCCCTCTCTTCTCCTCCCCTACTCATGCTCGCTCTCTCTTTCAAAAATAAATACTAAAATAAATAAATAAATAAATAAAAATTCCAGTATACTTAACATACAGTGTTATATTAGTTTCAGGTGTGCAATATAGTGATTCAACAATTCTATATATTACTCAGGGCTCATCAAGATAAGTGTAGGCTTAATCCCCTTTACCCACTTCACCCATCCCCTACCGACCTCCCCTGTGGTAACCTCCAGTTTGTTCTCTGTAGTTAAGAGGCTGTTTCTTGGTTTGTCTCTATTTTTCTCTGTTCATGTTTTTTCTTAAATTCCACATATGAGTGAAATCATATGGTATTTGTTTTTTTCTCTGACTTATTTCACTTTGCATAATACTCTCTAGATCCACCCATGTTGTTGAAACTGGCAAGATTTCATTTATTTTTACGGATGAATAATAGTCCACTGTATATACATGCATATATATACATACAAACAAACACACATACATACATATATGTATGTATATGTGAATGTGTATCACATCTTCTCTATCCATTTGTCTATTGGTGGACACTTGGGCTGCTTCCATAATTAGGCTATTGTAAATAATGTTGCAATAAACCATAAGCGTGTGTATATCTTTTCAAATTAGTGGTTTTGTATTCTTTGAGTAAATACCCAGCAGTGGAATTACTGGATAATTTGGTAGTTCTATTCTTAAATTTTTGAGGAGCCTCCATACTATTTTCCACAGTGGCTGAACCAGTTTGCATTCCCACCAACAGTGAATGAATGCCTTTTCCCCACATCCTTGCCGGCACTTCTTGTTTCTTGTATTGCTTGTGTTTTCTTGTTGTTCTCTGTATTTTTGACTATAGCCATTCTGACCAGTGTGATTTTGCATTTCTCTGATGATTAGTGATGTTGAACATCTTTTCATGTGTCTGTTGGCCATCTGTATGTCTTCTTTGGAGAAATGTCTGTTCATGTCTTCTATTTTTTTAATTGGATTATTTGTTTTTGTGGTGTTGGGTTGTACAAGTTCTTTAAATATATATTTTTTATTTCAGAGAGAGAGAGAGAGTGCAAGTGGGGGAAGGGACAGGGAGAGAGAGAGAGAGGGAGGGGGGAGAGAGAGAGAGAGAGAGAGAGGGAATATCTTAAGCAGGCTCCACATTTAGTGCAGAGTCCAACAACTCTGGGCTCAACCCCTTGACTCTGGGATCATGACCTGAGCTGAAACCCAGAGCAGGACACTCAACCAACTGAGCCACCCAGGTGGCCTGAGTTCTTAGATATTTTAGATACTAACCCTATATCAAATATGTCATTTTTAAATATCTTCTCCCATTCCATAGGTTGCCTTTTAGTTTTATTGTTTCCTTTGCTGTGCAGACGCTTATTTTGATGTAATCCCAACAGTTTATTTTTGCTTTTATTTCCCTTGCCTCAGAAGACATATCTAGAAGAGTGTTGCTATGGCTGATATCAGAAAAATTACTGCCTGTGTTCTCTTCTAGGGCTCTCGTGGTTTCAGGTCTCGCATTTAAGTTCTTAATCCATTTTGAGTTTATTTTTGCAACTATGATATATCCTAAGCAATAGACCATTCTTGCAGGGCTGTGAACAAGCCAAATCATATCTCAACATCCAAGGGGCTTATGGTTTTGGACGTTCTTCTGTATTCTGTAGAGATGTTTGATTAGTCAGATAAATGATTATTCCTATTGTAATAACTTTTTTAAACTTTAGATTTCCAAAAATGGTGCCTTCTTAAAGTAGGCACATCTTCACAATTCTGGCAAAGTCATAACTAATAGGCATTGTCATCTGATGGAAACAGACTGGTGAGGCTTGCTCTACGTGTTGCAACCATGGCAATTTCAAGTAAAGTAAGGACTTCTAAAATATGGCTATTAGCCTAACCACCAATTAGAGAACCTACACATGAAAGTAGATTGCACCTCATTAGGTGGAACTCTCAATTACTAATTGTAGTGTTAAAATCAAGATAGGTAAGATGGTGAGTGCACTTAGGTAGTGGGTTACTAACTGAGAGTTAATGTAAAAGTGAGGTTGAGAAAGCAACAGGAGACCTTTCTTCTTATACAGAAGGGAAAAGCAGCAAGAATCAAAGAATTTAGAAGAAAACTCCTCACCCAATCTATACATTTATTCAGTGATGGATATGGGTTTAAAGAGAAGTGATTTGTTTGGACTTAGTTTTTTAATGTTTAATTATCTTGAGAGTGTGTGTGTAGGGGAGGGGCAAGAGAGAGGGAGAGAGAAAAATCCCAGGCAGGCTCTGTTCTGTCACCACAGAGCCTGATGTCACAGACTGTGAGATCAAGAACTGAGCTGAAATCAAGAGTTGGACAGTTGGACACTTAACTGACTGAGCCACCCAGGTGCTTCTGCATAGACTTTCCAATTGCAGAGTCACTTTCCTCCATACTGTCTTATACCTTTATAAGGTACAGAAGCTACCGAGACAAACTACAAAGACAATGAAAATAAAAAGAAAGCAAACATAAAATATCTTGCTGCCAAACTTTCAGTGTGTTCAGAAATGTGGTTCTCAAATATTAAGTGGTGTGTGTGTGTGTATGTGTGTGTATGAGGGAGAGAGAGAGGAAATGTTTACGTACATATATGAGTACAACATACAACTTTTATTAAGTGGTATTAAAATGTTTAGGCACATAGTATGCACGTAAGAAAAAAAAACTAATGACTTGTCAAACAGCTCTTAAAAGTTCTGTAGAGAAGTGTCCAGATTTTTATATTAGGCCCCAACAAATCCAATTTAAAGCTACAACTCCACTTCAAAATTTGGCTAAACGATGTTATATGACAAACTGTCCTTTAGTTTTAAACAGAAACACTATAAAACACATGTTTATTTGAACAGCAGGTCCTATGAAAATTGATCTGTTGCAGTTAAGGGCACCAAAGGATTCTGGGATTAACTTTAGGAAAAAAGAAGGAGCAACCACAGTCTCTTCAGCAAGGCAGCAGCAGAACCTCCTCATTGTTCATGGTCAGTGAATGAAGGCATAAATTCTAGAGACAGAACATCACTCCAGGTGAACGCCCTCATTTTACAGATGGGAAACTGAGGCCCAGGGAAGTGACATCACCTGACAAAATCAAACAAGAGGGGAAGGATCTGGGCCTCCAGGTTTTTGGCCATTGAATTTTTTTCTTCTTCACTATTAGCATGTCACGTTACAGTTAGAGACTTATTGCTACATTAAAGTCCAGTCTCTGCTTTATTTAAACCATCACAGCAGCTAGTAAGCATCCCTCATTGTGATAAGTTTAATTAAGTAATTAATTAATTTTTTTAAATTTTTTACTCTGCTGCCTGGTGTGTTCCCTGAATAGCCAACATCCTCTCTTTGCTTCCAGTTGTGGCTGGGAGTTGCAGGATCCTCTCCAACTTTCACCAACCCCTCACAGGAAGAGGGACCTGTCTCAGGAAGGGACTCCCATTCCTGCTGGGTGACAGTTTGTCCCCGGAAACCGTGGCGCCCTCAGTACAGCCAGATCTCCAGTGATTAAGGGTTGGGAGGGCCTCTTCACAGATGACGATAAAACTCGGGGCAATGCCCTTGAACTCTACCTTGCAACTCTTCAGGATGCTTAGAGGCGACGCTGACTCACCTCTTATGCCTATCGGGACAAATATCGGGGCTGTTGAGGTCGCGTAGGGGCCAGATGCGCGGACTTGCCCCGTGACCGAGCCACTTTGCTTTTCGGTGAAAAGCGGGATTTGGCCACCAGACTTGGGAGACGCCAAGAGGAAGAAGGCGGGGCACCCCGGGCTGACTGAGACGCGCGCGCCTGTCGCGTGCTCCCGGCGGTCTGGGGTGGGGCCTCCAGCCACGCCCTCCCTCCGCCTTCTGATTGGTCCTTTCGAAACAGGCGGCGAACCGCGGCGAGCTCGGAGGCTCAGGCCGTGGCGGCGGCGGTTGGTCAGGGGCGTGGCGGCTTCGCGCAGATCGAACCGAGATGTCATCCTGCAGGGAGAAGTGACCATCCCGCGCCAGGGCGGGTAAGTACTTCCCTGTTTGCCTTCTCTTTTCCTCGGGAGGCTTCCCTCGCCTTCTAGGGGCATCTGCCCCTCAGTCTGCTGTTCGAGGATCCCCCCACCCCCACCCGCCGCGCTCTGCTGAGTCCAAGAGGTGGTTTGTTTGGGGCTGCGGGATCCAAGTCGTTCTGCGATTGGCCCGCCGCAGGGTTTGCGTCGTCTGATTGGTTCTTGGGGCTGTCAAGGTGAAGTTTTGCCTGCCCTCTCCCGCCCACCCTTGTGTGTGGTTTGAGGGGCAACAGGTGTGCAGGGGCGGGGGCCGGCAGGTGCAGACGTAGTCCTTAGGGAAAGAGGTATCAGCCTTTACCGCTCTGCTTTAGAATCTAGAGAGGGATCAGAGCCTGAAGCTTAGTTGAAGGTCTCCAGGGCACCCTCATCGCCAAGCGCCTAGCACAACCCTTGATTCTTCAGCACCACCCTCTGGAAGAATTAACGAAGTCGCTGACCTTGGAGAGAGAACGACACAGACCATCATTTCGCCCGCCGGCAAAGTTTACAGCCTCTTCCTTATTTGTTCTCTCCAGTCCAGGCAGGGCTCTGCTTTCCCACCGGCACCCCTCACTTGGGAGGGCTGCCTTGGGAGAGAATTACAAAAGAAAGGGGAGACCTTGTAGATTGCCCTGGAAATCCGGGGAAACTTGGAGCGCCTGCTTCCTCATGCAGTCACTCCCGGTTCCTAACTAATCTTCTCAAACCCAGGGATTGGATTTTATAGATTTAAGAGTGCTTTATGGTACGCACGGTGGACTTGCCGATCCAGCCCTAAAGCGAAGAGATGGTTTTTTGTTTTGTTTTGTTTTGTTTTTTTTGCAGCCCCAGTCCAAGTCACATTTTGGGTTTTGTTTTGCTTGGATGAAGAGCGCTAATAACTGCTTTCTCAGAAGATTTGCAGTTAGTGAACTGCTGTATGATCACGTCTCTTGGCACTTAAATGATTAAGAATTGGACTTCTCACCACCTCAGATTTTCTTTGGGAGGAGATTGGAATGGATTTGAATGAAAAAGTGGAAACTGATGAGAATTTTCTAACGTGGATTCGGTTACAAGTTGTCTGACTCATCTGTTTCAAAATCTTACTACCAACCGACCTTGGATAGTAGATGCCTCTGCTATTTTGACATTATTGATTTAAAGTAATATTTCTTTTCAGCATAGGTGAAAAGGTTGCTAACCATTCAGGCTCTGAAATCAGGCTTTACCATGTGTGTGACCTTAAGCAAGTTGTTTAATCTTTCTAAGCCTAAATTTCCTAATCTGTAAAAGAAGGTTAATAATAGTTCCCTACCTTATTGATGGGAAGGTTGGTGTGAGGATTAAATGAAATAATCCATGTAAATAGTTTAGTACAGTGCCCGACACATAGCTGTTATTATTTCTGTGCTGTTTAATTTGTATTAAAAGTTTCAAGCTACAGTGGCGCCTGGGTGGCTTAGTCGGTTAAGCGTCCGACTTTCGCTCAGGTCATGATCTCACGGTTCTTGGGTTCGAGCTCCGCGTCGGGCTCTGTGCTGACTGCCAGCTCAGAGCCTGGAGCCTGTTTCAGTCTGTGACTCCCTCTCTCTCTGACCCTCCCTTGCTCACGCTGTCTCTCTCTCTCCTAGAAATAAATAAAACATTAAAAAAAAATAAAATTTTCAAGCTACACCCAAAGGGCCGACAGGAGCAAAAGGTAAAGACAGTGCCAGAGGCAGCGATGAGTTCTCATTCATTGATTAATTTAATGCCTGTAAAGCATTAAAAATAGTATCTGGCTAAACACTGTTACTATTTATCAAACACATTATTACCTAGAATGTGCAGGCAGGTGTTTTAGCTGCTTTACTTACATTAATGGTAAACCTGTTAGTAATCCTGTAATGTAATTGATGTTATCTCTCTGTAATAGAGGAAACTGAAGCTCAGAGAAAGCAAATAACCCACTAAGTCCTCCTAGAATTCAGCCCACCCTTTTCTTTGTGTCACACTGCCCTTCATTTATATTCTCAGTATTATATAACTTCTCTGCACAGAATTGTTTGTATGGCCCGGGTTCATTTCTGCCACGGGTGTAGGTTTATTTTGAATACTTCTTTAATTAAAAAAAATAATGAAATAATTTGTGATGGTAGATCAAAGTGTGTGATGAGAGAAAAAGTCAGAAAACACTAAATAAGTCCAATGGTGTTTGGAAAATTGGCCAATTTAGAAATAATGTTTCCTAATTTGTATTTTCCCACTTAGCTTTTGTGTATTCACTATATTTTTTACTATGCAGCACTCTTCTATTATTTTTTTCTCTGTAAATCTCAAGTTTGGAGGTAAGAGAAGAAGGTTCAGTTATTTCAATAATATTTTCAAGCCAGCTGTTAATGAGGAAAGTAAGGGATTAAGGTTAATATGTATTGTTAGATTTTACTTTCTCACAATAACATGTCTGTGTACGTCTGTGTGAATATCTGTGTACATGTGTTTTACTTTCTTATTACCTATTACTCTATACTTTGATATCAGATACACCTTTACATACCTAATGAACCATGTGATATACATGGAATTTGAGAGAATAGGAAGCTGGAGTCTGTCAGTAGGTTTGTCTCTCACTTTCAGTTTCCCTATTTTTAATTGAAATTTAACTGCCACAGAGAAATGCCTCAGAAGCCATGCTTACAAGAGAAGGCAGTAATTACAATTGTATTTCTTCAGTGTTTTTCCTCCTAAAAAGTTTTCTCATGTTTTTACATTGTTACATAGTAGGTGGTTTTAACAGGAAGTTACCATGTATTTTATAAATCACTAATTGCCAAAGAACTGGACTGTAATAAAATGTAGCATGTGCACTAAATGTTGATTACATCTTTGATGTTGAAAGCTCTTAGGAATTTATAGTACAAAGACCATCAGTCATATGATAGATATTGCTGAAGTGCTGATAGAGATTTCTACCTATTATCACACACCATATACTTTTCTGTAACAGTATAATATTAACTATGGTGAAGAGCTCCTTTTACATAGAGTTTTAAACATAATGGCTTTTGTTTTTTCTTGATGGATGACATGTTCCTATTTTTATTCTAAAAAAAATCGGAAGTTGAAGAACTTGTGTTCAGAAGATTTTCTTTTCTACACCATCACTCCCCTAATTTAGAAAACATTGTGATCCTAATAACATACACACTGCTCTGCAGATTGCTTTTGGTCACATAATGTGTAATAGACATCTTTTCATAGCAGTAGATACAGCTCTTCCTTTTTCACGTGGCTGAATGAATCCACTGCATGGATGTACTGCACCTTACTTGAGCACCTTCTTGTTAATAGATGTTTGAGCACCTTCTTCTTAATAGATGTTTTATGTTGTTTTTATATTTCTTTATATTAGTGTTTGTGTACGTGTATGTTTTCCATAGAGTCTTTTAAGGGCCAACTGATTGTAAGTTGCTTAAAATATTTTTATGATAAATGAATAGTTCTATCAAACATAAAATTATGTTATTTAGGTGGAATCTCTATGAAACATTGCAAGAGGAAAATTTCAAACAGAACAGCAAAGACTCCCAACAAATGAACAGTCTTTATAATTTTGCAAATAACATGTGATGTTTTTATGAAGCTCTAAGAATCTTCTTTCTTTCTCTTAAGACTTCATCTGTTTTGGAGCTGCTTTTTCCTTAAATGAATGTACCATAGATTTACTTCATTATTGTTTCATGTTCCCTTTAGTGATAAATGCAACATTTATTGTATTTAGGAGTAAGTCTGGTACTAATTTTAGCACTAATTTCTACATAGTCTTAGAAGACATGGGGAATGTAACCCCCACCCAGGATTCTTTATAAAATATAGAGTATTTTATATGTATGGAAGTATGTATTGCTGTGTACCCTAAACTGGGGAGGGAGTTCATGAGGTTGGTGTTTTTTTTGTTATTGTTGTTTGTTTTTGTTTTAGAAGAATTGAATATGAAAATAGGTAGAAGTGAGTCTTGAGGAAGGGGAGGAGGAAGATTGTTGCATGTAGATAGATCATCATGTCAAAGTCCCAGAGGTGAAAGAGCATGCTCAAAGGGTCTGAAAGAAGTTCAGTATAGCTGGAGTGTGAGGATCAAGAGAAGAGGCTAGTGGGGATCTGTAATGCTTTGTTAGCTTTGTTGAGGAGTTGGGGCTTTATCCTGAAGGAACGGGGGGTCATTAAGGGTTTTAAGCAGGGCAGTAGTAAGATGTCCTCAGATGAGTGTGAAAGATCGGTCTGGCTGCAGTACATGAAGATGAAGAGCAGGTTGGAGACTTGCAAGGCTGGAGAAAAGGTGACTGATTGAAAGCTGTTTCAGTAAACCTAGAGACAGATGGTGGCTTGAACTAGAGGTGTGGCCATAGATATTGAAGAGAAAATTTAGAGGTACAAGCAATAAGATATGGTCACTGATTGTTTTGGCTGAGGAATTCGAGGAGGCGGTGGAGGCATGGGAGAGGAAGGAATCATGGAAGACGTGTTTAATATGGTGAATGTTGGTGCTGTTCCCTATGATAAACACAGAAAGCTTTTGTAAATGTTTAAATGAGTAAATGAATAAATGATCTCAGTTATACAGAGGCAGGGCCATTTGGTGGTGGTGGTGATGATGATGATGATGATGATGGTAGACAATGCATAGCACAATGGGTTTCACCTATAAATTTTGTATGTTCTTTTGTTTGGTTGGTTTTGTTTCTATTTTAGCATACTTTTACAACTGGTGCCATTTTTCTCATTGGTTTAACATGATGGGCTCACTATATCTTCTCATCATGTTCTGGATGTGTATCACTTTCTTCAGGCCAAATGTCTTGACCCTCTGGGTGCAGTGTCCATTCTCCACTTAAGATGTGTATTCCTTTTCTATTACTGCTGGAAAACATTACCACAACTTAGTGGTTTAAAACAACACAAATTTATTATCTTTTGATTTGAAAGGTCACAAATCTGAAATGAGCTAAAAAAAAAAATTATCAGGGCTTCCTTCTTTCTGGAGTCTCCAGGGGAAAGTCCATTTCTTTCCCTTTTCCAGCTTTGAGAGGACACCTGCGTTCCTTAACTCCTTCCTCCACCTTCAAGGCCAGCAGTGACACAATTCAGATCTGTCTCTCTCTCTCTCTCTCTCTCTCTGCCTTTCTTCCATCATGACATCTCCTTTTTTCTCTCTGCCCATCACTTTGCCTTCTCTGACTTTTCTGCATCTTTTTTTAAATAAAACATATTTATTTTTATTGAGGTACAATTGACATATCATGTTGTATTAGTTTCAGATGTACAATACACGTGATTTGATATTTGTATATCTTATAAAATGATCACCAGGGTAAATCTAGCTAGCATCCATCCCCATACATATTTATAATTGTTTCTCTTGTGATGAGGAGCTATAAGTCTACTTTCTTAGCAGCTTTCAAATGTGCAATAAAATACTATAGTCACCATGCTATAATTACATCCCCATGACTTATTTATTTTATTACTGTAGGTTTCTATCTTTTGACCCCCTTCACCCATTTTGCCTCTCCCCTTGTCCTCACCTCTGGCAACCACCCATCTCTTCTCTTTATCTGTAAGCTTGGTTTGTTTATTTAGATTCCTCATATAAATAAGATCATGCAATGTTTGTTTTTCTCTATCTGACTTATTTCACTTAGCATAATGCTCTTAATGTTCCATCTATGTTGTCACAAATGGCAAGATTTCATTCTTTTTTATGGCTGAGTAATATTTCATTGTATTTATATACTACATCTTTATCCCTTCATCCATCAGTGAACTCTTATGTTGTTTGTGTATCTTGGCTACTGTAAACAATGCTGTAGTGAACATGGAGGTGCATATATCTTTTTGAATCAGTATTTTCATTTTCTTTGAATAAATACCCAGAAGTGGAATTGCTGGATTATATGGTAGTTCCGTTTTCTTTTCTTTTCTTTTCTTTTTTTTTTTTTTTGAGGAAATTCCATACTGTTTTTCATAGTGGCTACATCAATTTACATTCCCACCAAAAGTATATGAGTTTTCCAGATCCTCACCAACACTTGTTATTTCTCATCTCTGATGAAAGCCGTTCTGACAGGTGTGAGGTGATATCTCATTGTAGTTTTGATTTGCATTTCCCTGATGATTAGTGATGTTGTCTTTTCATGGTGTCTCATTGGCAATCTGTATGTCTTCTTTGGAAAAATATCTGTTCAGGTCAGGTCCTCTGTCCATATTTTAATCAGATTTTTCTTTTTCTTTTCCTTTTCACTTTCTTTCCTTTTTTTTGCAATTGAATTGAATTGAATTTTAACCCATTATCAGGTATATGATTTGCAAATATTTCCTCCCATTCTGTAACATTGCCTTTTCATTCATTGTTGGTTTTTGCTGTGCATCAGCTTTTTAGTTTGATGTAGTCCCAGTTGCTTATTTTTGCTTTTGTTCCCTTTGCCTTGGGAGTCAGATCCAAAAAATCATCTCCAAGACTCATGTCAAGGATCTTACCACTTATGTTTTCTTCTAGAAGTTTTATGTTTTCAGATCTTACATTCAAATTCAAGTCTTTAATTCATTTTGGGTTAACTTTTGTGAAAGGTGTAAGATAGTGGTACAGTTTCATTCTTTTGCATATGGTTGTCCAGTTTTCCCAGCACAATTTACTTCTGTAAAAATTTTTTTAATGTTTATTTATTTTGGGGAGAGAGCGAGAGCGAACGAGCGCACAAGGAAGGGACAGAGAGAGAGGGAGACACAGAATGCAAAGTAGGCTGTCGGCTCCAACCTGTCAGCACAGAGCCTGACACAGGGCTTGAACTCATGAACCATGAGATCATGACCTGAGCTGAAGTTGGACATTTAACTGAGTCACCCATCCACCTCCACCCCTTCCCAACACCATTTATTAAAGAGACCGTCCATTCTCTGTAACATATTTTAGTCTCCTTTATTAAAAATTGGCCACAAATGTGGGTTTATTTCTGGGTTCTCTAATCCATTTATCTACATGTCTGCTTTCATGTCAATATCATACTGTGTTTGTTGTTGTTAATGAAGTGTAACATAACACACAATGTTACTTTAGCTTCAAGTGATTCCACAATTCTATACATTATTCTATGCTTATCACAAGTGTAGCTACCCATACTGTTTTGATTATTGCAGCTTTGTAATATAGTTTGAAAACAGGGAAAGTGATGCCTCTAGCTTTGTTCTTCTTTCTTAAGATTGCTTTGGTTATTTGGAGCCATTTGTGGTCACATACAAATTTTAAGATTATATGTTCTGTTTCTGTGAAAAATGCCATTTGAATCTTGAGAGGGATTGCGATGAATCTGTAGATTGCTTTGGGTAATATGTTTGGACCTTTTAAAAAATACTAATTCTTCCAGTTTACAAGCATGAAATATCTTTTCATATATTTGTTCCTTCCTTAATTTCTTTTATCAGTGTCTTATAATTTTCAGTTTGTACAGATCTTTTACCTCGGTTAACTTATTCCCAGGTATTTTATTCTTTTTGATACAATTGTAAATGGGGTATTTTCTTAATTTCTCTTGCTGATAATTTATTATTAGTGTATAGAAACAACAAACTTTTATTTTTTTTTAAAGTTTATTCATTTGTTTTGGGAGAGAGAGAGAGAAAAACAGAGGGAACACTAGCAGGGGAGGGGCAGAGAGAAAGAGAGACAGAATCCCAAGCAGTCACTGTGCCCTCAGTGCAGACCCTGACATGGGGCAAAACTACAGATTGTTATGTATTGATTTTTGTCTAAATGTTGAATTTATTGGGGTGCCTGCGTGGCTCAGTTGCTTAAGTGTCCAACTTTGACTCAGGTCATGATCTCACGGTTTGTGGGTTCGAGCCCCACGTGGGGCTCTGTGCTGACAGCTAGCTCAGAGCCTGGAGCCTGTTTCGGATTCTGTGTCTCCCAGTCTCTCTGATCCTCCCCTGCTCACACTGTCTCTCTCTCTCAAAAATAAATAAAACACTAAAAATTAAAAATAAAAAAAAACATTGAATCTATTTATGCATCCTAAGAATTTTTTGGTGTTCTTTAAGGTATTTTATATGTAATACCATGTAATGTGCAAATAGTGACAGTTTTACTTCTTCTATTCCAGTTTGGATACTTTTATTTCTTTTTCTTGCCTAATTGGTTTGGCTGTGGCTGCCAAATACTATGTTGCATAGAAGTGGTGAGAGTAGGGAGGTGTGTGTTTTGTTTTTGATTTTAAAGGAAAGACATTCAGTTTTTGACCATATGATTTTGGCTGTGGGCTTATCATATATAGCCTTTACTATGTAGTGTTCCCTCTACACCCATTCTGTTGAGAATTTGTCTTATAAATTGATGTTGAATTTTGTTAAAATGTTTCTATATTTATTGAATGATTACATGATTTTTATTTTTTAGTTAATATTATGGTATATCATGTTGATTTGTGGATGTTGAGCCATCCTTGCACTCCTTGAATAAATCTCAGTTGATCGTGGTGTATGATCCCTTTAATGTGTTGAATTCAGTTTGCTAATATTTTGTTGAGGATTTTTGCATCTATGTTTGCCAAGGTTTTTGGCCTCTGCGTACTTCTTATACTCTTGTGATTACATTGAACCCACCAAGATCATCTATCAACCCAAAGTCTTTAATTTACTCAATCTATAATGCCCATCTTGGTCACAAAGGTAGCATATTCACAGGTTCTGGGAATTAGGACAAAGACATCTTGGGGAGACATTGTTCTGTCTACTTCAAATGGAGTTTATTTAAGATGTAATAAAAGGTACTTGTCCAGTGGGGCATACAAATTCCTGAGTAGCACATTTCTTCCAGAATCCTTGCCCCTTGGCACAGCTGTCCTGTCCATTTCACTTGGATCCTCTGCCTATATATAATTCTTAGTTGTTTTCCTATTCTTAGTGATTCCTCTGGTATATCAGGCATTTCACTTGACCTGCTAGTACCTTGACCAGTAATGACTGTACCGATTTCACCTTGGACCTGCTGGGTGAGAGGCAAAATAATTTATCAGTTTAGGTCACATAATAAGTGAAAATAATAAAGAATACCAAAAAAAGGTCTCCCAGTAGATACTTGTCTACTATGTAGCTGCTTCTAAGCTGCTGAAACATTTTGTTCTACTATAGAAACACTGTGTAGAAGGGAGCCAATCAAATTTTCCCTAGAGATTTTGAAATTTCTCCTAACAAATGTTCCTAAACTTTAAGCTTGAATACTTCTTTTAATACTGTTTCCAACAGCATTCCAGAAACTTAGAATATAGTTGGTGAAACAATGTACAGAAATAATACAAAATGGTATGAAGCAATGTAAAGGAAGTGATTGGGAAATGCTATTTGAATTCAAGAGTTAAAGTTAAAATCAGAAGTAATTCAGACCAGTCAGGAAGGGCTACTGGGAGGAGGTAAATCAAACAAATTATAAGCCTGGGTTAGTTGAGATGATCTTAGTTAAGGAATCTTTTAACTATTCCTTCTCTATGTCCTTTGCTAACTCCTCTCATGTCTAAATGTTGGATTGTCTCAGAACTTGTTCACTTTATCACTGTTTTCTCCATTTCTTTCTTAGATGATCTCATTCTTTCAGTGGCTTTACCTTCCAAGTATTTGTCAACAATTTCTACCTCCTTGAGCTTCTTTCTTAGCTCTAGATTAGGATTTCCAACTGCTAGATCAACACTCCCACTTGGCTGTTTTAAAAGACTTCTCAAACATGACCAAAGCACAGTACTTTTGACCTATTAGTACTCTGTTCCCTGCTTTGATCTGTTCAGACTCCCATCATCCTCAACTCCCACTATTTGCTCAGTTGCTTAAGCCAGAAACCTGGGAGTCATTCTTAACAGTTCACTCTGCCCTTACATCCCTCCTGTCCACCTCTCCATTTCTAACCATTATCAAGTCTTGGTTCTAACTGAAGTGGATATCAAATCCATCCTCTTCTCTTGAGTAGAGACACTATCCGCATTCTAGTTCAGTCACCATTATTTGTCACCAAACTACTGCAGCACTGTAGTGGATTCCTAACCTTTCCTCTGCCAGGCTCTTCTCCATCTCATTTCCTATATGCTTGCATTTCCTATATGGCCTCACTGTTTCTTCCCCTTTCTTTGGCTCCTTCTCTCATTGTTTCCCCTGGTTCTTTTTCCTACATCTCTATCCACTCCCCTGTTTCCTTCTCCCTTTCTCTGTTAAACAAATCCATTACTATTTCACTCCCATGCTCCTCTCTCCCCTTCAGAGAGTTCTTTTGAAACTGAGTTAGATCACTTCTCCCTTAGTTAAAGCTCCTCCATGGTTTCTCACTGCACCCAGAATAAAATCCAATTTCCTCAACATGTTGTGTGATGGGGCTGCTGCCTAATGTTTCAACTCCATCCTAAGCCCCACGTTCTCCATGCTTCAGCTATACCTGCTTCTTTCAGTTCTAGGAATGTGCCACATTCTGTCTTTAAAGTCTTTAGAAAAATTATTCTCTATACTTAGGACTCTTCCTCTCTTTCCCTGGCTAATTTCTATCATTCTTCAAATTCACATTTTCCCTCTGGCAAAACCATTTCTAATCATTCCATCTAAGTCTAAAGTAGCTGTTTCCTTCCCTGTTCTTTCCTTCAAAGCAATTATCACGATTTAACACTGTATTCATTTGTGTGGTTGCTTTTTTTTTTTTTTTTTTTTAAACCTTCCTAACTGGTGTATTTGTTCTATAAGGGCAGTCACACATCTGTTACATTCATTACTGTGTTTCTTGCCTATGGTGCTAGTTCACTACAGTGGAAGAGTAAATGCTTGTTGAATAAATGAATGTGTGTACACCACATAGAAAAGCATACAGCCTGAACCATGAAATAGCTACAAAAATGAACAAAATGTGGGAGAACAGTGAGGAGATAGGTTGAATGGAGCAAAGGGCCTATGTTAGATAAATTCCTAAAGACTTTTATTCTAACAAAGAGAATTGTGAGTCACAAATTCATATGTAAGTATCCTCCCAATCATGACATGGGCATTTTAAAGTTTTTACTTTCACTTATAACTATATTTATTTATGTTAGTTAAATAAGCTATCCATACTATGTTTAATGATTTCTGAGTGTTATTGGCCTTATCTCTTTTTAATTTTATAAGTTATATTAAATAAACTGTAAGTATGTCTCATCATAGTATTAATCATACCAACTAATTTGTTAAGCGCTAGTTATATGTCAGGTACTTTATATGTATCATCTCACTTAATCTTTATAATAGCCATATGAAGGAGGTGGTGGTATCCTATTTTACAAGTGAGAACACTAAGAATCAGAGAAGTTAAGAATCCCAAGGTCATATAGTTAATATGCCAGACCTGAAATTCAAACCAGATGTGTCTGCTACTTTTTACTACCATAGCTGGTGTCTTTATGGTGAGTTGTTTTAGAACACTTTTTAAAAAAATGAAATATGTTGGTATGGCTCTAGCATTTCTATTTTCCATAGTAGGCAATTAGGAAATATTTAACTCAAAATTTTAAAGCTAAGAAAGTTTTTCCATCTGACCAAATCAGGGAGGATATATTTTACAAATATTTTTCTAAATGAAGCCTTAAAAAATGATGACATGGTTTTTGACATACAGAAAGGTGTACAGACTAGTATAACACCCATGTTCTCACCACTTATCTTGAAATAAAACCTTACAGGTACAGTTGAAAGTTATTCCTCCTCAATCTTATCTTCCTCCCTCTCCTCAGCAGTAAACATTATCCCACTATCCCAACTTTGCAATTTATCATATCCCTGCAGCTTATGTATCTTGACAAGAATCTGGTGTCTGAGTACTGTATGTGGTATAGTGGCAGTTAATGTCATTATTTTTCTGAAAAAACTTACCTTATTTCTTTGCTTTTTCACCATTCTTTTCTAAATTGGCTCTCTGATTTTTATCAGGGGTGAGCTTTGCCTCTTTATGCTCTCTCACCCATATCTTATAATGTGGGTGAGGAGTAAAAATGTACTCAGTTTCAGAGCCTACAGCTATGGGACAAAGGATCAGTTCAACAGGTTGACATTTTTGCCCATCAAGATCTGAAGTCAAATTGGTATGAAGAGGTTTACATAAATGATCTTGAGGACCTCATGACTGACCCTGTTTCTAAGATGAGTAAGTGAGTTAGGTACAATTATTGTTCAAGTTTCAGGTGGATGAATGCCTTCTGTGTTTTGTTTTCCCCAGATTTAAAAAGCTAAGTATATACTCTTCCCATATGATGTCTGCATAAGCCTGCTGGTCTTGTGAATGATTCCCAGCAGGGTTACAGTATAGCTTGGACTTGGTCACATGAGAGATCTTATTGCCCAAATCTAAGGGAAGAGACTTCACAAGTTGGCAAAGAATTGAAATGGGCTCTCTGCAAAAGGAATAAAGACAAAAACAAAACAAAATAAAGGCAATAATTTTCTAATTAAGATGCAGCTCCAAAAATGAAATGTTGCTGATTCAGCATAATTGGTTTATATGAGAATAAAATAGAGACTGAGACTTTTAGGGAACTATAGAGAAGGGAAAATAGGTAATAAAATGAGTGAGAAGCAAGAATTAAAATTATGATGCAGACTGGGGTCAGGGCCAGCTATAGAATAGATGCTACTCTTAGGATTAAATGCCTGAGACACTAAAATGATTTAGAAAGAGAATAGTAAATGACTAGAAAATATCTATAACTGGCTCTTAGTATCTGGGACATGATGAGCACTCATTAATTGATGATTTACTGATACAATCTCAGCTTATAAAGTTACTCAATAAAAGCATATACTTGAATATGTGATAGTCTTTCATATATGAAGATACATTATAGCTTATCTGAGTATGATTTTATTAAAGGATTTCTTTTTAAAGGTAATTAATTCAGGTGGATATATCTTTGTCATCTTAAAAGTAGTTCTTTGCATTACACAAGAAGAATGTTTTGAAAATACATGTATAAGACACTCCTCTGCTAAAGTTCAAGTGACTGAAGGTTGTGCACAAATTCATTTCTTTCATAAAATGAATTTTGTTGGATTTTCCATAAAAAGTGCAACTACTAAACATTTCTTGTGATAGCTTCTTTGTGAATGTGTCACTGTTCTTGATTTGCACACGCCTTATAATTTAGGCCTTCTTTTGTTTTGGGTTGGCAGTTCCAACTGTTAAAGCTCTTGTCTGATTATGTGGGACTCCTTATTTTAATGGGAACAGCTTCTTTGCTGCATTTTTAAAAAATAGTCTCGGAAGCTTCTTACTGTGGATCTTTGTTGAGGACAAAGGATTATTTATACTAAAGGAAAATGTATTCCCCACTGAATTAGCTCGTGGGAAGCATAACAAGCTTATTAGTAATGCTCAATTGTACTTTGGCCTTTTGCTATGGTAGACAGAAGGAAAAATGACATCAAAAAGGACATTCTGCTGTCCTTTGCCTTCCTGCAAAAAACAACGTGATGTAATATTAGACCTTTGTTAGATTTAGCTCAAGTTCAACTTTGGTACCAGAAGAAATGTTCCTGAAAGGAAAGTGGTATGTTTAGTATAACTTAGAGGAGAAAATAACTTTTCCTTGGAAATTGATAGCATTATAGTTTTATAAACCAATTTATATTTTTTATTAGAATGTTTTAATGGTGGTTTACAATAAAAGATAGACTAGTATATTATGCTGCTATAAGCAATCAATATTCCTAGGTTTTATATAGTCTATGTTAGTCTGAGTATTTTTAAACTCTTTACCTTTGTTAGTCTGTTAGTCTGAGTATTTTTAAACTCCTTACCTTTGTTTCTTTCTAAAAATACATTATAGATTTGTATTAACCTAACTTAATTAATTAAAATTGTATTTTTTTCTTATAGATTTCAAAAATAGTACTTTGGACTTAAAATAGCTTTTTCTTTTTTTTCTTTTTTTTTGGTCTTTATCACCTTGTGGAGAAAATAGCTTAGGAAGCACTGAGTATTGTTTCATAGTTAAAACTGATGCCTGTCTATTACCTTGTTGTCAGGCAGAAGAAGCTAATGGTTAAGCCTGTGAGGTTATACAAAGTCCAGATGAACGTATACAATCTCTTTATGAGTTGAAAGATACTTGACTTCAGTATCAGTTATTATATTTATGTTTGTATTACAGTTTACATTATGTTTACAGGGGAAATTTTTGGAAAACTTTTATATGTGCTAAGTTTTATTGTCAGTCTTATTTTACTACCCAGATGGCTTCAAGAATTACTTTGACATCAGTGCCAGAAACTACATATTAAATGTGTTTCAGGTTTTCCTCTTTCAGATGAGGAATACTTTAGAAGTGAAAAGCTAGGAGTGATAATTGAATTCTTCTATAGTCAAACTATTTCAAATAAAAGAAAAAGTTTTAGATTTTCAGTCAAATGGGAGATTAAAGCAGATTCCTTGTAATTTGGGGGTGTAAGGAGTAGGAAAGCTACCATTATTTGCATATTAATGTTTTTGTTCTATTTTCAGAAAAGCATTTTCATTTCAACGTAGATGACCATGCAACCTGCAATTCAAGTAAGTGTTTTTTCTTGGAAAAATATGTATTTAAATTGTGAGATTATAATAAAATTATGATAATTAGTAAAATATTAAAATTATCACAAAATGTGTTTATTGTACTGATTTTTAAAGTATAATTTTAATAACAGGATTTACTATATTTTAAGTTTCTAATTCTGAAAAGATTTTAATTTTAACTTTTCATTTATACTAAATATTTGTAAGACTCAAAAATTTCTTAGAATTGATGGGTCCATCTTATACTACCAATGGAAGAGAATTGGGATATTTTTTAGTTTTCCTCTCCTTACAATTTAGTATGTATTTGTAATTAAAAGAGCTCTCAATGAAAATAATTATAAATTATTTATTTTAGATAATTGTGCCTGTGCCCTGTAATGACTGTAAATGATGAGGCATGAAAACTTAAAATTTAAAGTGATTCTTTGTTTGCTTTTTGGTGAGGGAAGGCAAGATGGAGATAAATAGACAAACCAGAATAATCTTAAATTTGAATGATGTCCAGAGTTGGTATTTGCTCTATTGTTTTTATATTCTTTTAAATGTTTTCTTTTGATATAAATAGAACATGCTTGAATCTTAAAGATAAAAATGACATTGAAATTCTACCTATAAAGATGAAGCTGCTGATAACAAAATTTGCCTTGCAATGTGAGAGCTTTACAATCAATCATTTCTCATTCTGGGTCTGCCAGTCTTGGTTGTGAGATTCTGGCAATTTATTTTACCTCTCAGAGTCTCTGCTTCCTTACCTCTAAGGTGAAGATAATAGCGCTTATTTTTCAGGGTCGATGTGAGGAAATCAATGGAATCAATGAGAGATCATGAGCAAAGTGCCTACTAGAATGTACGTTGCACAGTAGACACGAATTTTTGTTGTGTCATTGGTACAACAAGATTCTCCAGATATAAAACTGGAGATTATACTTTTGTTGTGAAAGTCTTTCTTTTTTCTTCTCTTTTTTCTTCCCCTTTCTTTCTCTCTCTCTCTCTCTCTCTCTCTTTCCCCCATCCCTCTTTTTCTCTCCCTTTCTGTCTTTCTTTCTGTCTCTTTTCTTTTTTTTTCTTTTCTTTTCTTTTCTTTTCTTTTCTTTTCTTTCTTAGAAAGATAGCGGTAAGTGGAGCCTAGAGAAGAGGATTTATTTATCAAATGTTAACAACTCTGAACATGATCCTGCTTATACTCCCTCCTGTGTATGCAGCTGTATCCTCCACTCTGTTAATAAAGAGTTCTATTATACTCTTTTCCTTTTGGGACTTGGGAGTCCATGGCAGGGTTCCAGAAGGTCTTGTTCTTGCCCTCTGAGTCCTCTCAAACCCACACTGACTATGCTCAAAACTCCTTTATTACTTTTTTTATTAGCATTTTTTATCTGATTATTTCTATTTGTCCTCTTTTTACCCAAGTCTCAGAAATGTCATTAGTTTCATGTTCATTATATTTCTTGATTCCTTATGGTATGCTTTATATCATTGCCACATTGGCCATATTTTTCTCATTCTTTCAGATGCCATTAATATTTTCTTAACTTGGTAATTGTCTTCATAGTTTTGTTTTATAATTCTATGAAACCTCCTCTGATCCAGATTCTACAGATCCGTATTTATTAATTCTTTACAAGAGTACTCTTGACATCTCTCACGGATGTTTTTGCTTCTCTCCCTGATGAGTGTGAGAATTTTGTAGGATTTTCACCTCTTTCTCTGCTAATTGTATAAGATGGTCATGTAGTTATTCATAAGTGCCTTGTAGAGAGGAGACATCCAGCAGATAGCTGATCAATTGATTTCTTATTTTTTTTAAGTTTATTTATTTTTGAGAGAGAGAAGGTGAGTTAGGGGCAGAAAGAGGGATATGTGGAGAGTCCCAAGCAGGTACTGTCAGCACAGAGCCCTGATGTGGGACTCGAACCCATGAACCATGAGGTCATGACCTGAGCCCAAATCAAGAGTCCGATGCTTAACTGAGCCATGCAGGAGCCTATCAATTGATTTCTTATTAATTTAGTACTTGATTAATTTAGTAATTGATTTCTAATTAATTTATTAATTAAAATCTTCCTTGCCCCTTAGGGCGCCTGGGTCGCCCAGTCGGTTAAGCATCCAACTCTTGATTGCAGCTCAGGTGATGATCTCACAGTTTGTAGGATTGAGCATGGACCCTGCTTGTGATTCTCTCTCTCTCTCTGCTCTCCCTATCCCCTCAAAATAAATAAATAAACTTTTTTAAAAAAGATCTTCCTTGTCCCTCTTTTTAAAATTTATATCCTTCATTCTGATTAGTAAATAGACATACAGTCTAAAAATGAACAATAATTCCTAATCTTTCGGGTCATAGTCCCCTTTGTGAATTTGGCAAAAAGCTATGAACCGAGAAAAGGCCATACATACATACATACATACTCAAGTTCATCTATAGACTACCTATGGATTAAGAATCTTTGCAATATGAAGTGGGAAAGAGTATCCAATGGAAAAAAGACAGCCTCTTTCAGAGATGGTCCTGGGAGACCTGGACAGCAACATGCAGAAGATGAAACTAGATCATTTTTGCACACCATACACAAAAATAAACTCAAAATGGATAAAAGACCTGAAGCCATCAAAACCCTAGAGGAGAAAACAGGAAACAACCTCCTTGACCTCAACTACAACAATTTCATACTTGACACATCCCCAAAGGCCAGGGAATCAAGAGCAAATATGAACTATTGGGACCTCATCAAGATTAAAAGCTGCACGGCAAAGGAAACAATCCATAAAACTAATAGGCAACCGACGGAATGGAAAAGATAGTTGCAAATGACATATCAGATAAAGGGTTAATATCCAAAATCTATAAGGAACTCACCAAACTCCATACCCAAAAAACAATCCAGTGAAGAAATGAGCAAAAAACATGAACAGACACTTCTCCAAAGAGGACATCCAGATGACCAACAGGCACATGAAATGATGCTCAATGTCCCTCCTCATCAGGGAAATACAAATCAAAACCACACTGAGATACCACCTCACACCGGTCAAAGTGGCTAAAATGAGCAAATCAGAGGACTCTAGATGCTGGCGAGGATGTGGAGAAATGGGCACCCTCCTGCACTGTTGGTGGGAATGTAAACTGGTGCAGCCCCTCTGGAAAATAGTGTGGAAGTTCCTCAAAAAATTAACAATAGAACTCCCCTATGACCCAGCAATAGCACTGCTAGGAATTTACCCAAGGGATACGGGGGTGCTCATGCATAGGGGCACATGTACCCCAATGTTCATAGCAGCACTCTCAACAGTAGCCAAAACATGGAAAGAGCCTGAGTGTCCATCAATGGATGAATGGATCAAGAAGATGTGGTTTATCTGTACCATGGAATACTACATGGCAATGAGAAAGAATGAAATCTGGTCATTTGTAGCAACATGGATGGAACTTGAGGGTGTTATGCTGAATGAAATAAGTCAGGCAGAGAAGGACAGATACCATATGTTTGCACGTATAAGCGGATTAGGAGGAATTTAACGGAGGACCATGGGGGAGAAGAAGGGGAAAAATAGGTGGGAAGAGGGAGGGAGGCAAACCATGAGAGACTCTTGAATACTGAGAACAAACTGAGGGCTGATGGGTGTGGGGGAAGGGGGATGATGGGCATGGAGGAGGGCACTTGTTGGGCTGAGCACTGGGTGTTATATGGAAACCAACATGACCATAAACTATTTAAGAATAAAAACCTTTGCAATATGACAGCTTTCACATGTTTGAGAACATCCTTTATACAGACAGTTTTTGCTATTTACATCTAACTTTTAATAACATTAATATGGTGCTGACCAGCCCAGGTTATTATAGAGTTTTCTATGGCAATAGTAGGAGAATCCAAGTACTGTTCTCTCTAATGTGGCAAGAAATTAGAATGACTTTAGTTAATATTAACTTCTTCGTTTTCACACAGGTTTTTTCAAAACCACCTTTCTAACTAATTAATGCACATCTTTCCTTGACAAGCATTTGCAACTGCTGTGACTTTTTTCAGCTCAGCCACATGGTTAAAACACAAATTACATTCTGTTGATTATGAAATACCCTCTAATGTGAGATGCATCTTGATTTTGATGGTACAAAGAGTTGTTTGCTAATATCCTCAATTCCTCAACAAATATATTACTTAGTACCATGTACTGTGTCTTATATTGAGTTCTGGGATTACAAACAGGAATAAGACATGCTTATGAAAGGAAGATTTAGGTAGTACATCTTTGCTATACTTCCTTTGAAATAATTTTAAGAGAATTCAGAGAAACAAAAAAGACATCTCATCTTTTTCCTAAAACTTTATAGAATATATATTTAGGAGTTCATTCCCCAGTCTCTCCCCTTAGTTCATGAAATGATGGCCCTTAAGTAAGTTATAGGATTTTCTTTTGTTTGTTTGTTTGTCTTTGGATATTTATTGAGTTTCACTACTACTGGTCACCTCTTGTGTTCATTTTCTTTCTTTGACTTTGGGAGTTTTTTAAAATGTGTTTGTTTCTCATAATAGGAGTTTGGAAACAGCTCTTTCTTTTTTATTCCCCTCCAAAGTCTGTCTGTATTAACAGTGGTTTTGTGGATTTTGATTTGGTGTAGTAAGACTTGTCTTAAATAAACCTCAATAAGTTTAATATATTTTAGCAGGAAAATGATCTACATTTAAAAATCCAGAAGGGACTAGATTCACTTGGTATTACCTATACTCATACCTCTTTTGTTTTTAAATATTTAAAAAACCCTTTATTTTAAAGTAATCACAAGCTTGAAAAGTAGCCTTTAAGTGTGGAAAAGAGATATTTGTTTGCTGAACCATTTAAGCATAAATTGCTAATCTAATGACTCATTACCTCTGAATTCTTTAGTGTGCATTTCTCACAAATCAGGACATCCTCCTGTCAGAACTGCAATGAAATAATTGGAACCAGGTGGTACAGTACTACTACCATTCAATACTCAGAGCACATTCAAGTATTGCCAGTTGCTCCCATGATGTCTAGTTTAGAGTCACATGCTACATTTAGTTGTCTAGACTTTAGTCTCAGTCTAGAACAGTATCTAGACAGTGAGATACTGTCATTTGCTTTCTTTAATGACCTTAACACTTTTGAATATTATAGACCAATTATTCTGTAGAATGTCTCTCAGTTTGGATTTGCCTATTGTATTCTCATGATTAGATTCAAGTTATGCATCTTTGTCAGGTCAGGAATATCACAGAGGGATATTGTGTTTTCTCTTTGTATCCTTTCAGGTAGAATGTGATTTTGGTTTGTCCCATTATTGATGTTGTTTACTTTTGTCACTTGGTTAAGTTGCTATCTGTCAGGTTTCCCTGCTGTAAAGTTCTTTCTTCTCTTTGTAACAAGCATTTTGTGGGAAGTACTTTGAAACTATATAAAAGTCTCATTCCTTGGGGCTCCTGGGTGGCTCAGTCAGTTAAGCGTCCGACTTTGGCTCAGGTCATGATCTCGCGGTTCATGGGTTCAAGCCCCGCATTGGGCTCTGTGCTGACAGCTAGCTCAGAGCCTGTAGCCTGCTTCAGATTCTGTGTCTCCCTCTCTCTCTGACCCTCCCCTGCTCATGCTGTCTCTCTCTCTCTCTCTCAAAAATGAATAAAACATTAAAAATTTAAGAAAAAACACTCATTCCTCATTAAAATCCCAATTTATTCATATATTTATATCTGTATGAAACTAATAGTTTTTTTATCTTAATGTTTTATAATCCATTTATATCATTGTTTGATGCTCAAATTGCTCTTGATTTAGCCAGTAGAAGTCCCTTTATGCTAACTTCTATATCGTTTTGGTATGTCCTGATCATTCTTTGAGCCCTTGTTTGCTTTCTGGTAAAAGATATTCCTGACATCATAGGATTTCATTCATTCTAGTTTTCTCTCATTCCATAGAAGAGTTGTACCTCTCTTCTTTCGCAGTGAGAAAATTGACCCCCATTCTCTGTGAATGTAACCACTCTCCCATTGTTGTTCCCTGCATTGATGGCTTTCTCATCTCACTTGGGCTCTGACACCCTGCACTGGAATGTTCCCCCATCTTCCCCTCTGGACACCCTCATCCTACTCAGGTTCTGATACTGTGCACAAGGCTTTTCTCATGTGTGGACACTCTTTCATCTCACTCAAGCTCTGATCCTCCATTTTAAATTTCCCTCCTATGAGAACCCTTCATCACTTCACTTGGGCTCAAATACCCCTTCCTGAGTTGAGAAATGATAGTCTTTTCTGTAAGTAATCTTATATTAAAGTATATCTAATTACATTTTGAGTTTTGGATTGATAGTACGTTTCTGTCCATTTTTATTCTTAACGAGGGATTGGCCAGCTAGTAAATATTTTTGGCTTTATGAGTTAATAGGCAAAGTAGAGGCTATTATGTAGGTACTTATATAATAGCCGTTTTAAAATATAAAAATTGGGGTGCCTGGGTGACTCAGTTGGTTAAGCATCTGACTCTTGATTTCAGTACAGGTCATGGTCTCATGGTTTGTGAGTTCAAGCACTGCCTCGGGCACTATGCTGATTTGGGATTAAAGTATGGAGCCTGCTTGGGATTCTTTTTCTCTCCCTCTCTCTCTGCCCCTCCCCAGCTTGCTCTCTCTCTCTCTCTCAAAAAAAATAAATAAATAAACGTAGAAAAACAGTGTAAAAACCATTCTTAGATTATGGGCCATGCAAAAATCAGTTGACATACCAGATTATTTAGACATTTTTTTAACATAATGCTGTTATTATGACCAGAAGTTTATAAAATGTCATTTATGCATTTATTCATTCATTTATACATTATATAACAAATACTGCTAGGCTCAATGCTCGACACTACAAATCTGTATCTTAACCCATTTTAGAGCTGAGAAGCTGAGGCTCTGATCAAGTAATTTATTAAACTTAGCTAGCAAGTGAAGGAAAAATATTATTTGTTGACCTTCATCCTATTGGTTTGATATCAATTCATTGACTGGAGATTCATTTATATTTATCACAGTATTGAATGAAAGTATCTCGAGTATCTAGATTAATAGTTTACTTCTGGTTTATAAACTTTCTGTGAATAGCTGCAGTTTTGTATATGTGTATATTATATATGGTCTATAATTCATCATTTAAATATAGATGTGGGTTATGCTGACTTTTTAAAAAGGTTGGTGTTTTCTCCAGGTGTGGTTTGGAGAAGACCTGCCTCTAAGTCCACGGAGTCCTCTGACCCCCAGACATGGGCCAGGTTTGGCTGATGTTTGTCAATATGATGAGTGGATAGCTGTGAGGCATGAAGCCACCCTGTTGCCCATGCAAGAAGATCTGTCAATATGGCTGTCTGGTTTATTAGGTAAGGCTTGAAAAGATACTCAAAATTATATTTTTTATTTAGTAATTATTGAGAATCTTACTCTTTGTTGAGAAGTTATTGTTTTAGAGCCTGGGGATAATTTAGTGAATGGAATATTTGATATCCTTGTTCTCAACAAACTTACACTCTAGTTAGGGAATATTCCAGTTCACCCAGAACCTTAGGACTTGGATAGTAAAGAAGTTTGAGGCTTAAAAGAGGAGGTCAGTAGTGATCTTTGAATAATCAGCATTTTAACTGTTAATGTTAAAGTCTTTTTTTTTTTTTAAGTACATAGGTCTGATTTGGGGGGTCTGTATTACTGACCTCCCCCACCTTAATCTAGCATTATGCATGAAATTCTGAGTGGAATATATACTATAGTTAAAATGATTGCTATTTCTAGGCATTGAGGAATAGAAGCATTTAAACCCTAGGAGGAAGTGTCAGGTTGGAGAATATCTGGCATCATATTTCTTTACTCAATTAGAATCTAGGAGTGCTCTGAACTTTCTCCCCAGAAAAAAAAGCTCTCTTTCTTTTTTTAAATGCTTATTTATTTTGAGAGAGACAGAGACCGAGAGACAGAGAATCATAAGCAGGCTCTGTGCAGTCAGCTTGGAGCCTGACACAGGGCTCCATCCCATGAACCTGAGCTGAAATCAAGAATCTGATGCTTAACTGACTGAGCCACCCAGGTGCCCCCAAAAAGCTCCCTTTTAAATACAAAATTTCATGTAGCATTCCAAGGCTTTTGTGAAAAGGAGTATATAAAGCTTATCTATGGCCTTCTCAAGATAATTAAAAACAGTGCACAATTATCATTCTGATCATTTGGATAATTTTTCTTAAGTTAGTTATATAATAATAATGGTTCTAAAGAAAGGATCTGAGAGGTGAAAAGTTGATATTCCCTGGGTGGTGGTTATGTTATTACCTGTAATTTTAAAATTGTAACAATGTCTATCTTACTTAGAATCTTTTTCTTGTGCAAGCAGTAGTAATGCTCAGTAAATCAAAACAACCTTAACAGTTAATATTGAAAAATAAAACGTTCTGTTTTTTTAAAAAAATGAAATTAATGGTCATTTTCTTTTTCCTTTACTTCTACATCACAGATATTTTTGTTTCAGTTGTCATTCATGTAGTTTGGCATTACCTATGTTAACTATAGCTTCTAAGAGTGAATACTTGAAGTCTGATCTAATATCTGCCTCGTGTTCCAGCTATAATCTAATTACATTTAAATTTTAACAATATAGTTTGAATTTACTGTTCTAGTAGAATTATAACTTCGAAATATGTTTTTAGGTATTGAAGTTAAGGCAGAACAATTATTGGAAGAACTTGATAATGGAGTACTATTATGCCAACTGATTGATGTTCTTCAAAACATGGTGAAAACATGCAACTCTGAAGAACCTGAAGTAAGAACATGTTTGACAGTAGTTACTTTATACTTTTGTCCCTATTTATTTGTTTATGTACATTTCTTATCATATCTGAAAGGTTGTGAACTTCCACCCAGTTATCTACAAGACCTTAGATATTTTACCTAATCTTTTTGAGCATCTGAAAAAATATTCTAACTTGAAAAATGGAGGTATTCACATTTACCTTGTTAGATTTATTTGTGAGGATTTGGTGAAATTAAATGAGATAATGTATAGATGGTATTTAGCTTAGCGCACTTAGTGTAAGTAAGTATCCAGTAACTGATTAGCTGTTCCTGAGAATAATACTCTCACTTGTGAGAGTTAAATGAGAAAAAAGCTTATGTCGGTCCCTAGTACACAGTTGGGGGCTATTATTATTATTACTACCGTTATTGTTATTACCATCATCTTTATATTCTCTATATATTGCCTTGGTGGTAAATTCTATAATTGGGTTTAATGAATAATAATTTTTTTAGACAATTTCTTTTGTTGAGCTTAAATTCATGATTTGAACTAGATGAGGTTTCTTCTTTTCATCAAACTTTACTGATGAGATCTGGAGTCTGTGAATGTGGGGTCTGGACACTCACACAGTGTTAGTAGAAATATAAAATGGTATCGTCTTGCAGGGAGGCAGTGGGTGATAGACATCACATTAAAAATAAGACACATCTTTTGATACATACCATAACTCTCCTAGGGATTTATTCTAGAAAAATAACCACAAATTCACAAAAATGATTATGCAAAAAAAGCTAAGAGCAACTTAAATGCTTATCAATAAAGAAATTGTTAAAAATTAATTATGGTACCTAAACAGAGTGGAATGCATTATCCATTCATTAGAAATGACTATTTAAATCTCTTTCTTTTCACTCCAAAAGACGCCTACAGCCTACTGTTAAGTGTGTCTGTACACAGACACAAAACAGATGATAGCGTCGCGTGTTTATGTGGCATCCTGTAGATGCAGAAATGTATACCCTTGTGCATAGCAATGCTTACTGCCATGTGAGGGAGAAGATTTCAGGTGACAATTACAAACACTCACAAGGCTGTTTTAATTCTGGGAAGTGTAGCAACAGGAAGGGTATATAAGGAACTGGTAATAGTGGTTACCTCTAGGAAGAGAGAGGAACTGAGCCATAGAAGTGGGAGAAAGACATACCCCTATTGTGCCTATTGCATTTTAAAAAACCTTACACATAAATTACTTTTTCAAGTAAAAATTTAAAACAGAACTAAAACTGCTCTGCCTCAGCAAGATTATCTGACTATTCTTGGTCCAGACAGTCAAAGAATTAGGATTCTATAAAACGTAGACCATCAATTTTCAAAGAACTTGAATTAAGAATGGGTTACTACTTCCTTATTTGACAGTCTCTCCAAGAAAATCAGAACCATATTTATGAATCTGCAAATAAGGAAGTGAACAAAAATGAGTGTGTCCATTAAGCTTTAACATAGCGATAATTTTGTGTTTGTATTTACCTGTGTATGGAGAGACATTTAGAGATGTGCTTTGGAATTATTAGACCATCATTTTTTATTTTAATTAAGACCCTTGTGTCATTTTAAAAAGAAAGAGGTTAGAGGTGATTGATCCTACTGTTGATTTTGACTAGATTGATTTTCTAGGAATCATTTTCTGAAATATATTTAAAGTAAAACAAAATCATTTTTGAAAATATCTTTTCTTCCTAATGTGTTTTTTAAGTAACATTCAATATATGAAACATTTATTTAGTAATATTATAATGATATCTAATGAAAAATTTTTAAAAAATAGTTTATTGTCAAGTTGGTTTCCATATAACACCCAGTGCTCATCCCCACAAGTGCCCTCCTCCATGCCCATCACCCCCCTTTTCCTCCCCCCAAACCCCATCATGCATTTTCAAAGTTATTCTTTCATCTTTTCCAGAATTTTCCAATGAGAAAAGTGCCCTGTAAGAAAGACGCTGCCTCAGGTTCATTCTTTGCTAGAGACAATACTGCGAACTTCCTTCACTGGTGCAGGCACATTGGGGTTGATGAGACTTACCTCTTTGAATCTGAAGGTTTAGGTAAGTGTTGTTATCATTGTGTTTACTGTTTTTTTAGGGTATTTTTGTATGCCTCACATCTAATTTTTTTTCCAAATAAGGACTCAAATTCTCTATCTCATTTTCTTAGAAAAATTTATACTTTAACTATATGTAAAACAATTGGAGAATCAGATTCTAAACCATATATATTAAGCTTTTCATTTATAGTTAAAGATCTCATATATTTAGAATACTGTAGAAATATTTTACTTGGTCAAGGGAAGGTTCTGGATTAATCCTTTATTAATGAATCTTTTCATTCAGAGTTACTCTACCAAGTCTAAATTATTAGTAATTTCTTTTTAACTGGATAACTATAGAAATAACAGAAGGCCAAGTAGTTTATGCTCATGGATTTAGATTTACCGTATACACAACAGACAGCAGCTGACAAATTGATTATCTAAGTGGATTCATGTTTTTGACAATTCATTTTAAAAAGCCATGCTCTACTGAAGAATTACTGGCATATTGTCTCATGTACTTTAAGTCAGTAGAAGCATTTGTGCAGACGAAAGTGTTAAGTGTTAGGTATCTAAGTTTTAGATTACTATATATTTATCTCCTCAAAGCAGTTATATATGTATATCCATACACACATAGAATTTATAATGTTTTGATAGGAACAGTAGCATACCGTGGGTTCGTAGCGGTTATGGGAGTAGTAATGTGCCCTGGTAGAGACAAGTATTTTATTGCTGACATTGTATAGAATTGCTGGTTCATGGTGAATAATAAGAAACCAATTTTTAGATGGTTTTATCATTGTTTTAAAATTATCTGAACTTAAATAAAAGTAACTAGTTCCACTGCCTGAAGCAAAAACTCAGGTTATTAGGTAACCATCTGTTCGTTGTTCCATCATCAAACATAAACTGAGAAAATAAACTAAAAAAAGAACAAAATAAAATAAAATTCTCTGACTGTGCACACCCTTGTTGCCTGCACGTGGGGTAGGCTGCTCCCACTGCTACCCATTTGCTATGCCTCTGGATATTCCTACACAATACCTATACAATTAAAAAAAAATGTAATGAGTTACTTTTTTACCCCTATTTTGCACCCTGCTTTAATCCAGGTGTGCTGATTGTTATTGACAATGAGGTTGATTTAATGACCTCTACAGCTTGTAGAAATCAAAGGGAAGAGGAAATGCTTTGAAGTCTCTACTTTCTAATTTATTGTTTCTGAAAGGATATAAAATTGTATATTTCTCATTCTAAGTAGAAGGCATCTTCTGACTGTCCTGAAGGTCAGTATAAGACTAAATAAAGCACTACCAGTAACATTAATTCATTTCTAAGCATTGAACTGATGACTTAGTGTTTTTACTCTCTAAAGGTTTCAGAGATAAGACTCTTAATTTTTTTACATTTTGCTAGGGAAAGCAATTAAAAAAGCAAATATGCTATTTTAAGGTACTTTTAAGTGCTTAGAGAAACAAGTTTTTTATTAAACTTGTTTAATAAAAAATAAACCTGTTTTATTAAAGTTTTTTAATAAAAATTGCAGGACAAATTCCTTTGGGTATGAATGTTAAATTCAAATATAGATCTTTCTATTGCTTTGGATATACTCTTTGGATGTGCTATTTCTATACTCTTATGGAAGAGTATACTCTTCCAGTATACTCTTGGGGTATATAATAGATGATATTCATAAATCAAAGAACAGTTGCCATTTCCATTGGGCAAGTCAGTATGCATATTATTCATCACATATACCATTATTCTGTTAGAGTTCAGAAGATTCCTGGAGTTTTTAACTCTAAGGACAAGAACAGAAGGTAGATGATCCACAACTACCATATTGGTGCGTTTAGCTGAGTTCTAATGATCAGGAGTTTTGTTTGTCTGACTTTGTTTTTCATTAAGGATCTATGAATCATTAGGTTAGCATTTGGGTTCCTTTAAATTTCTAATGTGCTAAAGTATGCAGAACAAAACTTAGCATCTTAACCATTTTTAAGCATATTAGGTTTTGTTTATAGCATTTAAAAAAATTGATATGTACTTCATGTAACATAAAAAACATCATTTCAAAATGTACACTCAACTGGTTTTTAGTATATTCACTGTGTTATGCAACAATCACCATTAATTAATTCCAGAACATTTCCATCATTCACAAAAGAAAACTCATAGCTATTAACAAGTAGTCCCAATGACCGCCTACTTCATCTTCTGGCAACCACTAATCTACTTTCTTTCTCTATGGATTTGCATATTCTGGACATTTGCATGACATATGTGGCTTTTTGTGTCCGGCTTTTTTCTTTTAACATGTTTCATTTATGTTGTAGTAGTCAACAGTACTTCACTCCTTTTTATGACTGAATGATATTCCACGTGTGGATATACTGGATTGTTTAAAATCCATTATCATCTGATGGACATTTTGATTGTTTTTTCTTTTTGGTCATTATGCATAATGCTGCTACGTACGTTTGTATACAAGTTTTTGAGCGAACGTATGTTTTTAATTCTCTCAGGGATATACCAAAAGTGGAATTGTTGAATCACATGGTAATTCTATGTTTATCTTTTTGAGGAACTACCAAATTTTTCACAGTGGCTGTACCATTTTACATTCCCACTGGCAGTGCACAACTTCACATCTTTGCCAACACTTGTTATTTATTTGTTTTTCATGACTATCCTAGTGGAGATGTGAAGTGGTGGCTTATTGTGGTTCTGATTTGCATTTCCTTAATGACCAGTGATGTTGAGCATCTTTTCATCGTTTATTGGCCTTTTGTTTGTCTTCTTTGGAGAAATCTGTATTCAAATCTTTTGCTCATTTTTGGAGAGTCTTTTATCTTTTTTGGTTGACTTGTAAGAGTTCTTTATTCTGAATGCTAAGTCCTTATCAAATACATGATTTGCAAATATTTTCACCCAGTCTTTGGGTTGCCTTTTCACTGTCTTTTTTTTTTTTTTTTTTCTTTTTTAGACAGTGTGAACAGGGGAGGGTCAGAGAGAGAGGGAGACACAGAATCTGAAACAGGCTTCAGGCTCTGAGATAGCTGTCAGCAGAGAGCCTGATGCGGGGCTCAAACCCACGAACCGTGAGATCATGACCTGAGCTGAAGTCGGACGCTTAACCGACTGAGCCACCCAGGTGCCCTGCCTTTTTACTGTCTTGCACTGTCAAGACAGTTTCCTTTGATTCATGAAAGTTTTTATTTTGATTAAGTTTAGTTTCTCTTTTCTTTGATTACTTGTGCTTTTGGTGTCATATTTAAAATATTATGACATAATCCAGAGTCACACAGATTTTTACCTCTTATTCCTTCTAAGAGTTTTATAGGTTTAGCCCTTATATTTAGGTCTTTGATCCATTTTGAGTTATTTTTTGTAACTGTTATGAAGTAAGGGTCTAAATTCATTCTTTTGCATGTAGACATCCAGTTGTGCTAGCACCATTTGTTGAAAAGACTGTTCTTTTCCTTATTGAGTTGTCTTGCCTCTGTTTTTGAAAATCAATTGAACATAAACATCTGGATTTATTTCTGGATGCTCAGTTCCATTCCACAGGTCTATATGTCTATCCTTACACCAGTAACACACTGTCTTGATCAATGTAGCTTTGTAGTAAGTTTTGAAACTGAGAAGTATGAGTCTTCCAAGTTTGTTTTTGTTTTGGCTGTTGTGTCTTACAACTCCATATGAATTTTATCAGCTTATCCATTTCTTTAAAAAAGGCTGTTGGAATTTTGATAGGGATTGCATTGAATCTGTAGGTCAGTTTTGGAGAGTATTGTCATCTTAATATTATGTCTTCCAATCCATGAACATAGGATTTATTTGTATCTTCTTTCAACAATATTTTGTAGTTTTCAGTAAAAAAGTCCTACAATTCTTTGATTAAATTTATTCCTAAGTACTTTATTCTTCTTGAAGCATTGCAAATTGAATTACTTTTAAATTACATTTTCAGATTGTTTATTGCTAATATATAAAGTGAAATGATTTTTGCATATTAATCTTGTGTCCTGCAACTTTACTGAACCTGCTTGTTTGCCTTTTTTGGGGGGGGGGGATTCCTTAGGGATTTTTTATGCAAAGGACAATGTCATCTATGAATAGAGATAGTTTTTCTTCTTCCTTTCCCATATGGATGCCTTTTATTTGTTTTTCTTGCCTGAATGCCATGCCTAGAACCTCCAGTACAATTCTGAATAGAAGAGGAGAGTGTGTGGACATCCTCATCTTCTCCCTGTTCTTAGGAGGAAGATTCTCAGTCTTTTACCATTAAGAATGATGTTTACTATGGGTTTTTCAAAGATGGACATTTTCAGATATATAAAGTTTCCTTCTATTCCTAGTTTGTTAATTCTTTACTTCTCCTCCTCCTCATATTCTTCCTCCTCCTCCTCCTAATTCTTTTCATGTATCTACTGAGATAATTGTGTTTCTTTTCCTTTATTTTATTAATATGATATATTATATTGATTGATTTTCAAATGTTCGACCAACTTTCCATTCCTGGGATAAATCCCACTTGTTTCTGGATTCAGTCTGTCAAGATTGCATTAAAGATCTTTATATCTATGTTCATAAAAGATACTAGTCTTTAGTTTTCTTATGATATATTTATCTGACTTTGGTATCAGGGTAATATTGACTCATAGAATGAATTAGGAAGTGCTCCTCCTTTTCTGTTTTTGAAAAAGTTGGAGAAGGTCATTAAGTAGTCCTAAGGTAAAGAGAGTTTAGAATAAAATTGAAGTGATAATTCTCTTCAAATAATATTTCCTGTTAAGAGATCTAAAATATAAATAATTTAATGTTATTATTTCTGAGGTGTTTAGACTTAAAATGCTACAAATTCAGGTACTTGGTAAGTTTTCATCTTCTTGTTAGCCAGTTTTAAAAAATTTTATGGAAGATGATAATATATAGAGAAAATAAAAATGTCTTTTCTAAGTCTCCATACAAGTAAACCTAGTATCTTCATTATTTTTTTCTTTTACTTCTTCCAGGCCAGAAGTACATTTCCCTATTTAATTTTGGCCTTTAAAATATGTGGTCTTGGGGCACCTGGGTGGCTCAGTCAGTTAGGCGTCCGACTTTGGCTCAGGTCATGATCTCACGGTTCATGGGTTCGAGCCCCGCATCGGGCTCTGTGCTGACAGCTAGCTCAGAGCCTGGAGTGTGCTTCAGATTCTGTGTCTCTGTCTCTCTCTGACCCTCCCCTGCTTGTGCTGTCTCTCTCTCTCAAAAATAAATAAATCATAAAAAAATAAAATATGTGGTCTTATTTTTTCACAGTTTTGCACAAAGACCCAAGACAGGTATATCTTTGTCTTCTAGAAATTGGTCGAATTGTGTCAAGGTATGTATTCACATTATTTCAGAATTTCAGTGTTATAAACTTTTTAAAAGCTACTTTATTTTAGATATAACACTATTTTCTATAAATAAAATACTTCTTTTTTTAAAAGAATGTTTATTTATTTATTTTGAAAGAGAGAGAGAGTAGGGAAAGAGCAAAGGGCGAGAGAGGGAGAGAATTCCAAGAAGGCTCCATGCTGTCAGTGCAGAACCCAACATAGGGCTCAAATTCATGAACTGTGAGATCATGACCTGAACCCAAATGAAGAGTTGGAAGCTTAACTAATGGAACCACCAGGCATCCCTAAAAGAAAATAATTCTTGATTGAAATAACCTAGTTTCTTATTTCTTCTTTTTATTTTTTTATTAACTTTGTTCTATTTGGGTAAGCTGTGTCATGTGTCAACATCTACTCACCCATATTCTTTGCCTTCATTTAATATTAAACTGTAAAAGTAGTTACTTAAAGTTTTTAGACTAAGAATAGGGTAAGAGCATGTAAAACTCTTAGCACTTCAAGGCAAGGCAAATCCTCTGGACTCAAAGAGGATTTGATAAGAAGGTGAAGGCTTGGTGTCCTCCATACCTGGCTCAGTCCCGTCTTTATTCTCAAGCTGACTTTAACCAACTGAGCCACCCAGGCACCCTAACTCTCGAGCTGACTTTAAAGGTGACTGACTTTCGGTATCCCTGGCTGAAATTTGGGAGCATCCAGTGATCCAAATATATAGTATGATGTGATGATATCCTGAATTTTTGGCAATCTGAGACATTAAAAAGGTTTTCCAGTTGTTCCATCATGTAGAATGATGAGATCTCCTAATTGTTTTTCAGATATGGGGTAGAGCCACCAGTGTTAGTAAAACTTGAGAAAGAAATTGAGCTGGAAGAGACCTTACTTAATACTTCTGGGCCTGAAGATTCCATTAGCATTCCAAAATCATGCTGTCAGCATGAAGAGCTGCATGAAGCTGTAAGTAATCATTCTATTTTCTCTCAACTGTTATGTGTCAGAGTCTCATAGTTTGCCACAGGTGATGCTCATTTTAAAAGAAAATGTTTCTTATTCAGAACATACACCAGTACTAATTTCTGTTCCCTGGTGAGTTCAGGGCACTATCTGTTAAAGGTGATTTGTTGTTTCTTGTGTAAGATAAGGGATGGATGTATAGTTGAGGAGTGGAGAGGCAAATAATCTGGAATCCATCATGAAGGGTACTGTAGGCCAAAGACTGTATTAATTCTTTTTTTAAACATTATAGTATTATAATCTGACATGCAAATGATAGGGATTACTCTCATGGTCATGTAGAGGTTATATTGGTTTTATTGTAATAATCCAGGTGTAAGATGATGAGAACCTGAACTTGAGCAGCATTAGTAAAGGTGAAGCAGAAGGAACAATTATAGGACATATTTGGAGGTAGACTTGAAAGAATCCTAATTCTGATAAGGAGAGGGAAAATATAGGGTGATTTACAAGGTTTCTATGTAAATGGAACACTGATACTTGGAAAGTATAGGAGGAGGAAAGCTTTGAAAGCAAATTGATGGGGTTTTTGTGAATGTTCCCCTGACAGAGTGTATGCAGACTTTTAGATGAGAGGTCTCAACTGGAAAGCCTTTTAACTTGACCTGTTCATCATCATGTAGAAGTTAGAGTTTCAATTGCTCAGGCTGGTGAGTGACTACAGTCTAGTAAGTGATGGAGGTGAACTGAGTAGCAAATAATTTTTTGTTCTTCCACTGTTGCTTAGAATTATGGTCTTTCAGACTTTAATATTTATGAAAGTGCTTAATGTACACAATTATTTAAGAAAAATGAATAAGTCATTACTAAGAAACATTTACAAATGTTACTTTGATTGCTTTGTTTAATGTAATAAAAATCTATAGTAAAACATTTAGATTTCCTTGCCAGACAGATTAAGAAAATGTCATCCTGAATACTCTTTACCAGGCCAAAATGTATTTACCTACATGATATTATTGATTTGTCTGATGACTGCCAATGTCAATATGTGACACAGTGATAATGCAGTATATAAAACATAAAACATTTTCAATTTCACATAATCTAAAATAGTAATAAAAAAATAAAACATTGGTACATTTAAAAAAATGTTTATTTATTCTGAGACAGAGAGAGAGAGAGAGAGAATGAATCCTAAGCAGGCTCCTGTGTTGTTAGCCCTGAGCCAAATTCAGGCCTTGATTTCACAAATTGTAAGATCATGACCTGAGCTGAAACCAAGAGTTGGACGCTTAACTAACTGAACCACCCAGGTGCCCCAAAATGTTCTTTACTAAATAGGAAGTATATTGTGTTAATTTCCCTATTATATAAAGATCATCCACAGTTTAATAAGAAAAACATTTCCAGAAGGTAAATGGGCAAAGACTGTTATTCACATAAGAGGAAAATACAGTGTTGAAACTTGCTGATAATCAAGGAATTAAGATACACAATTTGCCTCATTAGTAAAATTTTTTAAAATTATGAAATCTGGTGCTGGTAAAACTATACTTAAGGACTGCTACCGTGATGGAAAATGATGTAAACTTTTGAAAAACAAGTTGACAAATGGATATCAAGAATCACAAAAATGTTCTTCTTTCCTTTTTATAGTAATTGAAGGGGGATAAAAAAGTAGAATGCATGAAAGTATTTATTGTGGTATTTATAATGGTGAGAAATTGGAAGCAATGTAAATATTCTCAAATAGAGCAATGGCTAGGTGAATTAGAAATCATTAACTTAACAGAATAATCATTATATGAGATCCTTCTGAAGACTATATAGCAATAAGAAAAATATTTGTGAAAAGTATATATAGACAAGTTATAAGAAAAATAATGAAATAATCGATAGTAGTGTCTTTTTAGATTATTTTAATTTCTTTAGCTATTTCCCTTAGTGTTTTAATGTTAATTATGCAATAGATGAAACCAGAAGAGAACACTTCTTACCTATAGTTCATTTCTTTTAAGCTTACCCCTTTATTTAGATTGTGGATTAATGCTAATTTTTTACTGCTGAATGTAAGTGGTATTTGGATATTTTTAAGAAAGTATTGACTTTTCATGTCCACATTCTTATAAAAACTAAGAAGGAACACATTTCTCTAAATATTTATGTGCTACATGAATATATTCAATGTCTACCTATACATGTGGGGTCTATAGAAATCTTGGGGTCATGTTTATTTATAAATTTTTAATGTTTTATTTATTTTTGAGAGAGAGATAGAGACAGCATGAACAGGGGAGGGTCAGAGAGAGAAGGAGACACAGAATATGAAGACACACTCCAGGCTTTGAGCTAGCTGTCAGCACAGAGCCCGACACAGGGCTTGAACCCACGAACCGTGAGATCATGACCTGAGCTGAAATCGGATGCTTAACCGACTGAGCCACCCAGGCGCAGGCGCCCCCTTGGGGTCATGTTTAAAATAAGGAATAAATGGGGCGCCTGGGTGGCTTAGTCGGTTAAGCGTCCGACTTTCGCTTAGGTCATGATCTCGCGGTTCGTGGGTTCGAGCCCCGCGTTGGGCTCTGTGCTGACTGCCCGCTCAGAGCCTGGAGCCTGTTTCAGAGTCTGTGACTCCCTCTCTCTGACCCTCCTCCCCTGCTCACACTGTCTCTCTCTCTCTCTCTCTCTCTCTCCTAGAAATAAATAAGACATTAAAAAAATACTATTAAAAAAATAAAATAAAATAAGGAATAATTATCTGATTCACTATTTATGGTGCTATATTCAACTATAATTCTGTATGCTTATGAAACTTTTATGGATAGAAAGTAGTCACTGAAAAAAATACCTCATTTTAGATTACTTTGGTTAACTAATGTGTAAGTGGTTCTAATAATGGAAAATTCTTTACCCATACTCTCTTTATTTTTAGCCATCTTATGCATGTACTATGTGTGTGCACATGTGCACGTATACCAGGCTATGAACAAGATAAACTTCATTGAATGGCTTATGAAAATCATTTCTGTTTATGATCATATTATTTTGTTAAATGAGTGATGTTGGGAGATAAGTTCTGGACCCTTCTTATCAGGCCCTGGAGAATCCACCTGTGGCTATTCACATTGGGTAGATAATGAAGACATTCATACATTTCTTTTTTTTTCTTTTTTTTTTTTTTTTTTTACTTTGCATCAGCTGTTTATTTTTTTATTTTTTTTTATTTTTTTATTTTTTTACAAATAGTTTATTGTCAAATTAGTTTCTACATAACACTCAGTGCTCATCCCCAAAGTGCCCTCCTCCATTCCCATCCCCCCCTCCCCCCCACATCCATCAGTCCTCAGTTTTTGTCAGCATTCAAGAGTCTCTCATGGTTTGCCTCTCTCCCTTTCCCCCACCATTTCCGCCCTTCTTCTCCCCCTTGTTCCTCCGTCAAGTTCCTCCTAATCCTCCTATACGTGCAAACATATGATATTTGTCCTTCTCTGCCTGACTTATTTCGCTCAGCATAACACCCTCAAGGTCCATCCATGTTGCTACACATGGCCAGATTTCATTGTTTCTCATTGCCATGTAGTATTCCATGGTATAGATAAACCACATCTTCTTGATCCATTCATCTGTTGATGGACACTTAGGCTCTTTCCATGTTTTAGCTATTGTGGAGAGTGCTGCTATGAACATTGGGGTACATGTGCTCCTATGCCTCAGCATTTCTGTATCCCTTGGGTAAATTCCTAGCAGTGCTATTGCTGGGTCATAAGGGAGTTCTATTGTTAGTTTCCTGAGGAACCTCCACACTGTTTTCCAGAGGGGCTGTACCAGTTTACATTCCCACCAACAGTGTAGGAGGGTGCCCGTTTCTCCACATCCTCGCCAGCATCTAGAGTTCTCTGATTTGCTCATTTTAGCCACTCTGACTGGCGTGAGGTGGTATCTCAGTGTGGTTTTGATTTGTATTTCCCTGATGAGGAGGGATGCTGAGCATCGTTTCATGTGTCTGTTGGCCATCTGGATGTCCTCTTTGGAGAAGTGTCTGTTCATGACATTCATACATTTCTATTAGTGCTCAGCTAAATTGGGCATATCTGAAGAGATTTTGGTTTAACATCATGCCTAAGTTCAATTAAATGGGTTTGTTTAGATATACTGTGTGTGACAAGTAGTTGAGAAAAATATTCATGGCCTTGCTTTTTCAAAAATGTAATTTTAGGAAATCAGAATATTTTCCATGATGACTGATACGCAACTTTTTTTCAATCAAACATATCTTAGCAAATATTTTAATTTTTAATCAATTTATTAATGTCCATGTTTCAAATATAAAATTTCTGAATTTCTTTTTATATTCCAGTTTTTATAATTTCTTAGATGTTTACTGCAAGTAAAAATTCTGTAAGCTCCTTGAGGGATACAGGTAGGGATTTCTCTCCAACTCTCATCTCCTTAGCATACTATTGAAACAAAGTGATCACTTTTAGGAAAATGCCTCTTGAATTGAATTCTTTAGAATTTTACCCTCTTTGGGTCAGTAGGTATAAATATGCCTCTGCTTATTTCAAACAGTAATTTTGGAACAATATAGATATTCCCCTCCACTGTTAGTTGAGCATGGTGTTAAGGGACAAGAGAGAAATCCTACTTAAGCTTTATCTGACTGGCCTGTCTTTGAATTAACACAGATATATTAATCAAGGGCATAAAACAATTCAAGCTTAATAATGAACTCATGTATTTCCTAATCTGTTTTGAATTGACTTCACTGTTGTACACATTTGTAGACCTTTTCCAGTGGTCAGTGAATGCACTAGGATCCTGATTGCACTTAGGCGGAGAGTTAGTTAGGGGGAAGGAGAGAGGTAGGGCGGGAGGGAGAGACAGGGAGACTCAAGACTTTATCACTGGGGTGCCTGGGGGGCTCAGTAAGTAGAGCGTGTGACTCTTGATTTCAGGGTCCTAAGTTCAAGCCCCATGTTGGGCATGGAGCCTACTTTAAAAAAGAAAAAAAAAAAAAGACTGTCACTACCAGCTTTTATTAGATTAGTTAATGTCTAATCTTAACAGTTGTCGGGGGCGCCTGGCTGGCTCAGTCGGTAGAACATGTGACTCTTGATCTTGGGATTATGAGTTCAAGCCTCAGATTGGGTATAGAGCCTACTTAAAAAAAATCCATATCTCAATATATGTCAACAGGTAAAGGAGAGATAAATGGCTCAACTGTCTTTAAATTTTTATCTTTGAGTTTGATCTTCCTATCAGATAACCTTACATTTTAATGTTAAAAAAAATATTTTTTGTCACAAGCACTAAATTTTGTTTTTTTTTAATCTTAGGTTAAACATATTGCTGAAGACCCTCCTTGTAGTTGTTCCCATCGATTTTCTATTGAGTACTTATCTGAAGGACGGTACCGACTTGGGGATAAAATACTGTTTATAAGAGTAAGTCCACCATTTACACCCTATTTACATACAGATCTTGTTTTGAAATTGGATTTATTGCTTTACCAAATTCCTTTTGCTTCTGTATTACTTTTTAAAAATTAGAATAGAAGGTATTATTAATGGAAGAATTTTATTGTATAGGAAAAATATGGAATACTTGTTTTCATGAGTGTATAATGAGTTTGGGTAGACATCTTTAACACAACAAACTCCTAACTACAGGATATCTAAGACATTGAATATAATTGTGGGGGTAAAATCTTTGTATGCGTCAGGTAATTTATTCCATTTTTCGTATTTTCTAAAAAGACATCCTTTACCATTGTAAGAAAAAAGCAAAACAATACATCTAGTAAGATTTGATATCTGTAACAAGAAAAGGAAGGAGAAACACTGAACTTTATAATAATGTATAGATTGGATTTTAAGTATAAAACCTTTTTGCATTGACACTGCATCAGTGCATACACCGCCATCCTGATACACATCTTCATTCCTTTCCTTTGCCCCGTCTGCAATCCAAGTCCAAGATGATTGACCATCCCCTTTATTGGTAAAGAGATAGAAGTTTTACCTGTTGAGCATTCTGTCTACTTCTGATACTAGACCTCTTTTATTCCCAATTTAGGAATATAAGATAAAAGTATTTAAAAGGTAATTTCACCATCCATATTCTTGGTTATTTCATATATTTTCAATACCTCCCACACCCTACCCAACTCACACAGAAACACATCCAAGCACTTTCCATTTTTTAATTAGCTTTCTTTTTTAAAGGCAGTCTGATATGGTCATGGTACACAGAGCATGGGATTTAAAGTTAAAATTTGCAGGGCAGTCTCATACAATTGAGCAGATTTGCCTGCTGAATGGATAGGGGCCTGAAAATCCTCTGGGGCCATGCTAGCAGACCCAGGATGCATCTTGTCTGCACAAAAACACCATTTGGGTTGGGCAGCCTGGAATGTTTGAGGCCAGGCCAAGCTGTGTGATTTGAGACCATTTCCTCAATCTCTCAGAGCCAAAATTGTCTTGTCTGCAAAGAAGAAATAAATAATAAATTGTATCAAAGTTTTTGAAAGATTAAATTGCTAAAATATATATGAAAGTAATTTATTTAAATTGTAAAGTACATGGGGCACCTGGGTGATTCAGTTGGTTAAGCATCCAACTTCACCTCAGGTCCTGATCTTGTAGCTCATGAGGTTCAGCCTGGCACTGGGCTCTGTGCTGACAGCCTGCTTTGGATTCTGTGTCTCCCTCTCTCTTTGCCCCTCTCCTGCTTGTTCTCTCTCTCTCTCTCTCAAAAATAACATTATAAAATTTAAAAAATAAATTGTAAAATACAAGTTTTAGTCATTTTTATCTTTCTTCCATAATTATTTTTTATTATGATGCATACTTTCTGTAAGTCCTCATTTCTCCTTTTCTTCTTCTCCCTCCATCTTTCTTCTCTCTTTTCTTCCTTCAGTATTTCATTCTTTATTGAACAATATTGCCCTTGTAATTGTATATGTTTGTAATTTGGATTTTTAGATGCAAGTTATGTGCAAATATTTTTCTCACTAATTGGAAGATGTATATTGTTGCATGAATTCAATATGAATTAAATTGATTATTTTAAAAATATAAGGAATAGATTGTCAATTTATAGTGAAGCTGTTGGCAAGTATTCTGAATTTCATAGATCACAGACGTCACAAATTGTGACTGCTAATGAATTAAAACTGATCGTTTCAGTTTTACAGCTTTATTTTTTACTTTCTTTTGGGGAAAAGATGCTTCATGGAAAACACGTCATGGTCCGTGTTGGTGGAGGCTGGGATACCCTTCAAGGATTTTTGCTTAAATATGATCCCTGTCGAATATTGCAGTTTGCTACACTAGAACAAAAAATTCTAGCTTTTCAGAAAGGAGTTTCTAATGAAAGTGTGCCTGATCCGTCTGCCAAAACACCTCAGCCTCCTGAAATGAATCCTTTGTCAGCAGTTAGCATGTTTCAGAAACAAAAACCAAAACCTGGCACGCCAATGGGTATACCAAGGAGCAAAGAAAAGCAGGCACGTCCACCGGCTGAACTGCCACCAGAATCTTCCCTGAAGGGAGGGAATCTGGGCTCCATGTCAGTCCGTCCTAAATTGCCAAATTCTCCAGCAGTGTCTTCTCATCTTAAGCTCAAATCTTCAAAAGACATAGCAAGGAAACCACCGGCACCTTCAAACAATGCATCATCTTCACTTCCTTCTTTAAATCCAGTAGGTAAAAGTACTTCTTCACCAGCTTCATCCAGAACTGCATCTAAATGTATCTTATCACCCAGTACTCCTAAGGCCAAGCTTACTACAGCCCAGAAGCCTAGAGATGTGCCTAAGTCTGCACTTTTGCCAAATAAATCTTCTGGAAAAACTGAACCAAAGCATTTGAAACACACTCATGTATCTTCCAGGGATAATGCAGGATCTCACTCAGCTGCACATTCAGATTCATCATCAAAGTGTCCAAAGCTCCCTAAAGCAAATATCCATGTAAGGCCTAAACCTTCCCCTTCTATACATTCCCCTGCAAAAATGACCGCAGGTCTAGGAACACGGTCTCAGCCATCTGATGGAGCCCCACAAGCAAGGGCAATGCCAGCACAGAAACTTAAGTCAGCCTTGAATTTAAACCAGCCACTCTCGGTATCCTCAGTTGTGCCTGCAAAAGCTGCACAGGAATCAAAAGATAAGAACATGGCTTCAGTTGCCAAAACGCAGCCTCAAAATAAAAGTACATCCCAGAAGACAGAACCCAGCTCCTCGAAGTCCTCTGCCCGTACCCCGCTGTCCATCATGAGTCTTCCCCAGTCCTCTGTCAAGACACGGACTGTACCAAAGTCAGCACAGAGTACCACTCAGGGCCAGTATTTAGCTAAAGGGCCTCCAAAAAGTACCAAAGCCCCAGCTTCAACCAGGAAACCACCCTCGTCTGGTAAGGAAGCAGTTAGCGGAGATCAAAAACTTACTGCAAGGAAGAAGGAAGATGATGACCATTATTTTGTTATGACTGGAAGTAAGAAACCTAGAAAGTAAATACAAATGTGTCATTTTAATAAAACAGTAAAGAGAGTGAATGTATTAGTGTCACATCTTAAAAATTTCTCTTGTTTGTCAAAATAGATTCAGACATTAGTCACAGTAAGATAGAGGTTGGAGACTGGGGTAGAGGTGGAGAGTGCATCACAATTCACATTTCTGAATTCACCAGAAGGTGCCCTTTTCAGGCAGACTGTTGTAAAATTGCTATAAGGTTCTTATTAATAATAGACACTTATGTGATTTTCAATTCATAGCATCTTTGTTAATATATGCCCTTTAGGGGAAATGTAGAGTTAAATAACACTACTAGAGTTATAGGATAGTTGCTATATTTTTTAATGTATATTAAATATGGAGGTTACATACCGGCTAATAGCAACAGGGGTGCTCTAAATATTAGTTATTGCCTCTTAAAAAATAGCAACGGTTTGGCATTTGTATTACAAAAGGCACCTAATTTAATAAGGCACCTAATTTAATGTTTGATCAGGATTGCCTGATTGAACAATAAATACTAAGTACCAGTGGCTGCTGCTGATTAGCTGGACGTTACTCTAGGGTTGTAAGAATCCGGTTAAAATTTTTTAAGCTTTCCAAATCAGAAGGAACTGAGTTTAACTGGCTTATTTTAATATTGGTTAATATTTTGTTATATTTTTGGTAACAAATTTGTAATATTTTTGGTAAAAAAACAAGATATTGAAATATAAACTGAAATTTGGTTAAAAAAAAGACATTTATAAAATGTACACCTCTTTTAGATGAATATTGTGCAATGCAAAAGGGGAAACTGATTTCGTAACTTTTAGCATATTAAAAATATTTTTAATATAGTTTCCTATGACTGCAGATACAAATTTTTACTTTAATATAAACTTTTAATATAATGTTTTTACATTGGAATTATGTTTTAATAGCCTTAAAATTAAGGTGTTATTAAAGAACCTTATGGTGGTGCTATATAAAAATTCTATCATGCGATTGTTATTTTTCCTTAGATAGCTCAGTGCCAGTTTTAATTAGATCCTTCCAATTACATTAATTTTTTTAAAAATGTCATGCTGCTTTCAGTTTTTCAATGGCAAGTGGACAATATATATGCAGCATTTTGGACTCTGTAGGCAGATTCTCCAAGGAGCATATCCACATCATATAATGACTGCATAGGTTCCATTGATCTAAGATAAATGTAAAGTAATTTGCTTTTTAAGGGATTATGACTATTTAAAAAAGTATTAATATACTTTCAGAAGTTTGGGGGTATGCTTATTAACTTTATAGTATTATCAGTTACCATAGGTTATTGTATTCAGTATTGTGGTTTGTGTTTCCCTATTTTAAAGTAGAATGTGTTGTCTAAAGAAAAATAATGGTTTATACAAGTGTGCAATTATAAAATAAGCATCTTAAGTTGACTACTAACATTCTACATTTTATAAAGCAAGAAAACTTTGTATAAAATGAAGTGACCTTTTGTCTAGAGAATACAGTTAAAATCAGAGATATATGAGCTCATTTTTGGAATAATTGGTGCTTCTCTTCTTACAAGAGACAGTCACCAAATATTTGGTTTACTTCTGTTGCTCTGGGCATTGAGAGAGAATATTTATGTCTTTGGAAAGAGAAATCAAGTTCAAGAAGTACTGAAAGCTTTACATTTTTAGTGATCAGAAATCTTTAAGGTATCTTTCGTAGAGGAAGAATTTTACCTTCAAGAAGGAGTTTATTCCCCCATAAGATCAAATAATTCTTCTGTACCAGTAACTTCTAGAACTTAAAAAAAATATGACACTACAACAAACCTATGAATCCAAGTAAATTTTATAGTATGTAAGCAGTAACTTTTGTGTTGAGAGTAATCAGGAATAAAAGTATCCTGCAGGCATCTGGCACAGATTCCAAGAATTTTGTTGTTGTTGTTAAATTGGAAGTTAATTTATAAATGGCCCTATTAGTCATCAGTAGGGAATTTTTCCAATTATATTCATGTTGGATGAATTTTTATTTATATATAGCTTACCCTTGCAAGATAAAGATTTTTTAAAATAAGCAACAGCTGAAAGATACTTTCTTTGAATACATTTTGATATGCTCTTAAAGAGCTGATGTTTCTAATCATTTTCACAATTTTTAAAATGCATTATTGAAGTTGGAAAGTTTTCATTTCTTCTTACTCATAGTGCAAGGTTTTAAAAGATTTTCCATGTTTCATATTTAACAAAATGAGTATTAAGCTTAAATTGCTTAAGTACCTGGCAGAAGAAATAGCAAGTATTTTCAAAAAAGAATGGAATGAGTTTTTATTTTTCTTTGCTACAATTTGCTAACATGATTGACACATCAAACTGATCTTCAAAGGAGAATGAAATGCTGACCATTTTTAGGTTGTTTGGGCTTATAGCAGTTTAAGATTTATGTCTTCAAAATACCTTGCTAAATTAGGTGACCTCTAACTTTCCTCTCCATACTAAGTTTACAGTTGTTAATGGGTAAGGGAAATATTTTGAGAAAAACTACTGTCCCTTCTCTAATCTATTTATCTCTACCAGATTTTGAAATCTATTAGTCCTTTAAAAGCCGTCAGTAATAAGTGGTTATGATACATTTGTACATCCAGGTTCATATACCGACTCCATTTGAATCCAAAGTTGTGCGTATTTTCTTGTATCAGATTTTAACTTATATTTTCTCAAGTATTAAAATTTAAGCATGTACACTGAGTTCTCCATTTGCTTTTTTGTGTGTTGTGAATGCGTTTTGATCACTTGGTTTATGTGAGAAATTACATATACTAAGGACTCATAATTTGAGAATAGTTTTGATTTTATTGCTACTTAAACTGCCCTTTTTATACATGTGAAATTCATTTCACTACTCCCAGGAGATTATAAGATTCTGCCACTAAATAGCAATATTTGTTTCCTAAGTTGCTGTATCTCTTAGAAGTTCGTCTCATTGAGGCTAAACTCATATTTAATAATCACTGAGATAATAGAAATGATTTATCAGTTATCAAAGCACAGTTCTATAGATTACACAAGTATTGTGTTAATGGAAGGGTACTGAAGAAGGAATTTCCAGTTCCTGGAATTCTGTTTTAATTATGTACTCAGACACAGTGAGAATAGTCTTGAAATACTCATGTTTTTGTATATTCATGATCAAAGCAATTAAAAAAGCAGTTCAATGTGTATTCAATATTTATTTCTTGTGGTGTTCCAAAAAAGAAAACAAAAAAACACCACTTAGACAAAATGCTTATATTTTCCTAACTGTGAGGAAAATGTGTGTGTAAAAATTTAAAATTAAATTCATGAGGTTACGAAATTTGGGGGAATATTTAGGAAAACACTAAACAATTACCAGTAAATTTGAAAATGTAAGTTCATATTTTGTAGTTGTTTTCCTATAAATACACTGTTTTATTCTGGCAAAAACACAATACTTGATCTTTTTTGTTATGTTTTATTTATTTTTTGAGAGAGAGAGAGACAGCGTGAGCAGGGGAGGGTCAGAGAGAGAGGGAGTCACAGAATCCAAAGACAGTCTCCAGGCTCTGAGCTAGCTGTCAGCACAGAGCCCCATGTGGGGCTCGAACCCAGAAGCCGTGAGATCATGACCTGAGCCGAAGTTGGATGCTTAACTGACTGAGCCACCCAGGCACCCCCACAATACTTGATCTTGAAGAGATAATACATGCATAGGTTTAGCAATAAGCAATAAGCTTTAATTATTTAATTATTATTAATAAGCTTTAGCAATAAGGTTAACTGTAGCACGTGCTAGTAATGGTATAGCCATAAAATAGAGTACCATATAGCCATTAAAAAGGAGGTAGACATTGCTTTGTCTTAAAAGAAGTATATATGGTGATTAAGTGGTTTGTTTTGCGAGACTGCTGTGATAAAACAATATATGGTATTTCTTAATTTACAGCTTTCAGCCGGGGATCCACAGTTCTTATTGCATGGTATGTGTGATACCTGGGTTAATATAATTAACCTCTTGTGGATAGTTTCTTAGTGTTTCATATAATACATTTTGTTTAATATGACCAACTTTCTTAAATGACTTTTGGTACATTATCATACTGGAATGAGTGAATATAATACACAGAATGGATTAATGTTGGATACGTTTGTGGAGGACCTCTAGTGGTCAAATGTGATAGTGTTGATACACTTGCATCTACTCAAAGCACCTACTGAGTTGTGGAGCTAGAATGAAGAATAAGGCAGTTATCACATTCTAGAGTCTTGGATTTACAAAGCACTTTGCAACTCACAAAACAGTTAATTACACTAATAGCCAATCTTCTGAACAATCCTATGAGATTAGTATTATCTGCATGAGAATATTAGCACCATAAACACAGGATTGCATGTTTTGTTTACCACTGTGTTCCCAAAGCCTAAACCAGCACCAGGCATATAGTAGGCATTCAGTACATATTTGTTAGTACATTATTAATGAACTCTCTTTTTGTAGTGGAAGAACCTAAGGCTCAAGAAAATTGACAGTAAATATTAAAAATACCTACTAGAATTAACTGAATTTTATTTGAAGGATAAATTTATTTTTATTTATTTACACTTTTCCCCAAATTTGATTTGTTCTTTATGTTAATGTGATAAAGAAAGAAGGACTTAAGTGGCATCTTTTAAAAATCCACATCTGCTTTTTTTTTATTTCTGAGAAAAGTATTGATATAACTGTTTTTGAATTACTCTTTAAGTATTCTAAGCTTGAATAGGTTCAAAAATTAATATGTTTTTAGTTTAATATTCATAAACTTCTTGACTATGTTCAATACATTGGATGTAGGACAATGTGAGGTGCTCTGCAATGTTTGCTGAATGAATGAATAAAAGAAAAATAAATCTAGCACAAAATACTAAAATGAGCAATTAAAATCAATTTCCTGACAGTGCAATGGAAGTAGATATTGGTAGAAGATACTACATTGTAGATGGCTTTAGCAACTTCATTTTAAAAAAAAATCCAACATTTAAGAATAAGTGATTGTCCTCTGAATGAACAGGGTTCATATCCTTCTTCCAAAAGGAATAAATACATCTATCTCACACAACCTTTCTTCCAAAAGGAATAAATAGATCTCTCTCACAACATATGATACAAAGTTGTGTCATATAGATCTCCTCTGTGATTCATTGCACTGTACTGGGTTTTCTGGAATGCGATAAATAGCTGTGAAAGAACAGGCCAACCTGTGGTGTTTATTGGAAAAGGAGTGGAACATGACATTTTAAATTTTAACCCCAAGCACTGAGGTAAAATGAAGGCAAGTTCCTTATTTATTTTTCTTATAATTCCAGTGTAATTAACATACAGTTTTATCTTCATTTCAGATGTACAATATAGTGATTCAACATTTCTACACATTACTCGGTGGTCATCATGATGAGTGTACTCTTAATTCCCTTTACATATTTCACCCATCCCCTCACTCACCTCCCTGCTAGTAACTGTCAGTTTGTTCTCCACGGTTCAGAGTCTGTTTCCTTTTTTCCTTTGCTTGTTTGTCTTCTTCCTTAAATTCCACATATGAGTGAAATAATATGGTATTTATCTTTCTCTGGTTTATTTCACTTAGCATTATATCCTCTAGATCCATTCATGTCATTGTAAATAGCAAGATTTCATTCTTTTCTTATGGCTAAATAATATTCCATTGTATATATACATCACATCTTATTTATCCATTCATCTATCAATGGACTCTTGGGGTACTTCATAATTTGCCTATTGTAAATAATGCTGCAGTAAACTTAGTAATGCATGTATCCCTTTGAATTCATGTTTTCTCTCATATTCTTTGGGCAAATACCCATTAGTGTGATTACTGGATCATAGAGTAGTTCTATTTTTAACTTTTTGAGGAACCTCCTTACTGTTTTCCACAGTGGCTGCACCAGTTTGCATTCCCACCAACAGTGCATCAGAGTTTCTATTTCTCCACATCTTCTCAAGGTAAGTGCTTTTAAACAACAATTTGCAGTAATTTCCATTTATCTCAAGCATCAGCAAAAACATTTTTGACACTCATGAAGTCCCACGTCTCCTTAGAGGTTAAAACAAGTCAACACTGTTGAAAATTACAGCCTTTGAAATCACTGAAGCTCAGAAGGCAAGTTAAGAAGGGAACACAGTTCCATGTCTCCAGAGGATAGTCCAGCAGGAGATGGGAGCCACTATTCTTTTGACTACCCCCTCCTTCCCTCGACCACATCCTTCACCTGGCTCACAGTTAACCTTCACATCACAGCTCACCCAGAAACTCAGATCCTCCAAACCTGGGCTGGATTCCTCCAGTGTGTTTTCTTCCCAGCTTATATCTTTCCTGTCAATACATTGCATCAAACACCAATTTCCCATTTACTTATCTAAATCCCTGACCAAACCTAGGATGGGAACTCCATGTCTCACTTGTTCATAGTTGGATCTCCTGCATTCAGTGCCTGTATTTAATCCATAAATGTTTGTGGAAGGAGAGAGGTAGGGAAGGAAATATCCCTTAAGTGAAGGAAATAAGCATCAGTATGTGTATAGGGAATCCCTAGCTTAATGTTGTTGACCTTCCTACTATGAAATAGATTTTTTTTCCCCAGAGAATATGTCAGAATAGAGTTTGAAAGAAGTCTGCAGACACGACCTGCTTATTTGGGGAAAGGAGAGGGGAAGTGGGCAGTAGTAAGAGAGTTAAGATTTCTTTCATTAAACTAATAACAGAGATTGTTGCAGTTTCACAGAAGAAGAATGTTAGAAACCTCCCAACTTACTATCCAGGTTTTTCTTTAAAAACATGTATTTTCGGGGATGTCAGAGAATACTCCAGAGTGTCACAGAGATTAACAAGGGTCCTGCAGTGAACTAATTCAGTTGTCACATTGAACAGATGAAGAAACTCAGGTCAGACAGTTTATTGGTAGATCCTGTTAACTGCAGAATTAAAGCCAACCACTGAGCAGCAGAGTGAAGTAAAAATGGTAGAGCTGGGTGTCCCTTGGGTCTATGAATTATCCCAGTTCAATGGCCCCTTCAGTGGGTCCTAAATGCATTAGGTCCAACCCAGCAGATTCCTTATATTACCTGTAATCGTATTGGTTCTAAGCTATCTACATAACCCCAATGTTGGTAAAACACCAATTCATTCATTTACTCCTCTGGAAGACACTTTTTCTGAGTGTCTACTCTATGCCAGATACTAAGCTATATGCTGGGGACACATTGACAAGACCACTTACTGCTCTCCAGGAGATGACAATCTTTGTTCAAGTGGTTTAAAAAGAAGTGTAATGTTCTTTTTGACTATGGATTCTTTCCTTGTGATTTATTCTACCCATGGGATAAAATACCTTGATAAGAACTGCTTGTCTTTTTTTTTTTATGAAATGGAAAACTTTATTGTGAAATATAAATGATTAATATGAACTCTAGAAGCACTAGAGAGCCTGAATGGATCCTAGAAAAAATTTAAAAGGCAGGAAAAGATCCCTTTGTGAAAAAGGTATCACACTTAAAGGAGTTACAGACTATAATTCTGTCAAATCACTAAAGGACAGACAATTCTTAGGCCATTTAAACCATTACAGAGTATCAAGGAGATTTTTTTCTAATGCATCCAATGGGTTAGAATAACGCTCATTAAAAACAAAACAAAACAACAACAAAAAGTTGTAACCGCACTTACTTATGAGAACAGCTTGTCTTCTCATTGCTTCAGTTCAGGAGCCTATAAAAGAAAATGGAAAGTTGGTATTTATATCTGAGCCTCAAGAACAAGGGTCATTTACCATGAACTGTTACTCAGAAAATAGAGTAATAAGAGTCAAGTCCTAAACAAGGGGTTGGAAACAGAAAGGAATCTGAGCTTTTTCTGGGTAAGCCATTACTTAAAATCAAGAAACACATGTCTCTCACACAAAGAGGCTTCTCTTAACTCTACAGAGTATTTCCTGTGATACTAAGAACTGATTCCTTCCTATTGCCTCCAATGAGCTCCACCTCAGTCCTAAGCGTGACCCAGAACAGAGATGAGCTCTCCAAGCAGCTGCATGAGAGAAGGCTGGCTTCCCACTAGCCACCTCAGTCATGTTCAAGGAGCACAGTTTCAAGAAGAAGCTTCCTGGATTGGACATTGCAGTGCCTTGCCCTAGCAGACAACAGAGGGAACTTGCTCTGTAAAATGCATTGCTGTGAATCACAGAATGACAACTTCAGGGCCTTTGCCACATCTTCCTGGCTGGCCTATAGCCCAAAGGGACCTGTAGGCATCCTGGGAAGACCTGGTGTGTTGGCCACATATCCAGAATGGCTGTTCTGTGGTATGCTGGTGTGCAAAGGAATAACACAACCCTTGACACTCCCCAAGAGCCAAGACCAACCAACTATACCCTCTCTTACATCTTCAGTTTCTTTTATTAGTTTTCCTCCTAATCCTACGATCATGCTGAGGTTTCTGATTATGCTTTTTCTCCCCATTTCCTCATCCTCAAGTGGCCACCATGTTTTGGTCAGAATGGGCTGGGCTTTGCTGCAGAAACAAAGAAAAAACACCCTTCTTGGCTTTTAGCAACAAAAGTTACTTCTCACCCATGCTAGATGTCCATCTGGGTCATCAGGGCCCTGTTCATCATGGTGCTCAGGGACCCAGGCTGATGGAAGCTTCGTATTGACAAACACTTAAGCAATTACTGTGGAGGGCGTGTGGCAATGGTCAGCCCCTCCTTTCTGAAACTCCTCCTTGGTCCTCCTGACATGGTTCTGAGTTTTCTCATGATTCCCTGATGCCTCACTCCCTAGTCCAGTTTTCTGACTCATGCTCCTTCTCTACTCTTTCTATGTAGCTACTCCCTAAGGAACATTCCTTGGCCCTCTTCTGACACATATTTTCTCTCTTGGCAACTTCTTCCAAACTGTGCTTTCCAGTACCATCTCCGTGTGAATGATTTCCAGATCTGGATGCTTAGCCCTACTTCCCCGAGCCCCAGGTCCATTGTCAGCAGCTGTCAGCCTCCTCCCATTACTGCCTTAAAAAGCTCTTGTCTAAAAAGTAACTTTCTATTTCTACCAAATCTACTCTTCCTCTCAACTACCCTATTTCTGTTGACACCCCGTCTGTCCCCCACATTAAAACTTTCAAATTATTTTAGAATGTGTCTTAAATCCATCCACTGCCTTCTGTTACTGTCCAAATTCCTGGCACCTCTCTCATGGAGACAGAAACTCTTTGACCATACCTTCAGCTTCTCTCCGTGGCTCAAGGCTGCACGTGATACAACTCTAGGGAGCACCCAAACGGAGTTCTGCAGTGCAGTGGCTCTGCTGGTCTATACTGTGCCAAAAGTAATCCGCCTACAGCTCTGCGTAAATCATGACACACCACTCTTAAAACACTTGCTTTGGCTTTCCGTTTCAACCTGAACACCTTGGCTCTACCCACCACAGTCAGGATGGAAGTCACTCTCCCTCTTCTGAACTCCTACACACCAAGTAGTATTTTCTATCCTGTGTCACAGCAATTTAAGAATAGTTTTTCCTCTTAAGTACTTGATAAGTGATAAGTTACTTCTTACTCGAGGGATTACATTTAAAAAGACTATTTGCTGCTTATAGTGGGAAAACCCAAGCCAAAATGGCTCAAGTTTTAAAAGAGAATGTATTGGCTCACATAAATGGGAACTGCAGAGGGTACGTCCTACTGCTTCAGTCACAGCTGAACGCAGGGCTCAAGTGAGATCCTTGGGATTCCTTCCCTCTCTTTCTAACCAGGAAGCTAAAATCACAGCAGGCCTGTCTGGCAGTAGCTGGAGCCAAGGAGGAGATGTAGCTACTGCCAGAGATGCTGCCCAAGGCAGCCAGAGAGAAGAAACACTCCCGCTTCTGAACCCTTTTCCTGTCCTCTGGTGGCCCACTGGTGCCTTCCTTTGGCTGACCCTGGATCTGGAAAAGACACCCTATAGGGCTCAGGGGAGCAGGGGAAGAGAAAGGGGTGTGTCTGAGAACAAACAGCCAGACCACCAGCACAAGTAACTCCAAGTCATATAACGATAAGTGGTGGAGCCTGTCTTGAACCATGGTTGAAGCTGTGAATCCTGCCATGCCTATGACACAGCCAGCAGGAAAGGGCATTCCGGCTGGAGCATCTGTGTGAGCAAAGGCACAGGTGGAAATCCTGGAGCATGTATGGAAATAGCAGAGAGTTCCCTTGGGCTGCAGTGTAAGGTGTTTTCAGAGGAACAGTGGAGAATAGAGTCACCACTGTAAATCCTTAAGTCCAGGCTGAAGAATTTGGCCTTCATTTGGGAAGCAAAAGGGAAGTTACTGAAGGAAAAGAAAGAGTTAAGGTAATTTATTGACAGCTATAAAAATGTCAGAAACAGGAAGGACATGCTTGGACTCTTTTCAAACAAAATCAAGATACAAAGTGAAACAATCCTCAAGAATAAAGATTATAAATACAGTAGAGTTGTTTTTTTCCTAATTTTGTATGGTTGCCATCTTTGATACTTATAATAGAAATTAAGAATGAACAACTCATGTATTCATTCATTCATCCATTCATTCAAGTGAGGACCTGCTATGAGCTGGGCATTGTGCTGGGATTTTCAAGGAAGACAATTAGAGTCATTTTTTAGGCTATTCTAATATTCCTGAAGTTGCAGAAATGCACTCCATGTAATGATATTTGGCCTCAAAAGAGATCTGTAGTGTCCACAAATTACATAAACATGGTTGTTCACTTTGTACTCACTTGTGGTTTTAAATCTCATGGTCATAGCCTCTGGCTGCCTTTATTTGAAGTTAAATGACAACACAACTCATTCATTCAATGTTTATTAAGTACTTTCTATCTTCCATGTAGATAGAAACAAAGATTGATTAAACAAAGATTGATTGTCTATATGTATTCATCTTTGAATAATGGGGAGCAAAATAGGTATAGGTTGACTCCTCATGGAGTTTGCATCTAATGAACGTTAGCTGTGTCCATGGTTTAGCACAGATTGTGTTGTCAAAATCTCACTCTTACAGTGAAGACAAATTTATAACTGCAAACACAATGTGATGAGTGTATGAAGGTGTTCATTGAGAATGAGTAACCTGAGAAGGCTTCTCTAAGAAACTAATACAGTAGCTGGAACTTGAAGAGAAAGAGTTTCCAAATATTTGGAGAAACACGTATTGAGTAGAAGGAGTGGAAGGATGCTGAGTTATGGAAATGTGAAACATCAATCAGCGTATATAACACAAGAGCTCTGAGGGCATGGGAACAGGTGCACAAAGCTAGGTCATGTTGGCCTTTGTGGATCATGTTTTAGAGCCTGGTAAGGTGTATGGAGGCAGCTGATGGATGTGAAACAGAGAAGTAACATGATTGGGTTTGCCTTTTAGGGAAACCATCCTCCAGCATTGTGACTCCAGAAGCTACTAAAGACACAGGATTAAAGAAACTTGGCTACTCCCTGGATTACAGGTGTGTGTGTGTGTGTGTGTGTGTGTGTGTGTGTGTGTGTGTGAGGGAGGGGTGGTAGGGAGAATCTAGAAGACTCCCAGGTTTCTGGATTTTTGCAGCAGACCCTAGTCAATCCTCAGTCTCCAGACTTTTCACACTAAACATGTTCTGCTGTTGCAGGTGACAACCAGACCTATCTTCCTCAAACAGGTCTTTTGCCATGTTGCTTCCTTGTTCCAAAACTTTGAGTCATTGTTTTTTATTCCTCAAGTATGAATTTTAAAATTTCCTTCTGTGGCCCTTTGTTGGATCTACTCTCTGGTTCCAACTTTGAACCCCTCCACTCACCTGCCAGTCTTCTTTTCATATTACACATCATCCCACTCCCTTCCACCTCAGTGCCCTTGCAGTTTCCCCTGAGATATCTTAAGTGCACCATCCTCCGAGGCTAGCTTAAACTTCATCTCCTTCATGCAGCCTGCTCTGACCTCACTGTGCCTAACAGACCTGCTGGATCTTCTGAAGCTTAGAGTTAAGTATCTGACACTAGAATGTGAAACCCTCATGAGGACAGGGAGTTTTGTCCTTTTTGTTCACTGCTATATTCCCACACTTGGAACCTGATAGGTAGTTGATGAACATTTGTTGAGTGAATGACTATTAGGTTCTCCATAGATATAAGGAATATAACAGCAAGAAATAGAACACTTGATGAATTTGATCATTAAGTCAACAAGCATGCACCGAGTGATTGCTTTGTGACAAGCATTGTAATGGCTTCTGGGTATTCAAAAACTGATTAGAACTGGACTACACCCTCCAGAGTTCACAGCGAGAATGATATCTTTATCCAATAGAATCAAAATCTGATGATACTTACATTTAACGTACATAAAAATGTAGAGAACAATCCAGATTTTTTGTTAAAAAGAAAATAAGAATTTTATGTCACTTAGATTTCAACATTTTCAAAAGCTGGTAATAGCAGACTTTAGTGAAGATGTGTGGCAACAACAACCCTCAAATATGGCTAGTGGGGAGGAAGTTCAGTGCAATCACTTTGGAGAGCAATTTTCTGGTTGTCTAGTAAAGGTGAAGATGTGTATGCAAGACATTCTAGCAGTTCCATGTCTACACAGAAAAACTCTCAGATATGTGCATGGAGATACATACATACAATAATGCCAATTGCAGCATTACTGTGAACAGCTGAAATGAACAGCTAGGAACAATAAAAATTTCCCATCAACAGCAGAATGAATAAATAAATTATGGTGTATCCAAACAGTGGAATCTTCTGGAGCTGTTAAAATGAATGAACTTGAGTTATAATTATCCCATGATTCAATCTTACAAATATTATATTTCACTTTAAAAACAAGTTGTAGAATGATAATATAGCATGATCTCATTTACATAAACTTTAAACATGGAATCTAATACATGTTATTTGTGAATTTATATATATATATATGATTATTTATATATAATCATAAAATTTGTCTGTTAGGGTGACCCATTGTCCTGACTTGCCTGGAACGTTCACTGTTTTATTACTGAAAGTTTTATATTTTGGGGACCACCTCCCTAGTTCCAGGTAAACCAAGACAATTGGTCACTTACTCAAAAAAGAGAAATGTCAGGTTTAGAATGGTGATTGCCTCTTGATGGAGGCAAGGAAATGGGATTCGGTAATGTTACGCTGGATATAATTCAGCTTGATTTGTAACATTTTATTTTTTAAACTGGACTATGGGTTTGTGGGTGTTTGTTATATTATTCTCTATTTGTATATCTGAAGTATTTCATAATTAAGAAAACAAAAATATTTCCTATTGTTGATGCTGTGGTGTGTCACCCAGATTCACTGCAGTGTTTCGGGACTGAAGCCCTCCTCCAGCAGCCTAGAGGGCTGGCAGTTCACTATCTTAGTCCCAGCTGGGTTTTGAAGTTCCCGAATTCTGAATTGCCTTCCTTTGAAAAGACCCATTTCACTTATGGGGACAGCCTGCAGTCAATGGCTCATCCCTCTCCTTAATTTGGGACCTTTCTGAAGGGCCATCAAGGCTCCAGAGCTCCCTGTGGGATCAGCTGAGATGTCAGTTGTGATATCATCACACCCCAACTATCCCTTCTGCTTCCTTCCCTTCCCTTTTAGGTGTTGACCTGAAAGTACTCCCCAGTAAATGTGATGTGTGAGAATCTCCTCCTCAGAGTGTATTTCACTGGGCAACCCAACCTGCAATACTGTCCTTCCAGAAAAAGAGAGAGAGAAAGTCTGAGACAATTAAATTGCAAATAAAACTCCCTGCCTCTATTTTTTCTTTAGCACCTGCCTACCCCTCCTGTATCCCATTTTATTTTAAAATCTCAAGCCTATATGCTACACAGAACTTGAGGTATGGCTAAACAGGATCTGTCTATAAAAAAGGAACAAGAAACACTGATTGGTTTTCAATGAACAATAATAAGATGATTAACTTTTTCATTTTCAGAGAGATTTTGTGGGTTAGAGAACATTCTGGCACATGGTTTTGTTTTTCCCACTAAATGAATCATTCAAGGAGGACAGGTGATTCCATCTGAGCAGAGTTGTTTCATTCTGGGGAAAAAAAATAAGAGTCTAAAACAATATATAATGAATCACTAAAATAAAATCACTAACTTGTGTTATGTGGATAAATACTCTTTTAAAAAAATTTTTTTTAATGTTTTATTTATTTTTGAGAGAGAGAGAGAGAGAGACAGCGTGAGCAGGAGAGGGTCAGAGAGAGAGGGAGACACAGAATCCGAAGCAGGCTCCAGGCTCTGAGCTGGCTACCAGCAAGAGCCCATGTGGGGCTCGAACTCACCAACTGTGAGATCATGACCTGAGCTGAAGTCGGAAGCTCAACCGACTGAGCCACCCAGGGGCCTAAATACTCTTATAATAGGAGAAAATCAATGAAATAATAATGCAAGGGCAGATTTAGAACACAGGCATAGAATAAAAGTAAATGAGAAAAAAGAATGAGCATCTCAAAGCAGTCCTCTTTCAATGAGCTTAACAGATCTTGAAAACATAACCTAAAAACTGCCAAGAGCACAAGCTGCCTCATCTGTCACCTCTACCCCTTTGCAGCTCTGACCCCATAACCTTGCATACTCCAGAAGGAAAGACATAAACACACACACACACACACACACACACACACACACACACACAGCCAAATTTCTACCGTGGTTCCTAAACTACTTCATACTGTCTCATGCCACGTTCCCCGGAGCAGACACTGGTATGGCTTTTTAAATTCTGCTGTTGGAAAGATCTCTGAAAGCTGGATTTAATCACAGCTCAACCTCTTACTAGCTATGTGACTTTGTTCAAGTAACCACACCTCAATTTCCTCTACAATAAAATAAGAATAGCACTCATAAAGTAGATAGGAGGATTAAGCCAGAAAATGTTTCCAAAATTTTGAGTATAATGCTTGGAAAATATACGTAGGGATTAATAAATGGTAGAGTAGCTGAATTTTTTAGGTTTATTTATTTATTCTGGTGGAGAGTGAGGGGTGCAGAGAGAGAAGGAGGGAAAGCAGGGTCTGTGCTGTCAGCAGGAAGTCCAATACAGGGAAGAATCCCAGGAACCGTGAGATCATGACCTGGGTTAAAAGCAAGGGTCAGATGCTTAACTGACTGAGCCACCCAGGTGCCTCTGAATAGCTGAATTTTAAAAATTAAAAAATAATGATTCTAAAAAGATGTAGGAACAAAATACATATTTCAATATTATGCAAATTATTTTAAACTGAGTGTGATGTAGGATTAAAATAGATCTAGTGAGGAAAGAAGGGAGGAATAAACTTCCTATTCTTACCAACCCATCTGTGTAGCAATGTTAAAATTAGAGCATTCTTATGACAGAGAATTGTCATGTTAGTTGAACTAAATTGTGAGGAAGAAAAATGGTCAGGTTCTGTTTAATGTAACAATTCCTATGTGAGTAATTAAAATCTGAAATTCTGTTTCTTTTTTTAGAAGCGATGTCTCTTGAAATGAGCTTTAATTGTCCCTATTTCCACACTGACTGCAGAGCGCCCATCTTGCTGCAGACGTCTCTGTAATTAGCTCCATTCAGAACAAAGCAGTGACCATCTTTCAGCTGCTTTCTGGCTTTTGAGCTTAGGAGGCAAAGGAGAGTTTTTGGCTCTCTTGCAAAATGGAATTTAAATCTGCCACAAAGCAGTCAGTTGCCAGAGTGATAATTGCAGTTTGTTACAATTGATTTACACAGGCTCCAGGAAAGAATGATCTTCTAGCTAAAATTATACAGTGAATAACAGTAATATGTGAAAATTTCCCTCCTTGGGATTTTAATGGCTGTGTTTAGAATAACATGGTAATGTTGACCTATTTCTCATATAGTGAATAAACTAGCTGATGCATGGAGGTGTCTCTTAATCATTCTCATTGATAATATCTTTTTGAATACTCACTATGATCTGCTTCATATTCAGTATTCTACACATTTCAGATGAACTTTCAATGAAAAAGCGTAATTAACTGAATTACACCTTGTAAAAGAAGATACGCGAAAGTTAAATTTGTGCTTTCCCACCAACAGTGTAGGAGGGTGCCCGTTCCTCCACATCCTCGCCAGCATCTAGAGTTCTCTGATTTGCTCATTTTAGCCACTTTGACCAGCGTGAGGTGGTATCTCAGTGTGGTTTTGATTTGTATTTCCCTGATGAGGAGGGTTGCTGAGCACAGTTTCATGTGTCTGTTGGCCATCTGGATGTCCTCTTTGGAGAAGTGTCTGTTCATATCTTCTGCCCATTTCTTCACTGGATTGATTGTTTTTTGGGTGTGGAGTTTGGTGAGTTTCTTATAGATTTTGGATACTAACCCTTTATCTGATATGTCATTTGCAACTATCTTTTCCCATTCCGTTCGTTGCCTATTAGTTTATTGGATTGTTTCCTTTGCTGTGCAGAAGTTTTGTTTTTTTTTTTTTGTTTGTTTTGTTTTTTTTACAAATAGTTTATTGTCAGGTTGATTTCCATATAACACCCAGTGCTCACCCCCACAAATGCCCTCCTCCATGCCCATCTCCCATCCCCCCCACTCACCCATCAGTCCTCAGTTTGTTCTCAGCATTCAAGAGTCTCTCATGGTTTGCCTCTCTCCCTTTCCCCCACCATTTCCCCCCTTCTTCTCCCCCTTGTTCCTCTTTTAAGTTCCTCCTAATCCTCCTATACATGCAAACGTATGATATTTGTCCTTCTCTCCCTGACTTATTTCGCTCAGCATAACACCCTCAAGGTCCATCCACGTTGCTACACATGGCCAGATTTCATTGTTTCTCATTGCCATGTAGTATTCCATGGTATAGATAAACCACATCTTCTTGATCCATTTGTCCGTTGATGGACACTTAGGCTCTTTCCGTGTGCTGTGCAGAAGCTTTTAATATTCATGAGGTCCCAATAGTTCAGTTTTGCTCTTGATTCTCTTGCCTTTGGGGATGTGTCAAGTAAGAAATTGTTGCGGTTGAGGTCAATGAAGTTGTTTCCTGCTTTCTCCTCTAGGGTTTTGATGGTTTCCTGTCTCACGTTCAGGTCTTTTATCCTTGAGTTTATTTTTGTGTATGGTGGGAGAAAATGATCTAGTTTCATTCTTTTGCATGTTGCTGTCCAATTCTCCCAACACCATCTGTTAAAGAGGCTGTCTTTTTTCCATTGGATATTCTTTCTTGCTTTGTCAAAGATTAGTTGGCCATACATTTGTGGTTCCAGTTCTGAGTTCTCTATTCCATTGGTCTATGTGTCTGTTTTTGTGCCAATACCATACTGTCTTGATGATGACAGCTTTGTAGTAGAGGCTAAAGTCTGGGATGGTGATGCCTCCCGTTTTGGTTTTCTTCTTCAATATTACTTTGGCTATTCAGGGTCTTTTGTGGTTCCATACAAATTTTAGGATAGTTTGTTCTAGTTTTGAGAAGAATGCTGGCGCAATTTTGATTGGAATTGCATTGAATGTGTAGATTGCTTTGGGTAGTAATGACATTTTAACTATATTTATTATTCCAATCCATGAGCATGGTGTTATATGGAAACCAACTTGACAGTAAGCTATTTTTTAAAAAAAGTTAAATTTGTGCTATTAGGCCCACAAAACTTAAGTGCCACCAAAATCTTTTACAAAGAGAATATAGACTGAATCAACATTCCTCTCCCCGCCCAAAACACACACAATCACACACACACACACACACACACACACTCAGCTCAGAGGAAATGGAAAGATTTCACTCAAATGTGTCATATGCAAATATTTTATTTTGCTTGTTCCAGTCAATCTAGGAATTTCTTTATATTGTGAATTTAATCCAGCTACATTTATTGTGGATTGCTGATGTATTTGGACTGTCTCTGCTATTTTACTCTGAGTTTCTATTTTCATACTTTCTCTTTTATTTCTTTTTTATCCTTTCCTGCCTTCTGTTCTCTCTCCTCCTTCTGCTTTCTACCAGCCAGTAAACATTTTGATTCCATTCTTTTAATGGTTACATTAAACATTTGAACAATGTACAAATATATAACTCTCAAATTGAGGGATTTGCTATGTTTATTTTCTCTCTTATCCCACTCATCATTATTTTTCATGTTATTATCTAGATGTGTAGGTCCATCTAGTGTCTAAATAAGAAAAAGTAATTATTATTTTTATTTTTGCTACCAATAACTATTTCTATTTCATAGACAATAATTGTATCCCTCCTCTTCCTTGTGGATTTATTTTTCTCCTGTTTTATTTTTTGTTTTTGTTTTTGTTTTAGTAATTTTTGTCAGGGAATATCTTTGGAAAATAAACTAGTTTAGTCTTTGCCTGAAAATATTTCATTTCTCTTTAAAAACTTTTTATTATACTTACCTTTGGGAATAAGAAATGCTTTCACATGATACAAAATTCAAGTAAGCTAAATGTTGTTTTAGTTGGGTATAGAATTCTAGATTCAGTATTGTTTCCTTGGCACTTTGGAGACATAGCTCCATTTATTCGTGCACGTTTCTGCTGATTAGAAATTTGGCATCAGTCTGATTGTCATTCTTTGTAGTTTTTCTCTGGTAGCTTTTAAGAATTTACTCTTTTTTGATGTTCTGAATTATACTTCTACATGGTATTTAAGAGTGGAAAAATATTTTAAAGGTTGTTCTACTTGATATGTCTTGGTATACATTTTTATATACCTTTGATATATCTTTTTATTCTGAAGACTGATGTCAAAGCTTTACAGTTTGTCTTTCAGATCTCTTTGTTTCACTTTTACATTTTCTGTCACTTCATCTCTCTGTGCTGTATTTTGGATGATGTCCTCACTTTTGATCGCTGATTTTTTAAACTAAATTCAGTCAACTGTTTTACTCTCTTATGTCAATGACTATTTTTTAATTTTTCAGAATTTTTTATTCATAGTTTTTCATAATTCTTTGCTCTTGATTATAACTCCCATCCTTTATCTTTTTCAGTATTTTAAACATAATTAAAAGTCATTCGAGGATTTCTGTACTTCTATTTTTTTGAGTAGATGCTTTCTTATTTGTCTGGTTTGTTGGCTATCTTTCCTGGGTTTGGATCACCTAGATAGTTGGTAAGCTTGTAGCCTCAGGTCTCACTCACTACAGATGACCCTTTTCCTGTTCCATAGAGACTTTATATATTTATTTATTTTAAAAAAAATGTTTAACGTTTTATTTATTTCTGAGAGAGTGAGAGAGACAGTGTGAGCAGGGGAGGGTCAGAGAGAGAGAGACACAGAATTCGAAGCAGGCTCCAGGCTCTGAGCTGTCAGCATAGTTTTTTGCCTTTGAACCCAGGAACCGTGAGATTGTGACCTGAGCCAAAGTCAGACACTTAACTGACTGAGCTACCTAGGTTCCCCATAGAGACTTTATTTTTAACTATGACTCTATGTTTAAAAGTAAAAACATAAAAGCTATCATTTTGATGTATCTGGGCTGGAAAGGAAAGATTCCATGTGCTCTTACTTCTCTATTGTGACTAGAAATCAATTTCATTGATTTTTAAAGTTTTTTTAATTTTTTTTTTTTTGAGAGAAGGAGAGAGAGAGAGAGAGAGAGAGAGAATGCATCTGTGCATGCCTAGGGGAGGGGCATAGAGAGAGGGAAACAGAGGATCCACTGCTGGCTCTGCACTGACACCAGAGCCCGACGCTAGGCTGGAACTCAGAAACTGTGAGATCATGACTTGAACCAAAGTCGGCTGCATAACTGACTGAGCCACTCAGGTGCTCCTAATTTCTTTGATTTTTTAAGAGTCAGGGGTGCCTGGGTGGCTGAGAGCATCCACTGAGGTCAGCTAAGCGTTGGACTTCAGCTCAGGTCATGATCTCTTAACTTGTGAGTTCGAGCTCCATGCTGGGCTCTGTGCTGCCAGCTGGGAGCCTGGAGCCTACTTCAGATTCTGTCTCCAGCTTTCTTTGCCCCTTCTCCACTCGTGTGCTCTCTCTCTCTCTTTCTCCCTCAAATATAAATAAACATTAAAAAATTAAAGACTGTAAAAAAGATAAAACTGAAAAATATATGAAATATGTTTAGATAGAACTAATTAGGACACAATGAAAATAAATTCAAATAGATTATAGCTATAGGACATTTCTGTATAAACCGGAGGTCCTGTCTGTGTGGGAGTTATGTGTATTTCAGTGTAATATTTTTCCAAAGATAAATAATTGAGGATTATGAAGTCATTCATTTACATTTTGAATTCAACAATTATTGAATGCCTCTGCCCAGAAATGTACTAAGTGTAATTACACAAAGACAAGTAAAGCTTAGTTTTGCATCTGTCAAATGGGGGTCATGGTACATGCTATGTGAGGCAGTTGTAAAGAATAGAGATAAAGATTATAAAGTGCTAGGGGACTATATGGAACATTGTAAGCATCTAATAAATTGGAGCTTCTTGTGTTACTGTTGTTATCAATTGACACTATCATCATGGAAATCATGTTGATTTGGGAAGATAAATAGGCAAAGAAATATGTAAATACACAAATGCTTATAAAACGTAAAGAAGAGACTGATCAGCCATGCTTGGGGTGGCTGGGAAGACTTTGAAGAGGAGACACTGACTGGGTCTTGAAGATTGAGCAGGTGTTTACCAAGTAGAAATATTGGGAAAAGCAGCACACCATGCAAACTTGAAATGACAAATTATATTCTGGGAATTGAAAACATTCAGGATGAATGGAGGCTGTGGAGTGAGCAGAGCGAGAGGAGATGCATTTGAAGAGGAAGGCAGGGGCCAAAGAGAGAGGGAAGGGCGTTTCAGTTACAAGCTGCAACAATGTGGAGGAGAGATGACCAAGACCTCAACTTGACAAAGGTGGTAGGGGGGAAGAGATAGGAGCAGATTTGAAAACAGATCACACACGCAGGACTTGGCAGTTGATTGAATGTGGAAGTTCAAATGCCAGTAAGACCACTAACCCACTGTGGGACTGGCAAAAGTTATTTTACCCCTCTGGGCCTTAACTTTCTCACCTATGAAATGGGGAGAAACATGGGGCCCACCTCATGAGACTGTATTGGGCATTAGAAGAGATAAGACACATAAAACAATTAAAAGAGCACCTAATTCATAGAAAGTATCAATACATGATAACTATTATTTTTATGTGGGGAGTGGATGAGCGAGCATCCAGATGCGGGAAGAGCCAGCAATGAGGCCCAGACTGTTCTGGCTTTAGCATCTGAGAAGTTGCTGCTCCCGCTTCTGAGGCCAGCAATATTGGCAGAGAAATAGACTTGCCTCTGATGTCCTGCCCATCAATGAAGAAGAGTCCAGCTGTGAAGGATCAGTACAATAAGCCACCGAGGAGCTTGCCATTTGCTTCATTAGAGAACCAGTGCCGAGCTTTCCCCTGTCCCCTGCCTGCTGGAAAGCAGAGAGCTAACACAGTGCAGGCAGTGAAGTGGGGGGCCTGAGTCATAAATAAACAGGAGGTCCTTGGGGACTCTCTTGTCATCTTAGAGTTACGGTGAGAAACACACAAGAGGAAGGTGAAGGAACTTGGGAGCATTTTAAGAAACAAGTCTAAAAATAGTTATATGCTGCTTAAAAGCTGAGAGAAAGGAGCCGTCCACTAAGAGACCAAACTCTTGATCCTACGAGTTTCAGTTGGAAGTTTGTGTAAGTTTTTCTCTACTGATATCATAGCATCGTGCTAAGAGTCTTTTATGGTGCATTACATTATGCGATCTTGTCAAAACTTTGAGGGATGAGAAGAGCAGATGTCATCTTCATTTCCCAGGTGACAATGCTAAGTCTCAGGGAGACACTGTTTGTTCAGGTCCTCATGGCTGGAAAACAGGCAAAATCAGCACTGGTCCCAAATATTTTGATTTCCATTTCCTGTTACTGCTTTTCAATATTCATCTTATTAGCAGGGACTCCTTCTTCTCGTCTCCTAATGTTTCTTTCCCATAAAAGGCGCTCAGTCATTTTAACACCTGGTCTGTTTCCCTTTCCCCACTCTACCCTGGGGAGGTAGTAACTTATCTGATTACTAAATTTAGGAAGAATTCCCTCCTCATTCCTATTCAGAGGGAGCCTGTCTCCCAGAGCAAAGTTCTACTGTGCATTGCCATCCCAGGAGCTGTGGGGTAGCGGTGGGGGGGGAGGGGTGTGGGGGGGTGTGGGGGGGTGAAAGTGAAGGTTTTTTGTGGTTCATTTCTGTCTGGAATTTGTTGCTTGGTTTTATCTAATCCATTCTGCAGGTCCCCTCAGTTAATACCACAAACATTACCCTCCCATTGAGCTTCCATTATGAATAATGCCAATATTTTGGTTTCTATCTTTACTCTTGGTTTTACTTCCCAATTTGCTCAGGGAAAAAACCAGGGTTACTATTTATTGGGGACTTCCTATGTATCTGCAACACTCTCAAGAGTTTGGAAATAAGAGCGAAACAATCATGACCAAGCATTACAATAACCACAGGAATATTGTGTGACTGAGAAAATATATTGGATGTCAACAGAAGTCAGCTTGGAGAATCCACTGATGATATGAGTAGCAATTAATAGATGGAAATGCTGAAAATGAAACCCATTCTCTTAGGACAAAAATCAATGTACCAGATAACAAATTAACCTCTCTTCACTGCTTTAAGTCTCTAGGAGGAAAAATAAAATCAATATGTACCAACATGCAGTGGTTCTAAGAAATAGCATCAGAAATGAAAACTAAGGTGAAGCATTAGGCTTTAGGGAAAAACCAATTTGTATAAAATAGGCTTGTGCATGACCTTCTTCATTTAGAAATTGTCTTAAGTTTTACTTCTTCCATGCAGCCTGCCCAAATTAACCTTATCCAACTGTTTTATAGTGCTTACGATATGCTAGATGCCTCTTGACACATACAAATGTACACAAATACACAGATAAAGGCAGAATGTGCTTCTTTACCAAAGAAAGAAGTTTAACAAACTTCTCAATTGGGAATGAAGAAGAATTTATAAGAGAAGGAAGACTCTGTACTTTGGACCAGGGCTGGACAAGACCACGAAGGTGTATTTGCAGACCCTGGTTCTTATAGATTCGAATATTAGAACACCAAGCACATTCCTGCTCAGGCCAAAATAGACACCATATAGCAAACCCCAGAAGGAAGGGAGGAGCTTGGGTCTCTCTGGTCTTTCCACCTCTCCTGTTTTCTCTGTTGGAACTGTCAAGAGTATTTGGTCAATTGCTCATCTTTTGCTCACTACATCTGAGCCTCTGAGAAGGATGTTCAGCTCAGAATGCTTATTTACAAAGAGTCTCTCCTGAGTTTCTTTGCTTTTTCATTTACTAATGAAGTAATATGAGACCAGCACTATATCTTTCTAGAAACTTGCTTTGAAAATGATGTGTTGAGCATATACAGTAGATATTTCAAAATAGAAGTGTTAAAAAGCATTTGGTACTAATAGTGATGTCCTCTTTTCTACTTTGGATTTTTGCTTGAACGCCCCCAACATGACTTATACACTCTTCTACCAGGCTCTAAACTTCCTGGGGGCAGGAATTGGGTCATATTAATCTATGTGGCACTCCTGTGGTGTGCATACAGATTGTGCTCAATAAATATTTGCTGGATGAAAGACCAGTCACATTATAAGAGAAGAAAGAACTTTAAACCACCCTGAGATTTACTTGTTACTCTAACTTCCCTTCAGGCTTACAATACTTCTGAGAATGCATTCATATGGAGAATAAAGATATCTTGCTGTGGGGAAAAGAAGTAGTGGCAGCAGGAATTTCTTCCTAGATATCTAAAAAGTTTGCAAATTAACCTTAAAGTATGTGCTAGTGGCTGCAAACAAATGAGGAATCCTTTAGTGCAACTAATCAACATATTTTTACTGGTCAGAAATACCTTAATTTAATTAGGATTACTGGTCAATGTTAAAAAAGTTTTTATACTTCTTGAATAAATATCACCAACTGCCTTTGAAACACGTTTTCTTGTTTTCTAGTGCCATTAGAGGAATAAGAACATACCTTTCACCACACTTACCCAACTCTGGGTAGTCTTTTTTTTTTTCTTAAAGTTTTACTCTCTTAAATTAAAAATACAAAGTTTATTATGCTTTCCATTCTCATTTTTTGACTACTATTGAGGCTTAGCAATTTCTGCTATTAATGTCCTCTCTTCACTTTTACCCTTAGCAGTCTTAGCAGTCTTCTTGCTAATTTGCATAAATTTTATTCCTAAAGATAAAAAACAGTACCCCCTGCCTTTGTGCTTGTTGTAGATATAGTTTTTCCAGTCTACTTGTCTTTGCTTGGTTATATATTTTTATGTGAAGAAGTTTTAAATTGTGTGCAGTGAAATCTCTCACTTTTGCAATTTTTTCTGCCTCTCCCCCAAAGTTTGAAAAATATGTTTTATTTTCTTCTGCTTTAAAAAAGTGGTTTGAGTTTTATATATAGACTGAATCCATCTGAAATTTATTGGGATATATGTGTGAGATAAAGATGTAAATAATAATTTGCTACCAATTGTCAACAACTATTTTAATACCATTAATTGAATTGTTGTTCTCTTCTATATTATTTGGTAATTCCTTTGTGAAAAATCACATATTAAATTCTTATATGTCATAGGATCTACATCTTTTAAGTTTACTCTAGTGCAGTGATCTGTCTGATCTTGAAAGATTATTACATTATTTCAAATATTGCTTTAGAATCTTCTACTATGTAGGACTCTTCACCACCCTATGTCTACCCCACCCATATTACTACTGCTTTTTGAAAGTTATTTTATATTCCCCTTTGTTTACTTCTCCACACAAACTTTAAAATATTTCTCTCTCCCCATAAAAACAGTCCTGTTGGATTTTTTTGGTTGTCATTAGTCTATAAATTAATTTGTGATGAATTGACATCTTAAGCTACTTACTTTTTCAATATGGTATACCTTTCCATTAATCAAGTATTTCAACTCTCAGTAAAATTTTAGAATTTCTTTATAGAGGTCACATACATTTCTCACAAATATTACTCCCAAGTACCTTATCTTTTTCTTGCTACTGCAACTGGAATTTCTTTCTCATTATATTCCCTAATAGCTTCTCAGTAGTATGTAGAAATGCTATTGATTTTCACAAAATGCATTTAGCTCTCATCCTGCCTTTTTAAAAGCATGGGTTTTGTCTTTTGTAGGGAGTACTAGCGGAAGCATTTGTGAAAAGAACATTTCTGTATCATTTGCAAAATCCGGAGTCACATGTGTCCCAGTGCCCCTCATATGAAAGATGAACATAGGATTCTTTTTGGGCAAAGAGATGTATCTGTGTCCTTTGCATCCCTGGTCCTAGAAACACTGCTTTTCTTCTCACCCCTTGGCCATCCCCCAAATCCCAGCCATGCCCAACAGCTGTTACGCAGGGATGCTCTTTTTGTCTCCTTGCTGTTCCTATTTCTGCTTTGGGCCCTTGGCATGGTCATCCTGATCAGAATGCTCTTGTGGCTTGTAGAGTGTAATCTCTCCCTCACGTCCTCATGATGCCACTCTCCCTGTTTGGCTGTCTCCAGCTGCTCCCCACTGAGTGACTCTTTGTCTCCATGCACCCTGTTCACCTGGGAGTCCTTCTAGCCAGACTACACCCTGGTGAGGATCCAGAAGCAATAGCCCATCTTGTTTCCTTTTGTTGCTTAAGAAATCCGAAGTTGAACTTGTGACTCTTTAACTTACCTCATGCTCATCTCCTCTTTTGATGGGTTTTCAGTCTTATAATTTGTTATTATTTTGTTTTATATGAGACTCAGCATCATAAACCATTATCAAATCTTTTTTTAAAATTGGCAAGATATAAATCATTAGCTAATAGTACTAGTAAATGAATTATACCATAGACACTATTTAGATTAACAACATTAAAAAAGGATGAAGGGCTCCTGGGTTATTTGGTTGGTTAAGGATCCAACTCTTGATTTTGGCTCAGGTCATAAATTCATGGTTGTGAGATTGAGCCCCATGTTGGACCCAACAGTAGGCATGGAACCTGCTTGAGATTCTCTCTCTTCCTCTGCCCCTCCCCGCTCATAAAAAAAAGAGGCTGAAGTATTCAGGGATACAGCTTGTAAAAATGTTACTACATGACTAATTTTCCATTCAGAAAACAAGCTAAAATACCTTATGTGTGTATTTGTATATATACTCATATATATGAATGTGTACAGGTCTGTATTCAAATATACACATGTGCACAGGTGATATGAAAAATAGTTTAAAACAATATAGTTATTAACACCTAGAACTGCATCATTCTGTTGGATTCCCCTAAAAACAATTTTTAAAAGGCTCCAGCAACTCTAACAAGATAATTTTTGTTCTAGAATGGAAACTGCTAATCACTGCATCAAATTCTTCCAAATACTTCCCCCACTGAACTGACAGACATTAGGTTTCTGAACCCAGAGAGACTCTGTTACAGACAGAGCAGCTAAATCCAGCGCCCACTGTCACAGAAGGCCAGCACTTCCCAAGTGGACTAGACCCAGATTATCTTCACCTCAACCTGCAGTCCTTGTTCCTAGCATACTCCTGGCCAAACTCCCAAATCGAGTCAGGGAAATATGGCCTACTACCTGGAGAGTCTTGGAATCAATACTGATAGGACCCAGAACACGACAACTGTTTTTTTTGTTTTTTTTGTTTTTTGTTTTTTTATAAACGGAAGCAGACAACTACCACCAGGTGGCGCCAACCGCAGAGTCCTGGACTGGAACAGGTTTGAATCTTGTAGCTCTGTTAAAATTTGCCTCATTTAATTAATCTGGCAATAATGACCCCTAATTTGTTCGATTTAGGATTTTTTGTTGTTGTTGTTGTTTTTACTTCTCATTCTGTATTATGGGTGGGGGAGTAGGTTATTATGAAACTACCTTAATTTTTTCCCCTTCCCATCAATATTTTATTTGGAAAAATTTGAAACCTGGAGAAAAATTACAGTACAATATGTAACGAACACCCATATACCTTACACCTAGATTCACTGATTTTTAACATTCGGCACATTTTTTCTCTCTCTCTCCAGATCTATGTGTACATTTTTCTTCCTGAACCATTTGAAAATTAGTTTCATCATCCTGACTTTTCATCCCTAAATACTTCAGCAAATTTTCTCCTAAGAATGAGGACATTCTTCTATACAACAGTATATTCAGAAAATGTAATGTTGGCACAATATTATTATCTAATGTGTAAATATCAGTATTGAATTTCCTAAATTGTCCTGGTAATGCATATATATATATATATATATATATATATATATATATATATATATACACACACACACACACATTTTTTTTTAATTTTTTTTTTTTACAAATAGTTTATTGTCAAATTGGTTTCCATATAACACCCAGTGCTCATCCCCGCAAGTGCCCTCCTCCATGCTCATCTCCCCCCCCCCCCCCCACATCCATCAGTCCTCAGTTTGTTTCTCAGCATTCAAGAGTCTCTCATGGTTTGCCTCTCTCCCTTTCCCCCACCATTTCCNCTCATCCCCACAAGTGCTCTCCTCTATGCCCATCTCTCCCCTCCCCCCCACATCCATCAGTCCTCAGTTTGTTTCTCAGCATTCAAGAGTCTCTCATGGTTTGCCTCTCTCCCTTTCCCCCACCATTTCCCCCCTTCTTCTCCCCCATGGTCCTTAGTTAAGTTCCTCCTAATCTTCCTGTACGTGCAAACATATGATATTTTTCCTTCTCTGCCTGACTTATTTTGCTCAGAATAACATCCTCGAGGTCCATCCATGTGCCACATATATATATTTTTTAATTCAGGATCTAATCAAAGATCACACTCTATATTTAGTTGTCATGACTCTTGAGTCTCCTTAGTCTGATTTGGCATGGCTCCTCAGCCTTTTTTTCCCAGTCTTTTATGAAATTGACATTTTTGGAGACTTCAAGCCAGTTTTTGTACATTTGTCTGATTTTTTTTTCATGATTAAATTTGGGTTAAATATTTTTGGCAAGAACACTGCAAGGTGATGCTGCATTCTCTTAAAAACAGTTTTTGAAAGATTCCAGCAACTCTATTTTAATACAAACTTTTTGTTCTAGAAAGAAAACCACTAATTATGGGCTCCTACGTTAATTTTTAAACACACACATAAACTTTATTGGTGCTTCCAAGTTTGTCATTGCTTTCCACTTTCATAAATATATCACAGATTATGGAGAGCATGTAAAACGAAAGGAAATTAACACCATGAAGATTGGTAGGCCAAAGTTCATAGGGGATTACTTCTAAATTAAGTCCCAACTAGTTCTATTCACTTCTCTTTCTGATGGATACCTGAATTGTCTGACCAGCAACCTTCCTTTCAAAGAGTGACCACTTCCCTCTCTACATGGCCCTAGTCAGCTGTCAATTATGGATCTCAACTTCCCTACTGTGGTGCTGGCTCAAGAATAGGTGGGATAGGACCTGAAGAGAACTAGTTAGTGTCTTTTCTGAGGAATATAGATTCTGGAAAACAAAGTCTCTGGGATCATGAGGTAAAATATCACACTGGCTAGATCCACTTGTGGTCATCTTTCTGATCTTAAAGAGCAGATTTTACAGAAAAAGAGAATAAAATTCACACACACAAAATGAAGCAGTAGCAAGATGGTAGGATAAACAGATCAATGTTGAGATGGAGTTTGTCTGCGTGACATTTTTCTTAGTCCATGGATCTAGCTATGTCTGAAATTAGTTAGATCCTCTAACTGCCCCCAAGCTAGTTTGAGTCAAGGTTCTGTCTTTTGCAACTGAGTTTTGATTAATGCACTCATGATTTAAGGACTTGGTCAGAATCTCATGGATACTTTGTGATTGCGGAAGCCATCTCAAATCACCAAGGAGCCCCAGGTTCCTGGGCTATACACAGGGATGATAATACCCACTTCAAGGGTACCCATTGTGCAGACTTAGGAGGGAGCTAAATACTTCATAATACCTGCCTCACATTAGGGAACTGATGAATAATGTACAAAAGTCTCGGGCACCTGCCAGGCTTCTGCCATTTGCTTGTGCCCTTGAATTTTCTTTCACTCTGCCCAGATGAAGTCAGACTCTGCTGAGAACAGTGCTTCGTCAGGTAGTATTCATCGCTCACTGTCATCATCCTGGTTATATTCTCTCCATTTGTCCTATAAATGCAGCAACATGAATATGACTTGAGGGTATCCAGCGTTTGTTAGGTGATTATTTTTCCAGGTGAGAGAGAAGCCATGGGTGAGGCCAAGCAGAACTTAACTGCACTGACATTTTTGGCAGCAGGCATTTCCAGCATAAGCTAAACTTGAGTCTAGGAAGTGGGGATGTAGCGGGGAGAAAGGGGAAGAACAGGGAGAAAGAAACAAACCTTGGGGCTAGTGGTTTTGTTTTGTTTTGTTTTTTGTTTTGTTTTTTGCTGCCATTTGTATTTGTTTTGGTCTTATTTGTCGTCTTTCTGCAACAGTTTCCAGAAGCAAGTTTGTTCTGTCAGAGCCCATAATATCCTTATATTTGTTGCTGTCAAAGTTACCAGTGTCAAGTAGTCTTTCAGAAAAGTAAATTTCTCAGGGAAGAAATCATGAAGTTTCTGAAGCACCTTCACAACTCAGGCATATCACAAGGATTCCAGAATTGTAAAGATCCTCACAATTGCTGCATTCTTTTTTTCTTGGCTCTTGTTCTAAAGTACTAGCAACCCCAGGCAGGAACAAACAGATATCCCGGCTTATGTCAGGCCTGGAAGATCAGTGGAGATGACAGAGAATTGCTGGCTGGGGCAGGCTGTCCCACGGCATGAATTTCTGCCCATTCTGTGTTGTGTCTGGAGCAGCAAGCAAGGGTGCTGTGGGGACCTCTCTTGCCTGAACAATTTACCTCATGTGGGGAGGAATCTGCTGGGCATGCTTTGTGGAAATCAACCAATCCAGTTTCCCAACAACTTCCTGTATGTTTTGGGGTTGAGTGATGGTAAACCCAGGGTTGGAAGCAGAGGATTTGACCAGACCTCAGTTCTAAGGTTCCTGGTTGAAGAGTAATCTCTTTCTGCTACTTGGATTTCCTTGCATAGGAAAAAGGTGGGTGAGCCTGACAGAACCTCTTTGTTTGAGGGACTGTTAGATCTTCCTGGGAAAGAGTTGGTACTAAAAACAGAGGTCCAGCATACAAATTCTGCCCAAGAGCAATGTCCCAATGGTCTGAGGCAGGAGTGGTTTGAGTACAGTGCAGTCTACCTTCCAGGTGCTCCCAAGAGAGTCCTACGGGGAAAGTTACAATTAAAAACCCAAGAGCTGTTCTCACACATCCCTGTGAGTGTCTGGAACAGAAGTCAGCACTACTTTGGGCCATGCCTGCGGGGGAGGGAGTTTCTTTCTAGTAGCGTAGCTGTGGACATCACAGTGAGACTTCAGGGCTCAATGTAGGGAGCATGAAGGATGGTGGTCATCAGGAGGGACCTGAGTGAAGCTTTTGTGGGTCCCTATGCCTCTGCAAGCCAAGGCAGATAGTGGCATGATGGAGATGGTGCCCCTAGTGGGCACCAGAGGGAGTATCACACTGTCCTTGGTGGATGAGACCTGAACAGAGACCTCAGTGATGGGAGCTGAAATGGTGGGGGACAGGAGGAAGCACAGAATCCTGTATGGGTGTGCTCATGAGTGCCCCTGACCCTGGCTTCCCAGAAATAATTGGGACAGGAGAGTGGGACAAATGTATGGGACAGAAATATGATTTGATACCATAACAAATGGGGAGGGGGACATGAGTTCTGCCTGTAATTTCAAGTTCAGTTATTCCAATGATAAACAGCTGGTACCACAGAAGGGGAGAAGTGAGAAATGATACAGGGTTGTTTTACTTAAAAATTGTCTGTGAAGCAGAATTTGGAGGAAACTTGCTTTGGTGCCATGGTGCCCTGGACAGCATCAAAGAGTCTTGTGAAGATCAACCTGTGGCTTTCTCTTAATTACCCCTGCAGACCCAAAATCTAGAGGTAGATTTAGAAATGTCCAGGGATTTGTAAGCAAAGCTTCTCAGGGAAGTTTTGAGCTGAAGTATTAATAAGAGGAATGATCACACCTAAATCAGATTCGGGGCATCATCTGTCCAGTCTCAATAGAGGAACAATTCCATAATGACAATAAAGTGAATTAAAGGGGAGGGGATAATACTCACATAGCTTCAATACAAGCTCTTTGGAAACACTTCTTGCAAAAATAGGGACTATACTGGATTGTCTGTATATAATCTTTTATTCTCTAGTGAGACTAATTTGTATGCAGAAGTGTAAATCTACAACATGATTGCTTAAGCCATAAAACTGAGTCTTCTGATTTTTTTTCTGATTTGGTTCTTGGGAAATTCAGTGTGGCATAGTACAAAGGATTATACTCGTTTATGTATATTACATTATACTCGTAACCTGGTTTGCTCTACTTTCACCAGCTTGTGTGCCCTGGAGAGGATCATGACACCTCTCAGATTCAGTTCTGTAGTACTGGGAAAATGTGGGTAATAACATTTGCTGGGTTCCTGCCACTGTGTATAAGAAAGAAACATTTCTAAGTTTCAGCAGGAGTTACTAATACAGAGTAACATTTATTGAGATCTTATTGTTAATAAAGTGTGTATTAGCAAAAATAGCTCTAAGAAACACATTGCAAATTAAGTCTACCACTGAAATGATGATGACAGGTGCTGGCATCCAGAGCTTCTGGTTAGGTACCCCCCTGTTTGCTCATCTCTATTGACTGAAACTTTGGTGATGCTGACTACCAAGCTTAGCAACTCAAATCTGATTCACAGCAGTTATAGTTTTAAATTGCTTGAACCTTGGTTTATCTACTGAAGTAGAATGGTTCAATACCTTAGAGAAATGTCACTCAAATACTTGGATTAGGCATTAAGCTATAGGGGACTGTGATTATGCTATATGAAGCATCCAGAAAACCCAAAACTGGAAGAGGGAATGGAGTTGAACTCTAGTTGCACTGTTTAATTCTAGCTTCTACACTTGATCACCCTTAAAGTCATTCTCCATGGTTGTACCTTGTGCCTGAGGCTCCACAAAGTCTGGACCCACCCCTGAGTGGATATGCAGAGCACCATGAGGAGGAGGTAAAACTTACAAATGAGATTTGAAGGATGAGAAGGGGATTTGGTTCACAATATGGGGAGAGCAGAGTAACATTCCAGGCAAAGGGAATAGTCACTGTCAAATAAATGAATGGATGGATGGATGGATTGATGGGTGGATACCCTTTGCCTAGAAGTAAAGGTATCTCCTAAATATGGCTGGGGCTTGTGCTATATAATAGCTAATATTGACTCTTCTCCCACTGGAAGTATTGTAGTGACTAAAGGCTCACCCATTGTATGGCTGTTGAGGGTCCAAGTTTTAAAAATATAATTTATTGTCAAATTGGCTAACATACAGTGTGTACAATGTGCTCTTGGTTTTGGCGATGGTAGATTTCCATGGTTCATTGCTTGCATACAACACCCAGTGCTCATCCCACCAAGTGCCCTCCTTAATGCCCATCACCCATTTCCCCGTCTCCCTCAACCCCCATCAACCCTTAGTTTGTTCTCTGTGTTTAAGAGTCTCTTGAGGTTTACCTCCCTCCCTCTCTGTTTATAACTATTTTTCCCCTTCCCTTCCCCCATGGTCTTCTGTTAAATTTCTCAAGTTCCACATATGAGTGAAAACATATGATATCTGTCTTTGTCTGACTGACTTACTTCACTTAGCATAATACCTTCCAGTTCCATCCACAGTGCTGCGAATGGCATGATTTCATTTTTCTCATTGCCAAGTAATATTCCATTATATATATATAATATATTATATATATGTATATATATAATATATAATATATATATATATACACCACATCTTCTTTATCCATTCATCAGTTGATAGACATTTATGACATTTATGCTCTTTCCATAATTTGGCTATTGTTGAAAGTGCTGCTATAAACAGTGGGGTACTTGTGCCCCTATGAATCAGCACTCCTGTATCCTTTGGATAAATTCCTAGTAGTGCTATTATTGGGTCATAGAGTAGCTCTATTTGTAAATTTTTGAGGAACTTCCATACTGTTTGCCAGAGTGTCAGGGCTCCAATTTGAATCCTGGCCATGATAGTTGCTTATTACCTGTGTGGTCTAGAACTAGTTATTTATTGCAACTTCTTAGGCCTCAAGTATCTCAATTTTTAAAAATGGGGACATTAATATCTACCTCAAAGATTGTTCAAAGAATTAAATGAAAGTTTGTAAGGCTGTTAGCACAGTCTTTGGCATGTAGTAAGTACTGTATAAATGATAGCTTTAACCATCATCATCATCATCATCACCATCATCAACAGGTGATTTCCACCCAAGAAAAAGCAACAAATGATTGCAACAGCCACCTGAAAAACATTTAGCAAACAACGAAGTAAGCTAAGTCATCTTAAAACCAGAGATTTCCAAAAGAAATACACAGGGATGTCATCTGAAGATCTTCATTGGTCCAAACATATGACTCAGAGGATGAAAGATCAGAGGCTGGTTTGGGATGCAGGCTACTGAACCCCACAGCAAATTGGATGCCATGCTCAGTGCAATAAGTCCTGTGTTCTGTCTGGACAGTACAGACAAGCAGAATGGCTCTTGTGGAGAGATGTTCTAAGGATTGTTGTCCCTTGTAAGGACTGTCTGTGGGGACTGTAATTTTTGCCCTAGATTGAGAGTAGCAGCATGCCCAAAAGGGATGAATTGGAATACTGTCTCCTCAGCTTTACTGGCTCTGTAACCTTGTTTACTCTTTCTTGTGTTTCTTCATCTTTAAAATGAAGATGCTCTACTTAACTTCCATGGTTGCTATGTTCATTGGACAAATAACCAAAAGCCACAGACGTGGGGTTGCTGTGATTAGTTCTGGTGGTGCTTATACCCAAAGGCATCTAATTCTTAGACAACTTGGTTTTCTCAGAGAGCAGAAATGCCACCTGCCTGTAATAAATATTTCAGGGAAGCTGAATTATTTATTTATTATATACTTGGGTTTACAAGGAAGGAAATTGGGTTCTTTAAAACAATAACATTGATTGGCTTAAATGGCAGAAACAGCACTCTCCCATCCTTATTTACAGACCCTGGACTGAGTTCAAGCACGCAGTGGCACATTATAGACCTATCTCCTGACCTGCAGACAAATATCAGGGTCAAAAGATCAATTAAGTAATCTTAACTCGTGAGTGGCAGGGACAATATTTCAGCTAAAACATTGATCTTGGTTCTTAAATGTGAGACAGCAGAGTTAAATAAGTTCATGTATTCACAGGCAGTGGCATCATTTTCTGGCTTCTATCCCAGCCTTGGGGCTATCTGACTAGTGGAAGACAAATAGAACCCCACGATGGGAAAAGAGAGTAAATGCATATTTATCCAGCACCTATTCTGGCCAGGCACCCTACCTGGCTGCTTCACACAGGTGGCTCACCTATTGTCTTTTCATCTCTGGGAGGTTAAGTTCCTTATTTCTTGTCTTCAGGCAATACAACTGGTCAGTGGCTAGGGTTGCTAAAACCAGTATCAGATGCCAAGTCCAGTGTTCTTTTTCACTCCCAGCCTGGCCATTGATTTAGTTAGTTAACAAACATACACTGAGCTACTTCTACGTACCAGGCACTGAGGATGCAAAGACACGCCACATAAATTCTCTACTTCCAAGTAGCTCACAGTCTAAGGAGAGAAGCAGATAAGTGAACCTGCAATTACCATACAAGGTGGAAAGAATAGGGTCAGAGAGAGATTTACTGTGAATCTTAATCTTTAGGACTTTAGGATTCCTCATTTTTACGTGTCCTTTCAAAATAAATACCCACATTTACACCTAAATCTCTTTGTAATTTTTTTAGTATTTTTCTTAAAGAGGTTTCCTCAAATTGTATAAGCTTCAGAACCCACAAAGCCTGGATTCAGCCCTCGGTATGATGCAGTGAGCACCAGGGACATGGAGATAAAACATCTGTATCAGCCAGGAAAGGCTCCCAGGAGCTGGCAAGCAGACAGTCTCATGAAATGAGACTTAAGTAAGAGAAGGATTTTCGCTCTCTTAAGCTCTCTCACACCGAGAATTGGAGGTTGGGTATGGGGTGGAAAAAAGAACAGTTGGGAATAGCTTAACTTATTCAGGAAGCAATGAGCAGAATGGTTGTCAGGAAAGATGTGTTGACTGTGGTGGTGGCCAGTAGGGGATGGGGTTCTGGAGAGGGAGGGCAGGAGAGATGTTGGGGGCCAGTGTAGGAAAGGACTTTCATGCTGAGTTCTACAGAACTTTAACTTTTACCCTTCAAGCTGGAAGGAACCATTGAAGGATTTTTAGGACCCCCTTTTTAGGATTGTATTTTGGTTACTCTATCTAGAGGACAGTGGGCTCAAAGCAAGAGAACCACATAGGAGGTGTGCTCATTGATCTCCCCTGAATGCCAGAGTCTTCATGTATGCAACTACCCACTTCACAGCTCCACTTTGATGTCTAATTGGAATCTCAGAATCAGTGTGTTTAAAACCCTATGACCTTTGAAATTGCTGTTCCCTCTGATGGAAATGCTATTTCCCAGATATCTCATAGATAGTTCACCCATTCACCCCCTTCAGGTTCTAACTCAGTCTTATTCTCCCAGGGAAGCTTTCCCCTAAGCCCTCTTTATGCCTGCAACCCCTACTTTTGCTGTTCCCTATCCCTATCCTTGCTTTGAATTTGTTCTTAGCACCTTCCACCATCCACCACCCTTAATATTTATGTTTTTTATGTTCAGTCTTCCCCACTAGAAAGAACCTTCATGAGGGCAGGCATTTTTGTTTGTTCCATTAGCTGTGCCCAGGATGGCGTCTGCCATGCAGTACATGTCATTTTCCTGAATCGATCCAGTTCCTTGGCTCTGCTCTCCTCTCTCACACCCCATATCCAGTTCATCCACAAATTCTGTTGTGTCTCTGTTCAAAATACATCCAGAAAATGGCCACTTCTTACCACGTCCACCACCACCACCCTGGTCTAAGCCACATGATTGCTCACCTGGTTATTTCAAGAGCGGCCTTACTGCACTTCTCGTTTCACCCTTGCTTCTGGACAGTCTATTCTCAAAGCAACAGCCAGGAGAACCTGTTAAAATGTGAGTCAGGTCATGTCCTGCTTCTGCTCATGCTTCTCCACGGACTTACTATCTCATGCTCAGTAAAGCCCCAGTACCTACAAGTCTCATCCTGGTGTATTCTCTCGCTCTCTGCCCACCACTACCATACCCCCAACTATTTACCTGAGCCTTTGGGAATAGTCTCCAACTGCCTTCAGTTGAAGTTTGCCCCCTCCACTCCAGCCCCCAAATTTCCTTTGTGTGCTTCAAACACACTAGGCACTTTCCTGCCTCAAGGCACTTTCGTGCCTCAGGGCCTTTGTACTTGCTGTTTCTCTCTGTAATACTCTTCCCTTGTTATTTGCATGGCTGACTCACTTCCTTCAAGTCATAGCTCAAATGTCTCTTACCAGACATTTCTTTGAGTTTCTCCCTCACCCAAAGAAATTAACAAACCCTGCTTTACACAAGTGAAGGCTGTTTGTTTCCTCTCTTAATGCTTGATACCTCATGAGTCACATAGGATTAATTTTCTATTGTTTCTCTTCTATTCTCCTACCTGCTTCTCTACTCCACATTTGGGTATAAACTCCATCAGAGCAGGAGCTTTGTTCATGAGATACCCTTAGTGCCTAGAACAGTACCTGGACCAGTATAGGTATGCAATAAATATTTGTGGGATAAATCAATGTTGAAAGAGCAGTGCCTGGGTGGCTCAGTCACTTAAGTGTCCAACTTCAGCTCAGGCAATGATCTTGCGGTTCATGAGTTAGAGCCCCTTGTCATGCTCTGTACTGACAGCTCAGAACCTGGAGCCTGCTTCAGATTCTGTGTCTCTCTTCCTCGCTCTGCCCCTCCCCCACTCGCACTCTGTCTCTCTCAAAAAATGAACATTAAAAATTTTTTAAAAATAATAAATGTTGAATGAAACATTCAATCTGAATTGAGAATCTGAACTAAAGAGGGAGCTATAGGACTTGTTGAAGAAAAAAAATTAGAACCCGGACCCATTACAAACAAATTAATTAAAAGAAATTAACTTAATAAAAGAGCTTTAATTTCATTTTTTAAAAATAGAGCTAACCCTATTATGAACCGGTTTTCTTTCCCTCTTAGAAAAGGCAGAAACCCCTGTGTGCTTGTCATATTGGAAGAACTAATAATGCTCCTTACCAGTAAAGACATAAATAAGCTAGAAGAATAATTTCAGGAAAAAAAAAGACCCTTTCTCTTACCTGTTCCTTCTTGCCATTGTATTTATCAACCTTCAGGGAATGAAGAGTTTTACTCTTCAGACTTTCCTCTTGACTCTCAAGAAGCAAATCTCTTAACAGGTCTTTGTGCGAAATCCTGTTTGCTGCTGAAACTTGTTGAAGAATATTGTTTCTTTCACAAGTTTCATTTAGTATTTTTAATTCATAAGTTATTTTTTTTTCCTCCTACTTCTTCCTACTCATTCCTCTTGGGTTTTCCATGTACTTACCCCTTCGTCTCCTTCATGATGCTCACATTTACTGAACTCTCTGTGTATCCATGTGTGATGCAGGACATACACACCATCTCATTTAATTCCATGGCTTTCCTGTGAGGTGTTACGATTATTCCCACTTTACACATGGGGAAAACTCTCTCACCCCGCCTCCCCCCCCATGTTTCCTGGGATCACTTTCTAAATAAATACTGGCACTGAAATCTTCATCTCAAGGTCTGCTTCTAAGGGAACCAAAGACAAGTCCTTGCTTAAGTTTGAATAGCTCCCAGAGCAGACCTGTGCTGCGCACTCCAGCTGTGTGATGCCAGAGCTTCTGTGCTTAATCACAACGTCCTAATCCCTACCTTCCCTTTATTAGTTTTTCTTCATTCTATCCCTTCTAGTGGTGATAACTTTTTTTTCTAATGTGTCAAATTGTGGCAAACAACAGCTGTTGTTTTTTAAAATAACTATCCTGATAAACCAACTAGAAAGTGCTAGCATATTCTTCAGATTGAAAATTTGGTTTATAATGACAAAATTATTTTAGCTATGAAAGAATCAGTTTCTAGAAATCCACAACCTAGCATTAATGGGGACACCATATGATGTGAGTCATGACAAGAACAAGAGCCAAGGTTGACTGATGATGAGTTTGGAGTTTTTTGTTAAGTTAAAACCAAATTTTCTGGAAGGTCTTTGTTAGCTTATGGAATTGAGAGAAAATCTGGACAGTCAAGTCTCAGAAAGGACAGAAAAGCCAGGGCAGCTTTGGGGAACCAGAGATTACAATCTTTTTGGTATTATGATCAGGCTGATAAAGCTTCAATTATTCTCCATCTTGGTAAAGAAGCTAATTCCGGGGAAAAAGGTGGGACTGGTTAAGGAAGCATTTTTACTGACACAAGCAATGGGGAAGATGATTTTTTTTCCTGCAGAAAGTCACCTTGCTGCTTTAGAAAAGGAGGGGTGGGATTCTGGGCAGTCAAAATGATAAATGTTCTTGAGGAAGAAAAAGGGAAATGACTATTGAGTAAAGAAAAGGGGAAAATAACAGCAGAGGAGACACATAACGTATTCTATAAAGAGAAAGACAGTGTCAGTATTCCCAGCTGTCTATAGGGACCGTAGAATGTGTCTATTCTCTTCTGGTGTAATCTCCTACTATTCTCCCTTTTGTTCAGTCTTCTCCGGACACACCGGTTTTCTGGTGTTCTGTCACACCAGATACATTCCTGCCTCAGTACACTGGTGCTTGCAGTTCCCATTTCTGGAAGAGTATTCTCTCAGCTATCAGCATGGCTGTTTACTCATCTCCTTCAGGTCTTCTAATTCCTTAGAAGCATGTGATATGGGCCAAAATAAACTATAACAACATTTATATGGTATTTACTATGTATCAGGCTCTGTTTCAAGTGCTTTGCATGAATTAACTGACTTAATTCTCACAGTAACTTCATAAGATAGATACTCTTATTATCTCTATTTACATCTGAGGAAACGGAGGCATAAAGGGGTTTACAACTTGCCCAAGCTCACACGCAGAGAGCACATGATAGGCCTTCCCTGCTGTAAAGGATCCAGTTGAAGCTGGTAGAGTGTGAGTCAAGAAAGGTACCTAGAAAATGTCATAGCTGAGTAGAAGGAAAAGAATGTAAGGGAGAAGCTAATTTTACAGGGGAGAAAAAAAAGCTCAAAGATCCAGATTTTGTTTCATTTAAAAATTCAGGGCCATCTTTTGGCAAAATAAGGAATTAGGAAGATGTTTGTAATTTGCACCTATACGACCTCCTATTTCAGTGTCCAACCACGATGGTCCTCGTCTCTCCAGGTACCCTCCTGACTCCCTCAGACTCCAGTGTCCTCTATGTATAAATATCTTGGACAATGCCTGCGCCAAACCTGTGATTCTAGTCTTGCACTTGGCTGAAATGTCTCACTTCCTTCCCTGCTCCCCCAGGGAACCTAACGCACAGGAGCAATGAATCCTAATGCTTCAGTCACTGCTGCTTTTTAGTGGTTGCCCCTTCTGAGGGGTGTTTGGATTAAAACAAAAGGAATTTTAATGTTTGTTTATTTTTTAGAGAGAGAGAGAGACACAGAGTACGAGCAGGAGAAGGGCAGAGAGAGAGGGGGACAGAATCTGAAGCAGCCTTCAGGGTCTGGATGTCAGCACAGAGCCCCACGCAGGGTTCAACTCACCAAGGGTGAGCTCGTGACCTGAACTGAAGTCTGATGCTTAATCCGATTGAACCACCCAGGCGCCCTGAGGGGTGTTTGGATTTCAAATAGAGGACTCTAGAAAACAGGAATATAAACGTTAGCCAGGGGCGCCTGGGTGGATCAATCGGTTAAATCCAGGTTAAATCCAATTTAGGCTCAGGTCATGATCTCACAGTTCATGAGTTTGAGCCTTGAGTAGGGCTCTACACTAACAGTGTGGAGCCTGCTTGGGATTCTCTGTCTTCCTCTCTCTCTCTGCCCCTCTCCACTAACACTCTCTCTCAAAATAAACATTTGAAAAAACAAAAACCTTTAGCCAAAGTATTCCTTTGGCTTCTAACTTCCCATATAATTATAGGCATAGGGATACAGAATAATGTATCTCTTGAATGTTTTTGATAAGAAAACATTGATAAGTAATATTCACTAAATGTTTACTGTGAGAAAATTCTAATGTTTATATGGTGTGGCAGAGACTATTAATTTCCTCTTAATATCTGTTATTCATTTCTTACATATTAAAAGAAATCCTAGTTTTTACCTAGGCATGTGGCTGGCTGAAATAAAATAAAAAATTCCAACTTCTCTTGCAACTGAAATGGCCATACAGTTCAGTTCTGGCCAGTGGGATGTAAATGTGTGCCACATCATCCTTAAAGGGAGGAGGCATGCCCCTTCTTTGCACATCTCTCTCTCTCTCTCTCTCTCTCTCTCTCTCTCTCTCTCTCGGACTGTATTGTGTACCTGATAGGGATATTGGATAAGAAATCTATATTTGGTCTTGGTACTCTTTGTGGCACAAAGGTCCTAAAACTCTTGGAATTTCCTGTGATGAGAGTGATTAGAGGCGTCTTTTGTTATGTTAATAAGTGACTTTTAGAGCACTTAAGGATGGCAGCTGGTTGCCAGGAGAATCAATCCAGTGATTGAGGGTTGAAACTTTCAGTCCCACCCCTGTGACCTCTGGAGAGGGGAGAGAGGTTGGAGGTGGAATCAGTCACCAGCCAATGATTTAATCAGCCATACCTACGTTTGAAGCCTCCATCAAATCCCAGGAGGATCGGGTTTGGAAAGCTTCTAGGTTGGTGAACGCATGAAGATTTAGAGAGAATGTCACTTTTCTAGAGAGCATGGAAACTCTACACCCCCTCGCCCGTATCTGGCTGTTCCTGAGTTACATCTTATAAAGCAGTGACTGAGTACGATGTTTCTCTGAGTTCTGTGAGCAAATTAATTGAACCTGAGGAGGGAGCTGTGAAAACCTCGATTCATAGCCAGTTGATCAGAAGCACAGGTGACAATCTGGACTTGGCTGTTGGCATGTGAAGTGGAGGTGGGGGGCAGTCTTGTGGAACAGAGCCCTTAACCTATGGAATTTGATGCTATCTCCTGGTACACAGTGTAAGAATTGAGTTGAATTATAGGACACCCAGTTGGTGTCTGAGAATTGCTTAGTAGTGTGGGGAACCCATCCCTGCCTCCCCTCCACTGTAGAATTGGATGCAGAACCTTTAAATGCTCAAGCAACTATCTTAGCCCATGACATTTGATGCCATGTGCTAGGATGGCAGAGTCACACATGCTGAGCTTCTTTTCCTAAATTAACAATCACCTAAGTCACTCCTCCCTTGAGGATCAAAGAAAAGCCAGGACTGTGACTCTAATGGAAGTTCTCCAAATGGAAGCATGAGGAATGGGAAATCAGTGTTACACAGCACAGTACTTTTTTAAATCTTAATTTTATTCGGTGAAACCAATGTTAAGTAATATAGTAAGTGTGACGCTAGGACTCTGGTTCAATTCAGCCTGACTCTAAAAACCTGTGTACTTAATCATTAAGTAGACTGCATAGGTTACCATTACTAATAGTAGTATGCTGATAAACAATTAATAACTAGCTGGGGGTGGAAGAGAAAGCCATTATTTTTAGTATTTGCCTATTTCCTTGGTGTAAATATTCCTACTAGGTCAATTTTAACCTACCAATAGTTGAACAACTGACTTGCAAAATTCCTGAAAATTTAACGACCTGCCCTTATGAGCCCATATAAGCCAACTCCGGAACACCTCTCAGCTAAGTATATTAGCTGAGCCTAAGAGAAAAAGCTCCAGGAAAACAGCAAGATGTTTCCATCTGTCCTGCCTAAAACCCAGATTTTATGGCTTTGGGTCTAATTAGGATAACAGCATTCCAGAGCAAGTAGAACACCTGGTGAGCCCTCATGATGTTGGATGGGAAGTGATTCAAGAGTAAAGGCTTGACTTATGGCCTCTGAGGATCTGCATAGCAAGTGTCCTGGCTTCCGTATTTCTTTTTGATGGGCAATCCATTTTCAGAGAGATCACAAGATCTTTTTGATTCTTCTGGTCAAAAAGAGTTTCAAATACTCCTGCTGACAAAATGCTACGAATGCCATTGCTGGAGCGGAGGGATTGTAGTTCTGCAGAGAGAAGCAGGACCACAGTGCTTGGGAGAGTCAGAGAGAAAGAGAGAGAAAACTCTGTTGTTACAGATCCACAGTTGACATCTTGCAGGACATGTTGGAGGGACGCAATTCTTTCTCCAGTAATCAATGGAGGGCTGTAGTTCAATGAGGGCTGTAATTTGAGCAAGTGCCGAGTGGAAAGATGAAGATTCTTTAATAAGGTGTCTGTGGTGACAAGGGCAATGCAGGGCACACAGATGAGGATTTGGACAAAACCTGCCCCGAGAAAGTTCTCTTACTTACCACATCCTTAGGAGGAAGGCTGGAAACTGTTATTGGAACCCACTGTACATCCTCTGTGCTGTGTGGATGGTGAGTTTATGCCACAGCTATAAATAGTTCTGACAGAGTGGGTTCAGTCACACTCGAGAAATCATTTTGTTAGCTATACAAATTACTGAGTTAACACTCTTGAGCTTCATTAAATACAGATTCTAGACCTGGAGGCCCCCCACTCGAGAATGAGAGATTGTCTAGGTAAACAGAACAAGGCCATCAGCTTCTCCTGGGATTCTAGCTCAACTGGGGCCTAATCCTGTCTGTCTTTCTGTGTTACGTAAGCTGGATGTTTTGACCTAGCTCTGTTCTCCTTTGCATCCCTCTGCTCCTTAACAGAATCTGTTCCAAGGCCCCAGTGTTTTTGATCAAGCTCACCTGTTTCAAGTCTGCTTTATTACTCCCAAGGTTGAGTTGCAAATTTCAATTTTCTAGTGGTGGCTCAGTGCTTGTCTAGTGACAGGATTGTAGACATTTTACATGGAGGTATTGGAGGGTGAGGATCTGGCCCTCCAGTCCCACCAGGTCCCTATTCATGAGGCAATAGTGCTCACCTATTAGTCCGTGGACAAGCCTCAGAAGGACCATGAACTTCTAATTTGCATGGGTCATGTCACTATGTCTGTTTTTCAGCGTAATGGGTCTATCAGATTCTAAAAGTATGCTGTGACCCCCACCCCACCCCAAATTAAGATCTGTTGAAATTGTTCCTACCTTTTGAAAAATGTGAGCATTTGACTTTGAACTATGACCTCTTTTTGTTTCTGCTCCTCACTGGCATTTTCTTAAACTTAGAAATGTGAGTTGTCATCTTCTGCTTTCCCTCTACATGATCTTCCTATCACTGTCCTCCTCCTTTTCATTATTATTAATTTTATTTTAGAGCTTTTTAGAGAAGTCTTTTGAAAAGTAAGGAAACAAACGGGTAATGTTGAAACTAGTATTTCTGATCTGGGTCATAGGGTATGTCATGCAAAAATAATTGTATCCTGGAAATCAGAGCAGGCGTCTGTGAGTGGTGACCATGTGCTCGTTCAATGCCAACATTTGATGGGGATTATCTCTTGAATTTGGCATTCCTTTGAGTGGATACTGTCAATTAACCTCATTTTATAGTTGAGGGAAGTGAAGGTTACAGAGTGTGAGTAACTTGCATAGGCCTCCAGCCTGAGTCTGTCTGACTCTAAAGCCCAAGCATTTAATTACACCTTGAATAGAATTTTTTTCTGCATCTAAAGAGGATCCTCTTTCTTTTCTAACTTTAGGCTAGGAAAGTATGGATCACAAAGAAGAAACTTGAAGTTATCAGGTAGGATTTTTTTTCCCTTGCCAACTTTTAATTTGAAATATTTCAAACTACAGAAAAGTTGGGAGAATCATGCAAGGAATATCCACACATCCTATATCTCAGTTCACCAGTTGCTAGCATATGCCACATTTGCACTCTTTATACAGATAGATCTCTTCTCAACCATATGAAAATAAGTAGCAGATGTTTTAACGTCTCATTCTGAAATTCTTCAGCATGCATTTCCTAAGCAAAGGGTTGTTCTACATTTACAATACTATTATCACATATAAGAACATGAATAATTCTCTGCTGTATTATAATATACAGTCTGTATTTAAATATCCCCAGTTTTTCCTAAGAATATCATTTATTCCTGCTTTTATTTCTTTTTTTGATGCAGAATCCAATCAAATTTTATGAATTGTGTTTCCTTATGATAAGTCTTTAGTCTGTTCTTTTTAAATATTTCTAATGCTTTTTATTTATTTCTGAGAGAGAGAGAGAGAGAGAGAGAGAGAGAAAGAGAGAGACAGAGTGAGCAGGGGAGGGTCAGAGAGAGGAGATACAGAATCTGAAGCAGGCTCCAGGCTCTGAGCTAGCCATCAGCACAGATGCCTGACGTGGGGCTCGAACCCACAAACCATGTGATAATGACCTGAGCTTAAGTCAGAGGCTTAACTGACTGAGCCACCTAGGTGCCCGGTCTTTAGTTTGTTTAAAGCAGAACAGAATCTTTGCTTTCCTCTGCTATCCCATGACATGGACATTTTAAGAGTCTGAGCCAATTGTGTTGTAGTCTGTCCCACATTCTGGATTTGCTTTGTTGTTTCCTAATGATTAGATTCTGGTTACGCATTTTTGGCTGGAAAGTGTCATAGGTGATGTTTTATTACATCTGATCTTCATGCCAGGCTGTCTCACTATTGGTTGTATGATGTTTGATCTCTTGGTTAGTGTGATGTCCATAGAACTTTTCATTATTAAAGTTACTATCCCCATGTAATTATTATTTGAGTTTATTTGAGAATTTGTCAATGTTCTACTTCCCAACTATCTTCCAAGCAATGGTTTTAGTATCTATTGATGGCTTGGAAGGTGGCAAAATTGTGGGTTTTTTTTTTTCTTATTCTATTATTCCTTTTACTTTCTTTTTTTCCCTTTATTTGCTGACATTATTCTTTTTTAAAAAAAAAAACCTTCTCCCTCCTCCTTTTTTGAGTATTACTATGGAATCTTAATTTCTTAAAACTAACTCAATGCTTCTTTGTCCTTTTGACATATCCCCATTAACCTTTGAGCATTCCCTTGCTAACTGGCACAAGATGTCTCGATATCACCTTTTACGTTTCCTGCCCCATACCTGGAACCATATTGATAAGGAACCCTGATTTCCTCGAGTAGGAAATGGCATTACAAACAAAGAGTGTGAGATAGGCCTGTTACTATTGGACTATCATTGCTTCTGGTCCTTTTTATAGATAAAGCTAGAAAAAATTAAATGATGAATTCATAACGATTCCTCAGTTAAAATAAAAACTGATCCAATAAAAACTAAATAACATAAAAACTTTAATCCCCCATTCCATATATGAATTTTTTTTCCTTATCCCACAGTTTGTGAGTTCAAGCCCCAAGCTGTCAGTGCAGAGCCTGCTTGGGATTTCTCTCTCCCTCTGTCTCTCTCTCTGCCCCTCTCCAGCTTGTGCTCTGTAAATAAATAGATAGATAGATAGATAGATAGATAGATAGATAGATAGATAAAAATTTTAAAAAAGAATGTATAAGAAAAGTTATTTGACTTTATTTATTATTCTGCGTGGCTAGGTTATTTATCTAGTGTACAGTAAGATTGACTTCTTTAGTCACTGTTAAGGTTTCCTTTCTTTTAATTTTATGGTTGCACTACATAAAATATCTACACAGCTTAGAAGTTAAAACTAGTAAAAAAAAGTTCTAATCAGAGTAGTCAGGATCCTTATTCCCTATACCCCACCAGTTGCCCCTGTAGACATGCCAACTGTACTCATTATTTTTTTATTTATCCTTCCTGACTTTCTTTTTGCAAATTAAGAAAATATATACATATACATTTTAATTCCCTCTTTCTTATACAAAAGAGCATACTATGAACACTCTTGTACTTTACTTTTTATCACTTTACAATATGTCCTGCAAATTACTCTCTATGAGTTCATAGAGATCTTCCTCATTCTTTTGGATGGCTGCATAGTATTCCACTGTATTATGGATATACCACAATTTATTTATAATGTCCTATAGATGGGTATCTGGATTATCTTAATGTTTTGTTATTATAAATAATGTAATAATAAATAACTTGTACATATTTTTTAAATGCCCATTTTATTTATTTTGAGAGAGAGAGAGAGAGAGGAGGGAGGAAGAGAAACCCAAGCAGGCTCCGTGCTGTCAGCACAGAGCCCAACACAGGTTTTGATACCATGAAACATGAGATCATGACCTGAGCAGAAATCAAGAATCAGACTCTTAACTGACTGAGCCACCCAGGCACCCCATGTATATATTTTGCACTTGTAAAAGTGTATTTTGCAAGGTAAATCTCTAGCCGTGGGACTGATGGGTCAAAGGGCTAATGTATATATAATTTTGCCAGAAGATGCCAAATCCTCCCCATAAGGGGTGTATCATTTTTCTCTCCCACTATGAGTGTATGAAAGTCCTCTTTTATTCCCCATAGTCTTGTCTTAAGTGTATTGTCAAGTGTTGAATGTTTTTGCCAATAGTATAGTCAAGAAATAGCATCTCAGTGTAATTTTAATTTGTATCTTTTTTATTATGGGTGAAATTGAGCATTATTATATATTTAAGGGCCACTTGTGTATCTTTTTCCATGAACTGACTGCTCACATATTTTACTATCTGGTACGTTTTCAGTGAATATTTTAGAAATCATCAAATTCTATTTACAACATTGGGGTTTTCAAAAGACTTTCACAAGTCATCATATTTGATCTTAAAAGATTTTGAAAACCTCAGAAAGAATAAGAACAGCACTGTTGAAATAGAACAGTTTCAAAGATACTCTTGTTAATCCGGAAAATATGGGAGTCCTGTAATTATACATATGAACTATTTTGTCTGATGCTGTTAGAGCCTGTGAGCAGAATGTTTCACATAGATTATAAATGTTGCCAGAGGGCAGCTGTAACATCTGTATAATCATTTAATAAACTTTGTAAGATATCCAAAGTGGTCACATAAAGTTCCAATTGTTTTGTGCTTTACAGTATGCCTAAAAGGAGCTGTGGGATGAAAATGGCTTGCTGGGAGAATGGGAGAATAGCTGATTTTGTGGTTTGCTTTTAAATTTTTGCTTTTATTCTTCCTTTTATTCAGAAAGCAACTTGAACTCTCCTCCATATCTATACTGGCTACTAAGTCCAGCAATTCTCCTTAAGAGGTTCCCTGCTGAAAACTCTCTTTTTAGAATGTTTATTTTATTTTTTTAAATGTTTTTTTATTTTTGATAGACAGGGTGGGAGCAGGGGAGGGGCAGAGAGGGATGGAGACACAGATCTGAAGCAGGGTCCAGGCTCTGAGCTGTCAGCACACAGCCCGATGTGGGGCTCCATCTCACAAACTGTGAGATCATGACCTGAGCTGAAGTCAAATGCTTAACCTACTGAGCAACCAAGGCACCCCTGAAAACTTTCCATTTAACAAACCAAACCATTAAATGCAAGAGGGGTCGAATTATTGGAATTTATCTGGCAAGTGCAGAATGATCATCCCTGCCACACTGTGACCCAAAGAAAGATTTTTGGAAAATATGGAAAATAAAAATTATTTTCATCAATTGGAATAAAACTGCTCTGCAAGGAATCAAATTGGCTCTCTGGCAGCACAATCTTCTCAAGAGAAAGATGAATGCTCTCTGTCCACAAATGAAGTTGGCCAAGCAAACTGAGGGGAGAGAAAAGCCTCACTAGCTTCCCTATTGTTCTGAAAATCACCTTCTTGAAGAAGTAAGGTGAGAGAGAGCACACATCTCTAGTTTACAAACCACTTTCACTCATGGGCAGGAAGAAAGATACAATATAGTGTCTCTATTAAGCTTAAACTATCCTCAGAAATCATGCCAAAAATGAACACAGGGTTGGAAATGGAGGGAAATGGATGACTCAGGGTTTTTTTCATGAAGGATGCAAAACAGCTACCCTCTGAGGCAGTCCCTTGACTAAAGCAGAGGTCAGAAATGACTAAACATAGTTTCCATCTGAGGTTAAGTGCTGACCACAGGCAATGATACTTGAGGCTTCCATGTTTCTATAGGTTTTACGGTTACAAGGATAAACACCAGGGCCTATAATAAATATGAGAAATAAAATAGTGCAGGTAGATTACAGAAGATTAAGAGTTGGGTACAGAAGAGTTCATATATTTTTAAAATTTGTTTATAGAGTAAGTGAGCATGAGTAGGGGAGGGGCAGAGACAGAATCCCAAGCAGGCTCTACATTGTCATCATGGAGCCCGACATGGGGCTCAATCTCATGAACTGTGAGATCATAACCTGAACTGAAATCAAGATTTGGACACTTAACCGACTGAGCCACCCAAGTGCCCCAAGAGTTCATATATATTTTTTAAAAATATTTTTATTTCTTTCTAGGAGAGAGAGAGACAGTGTGAGCAGGGGAGGGTCAGAGAGAGAGAGGGAGATACAGACTCTGAAATAGGCTCCAGGCTCTGAGCTGGCAGTCAGCACAGAGCCCGACGCGGGGCTCGAACCCACAAACTGCTAGATCATGACCTAAGCGAAAGTCAGACGCTTAACCGACTAAGCCACCCAGGTGCCCCAGGAGTGCATACATTTTTAAACCAACTTGATTGAGGTATGATTTATAAACAACAAAATACAAGTATTTGAAGTATATAGTTTCAAAGGTTTTGACAAATGTATATACCCATACCCATACCCAACACTGCTGTCAATATAGGATGTTTCCATCACCCCCAAAAGCTTCCTGTTTCTCCCTATTCCTGGACTCAAGCAACCACTGACCTATCTTCTGAACCTATAGATTAAATTGAAAATTCCTGTGAGTTTTGCATAAATGGAATCATGTAGTATTTATACTTTTGTGTTTCTTGCATTCAACATAATGTTTTGGGATCCATCCATGTTTCTTATACCAGCAGTTAGTTCCCTTTTATTTATATATTATAAGGGCATATGACAGTTTGATTATCTATTCACACACTGATTGACATTTAAGTTGTTTACAGTTTGGGACTATTGTAAATAAAGTTGCTATGAACATTCATATACAAGTTTTTGTGTGGAGTTATGTTTTCATTTCTCTTCTTTCTCTAGGAGTAGGATTTTTGTGTCATCAGGTAAGTATATGTTTAACTTTATAAGAAATCACCAGACTCTTTTCTGAAGTGACTATAGGATTCTACATTATTACCAGCAATGAATAAGATTTCTAGTTACTCCAGTTCTTCACCAACACTTGGTATTGTTACTGTTTTAATTTTAGACATTCTAATGTCTTGATTTGCATTTCCTTGTTAACTAATTATTTAGCATCTTTTCAGTGCTTATCAGTGTTTATATGTCCTTTAAATATTTTTGCCCACTTAAAAATGGGAGATTGTTTGCCTTATTGTGGTTGTAAGAGCCCTTTAGAGATATTTTTGATACAAATCCTTTGTCACCTACATGCCTTGCTAATATTGTCACCTAGCCTGTGTCTTGCACAGAGTGCTGTTGGTGGACAGAAAAAAAATGAACCCAAATGAGAGATAATAAGAAATGCTTTCTGAAAGAGGAGGTGGCTTTTGAATTCAGACTTGAAAGAAGAAGAGTTAGTGGGTAGGTGAACCCACCATGATGGAACTTTCTCAAAGGCACCAAAAAATGACCCAACCTTTGATCAGTTCTTTCTTTTCTCACAGATAAAGCTCCAATCTGGGATGATTATATCCAGGTGTGGATATCATTAAATTCATTGATACTAATACTTGAATCACTAATAAAGATATTTCTCCAAAGAGGTATTTGAAATTAAAAATAGCAATTTGCTTACCAAATTACTTCCAGTCCACTATTTTTCATAAATCTAAAACCAATGGAATTGTAGAGGGGAATTTTGGGGAAGGAAACTTCTAGTTTTGTCTGTAAATGTTTGTCAATAAGTGTCTGCCAATAAATTGAAGAATATGCCAAGACAACACTTAAGCCATTTGTTTCAACTTTCTTTATCACCACTTAAGTGGCGAAAAACCATCCTCTGTAAATAGTCAATGTCAAAGTACTAAAACAATCTATCTGTAAGTCATCTGGACAGACCATAGCTTGATAAAGTTGCTTCATTCTCTTTTTTGTAGTAGGAGCTAGAAATATTATGAAGTGAGGAAACTGAATAGTTCCTGGTCACAGAAGCTGGGAGATAACAGTGGTTGTTTCCTTGGGGGAGTTTCCTGTTGGTGTTGCCAGGAAGTGAGCTTTTTCCTTCCAAAAGGATGGGGATTCCTGAGGTAGATAATAAGTAAATAGGTGAACAAGTGGATGGAAGAATGGATGGATAAATAACCAGGCAGCCTGAGGGGCTTTTACCTGTCTAATTGTGAAAACAGTAGATAAAGGAGAGATGGAAAGAGTATGCACTGAATGGGAAGGGATGAAAGGAGAAATCAAGAGTGAATAGATAACTGTGGTGTTAATCAGGAAAAGAAGGAAAAAAAGCACACAGAAGAAGTTATCTATAGCTAAAGACCACAAGCACCTTTCAGGTCATGGAACTAGCTGGAAGATGAAAGGGTAAGATTGTTGCCAACTGGTTCAGCAGCTGGCCTTGCTGCATATCAGAAGGTGATGGGCAAGGTTGCAATTCAGGAGAGAGAAACACCTTTGCTGTTTCCCTTCCCTCTTCTGTATTCCAGGGTCTCCTTGTCAAATGAAAAAGGTGAGATCTTCATTCTACTCAGTCCAAGGTTTTGTTTTGTTTTATTGAGATATTCACATAATGTTAAACCAGCCCTTTTCAAGTGTAGAATTTGGTGGTTTTTAGTATACTCAGAGACTTGCGCAAACATCACCACTATCTAATTTCAGCACGTTTTCATCACCCCCAAAAGAAACTCCAAGTCCATTAGCATTTCTTCCCCATTCCTTCCTCTCTTCAAGCAGCTAGCAACCAATATCTACTTAATTTTTTTAGAACAGTTTTAAGTTTACAAAAATTTGACAGGAATATACAGGGATTTCCCATATACCTCCTGTCCCCATACATGCAGAGTCTCCCACATTATCAACACTGCTCACCAGAATGGAACATTGTCCACCAAGGATACATCATGACACATCATGATGCTGACATATCATGATCACTCCCAGTCTATAGTTTACATTAGGATTCTCTCTCGGTGTTACACATTCTGTGGATTTGGACAAGTGTATAATAACATGTATCCATCATTTCCACATCATACAGAATATTTTTGTTTCTCTAAAAATCCTCTGTGCTCTGCCTATTCATCCACTCCACTTGCATCATCCAATACACACTATCTATCTACTTTCTCTCTCTATAGATTTGCCTATACTGGGGATTTCACATAAATAGAATCAAACATAAGGCATTTTGTATCTGGCTTCTTTCACTTAGCATAATGTGCTTTTCCTTTTCTTTAATTAATAAATTTTATTTTTTAGAGTAGTTTCAGTGTATAGAAAAGGTTAGCAGAAAATAGAGAATTCTTGGACCTTCTTTCCCCATTCCTCAGTTTCCCCTTACTTTTTTTTTTTTTTTTTTTTACCATCTTAACCATTGTTAAATGTACAGTTCAATAAAGTCAACTATTTCCAAGTGTTTTTAAAAAGGCTAGGTGGAGAGTAGTAGTTTAAGCCAAGGAGAAAAAGTTGTGCCCTCCCTGAAACTGAGAGCTCATGGCCTTTAATAAGACTCTCATTTCTTATTACCAAGTAGCACCCCAGAGGCAGCTACACCGCCCCTCACCAAGCTCCATGGAAGGTCTGAGGAGCAGTGGTGACTCTCCAAGAATGTGGATGTCCCTCCCTGACCTTGTAGCATTGATTTGTTCTCCTGTGCTTTAGTAAATATTTTAAGGCATTGAATTGGATTTTAAATATCAGAGGCTTATTTTTATCCTGAATAAAGCTTAACTGAATTAATATTAAAAGCACTAATAGATGTGACTTTAAATACTTGTTGAGTAAGTCTTCCTAAAACTATTTAAATTGTTTATTTGTAATATATCTCTTTGAGCACAGAGGCCACCTGATCTGGAACATTGATATTGATATTGATGTAATATCTGGAATATTGATAATATTCTTAAACATTGGAGACTTTTGCACACATGGAAGGTAACTTAGGAATAATTTTCATAGGACTGGATTACGTTTCAATGAGTACCTATGAAAGGATAAATGGGAAAATATAAGGACATAATAAGATGTTCTTTGCATTTTTAGTTTGTCTGCATCTAGTAGAAAAAAACCCTGGATTGGAATAATAATTGCAACCATTTGCTGAGTGATTAGCATATACCAGGTTAAGCATTTTTACATGTGTTTTCTCTTTTGAAACTCACATTAGTCTTACAAGTTAGATGCTATTATCCTTTTTAATTGAGATATATTTGACATATAACATGTAATTTTAAGGTGCACAGCATATTGGTTTGATACATTTATTTAAAATATAATTGGTACTATATCATTAGTTAACACCTCTGTCACATGACATAACTATCATTTCTTCTTATTGTGAGAATAATGAAGGTTCTGGTCTCTTACTAAGTTTAATATTTATGATACACTTTTGTTGTCTTTCATCACTGTACTGTGTATTAGACCCCCAAGACTTATTTATATTCTAATTACAAGTATGTGCCCTTAACAACATCTCTTTAGGAAGACAAGAACTTTTGCGAGTGAACAAGTGTTCAAGCACTCTGCTGGCATGCAAGTTGGATTAAGTAAATTCTCATCCTGATTATCGGCTTAATATAGCTGGGCCTCATTTTCCACATCTGTAAAGTGGGGCTATTCCATATGCCATGATGCCTGTGGTTGCCTTGGAAACGTGCTGACCCATCCCATGGGGAACATGGTTGACTAACAGCCCCTAGCTACCACCTTGTGAGCCTGAGGCTACACTTATACCAGGCTGCTTCCAGCCAATGACTAAACATGGGAGGGGTATCCATGCTGGCTCAATTTGGGCTTCCTCTGCTGGGCAGGTTTTGCTCAGGGATTCCCCATCAGCTGGGTAAGAGTTCCTCAGAATTGTGCTGTAGTCCAAGCCTCTCCCTACCCAATTCTTTCTTCCCTACCTCCTTCCCGGTGTTGGACCTACATCATGATCTGAAGCCTCTCCAAACCTACTCCTGCCCACATCCCATTTATCTTTCACAGAAATATTCCTCAATAATTCCTTTGCAGAGCTAATCCAGTCTTGGTATCTGCAACTCAGAAGACCAAATTCCAACCTGGGTGGGAGGGTCAGGAAAATATTTCAAAGAGTCCAGAAATCCCGTGTTCAATAAGCAATGTCTTTAGACACTATGAATTCTAGGTCTCACATTTGTATAAATTACTACTCTCCAAATGAGTATAGGTGATAAATACAATGTAGAGTCGCATAAGAGCATTATTGAATTTACAGCTACTTTTGTCACTATCATGTTTTCAACCAGCGAATTTTAAAAGAAAGATAACAAAGGTCTTCATGCTTGAAAATATTGAAAACCACTATGCTGAATGCTCACTCAGGGCCTCTCAGGTCTGACATCCTTTGATTCCTGGCAGTGGCTTTGATACCGATACAGCATAGTGGTTGCAGAAAAGGGCTAAGAATGTGGGCTTTGGCACCAGATGGATGTGGATGTGGATATGAATCCTTACTCTGTTTCTCACTAGCTGTGTAAGCTCAGGCAAATTGCATAACTTCTCAAAGTCTTTATTTCTTCATCTTAAAATGAAGATCTTAATGGTGACTTCTGTATGGTATGGTTGTAAGGGTTAAATGAGAAAAATCAATGTAAAATACTTGGCCTGGCTTAGAGTAAGTGCTTCATAAAAGTCCAATGGAATTATCATCATTAATTATTCCTAGTTTCATTTTGTATATTCATCTTCGCTTCCAACCAAAAGATTGTTTATGGTGTATTTCATAGTCTTTATCTCTTACTTCATTAGAACAGTAGATAGTATTTCTTATCTTCCTAGATTACATGGTTCATCCTTCCAAAGAAATTGCATCTCATGTTGAATATACCCCCACTCCATGAGCTTAGACCTTTATAACCAATTGAGCTTTCATTTAATCATCTGGAATAGTCTGGACCTTTGTGTTTTCCTCTCATGCGGTTTCCCTTCACAGCCAATTTGTCTTTAATGCTCAGACTGGGCCATAATAGTAACATGGAGAATTGAGGAAATCTATCATTCACACAACCCCATCTCAAATAGATGACAATTTTAGGCAGATGCAGGGATTTGAGGTTTGGGAACAGGGCAGCTTTTGGAATAATATAAATAATTGCTTATCTGAGTGCTGATTTTACAGTTGACAGCAAAATGTCATCTGGGGTGGCTCATTAGTGGGACAGGTGCACTGGCAGCTGTTCTAATTAATGTGTTAGGAATCCCCATTCTTGATTTCTATTAAGGATTAGAGAAAAGCTTTGCTATCTACCTGATTAAACAAAAAGATTGACTGGGCTAAGGAAGTGTAACCACTAGGAATGTTGTTAGCTGAAGGTAATAAAATACATGACTTCAGTGGCTTACACAAACAAGAGTTTATTTTTCTCATGTAAAACAGTCAGGGAGAAGATAGTTGCTTTTGTTGGTTTATCAGCTCAACAATGTCTATGTGTATCTCTCTGAGATTCTCCTGGCTTTTCCTTCATTATCTCAAAATGGTTTTAAGAATTTCAGTCATCATACTCACAAGTAAGGCAAGAAGAAGGAGAAAGGAGAGGGGAATGAGCACGTCCAGCAGATGCCCAGGAGATCATCAGGATGAGCAAACCCCTGCTTCCAGTCTCACTGGTTAGGACTGTGCATGTGGCCACTGCCTACCTGCAAAAGAAGCTGGGAAATGCAGTATTTAGCTGGGCACCTTGTTATCTTTTTATACAATCAAGATCTTATTAGTAAAGAAAAATGAAGCAAGTATATTGTAGAGGGCTACTGACTCAATCTGCTCTCAGAGGCAAGTCTAAGAATGTTATTGGTGTTTATGTCTTGAATCCACCTTGTTTTCTTTGTGGGAAGAATGACAAAAGTAAGAAATGCTGTAGTGACTATACTGGAGATCAAAAAAGATCACAACAAATGTCAAAGAAGTGTCCACCACATTGTATTTAAACTTGCACTAAACTGAGAAATCTTTGTGGTAATACTTATCATGTTTTTAGTAATGAAGAAATGTTTGCTGTAACAATGTCATGGAAATATGATTTATTGCAATTTCAGAATATAACAGAGATTCCTATGAAATTGTATTGATTTCTCTGAAACAACAAGATATATTTAGGGGAAATTACATTCTGAAATCTGTTTGAGAGGCAGATGTAATTCACTGGAATTAGTTGTCCCCAAATTCACAATTTAATTTTAAGCTACAAAAAGGATTCAAACTACCTCAGGAGCTTAAGCAGAATATAAATAGATCTTAGAGTCCTGAGGTGTGCAATATAAAATAGGCCATGCCTCAGGAGTTTCTTATGAAGATGTCTGCAACATGAACTTTTGGACCCTGATTCTGCAAAAATTACCCATCATCAGAAATAGGTAAAAGTGCGAAAGGTGGGCAAGTACCTATCTAAGCTCTTACTCATTTGTATGATATTCAGCTGCCTTTGTTAGAAATTATAATGGATATATATAGTTTTCATTTATATTTTAAATATTACTTAAAATTAATTATATATTTGTCATGGGTAAAATCAACACAACTATTTGACTTGTAGCATATATTTACATTACTTAAATAATTATCCTCTTCCCTGACATCTTTATTCTAACATCTTTAAATCATTTAGGCTTCATATATTCCTGTAAAATATTAGTGATGTTTTCAAATTATGTTCCTCATGGAAAATTTGAAAATTACAGAAAAGTGAAAAAGAAAACCTCATATTATTTAAGACACATTCATATGTGTTTATTTGTTTCAACCCTTAATGACCACTTGGTGCAGTGCTCAGGACATCCAAGACATACTCAAGATATATGGTGATGTTATATTCCTGAAACATATCAATAAAATCATGTTCCAACAACGTACCAATTAATGCATTTTGTGAGAGCAGTCAGTTTATAGGCCAATTTGACATTGGGAATGAGATTGGGAAGGGCAGACAAAAAGAGGCAGCTGGAAGTATTTTATCATTTATCACACTATAAGTAGACCTGCTAACTAATTAATTTAATGTATGTTAATACATATAACCAGAAAAGTTAAGTGACATAACGGGACACAGAGACAAAGAACTAGATAGAACCTAGAACTAGGAATTGAACCTGGGCTTTATTATCCTTCCACTAATGAGTTCTCTCACTAAAACTGGATGTTCAGATCATGCAAGTGAACTGTCAGTCTATTCAGCTACAAAGTCCCCTTTTTATATTTTCATATTTTGTATGTGCTTGAAGATATGTTGAGGAGATAGAACTATTTTAATATAAAGGTCTTATTTTTTGCTCTGCTTTCCTCTCTCCTCTCTCCTCCCTATTTCCCTTCCTTCTTCCTTCCTGCCAGGTGAGGGACCAGGAGATTTAATGCAGACAACTGGAAATCAGACAGATCTGAATTTGAATCCTGGGTCTGCCCCTTGCTAATATGGGACTTTAGGCAGCTTGTTTAAACTATCTATGCCTCAGTTTCTTCACCTATAAAATTGATGTACATGTACTTGCCTTTCAGTTATAGTATTATTTAGTGCCTAATGGTCCAATTAGCCTTGGTTCTACTTCAGTAACAACTCAAGTTTATTTCTTACTCAAGCAAAGTCTGCTGTGGATCTGGGTGACTTGAGGCTCAGCATTCCACATTACCTAAATGTTATGGCACTTTCATATTAACATATTCTTGTATAATCACCATAGGAATTAATACTTTAGCCTAGAAGTAACATGTATCATTTCTTCTCACATTTCTTTTTAAACTAATAAACAGTTTCACAGAAATACCTGATTTCAACAAGCTAAAAAAATGCAGTGCTTCTGTATATGTAGGATGGAAAAACTAGAAATGTTGGTAGGCACCACGTATATCTACCCCAATCTGCTTTCCTCATCACCAAGTTTGCAGTGTGCTGTTTTCTGCACAGAGAATCCATTCATCCTTCCTCAAGGAAACAACCCATTATTTCCATCTCTCTGAGTCCAGGATGAAGCATACCTCAAATCTAAATTTTGCTTCTCCTAATCCAGAGTCCTATAATATAAAGTTCTTGAAGTGTCTAGTGCCTGGAACAGAGCAAAGTCATTACAAATAGTAATCAGGAATAGTAGGTTGACAACAGTAGCAATAGCAATATCTTTCCAATCATGTTATAACATAGCCACACCTTTATCATCAGAATATTTTTATAGCTCAAGACACCCATTGTTTTGGGAGCTAAATACCAAGTCCCCTTGTTAGAGAATTCTTAGGGAATTCACCTCTTCTCATCTTAGTCCATGTGATTTAGATGGGACTGCTCCAGCCCTTCTACCACTAAGGTTGGGCACATGACAAAGGCCTAAAGAATCAATTTATTCCTATCTTACTGGACACTGAGATAGGTTCGCTGAGACAGGTTCTTGACTTAACTTGGTCCAGAGATACTCCCTCCTAAAACTTCCACTGGAAAGGGGTGGAAACCCTCACTTTTTTTCTTAGAGTGTTGAGAGGTTAAGATGAAAGTCTGTATCTGCTGAAGGTCATCTTGTGACCAAAGCAAGAGCCTTCAAGAAATGAAATTAATAAAGAAGGAATGCCAAGAAGTGGTGAGAATGAGTTCTGCTGGTAGCATATGAATCCCTGGATTCAACCACTGTCGATTCTCTGGTATTTTCAATAACTTGAACCAGTAATTTCTCCTTTTGGTTAGCTTGGATTGATTTGTGTTACTTATAGTGGTATATTGCAAAAATGGCCACAAATTCTTCACCTCCTTGTATTCATACCCACTTGCCATACAACTTTCAGGGCTTTTCCACACTGACTCTGGATCTAGTCAGCTGATTTGCTTTGGACAAAAGATGCCCACAAACATGATACAGAAGAGGTTTGAAAACCATGTGTGCATTAGAGTTTTTCCCTCTCTTGATTCTCTTTAGACCCCTCATCACTGCAGCTGTGTGAATAAGTGCAGGTCATCTCCTTGAGGAATACTGAGAGATCCTGAAATAGAGAAGACTTGTCTTAGCTTTTAGCTATCTTAGACTAACCAACCCAGCCAATCTATTAACTAACCACAGACACATGACATGAAAAAGCCCAGTAGAGATCAGCCAAGCTTTGTTCATACCCGAAAAACTTCCCAGCTGTATCATGAGCCAAATAAATGATTGTTATTTTAAATTAATAAAATTTTGGATGGTTTGTTATGCAGCAAAAGCTGATTGATACATTTGCCAACAAAAGGGTGCTATTTGCTGCAACCATGTTATGATAACTCTTTTATATCTTATCTTGCTATTTTTATTTATTTTAATTTAAAAAATTTATTTATTTATTTTGAGAGAGAGAACACAAGCAGTGGTGGGGCAGAGAGAAAGGAAGAGAGCAAATCCCACACAGGCTCTATTCTATCAGTACAGAGCCTGATGCTGATCTCACGAACCATGAGATCTCACGAACCATGAGATCATGACCTGAGCCAAAATCAAGAATCAGATGCTTAACCAACTGAGCCACCCAGGTGCCCCTTGTCTTGCTCTTTTTAAAACATACCAATTTTGTGATAGTTTAATGATCATGTAAGTAGGTGCTCAATAACTATTCCCTAAATAAACACTTGAAATTAATAGGGGAACTTAAAAGACAATGTTTTCACCCACAGAATTGATTCCAGTGCTGACTGTTTTAGGATTCTGGGAAGAACTATGGAGATGTTGAGTATCTTTTCATGCACTTATTGACTATTTACAACCTTCTTTTGGGAAGTGTCTGTTCAAATAGTTTGCTAGTTTTTTGGGGGGGAGGGTCATGGGGAATAGTTCATCTTATTATTGAGTTGTACAAATTCATTATATATTCTAGATACAAGTCCTCTATTAGATACAAATATTGTGAATGTTTTTCCCCCCAATCTGGAGCTTGCCTTTTTGTTTTCTTAATGATGTTTTTTGAACAGAAGATTTTATAATTTTAAGTCTAATTCATCAATATTTTAAATGGTTTATGATTTTTAATTTTCATTTTAGGAATTTTTACTTAACTCAGGATCACAAAGATTTTTTTATTTACTTTTTACTGGAAATTCTTACTGTTTTAGCTTTTTACATTTAAGGCTGTGATCCATTTCAAATTAAATTTATATTTGGTGTGAGATAAAGGTCAAGGTTCATCCTTCTTCCTCCCTCTCTCCTTCCTGCTCCCCCTCTCTTCTTCTCTTCCTTCCTTCTTTCCTTTCTTTGCATATGAATGTCCAATTATTCCAGAACCCTTTGTTGACAAGACTATCCTTTCCTCATTGAATTACCTTGGCATCTTTGTTGAAAATCAATTGGCCATATAAATGTGTATCTATTTCTGGATGCTTTATTCTGTCCCATTGATCTATAATGTCTATGCTTATGCCAATACTACACTGTCTTGATTCTGTAGGTTTAGAGTAAGTCTTGAATCAGGTAGTGTAATCCTCCAGAATGGCGTCTCTCTTTTAAAATTGTTTTGGCTTTCTATTTTCATATAAACTTTAGAATTAGCTTATTAACCTTTTCCTGCGGAAGTTTTCATATGGATTACATTTAATCTATAGTTCAGTTTGGGGAGGATTGACAACTCAACAATACTGAATCTCCCAATTCACAAACATAATATTTTCATCCATCTATTTAGGTCTTCTTTACTTTCCTTCAGCAATGTTTTCTAATTTTAAGAATACAGACTTTTCGCAATTTTCATTAAATTTATTCTTAAGTATTTTTTATGCTATTGTAAATGGAACTTTAAAAAATATTTCTGGTATTAGAAATAGAAAAGCTTTTATTCAGTTTTGGTAATTTGTGTCTCTAAAATAATTTGTCCTTTTCATTTAAGTTGTCAAATTTATTGGCATGAAGTTATCATAATATTGTTTATTTTTTTAATATCTATAAAATCTATAGTATTGGCCCTTGTTTCATTTCTAATATTGATGATTTGTGTCTTCTCCCATTTTTTCTTGACCAGTTTAGCTGGATGGTTTCTATTAATCTTTTCAAAGAAACAGCTCTTTGTTTTATTGACTTTCTTTACTGCTTTTATGGTTTCAATCAGTTTGGTTGCAACTGTTATGTCTGTTGTTTTTTCCCTTCTACTTGCTTTGGGCTTAATTTATTCTTTTTTTGTAGTATATTTAGATGGAAACTTAGATCATTGATCACTTTCTTATTTTCCGATATAAGCATTCAAAGCTATAAATTTCCCTTTAAGTGCTAATTTAGTGTACCCCACAAATTTTGATATGCTTTTTTCTGATTTTGATCCAGTTCAAATTATTTTCTACTTTTGCTTATTTGTTCTTTGATCTATGGGTTATTTAGAAGTGTATGTTTTGTTTCCAAGTATTTTAAGATTTTCCAGGTATCTATCTACTATTGACTTCTAATTTAATTCTGCTATAATGGGGCACACACTCTATAGGAGTCAATCATTTTAAATTTGTTGAGACTTGTTCATAGCACAGGTATGGTTTATTTCAGTGATTCTTTCATATGCAATTGAAAAGTATGCACTCTACTATTGTTCAGTGAAATGTTTTATAAATGCTGCTTATGTAAAATTGATGCATAATGTTTTTCAAATCTATAGCCTTACTAAAATTATTTTGTTCTACTTGTTTTATCAGTTACTGAGAGAATGTTAAAATAGCCAACTATAATTGTGAATTTGTTAATATATGTTTTTAGTTCTGTCACTTTTTTGCTTCATCTATTTTGAAGCTTTGTTATTAGGTCCACGAATATTTAGAACTGCTGTGTTCTTTTGATGAATTAATCAATTTAATAGGAAATATGCATCTTTATTATTGGCAATATTTCTTGTTTAAAGTTTACTAATTTGATGTTGATATACCACTTCTAGCTCCTTATTAGTAGTGTTTTCATATTATATTTTTCTCACTCTTTTAACCTATCTGTGTCTATATTTAAAGCACATTTCTTGTAAATAGTATATAGTTGGGTCTTTTTTGTTTAATCTAAAAGTCTCTTCCCTTTAAGTGGCATATATAACATTTATATTTAACATAATTATTTTTATTGTGTGTTTAATTCTACTTTCTTGCTATTTGTTTTATTTGTCCAACCTGTTTTTTATTCCTCTCTTCTTTTCATGTCCTCTTTGGGATTAATTGAGGGTTTTTTTTTTTTCACTTTATTTCCACTATTGGTTTATTAGCTATCACTCTTTGTTATACTTTATGTTTTAGGATTAGAGCAGGCTTCCTTAACTCATCATATATTAGTATGGATTAATAACATGCCTCTTCACATATAATAGAAGAATCTTTTAATTCTATATGTTCTACTTATCACCTTTTATTCTCTTTTCTATTATATAGTTTATATCTATAAATTTTATAAAACCTACAATATATTGCTATTACTCTTTAGTTATCTTAGTTATAGTTAAGAAAATATATCTTCATTCTTAAATAAATTACCACATGACTAGTTGAATGCCATGCGTTGATTTGCTTAAATCTGGTTAACTGAATTGATCATTGTCCGTGGGGGATGGATTTGTCTTTAGACCACTCAGCCCATAGAAACACTAAACTGGACACTTTTTCTGAAGAACATAGGGTTTTAGAGAAGAAACAGAAACATGAAGAAACAGATTTTGTTCTGTTTTAAAGGGGAAAGGAAATAACTGATGTGGTCTAGGTAACCAGCAATGGCCACTAGCTCAAGTTATTTCCTTACTGATTTTTAATGGCCATTACTTTAAGTGGCTCTAATTCAGTAGAAACTCACACATACACAATCTAAGAAGGACCAGTTCTGTATGATTTGATTTATTAGGTTTCACTTTTATGGTTTAATATCATTATTATATAACACACACGTCAGTACATTGTTATGTGGGTTGTAATTAATTTTATGGATGGGAGGGGCATAATTTCTCTGTTTTGCCTAGCACTCCTGGGAATCTATGACATATAGGACAAGTATCTTACCATAAAGTTATATCAAGAACATTGATTAACAGAAAATATTCAAATGGAATTTTTGAAAATTGGTTTATGTAAATCTATCAGATCATTAGGCTAAAAAAGAATCACATTATTATATCAAAAAATGAAGAAAAAGTATTTGATAAATCCATCACCTATTTATATAAAAGCTCTCAGTAAATTAGAAATAGAGAGTAACTATCTCAACTTAATAAAGATTATCTATAAAAACCTACAGCTACTATCACACTGGTGAGAAACTCAAAGCCTTCCCATTAAGATCAGATACAAGACAAGTATGTCTCTCTCACCATTCCTTTTCAACATCATTTTGGAAGTTCTAACTAATGCAAGAAAAGGAAACAAAAGGTATACAGATTGGGAAAGAAGAAATAAAACTGTCTTTGTTTGCAGATGACATGATCAACTACATAGAAAATCCAGGGGCACCTGGGTGGCTCAGTCAGTTAAGCATCTGACTCTTGGTCCCAGCTCAGGTCTTGATCTCAGGGTCATGAGTTCAAGCCGTGCACTGCTCTCTGTGCTGGGCATAAGACTACTTAAAAAAAAAAAAAAAAAGAAAATCCGAAAGATGACAACCACTCCCCTCCACCCCCAGCATAAAACAAAAACAAAACAAAACAAAACACCCAAAACTCTCCTGGAATTAATAAGTGATTGTAGCAAGGTTGTAGGATACAAGGTTAATACACAAAAACCAATCATTTCTTATACACCAACAATGAACAAATAGAATTTGAAATTAGAAACACAAATACCAATTACATTAGCACTTCCCCAAAATGAAATACTCAAGTTTAAATATGCAAATGTGTATAAAATCTATGTGAGAAAAATTGTAAGGCTGATGAACAAATTCAAAGAAATAAACGAAGGCTCTTCCATGATCATGGGTAGGAAGATGCAATACTATCAAGATGTCAATTTTCCCTAGCAAGTTTTTTTGTGAATATTGACAAACTGATTCTAAAGTTTGTATGGAGAGGTAAAAGATCCAGAATGGCCAACACAATATTAAAGAAGAACAAAGTTGGAGATTAACACAACTTGACTTTAAGACTTACTATAAAGCTATAGTAATCAAGAAAGTCGTATGATGAAAAAATAGGCAAATAGATCAATAAGATAGAACAGAGAGCCTAGAAATAGACTCAACTGATCCTTGACAAAGGAACAAAGGTAATACAGTGGAGCAAAAATAGTCTCTTCCACAGATGGTGCTGAACAACGGGTCACCTACACACGAAAACAAAACAATAAAGCTAAACACAGATCTTACAGATTTCACAAAAATTAACTAAAATTTACCACAGACCTAAATGTAAAATGCAAAATTATAAAACTCCTAGAAGGTAACCAAGGAGAAAACCTAGATAACCTTGGGTATGGTGATGACTTTTTTAGATACAACACTGAAGACATGATCCATGAAAGAAAGAACAGATGAGCTGGTGTTCATTAAAATTGAAAACTTCTGCTCTGTGAGGGCATCTGGGTGGCTCAGTCGGTTAAGTGTCAGACTTCGGCTCAGGCCATGATCTCACAGTTCCTGAGTTCTAGCCCTGCATCAGGCTCTGTGCTGACAGCTCAGAGCCTAGAGCCTGCTTTGGATTCTGTGTCTCCCTTTCCCTCTCTCTCTCTGCCCTTCCTCTGCTTACTCTCTTTCCTCTCTCTCTTTCAAGAATAAAGAAACATTAGAGGCGCCTGGGTGGCTTAGTCGGTTAAGCGTCCGACTTTCGCTTAGGTCGTGATCTCACGGTTAGTGGGTTCGAGCCCTGCGTCAGGCTCTGTGCTGACTGCCAGCTCAGAGCCTGGAGCCTATTTCGGAGTCCGTGTCTCCCTCCCTCTCTCTCTCTCTCTCTCTCCTAGAAATAAATAAAAATATTTAAAAAAAAAAAGAATAAAGAAACATTAAAAAAAAAAGAGAGAGAGACTGAGAGAGAGAGAATGGAAAGAAAACCACAGGCTGGAAGAAAATGATTGCAAAAGACACGTTGATAAAAGGCTGTTACCAAAAAATATACAGAAAATTTTTAAAACTCAGTAATAAGAGAGGAACCTGAGTGGCTCAATTGGTTGATTGACTTTGGCTTAGGTTATGAACTCACGGTTTGTGTGTTCGAGTCCCACACTGGGCTTTCCACTGTCAGCGCAGAGCCCACTTCAGATCTTCTGTCTCCCCCTCCCCCTCTCAAAAATAAATAAACATTAAAAGAATAAAAAGTTCTTTAAAAAGTTCAACAATAAGAAAACAAACAACCTCATTTAAAAAAATGGGCCAATGACCTTAACAGATATGTTACTAAAGAAGATATACTGATGACAAATAAGCATATGAAATGGTACTTCATATTATATGCCATTAGGGAAATGCAAATTAAAACAACCATGAGAAACCACTATATACCATGGCCCAAATCCAGAAAACTAACTGCACCAAATGCTTGAGAGGATTTATGGAGCAACTGGAGCGCATTCATTTCTGGTGGGGCTGTAAAATGGTATAGCCACTTCGGAAAACAATTTGACTATTTCTTATAAAACCAAACATACTTTTATTATACAATCCTTGGTATTTACCCAAAGGAGTTGAAAACTCATGTCCACACAAAAACCTGCACATGGATGTTTATAGCAGCTTTATTCATGATTGCTAAAATTTGGACGCAATCAGGATGTCCTTCAGTAGTTGAATAGATAAACAGTAATGTACCTAAACGCTGGACTATTATTCAGCACTAAAAGGAAATGAGCTATCAAGCCATGAAAAAACATGGAGGAAACTCAAATGCATTTTACTGCATTAAGTGAAAGCCAATCTGAAAAGGCTACACATGGTATAATCCCAACTATATAACATTCTGGACAAAGCAAAACTATGGAGACAATCAAAACATCAGTGGTTGCCAGGAATTGGGGGGAGGGATGAACAGGCAGAGCATAAAGGGTTTTTAGGGCAGTGAAAATACTCTGCATGATATCACATTGATGAATACATGTCATTGTACACTTGTCCAAACCCATAGAATGTACAATACCAAGAGACCCTAATGTAAACTATGGACTATGAATGACTATGATATGTCAATGTATGTTCATCAGTTGTACCAACGGTACCACTCTGGTGGAGAATGTTGGTAATGGGGGAGGTTATGCATGAGTAAAGGTATGGGTATATGGGAAATCTGTGTAACTTCCCTTAGTTTTGCTGTGAACCTAAAACTGCTCTAAAAAAATAAAGTCTTAGTAAAAAAAGAATGGAATTCCCTTTCTTTCTTCTTTCTTTGTTTTTCCCTTCCTTTCCCTTCCCTTCCCTTCCCTTTCCTTTCCTTTCTTCCCTTCCCTTCCCTTCCCTTCCCTTCCCTTCCCTTCCCTTCCCTTCCCTTCCCTTCCCTTCCCTTCCCTTCCCTTCCCTTCCCTTCCCTTCCCTTCCCTTCCCTTTCCTTTCCTTTCCTTTCCTTTCCTTTCCTTTCCTTTCCTTTCCTTTCCTTTCCTGGCCAATCCTCTCCCCCACCCCAACCAAAAGCAAAATGAATGAAAAATGTTCCATTCTAAAGTGAGATGTTATTTTTCTCATCCTTGCAGACAAGGTGGTCAAACCCAGGTGTTACAACCCGTAGCCCTACATTCACCTTAAAAATATAGTATTGCAAATAAGAAGGGTGAACTACCAGAGTCTTGAGGGCTAGAGATGAAGCACAAGCAGCTAGCCAGAGGAGAAGATTGCCTGTGTCCTGAGAAGTTTAGATGGATATTCCCAGAAGGGAAATTTCTGAGGAACCTACAAAAGTCCCCATGAGAGACAGAAAGGTCTAACTTGACATGAAAGGCTATTGTGACTCAGTAGTAGCACTCTGGACTTTGGGTTGTTTCACCAAATGGCGAAGCCTTAGTTCAAGTCAGTGAATGGAGAACTGGGGAGATCTTTCATTTAACATATTCTTTTCACTTAAGAACTCTACTGCCACTATTGTTTAAATCTTCTGTGGGTTTTGTTTACTTTTCATTTCTTGGTCTGATTTTCTGCAGTGGAGGCAGATATTTTCCTCCCTAATGACCATATTCTTCTCACATGAAATTTATTCTCTGTAGACAGCTAGCAAAATCCATTCAGCATTTCTCTTGGTTATGAGTTTACATATTTTGATTGGGTTGATGTTATTTTAAGCCACCTTTCCCCATACATGTTGTATCAAACAGATATTTAAAATATCTCTTACTAACAAGTGTACATGTCTCCTCAAAATATCAGTTTCTTATGTGCATTCTGATAATCCCATTCTGTTCACCTTTACTTCTCTCAGTAAGGAATTAGAAATTTAAATATGTTTTAGTGAGGTCTAGTTTGCTCTTTTGAGTGATTTAGAAGTTCAGTGACTTTGATGTCTAGGGTGAGAAGGTGGGAAACAGGACAGATATGCAGCCAGGACACACAATACCAGTCATAAAGTATTAAAATACCTCCATACTTGGTTGGTAATAAATAGGCATTGCCTCAAGAACCCCATTGCCTGACACTTTGGTTCTTGTAGAATTTTCCCAGCAGCTAAAGGGTTAAGCCTGGCAAGCCTGGGGTCCCTGTTTGATTGGTGGTGCCTGGTGCAGTACTGTCTGTTTAATTATTATGAAAAGCACCCCTTGGTGAAAGGGATGGAAAAGGATTTGCTACTTGATTGGCATTGCTAAGGTAATCCTAAAAAAATGGACATAATAATCATAGGGATTAACATCTACTGATAACTGTTCTAAAGGTTTTATATGTATTAGCTTACTGAACACCCTCAACAATCCTGTGCTGTAGCTAATATTATTACCTGCAGTTTGAAGATGAGGAACTGAGACCCAGGTTATATTATTTCCCCACAGTCACGTAGTTAATATGTGGTGGAATTTGGAATTTGAACTCAGGCTGATCCCAGAACCAGTGCTTTTTTTTTTTAATTTTAATTTTTTAAGTCTACTCCTGGCTCTGACTGACCTTCTCTGAGGCTCTAAGTAATAAGCATTTATTGGACTTCTGCCAACAGAGTACTGTGTACAATACCATGGGTGAAATAAAGAAAAATAAGACCTAAATGCTATCTTTTCATAGTTCATCATCTTGTGAATTTGGTAAATCCCTTTTCTCCTGATGTGGACAACATAAGTCCTATACAATCCCTTTCCATGTCAGAGGGACCATTTGATGAACAAACTCTAGGGGAAATATTGAGTGTATAGGATTCTAATTTAATGGTGTTCACTGAAGGTCAGAAAAGTAATGTTTTCATAAGTTTCTTTCTGGGACATGAGAAATAGACATTTCCCATTTAAGGTAGACACCTTGGCTTTTCCATTGAGATGGAAGTTTGTGGTAATGTTTTTCATAAATATGAATTTAGAATAAGGTAGACCAACCTGCTCCCCAACCAAAAGGATCTGAATATAAAGCATTCTTACCTGTACAGCTATTGCAACATTCAGAATTTTAGGATTAGATGTGTGTGTCTGTTCTCAGAAAAAAAATTATGTCACTTGTATAGCAACATTAAGCATTCTTAAGGTAAATGTGATTGGATCCTATGATAAATCTCCTCTGTATTCATGCATGGGATTTGATTAAAAAAAAAAAAGGCAGTGTCCTCTAAAAAGCAAATTCTATCTTATCATATATTCAGTTAAGTTACTATGACAATAATTAGTGTGATATGTTTATGAAAGGGCATTCATACAAGGACAGAATGTGTGAAGCTGACTCCAAACACATATTACCGGCAAAAGTTTTTCTGTTATAAATTGAAGAGAGATTTTTCATGACACTTGAGAAATGGAGACCAGGAAGCCAGAAATAAAATAATCTACTCTCTTCTCTGAGATAAGAACTTACTGTTCATGTTTACTTCTGCAGGGTGATTCAACTGGCTGGCCTTAATGTAGTTAGGAAGACCTCACTTAGCCTCTTCTCAACTGTTACACTTTTCAGTGCAACTTTCCAATTTTTTCTTAAGGAAAAATAGTATAAATAAAATAATATTTTAATCAGAAGAGTTAGAAAGAAAGATAATCAGATGGTTTATGTATATTCAACAATATTTGGGAATAGGATTTCATGAGCTCTGTAACCTGGTTTCAAATCTTAGGTCTATCCCTTACTAACCATTAATTAGTCATTCAGTGACTCAGTTTCCCTAACTATCAAATGGTCAATAGTATCTATTTTGTTATCTTGATAATGATTAAGACTATATGTATTATAATATATAAATATATAGGACTTAACATATATATTTAAATATATATTAAAAATGAATATAATGCATATATGTAATTAACTGTAACCTATGTAAATAAGTGTACCATTCATTGTTATAAATCTGCCAAATTTTATTTATTTATTTATTTATTTATTTAATATTTTATTTATTTCTGAGAGAGAGAGACAGCATGAGCGGGGAGGGTCAGAGAGAGAGAGGGAGACACAGAATCTGAAGACTGGCTCCAGTCTTCACACGGGGCTCGAACCCATGAACCGTGAGATCATGACCTGAGCAGAAGTTGGACCCTTAACTGACTGAGCCACCCACGCACCCCTAAATCTGCCAAATTTTAGAGAAATGTGTTGTAAAGATTCATTTAAAGTCCTAAAACATGAACTTGATATGTTTCTTTGACATGTTATTGGGTTTTTGTTTTTGTTTTGTTTCAGGAAAATAGTCTTGGGAATTTTACATTTCCATTTGAAACCCCCAGATTTGGGATGCCTGGGTGGCTCAGTCGGTTAAGTGTCTGACGACTTTGGCTGAGGTCATGGTCTCATGGCTTGTGAGTTTGAGACCTACATCTGGCTCCATTCTGACAGTTCAGAACCTGAAGCCTGCTTTGGATTCTGTGTCTTTCTCTCTCTCTGCTCCTCCCCTGTTTGCACTCTGTCTCTCTTAAAAATAAAAAAACATTAAAAAACATTTTAATAAATAAATAAAAACCCCAGATTTAACCATGAAGGGCTAAATGTTTCATATAATTTAAATTTATTTAATTTTGGAATTTTGAAAAACAAAGATTGGCATTTCATTTTAGCTATATATATTTTTTTCAGGTGTAGAAAATTAAAGCATGGATCCAAGGGGGGGTATTATTGTTATAGCAAAAGGATCTAATATGTAGCTATAAGTCCTCATTGTTGTAATCAGTTTTCTTTAAAGGATATGTTTTGGATGCAAAATATTTGCTATGCCATGAATTTTTTATCTCTATTGGATCAGGATCTCTAAAAATCTGATGAAAATTATGGATCCTCTCCCCATCCCAGAAAACATGTGCATACATACCCAGTTCTGAATGTAATTTTTGGAGAACTGCTGATCCTCATGAAGCCCACCCATGGACTCTTTCACCAACCTTCTAGGTCCAGGAAGAACTTCAATTATGCCTCAACAGAACAGGCATTGCAGTTCTGACAGAGTTCTCTGGCCCAGCCAAAGTGTGGTAAAAAATAGTTTTGGTGCAAAAGTCTTTCTTGAATGAGGAAAATGATTGAGATCTACAGAATAAACTTATCCACAACTCAGGTCTCCTAAGCACTGATGGTTTCCCAACTACCCTTTCCCCATAATCAAACATTTTTTCCTTCTCACACTAATTGATTCAACTAATATTAATCGAATAGTTAATATGGGCCAATTATAACGTGTTAGGTGTTGTGATACAATGAGATATAAGACATGGCTACTGCTTCCCAGTGGGGAGGTAGATGGATAAATAGACAAATTATAACATAATGTAATAAATGCTCTGATAGAGATGTTAAGTGTTATAGGAATACAGAGGACACATAGAGCTATAAAAGCTTTGATTTGTCAATAGCAGCAATATTTTAAAATGTTCAATTTGTTAAATCTTTGATAATGGACCAGATCCTAAGTCAAGTTGATCATGGGCAAATCAAAACTAAATTACTCTTCGGGGCGCCTGGGTGGCTTAGTCGGTTAAGCGTCCGACTTTCGCTTAGGTCATGATCTCGCGGTTCGTGGGTTCGAGCCCCGCGTCGGGCTCTGTGCTGACTGCCAGCTCGGAGCCTGGAGCCTGTTTCAGTCTGTGACTCCCTCTCTCTCTGTCCCTCCCCTGCTCATGCTGTCTGTCTCTCTCCTAGAAATAAATAAAACATTAAAAAAAAAAGTTAAAAAAAAAAAAACTAAATTACTCTTCACATGCAATAGTTTGAGGAATGAGTATTTGTAGAGGAGTTACTAAAACTATAGAATTAAAATAATTTACTAAAAATGTTAATCACCGAGAGTCAGCCTCCTCCACTGTCAAATGCATTATAATCACATTCAGGAAGTTAATAGTAAGTCAAATAGTTCAAGTTTAGAGCAGAGAACTAGTTTTCCTCAGTCTACCATCTGAAAAAAGCATTTTCCTGGAAAGGTTTAGAATACAACTTTCATCAAGGTTGTGGCAGTTCATATTTTACTCCTGAAAACACTGTGAATGAATAAAACATAAGAAAATTTGAATGACAAGCTTGTCTTCAGGAAATTTTACTGGCAACAACGCAAATCCTGAACCTCATCTTTCAAACGTCATTTCCTTGGTGCAGTCACCTGGGAAGCCAGCAAAGTCAGATTCACTTGCTCCTGGCGGCCAGGTTTCTTTGATAGCCTGGGTTCCATGACAGTATCATAATTCTTTGTTGGCCTTTGTTCCCCTCAAGAATGCGAGGCAGAGAGACCACCCCCTTCTGCTGCAGATGAGGAAACATCAGGCTGCTTAAAGATGTCGGTGTCAACTGACAGCACAGGGCTCTTAGCAAGACAGGTGTATTTGACCATCAGTTCCTCAATGAAGAGGCCCAGTATTTTCAATCTTAATTTTATTGAGGACACTGAATATCTCAAGGACTTGGAGTGGTATTATGTGGGCAGAAGTTCAGGTGGCCTTAAGAGAGGTTAATTAATTAGACACTACATTTTAGTTCCTGCTAATTAGAAAGAGCTGCCAAGAAGAATTAAAGTGTAATTTGTAACTCATTTTGATTGTCCTTCTTCATGACCCTACCTGAGCTTTTAAAATGTGGAGGTAAAGGGAGAGGAAAGCTGGAAGTTAGAAGACAACTTGCACAGAACTGGCACCAGAGGTGGTACAGGCGGACACCAGTGCCCAGCCTCAGGTGCTGAGGAGCTGGGGGGTTGGTACAGGGAGTCTGCTGAGGTTGTGGAGGGGGCCTAGGGCGCATTGGAGGAGGCAGGTCTGCTCTGAAGCCCACCCCCAGGACTAAGACCAGTCTCCTCATCCTAAATCTGGAGCAGACTTTCACATCAATCTAGACTTGGAGAGGATAATTCAGTGTGGGGTCAGGTGAAGTGAGAGGTTGAAGAGACCTGGCAGGAAAAGCCTGTGGGGGGCTCACAGGAGGCAAGTTCAAGGCAGGAGCAGCGTCCAAGACAGAGCCTCAGAGAGCCTCAGGGATCATACTGATCATTCCACCTAACCCCAATTATGGTCCTGTGAGGTGGGCATGGCAGGAACAACGGTTACCACCACTTTACAGATGGGGAAAATGAAGGCTCAGAGAGGGTGGCTCTGGTGGTTAGTTGACCTTGACCGAGCGAGCATGAACTGTCAGATTTAGGCACTCTCACTACTACTAGGGCGCGCCTTGCCCTTCCTCACCCCAGGCTACACCTGCTACAAAGTCTCAGCCTTTCAAGTGTTGGATATTTCATCCCTGAGCCTCCACCACCTGCTGCCGCCTCGCTGACCTCCCAGAAGAGCAGGAGAGTGGAGAGGGCCGCTAGCCTCGTGAGAGCAAAAAGCTGGCAGCTTGGTTAGGCCACGGGCGACCAGGGGCCGCGTCCGCCAGGGCAGGAGCCGGCTGGAAGCTTCCTAAAGAAACGCCCAGTCTTGCGTCCGCCAGATTTCTCTGCCCTCTCGGTGCCTCCACCCGAGTTGGCACAAGCCCAAACGCAGTTAATAGCTTCAACAGCATCGCCCCCCAATTCGCTGGACGCTGGCGTTTTTCAAGGCCGCGACTCTCTGGTGACCAGGCCAGGGGGAGCCCCGGGCGGCGCTCACGAGGCTTGTGAATTTACTCTTGAGACTTGCATACCTTCCGAAGTTCCTGACCCCAAAGGGTAGTTAGGCGGCCTCTCGTTTTTTTTTTTTTTTTTTCCTGTTCTCCCCACGCCCCTTTGCCTCCCATTTTTTTTTATATTTTATTATTATTTTTTTATTTTTTATTTTTTTTATTTTATTTTTTTTACAAATAGTTTATTGTTTTGCCTCCCATTTCTTTTCTTTCTCCTCCCCGTTTGCCAGTGAGCTGATTCCAAGCCGAGAACCCTCAGAACAGAATGGGTGGGCTTCCAGGTAGAGGCAGCTGGGAGGGGAATGGGCCTTTAGTCATTCAACAAATCCTGAGTTCGCGCCCTAATCGAAGCACGAGCAGTTAGAGAGGGATACGACCCTAGACACAGCCTCACGGGGAGACAGACGCACCAGTAAAGATGACGGGATTACGTACTAGGACAGGTCTGGGCTATTGGGGTCAGAAGTCTGTACTTAGCGGTCGAGGACTTCATTAATAAAAATCCACCGGACACAGTTGCCACTCTCTGGGCTTTGGCCTCGGAGGCAAACCTTTCTTGAGACTGTCCCCTAGGCTTGGAATCGCGCCCGAGAGTCACAGGCGGCAGGTCCCACCCCGGACGTCCCCAGGCGTGTTCTCCGGTGGAACCTCCCTAGGAAAAGAGGTAAAGGCTCCAGGTCCGGGAAACTGTGGCGCGATAGGGACTCCCCTGATCCCGCGTTTACCCGCGTCACCCTGCCGCCCCCACCCCGAGGGGCACCCTGCTCGGAGCAGCCCTAGCCGGGTCCTGCCCGACGTCCGCCCGTAGGGGCCGCATCCGCCGCGCGCCCCAGCACCTCCCACCGCCTGCTTCGCTCCTCCTCTCTCCCGGGAGCCAGTCCTCCGCTGCAGGTTCAATCCCCGCGGGCACCCGGAGCACGGAGATCCGGAGCGCGGCTGACCGTCTGCCCTTGCAGCCGAGACCCGGCCAGGGGCACTTGCGAGCCGCGGGCACCTCTCGGGGCGACCGCGGCGGGCTGACTGGGCATGCTCAGCAGCGGGGCGGCCGGGCGCCGCGGGAGCCAAGCGCATGCACTCGCGGGGCCCGGCGCCGGCCGTCCAGGGGCGCGGCGCGCAGGCGGCCGCTCTGGCCGACGCCCTGGCCAGCCTGGGCAGGACGCGAGCCAGGATGGCCTCCCTCACGGCATACGGTAACGGCGGGCTCTCGGGGCGGCTGGGGCGGGCGGGGTCGGGAAGCCGTCCGAGCATCCTGGGGAACTTCGGGGTTCGGTTCCCGAGAGGGTCAGGAAGGGAGGGAGGGGGCTGCAGCGCGCGCTGCTTGGGGCTGGGGGTCCGAAGCTCTGCCGAGTTGGAGCTGCCTGAAACCCGGGAAGGGAGTATTTGCAAAAGGAGTCGGTGGGGGTAAAAACGCCTAAAATTTAGGAGGTGTGTAGGAGCTCTGTGTCTCCAGAAAAATTCCACTAGCTTCAGAGCACCGAGGGGTCGGGATACGGGTGTTAAGTTCTAGTGGTGCGAGGCTTGGAGTTGGGAGGTCTGCGTTCAGTCAGCGCTTGTCTTGTCCCTGACTGACCTTGGGGAAGTTATTTAAACTTTTTTGTTCCTGTATTTCTCCATCAGTAAATTAGAGATGAGAACATCTTCGTAACAGATGCTGTGGGGTTAAAATAATATGCACCAAAATATGCTTTTAATGCAAAAAAAACCAGCTTGTAAATAAAAGTTCCACGGAAATAGAAGGCATTATTCACCCCCCCCCCCACCGTTTTGGGTAAAGAAATATATATTTATTATTATTATTTCTTAAAGGCATTGCAGAATTCTGAGGAAAGCAAAATCACAATTTTGAAGGTTTCAAACTCAGCTAGAAATCCCAGTGCACGGAGGAAGCCAACAAGGCTTTTTATCAACATTCCTGCTTGTGTGGAAAAAGCAATTCTCTGTAGACCTTTGTCAGAGATGCTGCCGAGATTGGGTTATAGGAGGCAGAAATTCAAGTAGACTTCCCCCCTCTTACCCTGGCAATCAGTTGCTGTGATAACATCCCGTTTTAAACGTGAAGGTGATGAGCAATTCTTGGAAAATGTTTTGCAGGGACATCTCCAAGCCTGGGGGGTGGGGTGGGGGTGGGGTGGGGATTTGCTGCTCTTTGGTTGGAGGCTTCATTCTCTAGGCCAGTGATGTCCCTTGTTCATTTTCCCAAGGTTAAAGGAGTCAGTATCTTTTTTTTTTTTTTTAAGGCGGGATATAACTGTTTAAAGCAATCACTCAGGTGGCTCTGAGGGTTTGCAGTTGTTCCTTGTGAACTGCTAAGGAATTGTGAGAAGATTACCAATTTCATACCAGTGGCTTTTTTTTTTTTCCTCCAAACTTTGTGCATCTTCTGCTGGGCTGTGAATTGTTCTTATTCCTGCCACACTTTTAACACCGAGCATTGTCATTCTTGGGTTACCATCTGGGGATGATCCAACATTCTGATGGTGTTTTAGGCATATTCATTGGCAGACATCTATTTTTTATACCTTTTTTGATCAGAGGGATCCACTATGTTGGATTTCACATGCTCCCCTGTGGATACTGTCAGTGATAGTTAATAATAATCAGTTCTTTAAATTTCTAGGAACTTTAAAAGCTTCATTGGGTATCTAGGTAGAGAACATAAAATCAGAAGAAATGAAATTGGTTTTGAAAAGCAAGTATATTTCAGTAATTAAAGGAAAAGGGTGGCAGGCTTTTTTTGGCAACAAAGAATTACACAGGTTTCTCTTTAGAACCTTAAAGGAAACTAAAACAGACTTAAATATATATATCAATTAGAATATATGCTGTTTTATATATTCTTGACACACTCTTCCTTCCTCATCCCTAATGTGGTGAATATACTGGACCACAAAATACACATTAATTCTTTGGCCCATAGCAAAGTGACCCAAGGCATGACAAGATAAGTTAGTCCACCAGGGTTTCCATCCTAGTGAACAAGTTAAGGAAAAACAAATTTGAGCACATTCAATATATTCCTCACCCGCTGAATGTTGTCGAGATCATTATCTGATATGAGCTTGGCCCAGCTCTGGAACCTTCTACAAATCATCTCTCTGACAACTGAACTACTTTAAAAAATGTCCTTTTCCGTTCTGTTGGTTTGGGTTTAGATATCATGATGGGGGATGATCTAAGATTCTTTCCTGGAACTTATAGGTTCAATTTTTATATTCATTTGACTGATTTAATAAATGCCTTAGGCCTATCTTTAGCGCAGGGGTTGCCAAGAGAATGAACAGTTATACTGTAGACTGTGTGTTTTAGGTTCCTGAGAGAGAAATTTGGCTTATGTATGCATTTCATTAGCAGCCTCCAGTAAACCTCATTAGCTTCCCATCTAAATATGCATTTTTGATCCTATATTGGAACTTGTTCTGTATTTCAGCATGAATTTTTACTTTCAGACAGCCATCTAGGCTTATGTATTCTGGAAATGTGAAATGAGATTCAGGTAATCAGTAACTGTAATATGCACTCTAACAAATATATGTTCAGTGGATGATGCCATTTTTAAAATTCTGGGTTTTTAATGCCTCAACCTTTTGTACTCCCCACTGATTTTTCTTTCCTTGTCCTTTAAATGATTTGAGTTCTTAACCACTTTTAGCTCATTATATAATCATGTACATGAGACCAAGGATGGGTGACACGTCTCCTTTAGAGAGAAATGACTGGGACTTGATTTGTTCTTGGCCGTGCAAAAGAAGGCAGAGGGGCTATGTTCTAGTCTGAACCAGGAAGATGACATGATTGGACATGTCAGCTTCGTATCTGAAGAGGCTTAATATGGGGCCCAAGGAGCTTCTAGAGCACAGTGGGGGCTATTTTAAGGACAGTATCTCTGAGGAGATATTTCAGCAGACATCTAAATGAAAGAAAGGAATGAACCACTGCCTTGTGTGGGGAAAGAACATTCCTGGCAAAGGGAATGGTAACAGCAAAGGCCCTGGGGTAGGAATGAGTTTGTCATGTTCAGGGTTAGGTAGAAGGTCAGTGTGGCTTGAGCAGAGAGAGCAAGTAGAAGACAAGAAGGAAATGTAGTCAGAGCCAGTATTGTTCTTATAATTATTCTCCTATGCTTTCCTCCTATCTCTTAAGTTGCTTCTTTTTGGAGTCCTGTTTATATTGGTGTTTGGATGGGTTGTTGTTTTTGAGTTTATAATCTTACTCTCAACCATTTGGAAGACATTGATTAGACACCTACCAAATGCTGGACAATGACCCTGAGTGCAGAGTCAGTCCCTTGGTGGGAGGCCTTCAAACTGGGGTGGTGAAGTTTTCTGTGTTTTAAGTAGAAGTGTGGGGTATGCTGGGACATGATAATGGTACGTTATGTGAATTGCCTTAGTTAAATTTCACAACAACTTTTAAGAAATTGGTCCAGTGTGAGCCCCCTATCCATTTGAAGAAATAGAGGCATAGATAGGTTGAGGAATTTACTTAACCTCACATAATGAACAGGGATTTAGACTTTGACTCTGGAGCCTGGGGTTATGGGTAGTTAGGAAGAGGAAGGAAATGAACAAATGTGTGGGTAATTCCAGGCAAAAAGCACATCTTAATTAAGCAAAGGTCAAGAGACAATGGGGGGCAGAAGTTCAGTACTGGTAATTAGAAGGGGGTGTGGTAAGAGCCAAGCCTAACCATGCAACATGGGAGTGAAATGAGGGAGAGAAGGGGTGAGAGCATAGGACATAATTTCCCTTCCTGTGACGTCTTTATTCAGGTGACTCCCCAATGGAAATCACCAACTTAGAACTTCTTTCTTGTGTGTGCTATGCTTGTATACCTAGCTGTTGGCTGGACTTCTCTACCTGTATGCCTCTCTGGCCTCTCAGCTCAATGTGTCCAAAGCAGAATTCCCCTCCCTTACCTGTTTCCCATGGCATAACTCCAGCTCTCCAGCTGCTGAGCTCAAACTACAGGCCAGGCTCCAGCCTGGACCTAGGAGGGCCTGAATGAGTGAGATCTCATTATTTCTCTCATAGATGGGAGGATCAGCTGGAGAAGACAGACTTCTAAAAAAGAAGTATAACACACTGTTGTTGGGCCGGGGAGGCTGGGAGGAGTGAGGAATAGGTCAGGAACAGTTCCCTGGAGGGAATGATTTCAGAGGCTAATTGGGAGGAGGGATTCCAGCAAGGGACAACAGCATGAACTAAGGGGGAGAGATGGCAGGGCACATAAAGGTAGCTGCCAGGACCACATGTTCATGGAGTGTGACAATGTGGAGAAGCTGACAAGGGCCATTGTGCTGTATCTAGGCACCTAGGCCAGACTCCTGGGAATCCTCTTCGACTCCTTTCTTTCTGGAACATACCATAATAGCTTGGGCAAAGGGATTCACCTCCTGTGTCTCAGTTTTCTCATCTGTAAAATGGGATCAGTACAATAGTACTTGTAGGTGCATAGGTATGGTGCACAGTGAATACTCAGTAAGCATGAGCCGTTACTATCAACTTCTCCTCTAGCCAGTATACCTTCAATCACCAAATCCTGTTGATTCTTCTTTGTTAACATGTTTCTCCTCTTCCAGCCCACTGTTCTTACGTTAGTGGAGGCCACCACCTTTGCAGTAGCAGCCTCCCAGCTGGTTTCTCTGCCTCTAGTCCTAGTCCCTTCTTGACTCATTTGCAAATCTGATCCTGTAGTCTCCTGCTTAAAACTCTTCAGTGGCTCCCCTCTGCTTACAAGTCACAGTTTAACCTTCCTTGTTTGGCAAACAAGGCCCTTAAGGAGCTGACCACCCTTCTCTCTTGTGGTCTCAACATCCCACCTTTTTGGGACACCAGTGGTTTAGCATGTCTGATTACATCAGGCGTTCTAAGGTGTCTGGACCTTGGCCCATGCTCTGAAACACACCTCCCTTCTTCTTTCCCACGCTCATTCTCCTTTCCCTTAGGAACGTCTCAGGGTACGTCCTCTCCCACCCGACTCTTCGTTTTGTTTTGTGAATCTTCCCTTTTGTGGGTTGTAAAATCTCAAAGGGCCTACCACAATGCCTAACACACAGTATTCCTGTGGGAATAACTGAATGGACTGTATCGGGGAGCAGTACACTGTGCACAAGTTTTTAAAACCTCATTTTCCTATTGCAAATAACAAGCAAAATAACTTTACCCTTCAGAAAAGAGGAACAAGAAAAAGACCAAAAGCGTCCACACCATGTGGTACAATCAGATGCGTGCTAACTAACTGGAACTCATGCTTTATTTACAAAATAAATCCAGGGAGGTATTTGATGACTTCTCTTGTTTTTGCCCTCCACCACCTGGCATGCTTGTTATTATGCAACCCAGACATTCATGGTCAACATTGATTAGGATCCTTTTGATTAAAAAGCTGCAGCAAAGCATGTACACATTATTCTTTGACCTTCAGCCTTCACATTTTAAAAGTCTCTTTCTGGGGTAAGATTAAATTAATGTTTTATTTTGATCCTGTGAAGAAGAATCTTAATCTTTTCCTTTAAAACATTATGTTCTTTGTAATAGCCAGGTGGAAGTTTTCTGTTAGAACATAGTCCTAGACAAACAGTTCATAGCTACTAAGGAAGTTTCTAGAATGTCTATTCTAGTTTATAGAATGTCTATTCTAGAATGTTTTGTGAGTACCTACTATGTGCCAGGCACTGTTGTAGGTTCTGGAGGTAAACTAAAAAACAAAAAAATGCCTGTTTTCATGAATCTTGCATTATACTAATAAGAAATGGATCTTTATCTTCTGGAAAAAATGAAAATAGAATATAGGATTTTCAACACTGAGTCAAATAGGTAAAATGGGAAAGAAAAGGAAGGAAAGGTTTCCTCTAATTAGAGTTCATGAAAGGACTTTTGTCACTGTGGAGACTGTTCTAGTGGAAACAAAGGGAGGCTGAGATAATGAGTATCAGGCACAGTGTTTAAAATTCAGAAATGGTGATTAAAGTATTTGAAAGCTTACTAGAGGCTTTGGCAGACATTCATTGTGTCTTCTATGCATTAGGCAGAGCCAGGCAGTGTGGACACAAGATGAATAAAGGATGGCCTTGCCCTCCAAGAATATAGGTCTAGCCCAGGTCCTGTGGGGGATGTAGAGGCGGCTACTATTAGTATTTTTACAACTGGTACCTCCTGGTGCTGTTGCAAAAATCACATGAAAAAACAAATGCAAACATTTTATGAAAACCTAGAAAGCCCTATGGCAATTTAGTATACAGCACTATGATATGTTGTTATTATTGCAATAATAAATCTGTTTTTATAGGAAATGCTGTGTTGAGTGGAAACATACTTTCTACACTTTGATTCATCGGCACCTTAGCAAGACCTCCCAAGACACAAATTCCTACTTGCGACCAGACTGTGTCTACTGTATGTGGTGGACAGGCAACACTTTTCCAATGAATGAATTTCACTCACAATATAAAGGAGGAAACTGAAGCCCAGGGAGATTGGGTGATGATATACAGGTTATATGGCTGGGAGGCAAGGATGGGTCTTGAATATTAACTTTTCTGTAAGCCTATAAAATATACAGCAAACATGGAATAAATCACAGCACTATTTCTGAGGAATAGATATACAGATATGTACACACATGTATCATTATATATCTTTATTAAATTTTTTTAAACATTCATTTTTGAGAGACAGAGACAGCGTGAGTGGGGGAGGGGCAGAAAAGGGGGAGACACAGTGTCTGAAGTAGGCTTTAGGGCTCTGAGCTGTCAGCACAGAACTCTACTTGGGGATCAAACTCATGAACTGTGAGATCATAACCTGATAGGAAGTCAGATGCCTAATGGACCCAGCCACCCAAGTGCCCCATTATTATACATTTTTAATAGTATGTTCTCTAGAACGTTTTATAAACAACTTAGAGTGATTTTTTAAAAACTTAGATCCAGTAGGCAGCTGTAGCTCATGCTATACAATGAATATGTATTTTGTAAATTAGATAGTATTTCCAGTGCACTAGTGTGGATAGTTATTAATGGAATTGTATGGTGAGTTTGTTTTTGTAGAGTTAGCAGTTATGCATCATTTGTCTGTTTGGTGAATTCTTGAGTTTCCTCTGTCCATGTGTATAATTATGCAGATTTATGATATGATTTTAAGGGTTTAGTGAAAATATTTTCTTTCCTTTTTAAAAAGTTCTCTTCCTTTTTTTTTTGTTGGAGAGATGCTTTCCCAGACTTTGTGGATTACAGGGGAGGACTTTACCTCAGTCTGGAGTCCCTCAACCAACAGCACTGCCATCAGCTAGAAGTCTATTCAAAATGCATTTGTCAATCATATCTCAGTAAAACTTAAAAACAAAAAAGAAAGAAAAGAAAGAAATGTAGAATTAAAGGCCTACCCCAGATCTACAAAATCAAGGTCTTCATTTTTTTTAAGATTTTCATTTTAATACGATGCCCAAGTGATTGCAATATTAAATTGTCCTTATTTTTACTAAATTTTTGTTTGCTCAACCAATCAGTTATTGTGTGTTGAAATCTCTCCTTATGATGGTGGAATTTGTCAGTTTCTCCCTGAGGCTGTATTAACTTTTACTTCATGTATTTTGAGGTTGTTTTATTTTGAGCACACAGATGTTATACCTTCCTGAAGCATTGAACTTTGAGCCTTTTATCATTATGTATTGACTTATACTTAATGATGCTCTTTGCCTTAAAGCCTTTTTCATCTAAAAATAACATAGCTACTCTGGCTTTATTTTGGTTAGTATTTGCTCTCTTTATTTTTTTCTTATATATATCTTTTACTTTTAATATGTCTGTGTCCTTATGTTTTAGGCATTTCTTTTGTAAACAGCATTTGATTTTTTTTAAAGAAATTCTTCTCACAATCTCTTAAATAGCAAATTTAGACCATTTACATGTATTGTGATTAGAATATATTTGAACTGAATTCTACTATTTTGCTTTGTATTTTCTCTTTGTCTTGATTTTTATTCCTATGGCTTTATTCCAATTTGTTTCCTTTTTCTAAGTTAATTATTTTTTCTAAATCCCCTCTCCTATTCTTCCTCACAATCTGTCTCTCCCTCCAACACAACAAACTGGTTTGGAAATATAGTATATTTCTGTTGTTTTAATAATTTCTCTTCTACTTTCACTTAAATCACACTTAACAAATTCTACACTTATTCATCATACTTTTTTTAACCATAAATTTAATGTGTTGACCTCTCCCCTAAATTGTTCTTTGACTTTGAGCACCCAACTCCTGGCTCCTGTACTATTATTATTTAGTATTTTAGTTTTATTCCTTGTGTTTAAATTAGGCATTATAATTATCATTTTATATTGAAAATTTTGTTAAGTTTTGCATACATACTTCCTAGAATTCCACAGTCAGTGGAAAGATATAAATAGGCTCAGTGCTTTCCTTTTCCCACTGTGGTTAAGATGAAAGTAAGATAGATTGCATGTTAAAATGGTTGAGGTTTTCTTTTGTTATAAGAGCATTCTGTTTATGAGTATAACCAATATAATTTGAGACCAAAAAAGTGTATTAATTTTGCCACACGTTTCTGTTAGCAGAAGTACATAAGATGATGTTCACCTTTCCCTGGGGAACCTCAATGCTTAGCACATCAGATAAATGACTATCATAGATTTAGCACTAGATACCAGAGGGCTCCACCAAACCCAGCCTGTGATAATAATCTGTTCTCCTTCTGTCTTCACCTCTGCTCTCATGTAAGGCAAACCTGGGTTTTAATTCCAGCTTTGTGACCTCTCAGAAGTGTGAGTCTGCATGTTCCCTAATTTTGTGAACCTCAGTTCCTGATCTGTATAGTGGGATAATCATACCTTTCCTTAAGGCATTAAAAGAGTTGTATAGTAAGATAATCATATCTACCTTAAAAGAGTTGTTTTCAAGCTTAAATGAACTATGGATGTAAATGAAATAATCAATCTTTAGCATGGCACCTGTTAAAGATCAAGTGCTCAGTAACTAGTATTATCTGATTCTATACCACTATCTCATTTTCTTTTTTCGGAATTTGCATTCCTGATTTGCCCTGTCATGATTTCTGCCCCTCTTTATTTCTTAAAAAAAAATTACTGTTAGTTATAGCATACATACAGACTGGGGGGGGGAGAAATTTATAATTTAACAAATATAAAATGAATACCAGGTGACCACGACCTAAGTCAAGAAATAGAACATTTTCAGTACTGCAGAACCCACTCTCTCTGCCAATACCCAAATCAAAGTCACTTCTTGTCCACCAAATGGAACCACCATGCTGACTTTTGTGCTAATTATTTTGTTATTTTTCTTTTTTTTAATGTTTTATTTATTTTTGAGAGAGAGAGAGAGCAAGCGAGCAGGGGAGGGGCCGAGACAGAGGGAGACTCAGAAACCAGGGCAGACTCCAGGCTCTGAGCTGTCAACACAGAGGTGGACATGGGGCTCAAACCCACAGACCATGAGATTGTGACCTGAGCCAAAGTTGGATACTTAACCGACTGAGCCACCCAGGTGCCCCTTTACCATCCACGTTACTTTCCTTTACCATCCATGTATGCATCCGCAAACAATTTAGTTTTGTTGTTGACATTTCACCAGTAGAATCACATATTGTTTTTTGGTTGCTTCTTTCATTCAGCATTGTTTGTGAGGTGGATTTATAATATTTTGTGTAGCTTTACTTCATTTATTTTCTTTGCTATGTGGCATTCCATTTCATGGATATCCTCATTCTTTTGCAATGTAAAATAAATATTAGCTGACAGTAATTGAACACTTTCTGTGTGTTGCCTTATAGGATAATGCCTTTATTATTTTCATTGTATATATGAGGAAACAGAGCCTCATAGAGATGAAGTAATGTGCCCAAGGGTTGGAACCAGGTGTCTAATTTAGATACTGACTCCAGAATCATTAAGGTTTATTAATCTAATTCATAGTCTCAGGTTTTCCCACTAGTTAACCTGATTTTTTCCCTTAACTGCAGTTGTTTCCTAAAGGATGAAATGGATATTTAGCCCTCCAAAAAATCCAGCTTTTTTGTTTTAATTCCTATATGGGGGAAATACCTTCCTTTCCACAGAGTCATCTTGTTCCATTAACTGCCACAGGTCTTTATACTTTTGCCCTTTGAGTTTTTTCAAAATATTGCCACCAAATTGTATCCTAGTTTTACCATTCAGATTTTGTTCAAATTTCAGCTGTTTTACCATTAAGTTTTATTTATGGCCTCTTTCCATGTATTCATTCCTTATTCAAGCATCCTGCTTCTTTGTTGATTACTAATTTCTAAGTATGCTTTTCTCCTTCATTTTTCTCTTCTCCCCGTGCATAGCCACTTCTAGGCTTGTGAATCTCTCTCTCTCTCTCTATATATATATATTTATTTATATATCACCTTTGATGCTATTGACCTCATCCCTTGCAGGTCTCCTCCCTTCCAAAACTCATTTAAGGACAGATCATTAGTTAAGGGTTTATAAAGAATTAAGAATGACAACTTTAGAGTTGTAGGTATGTGTTAGGTCTGGATTTTGTTGACTCAGCTGATTCCACAAATGTATACTGAATTATTTGCTAACTGTGCATTTGTGTAGCCTATTTATTTTTATTAACCATATCACATCACCTCCCCAGCCACCACTAAAAAAAAAGTGAGATAAGCATTATTGTCATTGTCAGGTAGAAACAGTCAACATCTCAACCAAGTTGTAAGAGTTTAAGTGTAGTAGAACTGGGCCAACACAAGTATGTGGATTCCCAGCCCAGTGTCCTTTCTCTCTGATCCCAGCCACCTCTAATGAAGTTATGCTAACAAGAAGGGAAAAGCGGTCATTTGTTTATTTTTAAAATTTCATACATTCTTTTTTCTTTCTTCCAACCAATCAACACATACTGAAGATTCACCTGATGGCAGGCACAGCACTAAATTCTGGAAATTACAGGGGCACCTGGGTGGCTTAGTTGGTTAAGCATCTGACTTTGGCTCAGGTCATGATCTCACGGTTCGTGGCTTCCAGCCCTGCATCCAGCTCTAGGCTGACAGCACAGAGACTGAAGACTGGAGCCTGAAGCCTGGAGCCTGCTTCGGATTCTGTGTCTCCCTTTCTCTCTGCCCCTCCCCCTCTCATGCTCTGTCTCTGTCTCTCAAAAATAAATAAACAATAAAAAATTTAAAAAAATAAATTCTGGAAATAACAAATTGAATAAGGTGTGGGTATGCCCTTGACAAGCCTGTGGTTTAGGGTCCATGTGAATCAGCACTGTCTTGCCTGCTCAGGGCTGTTGGGGGCGTTTCTGATGTTCAGAAAGTGCTCTGGAGAGTGGGGATGGTCCGGGGATGTTTCTTAGGGGAGGAATTGGCCACATACACTTATTTATCCCCCATTAAATTTGTGTAAAAAATGTTTAAGCATTTTACCTCCGTTTGTGGACCTACAGTGGCCTTGATGTGGCTTCTGAGGGCCACCACCATTTCTCTGTCCTCTGGCTCACCATCTGCTTTTGTTAATATTTCCCAACTGCTTTCAAACCACAGGCATATAGAGATGCCCCTCCAGAAGCATCTCATTTCCTTCCTTCCGTCCATGTACCTGCTGTTCTTTCTTCCCAAGAGTGTTCACATACAAAGCCAACTTTTCTACCAATCCATATCGTGCTCTCACTAAAATCTGACTCTCAGAATGTTTCTATAAACCCTTCTCTTTGAGCACAACTTATTCTTAATAATTATTTCTTTCCCTCAGACCATTTGTAGATCAGAGTTTCAAAGTTTTCCTGGAATTACATAATATTTAAATAGTTCTTTTAGGTCAGTTTTGTAACCATTATCATAATAACGCTTTGTCACTAACCCGAAGAGTTTTATATTAGAAAGTATATTCATTTTGATATTTTAAAATCTCTTATTTATGCCCTGCTGTGTTTCGTAAACAATTTGAAGTAGCTCTGATCTCAATATGGACTCCATTCTGTCGCATGCTGTGGTGTGGCCCTGGTGCCCTGAGTCTCAGCCTTTCCATCAGAGAACAGGGTTGGGCTGGGTGGGGGGGTGATGCTTGCCCTGTCCTACCTCATGTGTGAGGTGATGTGGATGAATATGCTAAGATGCTATGTCAGTGGAGATTTTGGGTTTCTTTGGCTCCTGTGCCTAGATCGTGAGGAATTCTATACAGTGTGTTGTACTTTTAGCCCCGAAGGGAACTGCATCCATGTCTGTGGTCCCCACTGGCACATCTCTGTGGCTTGACCACCCTCACTGTTCATCAGGATTATTGCAGCGGCCTTAGAAAGGAGTCTCTCTGTCTCTCATCTTGCTTCTTTCAGTCTGTTCTCTACATGGCCTCAAAGTGACCTTTCTAAAGTGAAGATGGGATCCTGCTCATTAGGCAAAATCCAGACTTGTTAACATGGTTTATAAGACCTGTCGTAGTCTAGGGGCGCCTGGGTGGCTCAGTCGGTTGAGCCTCCGACTTCGGCTCAGGTCATGATCTCACAGTTTGTGGGTTCGAGCCCCATGGCGGGCTCTGTGCTGACAGCTCAGAGCCTGGAGCCTGCTTCAGATTCTGTGTGTCCCTCTCTCTCTGCCCCTCCCATGCGCATTATCTGTCTCTCTCTGTCTCTCAAAAATAAATAAATGTTAAAAAAATTAAAAAAAGAAAAAGACCTGTCATAGTCTAGCTGTTGTACATCTTTCCTCTTACTGTGCTCAGCCGCTAACTCAAGAGGCTGTTTGTGGCCTCTGAGCCTCCAGACATGATGAAGCCTCTGCCTGGATCTTTTCCCTCAGTTCTTACCCCTTCTGGCCTTGTCAGGTGGTACTCACCTTTAGGTTTTAGTTTATTTTTTATTTTTTTAAATGTTTAGTTATTTTTGAGACAGAGACAGATCATGAGCAGGGGAGGGGCAGAGAAAGGGAGACACAGAATTGGAAACAGGCTCGAGGCTGTCAGCGCAGAACCTGATGTGGGGCTTGAACTCAGAAACCATGAGATCATGACCTGAGCTGAAGTCAGACGTTTAACCAACTGAGCCATTCAGGTACCCCTAGGTTTTAGTTTAGAGGTCACTTCCTCCTGGAAGCCTTCCCTGCTACCCTCTCTAGATCAAGCATTCTCTTCCTTGTCACTGCACTTCGGCCAGCATCCTTTGTCACCCCTATTATAATAATAGTGGCATCCAACTGAAATTGCCTGTGTGAGGCTGTCTGGGTTATTTGCTGAATGTTTCAAGTGCCAGGCACTGAGCACTAGGTAAGCATCAATGAATGAACTGATGAAGGAGTATGCGACAGCCCAGAACAGGGAGCTGATTAATCTACCAATAGTCGTATATTTACACTGTGTTTGTGGTGCCTACCAGGATATAATCCACCTTCTCTTTTATTTTCTTAACAGACCGAGATGTGAGCAGTGGGAGTTATAACCTTTCCTCTGCAACGACAGGCAGCTACTACAGTTGTGTCAGCCAGATCACCATAGGTGAGCAATTGTCACATTCCATTTTATAAAAATTATTATTGCCTGGAAAAGCCCGGGGTGGGGGGCTGAGGAAGCAGTGAGTAGAAAATATAATAGCAGAAGCCTGTGTTTTCAGAAGCTGAGCAAATGCTTGCGGACTTACTTGCTGGGGCACCCTCTTGTGGATTGTTAGTACTTTTGCATCGATATTGTTGGAGGCAATGTGGTCCAGAAAGCTTAAAAAAAAAAAAAAAAAATCCCCGTGTTTTCCCAGCATTTCATCTTAACTCTTTAATTTGTATATCACCTGACTATAATGTACCTGATATTAAAACTGACTTTTTAAGATTTATATTCATCTATTGCTGTTCTTGGCTTCGACATATATTATTTTGCTTAATCAGGACTATATGAGGAAGGTATTATTACTTTTCCATCTCACAGATGAGGAAATTTGATTTTTACCACCTAGCCAATAATTAATGTCTCCATGGCTTCAATCCAGGTTTGTTTGATGCTAAAAGTTCATGCTCTGAAACACTGTATCATGATTTCTCAAACCTTGGTAATGATGGACACATATAAAAGCAAATTATGGTTATAAACATCTAAAGTGGATTTAAATTATTTTTATTGTAATAATGCTTAAGTATGTTCAAACATAAAGCTAAATATAAATATCTTACAGCCATACCAATGGCCATACAAATCAAATTGAATTTATAAAGAAAATTTAAAGCACTATAAAGCAAAAACTTAAAAATCTATCACATCAATATTATAGACATCATTATTTTGCTGAAATATAGTCACTTCTTATAATGCAGTGTGGGACTGTGTGGCAGCACGGGATCTTTGAATTTAGTACAGCTTTACTACTAGGTATTTATGGTAATTCTGCTCTGCCCCCACCTTTCTCTGTTCAACCCACTGTGAAATCACCAGCTAATGCTGGTGAGGTTATTGGATCTTCTTTTGGTATGAATGCACCCTGTCATATCCATCTCTCCTTTTCTCATTGAATTGTACCAGTTGGTGCCAACTTGATTGAAACACAGAAACAAATCAAGGCACTTAAATTTAGTGGTAGAACTTGGTCCACAATATGCGTCTATTAATTTTTAAATGATAATTAAATTTTAAATGAAAAATAAAAGCAGTTAAAAGTTCTTGTGGAAAGTTCACAGACCCTGATTTTAAAACACTAAACAGCCTACAGTGACATTCCTAAAGACATGTGTTGAGTAGTGGGAAGTTCAGAGCAGGAGGGTGACAAGATGAACGCATGGATGAAAGAAGGGTTTCTGATAGTGAACAAGGTGGTTTTCATGCAGGGCAGAGGATCTCGTGTCATAGTAGAGTAAGTAGCTGTGACTTTAATTTTGACTTGAGACAGGAATGAACTTGGCAGTGAGCTAAAGAGCTGGTCTGGAGGGAGAGGTGTGGGAGAACTGGCAGCAGTAGTCATTGACTGGATGAGGGAAAGACAGATGTGTCCTGAGACTTTGGTTCAGGGTGACAGGGAGTCTGAGCCATCTCTAGAAATACGTACAGCAGTCATGAAGAGGACTTGATGGTGACTGCTTGGATGTGGTGAGTTTGAGGTGCCTGTGAGTCTCCCACCGCAGAATGACCCACAGGATAGAATGGGCAGGAGATGAAGATACTGGTGTTCTCTGCACAGAGGAGTTGGTCGAATTTTTCCGAGAGGATGAGATTTTAAGAATCAGTACATTGAATGAGTGGAGGACCAGCGCCCAATCTTTGAGGGAAGCATAGTTGAAAGAAACAATGACAGAAGTAGGAAGACCAAGTGAGCACAGTTTTAGGAAAACCCAGGGAATTTCTAGGAGAGGCTGAGAAGGGTTAGAATTCAGGGACTGCCCTGGTAACATCCTGAGACCCATGGCAGTGGATTGTGGGTGGGAAGTCAGGTTGCAAAGTTTGGAATAAGGAGTGAAGAGCTGTGAGTAGAGACTTATCTTTTGAGACACTTGTCAATGAAAGTGGAGGTGTAAATAGTGAGGACCACATGAGAGCTTTCTCTGTGACAAGCACTGTTTTAGGTGCTTTTTCTGTGTGTACTCATTTAATCCTCATTAAAATCTTATGAGTTAGATACTATTATTTTTCCCATTTTTCAGATGAGGAAGCTAAATTCTAGAGAGGATAAAAAGTTACTGAAAGATTCATGGGTAGTAACACCTGGGATTTGAACCCAGGTAGTCTAGCTCCCATTGGATGACTTTCTAGTTTTAGTGCCCTTAAAATTGGTCTTTCTGGGTTCCCAGACCCAAGTCCAATGTGTGTGTGGGTTCCCTCCCCTCAGCCCTCATACAACGTAATTTTTAGACACCAGCAGGGTGTCTGAGATTTCAGTTCAATTTTGACATGAAAAGTCACCTTCATTAATAACAAGACACCCATGTCACCTTTATGGCTTTGAAGCATTTTCAGGTGCTGTGTGTGTATGAAGACCAAATATATCTGGAAACTATATTTTGGCCATCTCAATGACCAGATACATATTTCTTATAAGTCATTATATTGCACCTAATCAAGTCAGCTTTGGCCATGATGTCAGCATGTTATGGGTTGAATTCTGTAACTGAAAAGCTTTGTTGGAGTCCTAACCTCTGTATGTGACCTTATTTAGAAATAGGGTTTTTGCAGATATAATCAAGGTGAGACAAAGTTATTCTCTATTAGGGTGGGCTTCCAATCCAGTAGAACCGGTGTCCTTATAAGTAGAGGAGAAGAGACACAGAGACACACAGGGAGAATGTTATGTGATGATGGAGGCAGAGATTAGAGGGGTATTATCTGCAAGTCAAGGAACACCGAGGATTGACAGCAAGGTCAGAAGCTAAGAGAAAGGCATGGAACAGATTCTCTCCTAGATACTTCAGAGAGAGCATGGCCCTGTCAACATCTTAATTTCAGACTTCTAGCTTCCAAAGCTATAAGAATAAATTTCTGTTTTCTTTTAAGCCACCCTATTTGTGGTACTTCCTCAGCAGCCCTAGGAAACTAATATAGCAAGTCTTACTGCCCTAGGTAGTTACTTCTGAAGGGGAGGTGGGTATGACACTAAGTTTTCTCAAAAGGTGATAGGTTAACTGAAAGGCTCTTAAATGTTGCTTCGTTTTCCTGACTCAAAGTGGCTGAAACCATAAGGAAATTTATTTCACATAACAGGAAGACCAGATACAGGCCTGTGCTTAGGACCAGATGATTAAGCTATTCAGTGATGTTGTGAAAGACCTTCTCCCCTTTGCTTTCATGGGAGAATTTATCTTAGTGTGGCAGCCAGGTGGCTGCCACAGTTCCAGGAATTGCATTGCGACACAACAGTGATCAGAAGGAGAGGAGCTTTGGTGCCTTCCTCAGGCTTTGACTTGGGGAACTGAAACTTCCCCCTGAAGCCCTCAGAGACTGCTCCTATCTCATTGGGCAGCATTGGGTCACATGACCACCCTTGAACCAATCATTAGCAGGGGGAGATGAGCATCTCTTTAGAGGCATCAGAGTCCATGCAGAGGAAAGAAGAGGATGTCAACTTGCCCTGAGTGCTGTGTCTGGGTAGGGGTACCCTCAATTGCCAAAGTGGGACTCTGTAGGGAGGAAAAAGGGGGATGGATTCTGCACAGGCATCCGGCAGTGTTCACTGCCCACAGTCTGTCCAGTACGGAGTGCTTTTGCAATATTTATTGTAAAGGCAGAAAATAAATAACAACCCCATAGATTCCAAGTACTTGAGGGAGGACTGATCTCTGGATCAGCCAGCAGTTCTTTTTTTTTTTTTAAAGCTCTTTTTGTTCTCTTTCATTTCCTACACTGCAGTCCTTCTCCTACAGAATACTTCATTTAAGAAAATAGCCTTCTGGGGTGCCTGGGTGGCTCAGTCGGTTAAGCGTCTGACTGTGACTCAGGTCATCATTGGCTTGTGGGTTTGAGCCCCATGTTGAGCTCTGTGCTGACAGCTCAGAGCCTGGAGCCTGCTTCCGGGTTCTGTGTCTCCTCTCTCTCTGACCCTGACTCAAGCTCTGTCTCTTTCTGTCTCAAAAATAAATAAACATTAAAAACAATTTTTTGATAAAAAATAAAAATAAATGAAAATAGCCTACTTGTGGACTTCCTGTTAACAGTTCCTTGCAGGAACCCATGTCCTGCCAAAAGAAGAATCACCAAACAAACAAAATAACAACAACAAAAACAACTAAGAAAGAGAAAAAGACTCCTGAAATTTTCTATTTATCCATGAGACTCTGGGATAATTCCTTATATTTTGGTAGTGAACTCCCATTTTACCCAAGTTTGAGAGATTTAAGAACTTCATAGTTAATTGACTTTTTTTTTCTCAAAACAGCTTACAAGTTTGAGTGTTTCTTACATGTCTCTCTTCACAATTTTGGGTGGTATGTTGACTTAAAACTCCCAAAGGAACTGAGACCTTTGCTCCTACCCCACCGTCCACCAGGGGGCAGGATGTTGTGTGAGGGAGAACGGGTTGGCTGCCAATGTGGACATTTCTATTACTTGCCTCTTGGACATTTGGGTGCCAGCTGTTCCCTTGGATGGTTCATTATCCTCTCAAAATACTTTGACCTCATTGCACATTTAGGCTGGTCCATTTATACTCCATTATAATCTTGAGGAAATTATCATAGCTAATTTGTAGCAATAGCATGAATTAAAATATTTGCTAATGAACTCCATTTCTGAAGTAAATGATGTGGTGATTTTCTAAACTTAAAAAAAAGGGCTGTTAGCTATGTGAATGATGCCTTTTCAAAATTAAGTGTATACTATTAGCTATCATTTTATAAAAGAAATGATAAAATCTGAAGTTGTGGAGAGTGCAGAATTCCTTGGGACTTTTAAACATAACATTTCTGCACTGTATTCTATTCTGTATAATGACTCCAGAGGAATTTAGAAATGTGGAAAGAGAAGAGGGATTTAAGCAAGTTTCTGAATGAAGGATCAAGACAAGGGAAAACATGATTCTATAATTGTTTTTGTAAAAGGATTCTCTGGTGTAAATAGAAGGTAATACATCTTCTGTTCTTTAATGAAAACATAATGGAACATCAAGTTAAATGGAGACTTCTGGAATTGCATTCTATGGCCCTGTTGTAGGAGCTGTGGAGAGTACTGATCATGCAACAAATAAATTTTCATTAGAGGTTAGTCCAACAAACATGGTCAAGGCAGTCCTGGGGTCACCAGCATTCAGTTCATTCTTATGTGACTCTGGCTCCATCGCAGTTCCAAACATTGAGAATTTGTGTTCTCGTGGATATCCTCAGAGGCTCCATAGCTCTCACTCAAGAGAGATGCACTCACCTTCATCACAACATTCCACACAGTGGAACTCACCTTTTAGGAAGGTGACTTACGAAGAAGAGTCTAAACAATCCAGTAGATGAGTTCTTAGGTTTGTCACCATTTCCCTTTCCTTGAGTATTCTGGTCCATTAGGATTTGTCTATGAAACGTTGTTCAGGAAAGAATAAATTTCGTAAGAGTGATTTGTAGGGGAACAGGCCCTATTTCAGGCCCAGAATCCCTCTTGCCGCCTACTCTATTAACCAGACAGGACGGCTTAGTGGTCCAGAGCACCTGTGTTATCTTCAGTGAGCCTGGGCTTGAATACTGACTGTTAACTTCTGTGCATCAATAGCTCAGACCTTGAGGAAGTAATAGTGTCCTTTGGCCTTAGTTTTCTTATCAGTCAAATGGGAATATCTTCCTGACAGGGTTATTGTGAGGTTTAAATGAGGTGGTACTGGTAGCTCCCATAGCACAATGCCACTAAGTGTTAGACAGTGTTGTAATTTTTAGTGGTTTTATTATTTTATGACTGGGAAGCAGGTTGTTTGTTCCCAGGTCTCACCCATGACTTCTATGTGGGTAACTACTAGGTTGATGGGTCTGGTCCCATTTCCCCTGATCCTTATGTTCATTTTTTCCCCCAGCTACCTGCCAGACATCTCCATATAGATATTTCCACTAAGGTTCAAACTCCTCATGTCTAAAAACACACTCAACCTTCCTGAGCCCTTGCAAGGCTGGTCTTTCTGATTGCCACAGTTAGGATGAGGAAATGTACCATTCTATGTGCCGTGAGTCTTCTCTGACATCTTGCTAGTGAGGGTCAGAGCTACCTGGTGGCCCCAAACACTTCTTTAGTAAGTGTCATGTATTTCTCTGGACCTCTTTTCCTTTCCTTCACTTCAATGTGGCCCCTTAGTAATGCTCCCCTAGCCTCTGTCTCTCAGCTTTTTGCATCTTCTCCTTGCCATTGACATTTAGGACTCAGTGAACAGTGGGTATCTAGTGAGTGCCAGCTCTGAGCCTAGCCTTGTGATAGGTACTGGTGGGAGAGGAGGGAGGGAAAGAGTGAAATAGATGTTGGGAGGAGTTTAAAGATGACTGAGATACCCTCTAACCTTGAGGGAGGCTGAGTTCATGAGGAAGCCATGCATAGAAAGAAAAAAACACTTGACCATAAAATGTAGGCAGGGACTATTTGACATACATACCCATGTTCAGATGGTCTCCAGCACAGTATGGGCGGGCTGCCTCAGACAGCATCAGCCGGGCCTCAGAATCTACACAGGTGTCCTTCACTGTTACCTCTTTTGGGCTTTCTTGATTCCTCAACCTGCCCTCCCCAATTTGGACTTTCTCTTCCAACACCTCCAGTCCCCACACACCAGCACTTTTTAGTGGGCCTTCCATCTCAAATGGTTAAGAAAGCTTGGAGATGTTAGAGGAGGCCTTCCAGAAGAGAGAACCACGGGGGCAAGAAGGGACAGATTCTGGCTGCTTTCGCTCCCATTAGTTTGATTATGACAATGCTCACTTTACAAACTTGCAGAGATGTTTTGGTTTGCCAGAAAATTTAATTTTCTGACATTGGCACTTAAGACCCTCAACTGTCCTGTATCAACCTACCTTTCTATTCTTTTTTTTTTTTTTTTTGGATTATACTTATATTCCTAAATTCTGTATCTAGGTTGCAAATATAAAAGCCTGGAGAAGTCAGGCATGTAAGACAAATGAATGAAGCAGGCTGGGAGTAAGGTATTAGGGGTTGGTGGGGATAGTGGCAGACAGGAATCCCCTTATTCTGGCTGAAAAGGGCAGCTGCTGTAGTTGCTCTAGCTGACATTTGCCACGTGGGGATGTGGTCTTCTCTTTAGGAGAAGATCAAGAGACTTTTTAAAGACAAGCCAGAAAGCTGGATTTCTCTTGAGAACTCTCTAGCTTTTTTTTTTTTTTTAATTTTTTAAAATTAAAAAAAAATGTTTTTACAAATAGTTTATTGTCAGACTGGTTTCTGTATAATACCCAGTGCTCATCCCCACAAGTGCCCTCCTCCATGTCCATCTCCCCTCCCCCCACACCCATCAGTCCTCAGTTTGTTCTTAGCATTCAAGAGTCTCTCATGGTTTGCCTGTCTCCCCCTCCCCCACTATTTCCCCCCTTCTTCTCCCCCATTGTCCTCCGTTAAGTTCCTCCTAATCCTCCTATACGTGCAAACATATGGTATTTGTCCTTCTCTACCTGACTTATTTCACTCAGCATAACACCCTCACGTTCCATCCATGTTGCTACACATGGCCAGATTTCATTGTTTCTTATTGCCATGTAGTATTCCATGGTATAGATAAGCCACATCTTGATCCATTCGTCCTTTGATGGACACTCAGGGTCTTTCCATGTTTTGGCTATTGTTGAGAGTGCTGCTATGAACATTGGAGTACATGTGCTCCTATGCATCAGCACTCCTATATCCCTTGGGTAAATTCCTAGCGGTGATATTGCTGGGTCATAGGAGAGTTCTATGAGAACTCTCTAGCTTTTTATTGTTGTCAATTTTAATTTGAATTCAAGTGAAGAAAAGCGTGGCGAAATAAAACATATCTGCAGAACAGATCTGTCCCTCTGTTTCCTCTGGTCTCTAGGTTGCCACCGTTGCCTATAAGGCCAAATTCATCCCACCTTCTCCATGACCTAGTGTCTCCACCCAGAGGAGCTTTGTCTCCTGATATCTGGGGTGACATTTCTGTCCTACTTAAACTATTTATTTCATCTTATTTTGTACTGTAGTTAGTTGTGGTTTAGGGGAAGGAACATAGATTTTGGAGTCAGACAGATATGGGCTTAAATTCTGCCTCTGGCATTTACTGGCTGCTTGACCTAGGGCAAGGTGAGATCCAGTTTCCTCATCTATGAAACTAAAATAGTAACAGTCTCCTTGTACAGTTGCTGTGAGGATAGAGTCACTTATGCAAAGTACTGTATCTAGCACATATTAGGCTTTCAGTTATTTTTCATTATAAACACACGACTTATCTCCTTTATTGGACTCTGAGCTCCTTAAGGGTGAAGACTGGAAAACTGCACATAGAATGTGCTTTCTAAACATATGTTGAATAGTGAATGATCTGTTTTGTGTGACAATTCCTGCCTGTTTATTATTAACGTACATCCTTATCTCAAGTGGTGTTTGATTTGACTCCCAGCTAAGACTTTTGGGAAACACAAAAACAAATATGGTATAAGGCTTTGCTTGCTGCTTCTAATTGAAGGTGTTTGTCTCGCCAGGTTATGATGTTGCCGGGCCTGTTGCAATTGGGCTCACCCACTGGAAAAATCCATATGCACAAGGCAGACCCACCCTCCCATCAGATCTGCCTCTCTTCATCTCCAAAGATGCGGGCATCCCTGTGTATCACCGATCCCTCACCCACAAGACTGAGCTGCCTACGCCTCTGTCTTGCCCAGCCTCACTGTCCATCACTCCAGTGCCTTCTTATAGCAGCAGCAGCCAGGAAACCCTGAGTCAAGACACGACAGGTAAGAGTTTTGGCTCTCTGTTAGAGATTCAGGACTCAGTATATTTAAAGGTTCCTTCACACATTTGCCTGCCGAACAAATTACATCTGCATTTCTGCTTGTGTGATGCTGTAGACTTCAACAATTCCCCGTATTCGCTGGCCTTTGATAGCTTGGCTGTGCCAGAGGGAAAGTTAGATGTGTTTAGAAATACTGGATCTATGTGTTAGTTCTATTTGGTAAAATGTCATCTGGAAATCACCTCTGAATCAGAATTCCAAGTTTTGTGCTGTGAATATTCATTTCATTTTTTGAATCCTTTGCTTAGTGACAAGGCATTTTTCTTGGACTAAACTCCTGTATTCAAAAGAGTTATCAGTAAGTCATTTTTGAATAGTTACTACCAATTCATGTGGTTTCACCACAATGGTGTCTGTCAGGGGTCTGCAAACCACTGCCAATGGGCCAGATATGAGCTGCCACTTGTGTGGCTCAGGAACTGGGAATAGTTTTTACTTTTTAAAGATGATTGGTATCATTGTTCAATCATTAAGTTTAACTTAGTTATAGTTGTTATAACAATACCCCAGACCAGGTAGTTTATAAAAACAGAAATTATTTTATTTTCTTTTTTATTTTGAGAGAAAGAGTGAGCATGTGAGTGGGGGCAGAGGGGCAGAGAGAGAGACAGAGAGAGACAGAGAGAGACAGAGATTCACAAGCAGGCTCCACACTCAGACACAGGACTTGATCTCATAACCATGAGATCATGACCTGAGCTGAAATCAAGAGTCAGACACTTAACCAATTGAGCTATCCAGGTGCCCCTATAACCAAAAGAAATTTATTTCTCATAGTTGGGGAGGCTGGAGGTTCAAGATCAGGGTGCCAACATGGTTAGATGTGGGCCCTTTGTCAGGTCTCAGGCTTCTAATAGTATCATGTGGTCGAAGGGGTGAGGGATCTCTGTGGGGTCTCTTTTATAAGAAACACTAAATCCAATCCTGAGGGCTTCACCCTCATGACTTAAGCATCTCCCAAAGGCCCCATCTTCTAATACCATCACATCTGGTATTATCTCAACATATGAATTTGGTGGTTGTGTGAGGGTGAGGGGGGAGTTGGAAAAAAATTAAAGGAATAATAGTATTTGGGGACATGTGAAAGTTACATGAAATTCAAATTTTATTGTTGATATATAAAGTTTTATTGGGACATAACCATACTCATTCATTTATGTATTGTCTGTGGCTGCTTTTGTGTGACAACGGCAGAACTGAGTAATTGTGACAGAGACTGTATGGCCTGCAAAGCACTATCTGGGCCTTTGCAGAAAATGTTTGCCAGCTGCTGATATACGTGATCTTTGAGAGTCATGACTTAAACAATCAAGGCAAGAAAAATGCTCACAGAATATTGCCTTAAAATTTATCACTTGAATGAATTATAGAAAATTTTATGCAAGGATAACCAGTTAACTGTTTTTATTTCTGAAGTCCAAGTTGGAAGTTTAAATTATGAAAAATATATCCTGCCACATTTTTCTTCTATAGATATAGCACTTAGAAGTAATGGTTTAGTTGGACAAATCCAATATGTAATTTCTGTTCTGGAAATAAATCTTTTGAACCTCAACAGTCAGTGACACTGAACAGTTCACAGATGCTGCCACCTAGAGGTGAGATGCTGATGTTGCAGAAATTCCAGATTCTCAAAAGCAATCTCTAAAAGCAGTAAATTGCGGACGCCACTAACTGTGAAGGATCACCATTGAACTTGTTAAAAATGAGGATTCCTGGGCCCCTCCATGGGATGCTGTGTCCATGGCACAAAGTGAGCTTCAGCAGTCTGCGCTGGCCAAGCTGTCCTCTTCTGGGATTTTGGTTTCTAAGGCTCCTTGGGGGACACCCTCCTAAGTGTCTTTGGTTAAGTGGCTTGATGGTATAGAGCATTGAGGGATATTTGCATACCATTAGCTCTGCCAAACAAAGCAAACTATCTTTCTAGGTGTCTTGATTGAGGATCAATTTGAGAGTAGAAAAATCATGATCTGGGTTGAACTTTGAAATCTCTGGGGTTTTGATACTATCATGAATGAAAACTGACTCTGCTTGCTTTTAAAGTTTAATAAAATCTGAAGTTAAGAAATGAAGTATTGCCTTTGGCCAGGGTAGCTGCAGGCTTCTGGCATTTCTTGGCAAAGAGGAGTGTGAAATGGCAGCTGCCACATTAACATTTTATCACGTTTCTCTGTGAGTTGACTTTTTTCTTTCCACAGAGCACCATACTCAGATGCAATCCAATTTCTAGAAGAGGTTTCTATTTTTACCTTGCAGATTTTCAAAAACAAACTAAAAGCCCATAGTTTTCTTCATTCCTGGGAACTTTCCATTAGCATTAAAATATTGAATTTTTTCCAAGCAACTATTTATTATTGTTTTTATTTGTATACTTATAGAGTTAGCCTGAACATTTAAAGATATATTAAGCAAGGATGTAGTATTTTATTATAGAAAATTATAGATGCTGAGACCTCATATAATCAGTTATGATTATATGTAGGTGAATCATTACATTATTTATTTGCTTTCTTATAGCAATTTATTGATTTTAATATGTATTTTCAGTGTGAAAGCATCCAGTTTGCATTCTCCTTCCTTCCTGTTTTTTTTTTTAAGATAAGCTTAATATTATTACTTATTTATATTTTAGTGTTGCTTCTCTTGCTAGTTTGAAGAGACCTCTGGAGTGAGATAATCAGTTTAGCTATACCAGAATTTCCTAAAGACTCAAGATTTTGCCAGACATTTCTTCACATTGCTGAAGTATCTTTCTTGGGCACAATCTGCAGGTCTGATGTGAAGGAGCTCACAAATTTTAGTCACAAAATCACTCTATACTCATTTATTGTTGGAGTTTTCTTATGTTTAAGAATTTCACCAGACTTATTCATTTATTTATTTTTAAAAATGATTCTTTTTTAAAAGTTTATTTATTTTGAGAGAGAAAGTGCAAGTGGGAGAGGGGCAGAGGGAGAGGCAGAGAGAGAATCCCAAGCAGGCTCCACACTGCCAGTGTAGAGCCCAGTGCAGGGTTTGAACCCATGAACCATTGGGAACCATTGAGATCATGACCTAAGCCAAAGTCAAGATGCTTAACCGACTGAGCCACCCAGGGGCCCCTTTACCAGACATATTTAAAAATGTTTCCACTTTATAAAATACCTCACCACTCTACAGTTCTAGAAGCAACTAAAAAAAACCCCCAGAATTCTCATTTTATTGAGCTGTTTTTACTCTTGCTACCACACTATGCCATCATCCTTTCCCTTCATTTTGTGACTAACTTGTACATTAAATTCTCTTGATTTGATGCACTTAACCCTACCTGCCACTTTGCACAGTGAACAACCTGTGAAACTCTGCGTGGTGGCCCTGGACATGGCACTCCTTCCTTGTGGTAGAGGATGTTTTACTCAGTAAATAAATTGTAGCAGATTCAGTTGGAAAAACAGTCTTTATTGTCTGGCTGGCTTTAACTATTCATCCTTCTATACATACATTCCTCTGATCCCACTCTGTTCCATGCACTCTGCTAAGTCCTCAGAATAGAAAACTGAGTAAAGCATCACTCTTAAGGAGCTCAAAGTCTACAGGAGGAGGCAGATAAGTAAATCAAGTATTTTAATTTGGTGTAGTAAGTGCTAAGATAGAAGATTTCACATTAGGAGATCACACACACATTTTTGTTATTCAGTTACTTTATTAATATACTATTAAAATACAAATAATGAAGTATTAAAATATGCTATTCCAAGAAATGTAAAATTAAAGTATATTAGTAAAAGTACATTGAGTACAAAAGATGTTATTAAATTGTTTGCTCAATGAAAAGAAGATAAATTGGAGAGAACCATAGGAGGAAAGTCTGGAAACTGGCTCTGTCTCAGATATTCTGTGCAGGTTTGAGACCCAGTTTTTGATGATCAAGCTTTACAATTTTCTTTACCACCGGCACCTGACTTACATTTTTGGTCACTCTCTGGCTGCAGCTGACTCTCAGTCACTTTCTCCCATTGTATTCATATCCTAGCTGCATACTCGTGACTCCAAAGTGCTATTGCCAAATCTGATTTCCCCGCCAGGCTTTAAAGATGTATTTACAGCCACCTTCCAGAACTTTCAGCCTGGATATATCCCAGACACCTCAAAACTATGTTCCACAAAAGGAACTTTCTTCTGATAGCTCTCTGAGTTTAATTTCTTATTCTGTTTAATGGTATCACAGTCCGTCCGGACTCCCAAGCCAGAAAGTCAGTGTCCTCATGCTCAGCACTCTGCTGGCAATTGGCCTCCACAGCCAGTTGGCTAACACATTCGTTATGTTCACCTCAGATATATCTCTAATCTAGAACATCCTCATCATCCCTACTAACACTATCACAGTTCAAACTCTTCTCACATCTACCTAGACTAGTACAGCAGTCTTATAACCAGCCTCCCTACATCTTAATTCCATGTCCATAGGGTTCACTTTTCCAAATTTATTTCCCTCTCTCTCTTTCTGTCTTCCTCTCTTCCTCCCTCCATTCCTCCCCTCCCCTCCCACCCATGAAAAGCTTTGTTGCTTCCCCCATTGCCAACAGAATAAACACTTTATAGATGGTACTTGAGGGCCTTCCTAATTAGCTTTAACTGTCTCCCTAACATCTTTCACTTCTGTCTTCAGATACATGTATACAGTAGTTACACATAATTCTTTACTTTTCCCTTAAGATCCCTGACTTTGCACATGTTGTGCCATCTGAGTGAACACCCTTCCTTACACTCTCCTAGAAATTTTTTTCTTCAAACCTAAGAGGTGACCTTCCCCGTGAATTCTTTTCCTTTTCCCTTTAGTATATTGAATCGTTCTTTCCATTTCCATTGGCAATTCCTATTGACATCTTGAATTCTGCTCTTGTTATACTGCAAAATAGTTTTCTTTTCATGTGTGGCTGGCCTATTATATGTAAAGTTCTTGAGTTGAGAATTAGTGTCTTTAACAATTTTTTTCAATGTTTTATTTATTTCTGAGAGAGAGAGAGAAAGACAGCATGAGCAAGGCAGGGTCAGAGAGAGAGGGAGATACAGAATCTGAAACAGGCTCCAGGCTCTGAGCTGTCAGCACAGAGCCTGACACGGGGCTTGAACCCACGAATCACAAGATCATGACCTGAGCTGAAACCGGGCGTTCAACTGACTGAGCCACCCAGGCGTCCCGAGAATTAGTGTCTTAATCATCTATTTGTTTGGAATATAGTTGGTATATTTTCTATGACCATTTCATCTGCACATTAGACAGTTGAAGAGAGAATTAGGCCGAGAAGATAGAACTTAAGGAATTACCCCCAAATGCAGAATAGAGAGCTAGGAGGTATAAAAAACAAGAAAGAGGAGGTTGAAATATAGAAGACAGAATGAGAAAGTCCAATATACAATTAATAGAAATCGAGTTCTAGATTAAGAGAATAGAAAGAATGGAAAGAGAGAGAATATTAAAAAAAAAAAAAAGTAAAAGGAGAATTTCCCAGAATTGATGAGAAACACAAATCTTTTGATTCAAGAAACACAATGAGTGCCAAGCAGAATAAGTAAAACTAAATCCACACATTATAAATGTATCATGGCAAGCCAGCAAAACACAGAAAAATATTAGAATGCTAAGAGAAAAAAACAGATTTGTTGCAAATGAGAAACAAACAGAGGATAAACTTTGCAATAATAATGATAAAGGCCAGAAGACAGTGGATTGGTATCTTAAAATTGCTGAAGGAAATAATAGTCAATTCAGAATTCTAAATCCAGCTAAGTGATTATGAAGGAGGTCAGCATAAGAACATTTTTGGGAAAAGATTAGGAAAGTGTACCCAGTGCACACCTATTGAAATAATGACTGAAAACTCTATTTTATTTTTTATTTATTTTTAATTTTTAATGTTTTATTTATTTCTGAGAGAGAGAGAGAGAGAGAACATGAGCAGGGGAGGGTCGAGAGAGAGGGAGACACAGAATCTGAAGCAGGCTCCAGGCTCTGAGCTAGCTGTCAGCACAGAGCCTGACACGGGGCTCAAACTCACAAACCATGAGATCATGACCTGAGCTGAAGTTGGACACTCAACTGACTGAGCCACCCAGGTGCCCCATGAAAAGTCTATTTTAGAAAAGAAGGAAACTGAACCTAGAAGAAAAGACTAAGAAGAAAGAAATAATGAAGGGGGAAATATATATATTTAATTAAAAAAGATACTTCCCAAAGGGGTATCAACCTCTTGAATAGTTTTCAACCAAAAATTATTTTGTTTCATAGCAGATATTTGGCAATGTCAGGAGATTTTTTTGGTTGACACACGTGAGCAGGAGGTATGACAGACATCCAGTGGGTAGAGGCCAGGAATTCTGCTAAGCATCCTGCAGTACATGTGACATGGTCCCTAACTCATTGCTCCATGTTCACCAATAATTCTTAATGTTACCTCCTCCCTTGGAGTTTCTCTTCAAGAAACTTTGGCTGTCCTTGAGAAAGTATGCCTTTGGCTCTTTTGATTTTACCTTTTCCATATTTCTTCATGTCTTTTAACTATTCCTAAATCTTATCTCATGCTGCACCTGGGCCTTTTCTCTTTTTGGTCCTTTATATCAGCTTTTCCACCCTGAGCATTATCGACATTTTAGAGTTGAGTAATTCTTTGCCGTGGGGGCTGTCCTGTGTACTGTAGATGTTTAGCAGCATCTCTGGCCTCTACTCAACTGGATGCTAGTTGTGACAGCCAGAAATATCTCCAAATATTGCTAAATGTTCCCGGATGGAGGGTGCAGAATTGGCCCCAGTTAAGAACCACTGATTTACACCAATTAGTCTGGTCCTGTTCTCTGGAGTTCTGCTTTGTAGGAGTAATCTGAGAACCCAATTATTGAGAATGTGTTTTTGGGTTACGATGAGTTTTACCTTATATTTAACAAGAGCTTTTTGTGAACTGTATCCTAGTCAAAAGCATAGAGGGGACATCCTTCCCAAGAGGGAGATTTACCCCCAAGTTTAAGATTTACCCCCAAGGTTAATCAACACCTTTGATACTTGCCTCCTGGCTCCCAGTTTGCAGTCCTCTGAGGTTATGTCATACATCAGAGCTTCTCCATTGTTGTCCAAGACTATTGGTAAACTCCCTGCATCTCCACACACAGGAATAAGTGAGAACTCATTTCTCCTGTGTTGTGCCCTCCTTCTCCTGCCTCTTATGTTATCCCACCTTCCCCGTAGTGGTCTCCTGGTAGAGCTGGGTTTTAGAAAGAGATTCTCAATGAATTCCAAACATTCCTTATGGATTTAAAATATCTTCCTTATTTGTGAAAGAGAAGGAAGATGTGAAATGACTATTCTTTGTTTCAGATTGGTGATCATTTCCCAAGAGTCTTGCTTTTACCTGTGTACCTATAATCTAAGCACAGCACTACATCTCGCTATAGGATGGAAGGTGTTTGCTTACCTCTCCTAGTGACCTCTTGGGCCTTACCAGTGCTTCTGTGTGTGTGAGCTCTGATAACTTGAGATATGCCAAGTGATGGTGATGCCATGAATTTGCCTGAAGATGTAGAGTACTTTAGAAGCGTTCGCTATTTAATAACATGAATTTAATTTCTTTCAACAAATTGTGACCAGATACCTTCAGAATTGATGCTGAAGGAAACAGGGGAATTTTAAATTGCAGAGGTAAAATGTCACAAAAAGTGACCCTGCAACCTGAGCTACCGATGTGACCTGAGAGTAATCTGACCCAGCTGGGACATCAGCGGTCTGTCTCCCTTTTAGAGATGCCCCCAAATGCTCATTGACCTGCCCCTGCTTGCATACTGTGTGCCCAGTCAGCCTAAAGCCAAAATGTCTGCTTGATGTTAGTCCAGCTCAATTCATGGTACAGAGTAATGGGAGGGCAGCTACAAAAATCAGGACAATATAAATTAGACACTGGTTTCTAAGCTATTTTATTTTAAAAAGGTGAAGGAAGTCAAAAGGTAGAAAGAAAGAATAAAATAATGAAAGAAGGAAAGAAAGAAAGATGATTTCTTGTGCACAACATAAGAGTTGGGTCTTGTGTTTTCATCCATTCTGACAATGTCTTTCAAGTGACATATTAGACCATTCACATTTAAAATGATTATTGATATAGTTGGTTTAATATCTACCATGTTGGTAGCTGCTTTCTATTCATTGCATTTGTTCATTGTTTATTTTTTTTCTCCCTTTTTCTTCCTTCTCTGGTTTTAATTGAATATCTTGTATAATTTTTTTTAGGGAGAGAGAGCATGCAAGCAGGGGAGAGTAGTAGAGGGAGAGGGAGAGAGGGAGAGAGCGGGAGAGAGGGAGAGGAAGAGAGAGAGAGAATCTTAAGCAGTTTCCATGCCCAGCACAGAGCCTAAAGTGGGGCTTGATTCTAAGACTCTGGGATCATGACCTGAGCCGAAATCAAGATTGGGATGCTCATCTGATTGACTGAGCCACCCAGGCACCCCACAATATAAATCTTTTTTAATGGAATGGGAACCTACCTGCTTCTCTCTCTGACTTAACAGTTTCTCCTTTTGTTAAAATGTCCCTGAAGGAGTGTTTTAATTTCAGTCTTAAGCTATGGGAAAAATTTCCTGGTAAGGTTTATATGAAATGTGTATCTGATGGTTTGCCTACTTAAGTTGGGTAGTTATAACAAGTAAAATCACTTGTCCTGGTGTTTTGGAAGGTGATATGAATACTGACTGGGTAGAGGATGTCACATTAGAAGAGCAAGCATTTGAGTAGAGGTTGTTTAGGTGAGGGACTGGTATTCTAGGCAGTGGGCAGTGTACTGATTCCAGGGCAGTTGGGAGTAGCTGTATCCTTCACATTCAAGGTGGAGTACAGAATGCATTATCCCAGAGATATATTGTTGCATGTGGTAGTTGGGTTCTCTTGGGCTATTACTCTGGTATTTCCAGGGTTATTTTTGTTTGTTTGTTTTTTGTTTGTTTCTGGGATTCCATGAGTTAATTGACATTTGTGATCAGGTCCAAAACCTTAATGGTCATGTGTATGCCACTTCTCCGAGAAAAACTGACATCAGGTGGGGACCACCTGCACTTTAGAACAAAGAGGATCATCGGAAATGTTCATTTGACAAGAGAATTGGCGAAGAGAAATAAATCACTGAGCTTCCTTCAAGTTTCCTAATTTCCCTTCATTCTCTTAAATTTGGCTATATTGTTCTTTTCAGAATTCAAGTCCATATCCATCATTTAATTTGTGATTCTAGCACAATCCTGTTAATTCCTTCTCCATGTGTGGTGGTTATTTAGCTTTAGAAGATTGAAGATACCAGTGAATCAGGGAATGATTAATTGCACATGAGGACAAAGTCAATTAAATGATGTAGCTCTGAAATTACTGGAGGATTTCTGATACAAGAAATTGAAAAGCTCGATTTAAAGCTGTATTAAATCTGATTTGCAAAGAACGATCTATTTTAGAGTCAAAGGCATTCAGATGCTTCAATAACGTCATCCATTCATCTAGTTATCTAAACTCTTGCTACTCAAAGTGTGGTCCTCAAGGGATAAGAGAGCTTGACTGAAATTGAGCAATATAATTCAAAAGATGTGGGTGTGATGGACATTTCAGAGATAGCTTCAGTGGGACTTGTGATTAGTAGATGTGGTATGTGAGTGAGTGGAGATCCCAAGTATTTCCATAAAGTCAAAATATGATAAAGCTTTATGGTTTAGACCAGTGGTTTTTAAACTTTAATGTGAATAAAAATCACCTAGAGATCTTGTTAAACTGCAGATTCTCATATAGGAGGGGGGTGTGTGGCATGAGATTCTGCATTTCTAACAAGTTCCTGTGTGATGGTTGTGGAGCTTGGAATTTAGTATGAGATGCAGATAACAATATTATACCAAAGAATGTATAGTTACCAGCAGGCATATCCTATGAAGGAAAGTGATCTCAAAGATCCTTGGCAGTATTGGTTTTTTTTCTTTTTTTAAATGTTTTGTTTATTTCTAGGAGAGAAAGAGAGAGAGAGAGAGACAGCGTGAGCAGGGGAGGGTCAGAGAGAGAGGGAGTCACAGACTGAAACAAGCTCCAGGCTCTGAGCTGGCAGTCAGCACAGAACCCGACGCGGGACTTGAACTCATGAACCGCGAGATCATGACCTAAGTGAAAGTCGGACGCTTAACCGACTAAGCCACCCAGGCGCCCTCTTGGCAGTATTGTTTTGATGAAAACACACCTCGAGTTCCCAAAACAGCACTCCATAAAGACATTTGCTTTACCACCAGCAAGTGGTAGGTCTGCTTGTGATCGGAAAATTACTATTTATACTTTTGATGTATAAACGTTCTAACTTTTTCATATACATTGTTTAGATACTAAAAATAAGAAACACCAACAACCATGGTATTGACTTGAGAGGGAGCTCAGTTATCTTGATTTGGGTTCCCTGGGAAATAGATTCTGAGCCAGAGATGAACATGAAAGAAGTTTATTGGGAGAGCACTTGAGATCAGTGTGTGTGTGTGTGTGTATGTGGTTGGTGGGTGTGGGAGGTGATGGAAAGGTGGAGAATTAGGCAGAGAGAGGGTCTGGGATGTGATGATGTACATCTGAGTCTCATCTGACGCCATCACAAAGGGAGATTTGGAGCTGGGATGACCCTTCAAAATTGTTCTACCGTGGAGTTTTTGGACCCTCCGGTCATGGCCTGAATGTAACCTGCTACAGGGAAGGTGGGGAATGGCCTGGAGAAATTCTCTTGGAGGCCAAGGCCCAGAGGGAGACTCAGCTGAGAGCCATATAGCATTAACACTGGCAGCAGCTGGGAGCGTGAGATGGCGTAGGGTGGCGTCCACGATGTTGGCTGGTTGAAAGGAAGTTAGGAAGAGGATATAAATGGGAAGGTGAGGTGGAGGAACCCTCGAACTCCTGAGCCCCCAGGAAGGGTAAGTCTCCTCTGACCTTGGTCAGAAAGGGGAGGAGATGAGTGGCCACTTGTTTGAGTGCTGAGTTGAAGTAGTTAGGAGTTTTGAGATACAGCTCATCAGAGTTCATCCCGCAGGGTTGTAGCCACCAGGTGACTTGTAAATCATTTTAAAAGCCGTGACCCAGGTAGAGGGTCAGGGCTCAGTTCCGTGGGAAAAGACCTCTAGCATCTGGAAAGATTTTCTGGGCGCCTGGATTCAGATTCAGCTTGTAGTTCTCTCCAGCAAAGGGTAACCTAAAACCGTGAGTTCACCTTGTTGTAAGGGAATATGTTTGGAAACTTTGTATAGTTTCTGTCTTTTTCAGGAAAATGATTCAACTGACTTAAGGTTGTAATTGGAGACTGGGAGAATTGGCTGTTCTTTCCTCATCAGAGGTAGTGATTCATATTAATTTATTCAGCAGCTGTTCATCGAGTGCTTACTATGTGCCACGCACTGCATCAGGGTGCTGGGTATACTGTGCTGAACCCGGACAGGGCCCCTTTCTTTCTGGAATGAGGGTGATGCAGACTAGTGGATGCAACAGATACTAAAGAATCACACAAAGAAGAACATTTGGTTAGCTCAATGGAAGAAAAACCCCACTAATTAGGGATTTCTCGCGGGTGCTACTAGCCCATGTTCGGGCTGCGTCAGGGGCTCCGGGACTCGGTGGCGGCTGCTGCGGGCTACTGCAGAGGGGCGGAGGGGGACGCAGGGGGAGGCGGCGGCGGGCGGGAGCCGGAGTCGGATCCCAGCTCCTGCAGCGGGTGCTGCGCCGAGTCGCCCCAAACAAAAGCGAAACCCTACCGGGGAGTCTATCAAAAGGGTGTTTACTTGAGATTTTGGAAACGGGTGCGTCTCTGTGGCAGCAGGTTGAACGCCATCTCCAGGATGCGTTGTAGCTGGTGGGAATTCTAGCGGGAATGTGGAGACCAAAGACCAGGCTTCTCTCCCACGCTGTGTCACGTTACTACGTTACCGTCACACCAAGGGCTTGACCTCTTTGAGCCTTGATTTCTTCATCTGTGAAACGGTGCTCTTAGGAGACTCAAATGAGGTACAGTAGACAAAAGTGCTTTTAAAATCCTAAAATGTGAGTGGTGAAAGCTGCTCTTAACTACTCTGGCCCATTGATTCCTTCTCTTCTCTATCTTTAAAAAAAATTTTTTTTTTTAAATGTGTGTTTATATTTGAGAGAGACAGAGTGCAAGCAGAAGGCAGAGATAGAGGGAGACAGAATCTGAAGTGGGCTCCAGGCTCTGAGCTGTCAGCGCAGAGACCGATGCAGGGCTCGAACTCACCAAGGGTGAGATCATGACCTGAGCCAAAATCCACCCAGGCGCCCCTTTTCTTTCTTCTGTTACCTGTCTCCTCACTTCTCCTGGGGTGGGCTTGGATGCAGAGTTTAGTGGGCTGTAAAATGCTATTCAGCTACCGTCTTTCAACTTGTCCTTTTTTTTGACTCTAACCTAAAGTGAGAAATACTTTTGTATTGTGATCTTCACCCCCCCCATCTCCCCTGAGAAAAGTTTCAGAAAATACTTAGCCCTATTTGTCATAAGCTCAGGTATTTTTCATTCCGTTCTTTCCCCTCAAAAGTACTCATCAGGATCCATTAAAGTGATATCATTGCCTACTAACGAATTGCAGTTTATACATTGAACAACATTATCTTGAATCCTTCTGAAACAATACAGGGATTGTAGCAACAATATAACCCAGCAATTCCACTCCTAGGTACATATGCAAAATTATTGAAAACTGGTGTTCAAACCAAAACTTGTGCACCAATGCTCATGCAAAATATTCACAACAGCCAAAAGTTGTAAACAGTCCAAATGTCAATTTACGGATGAATGGGTAAGCAAAATATGGTATACTTATACAATGGAACATTATTCAGCTGTAAAAATAATTAAGTACTGATGTATGCTACAACATAGATGAACCTTGAAACCATTGTGCTAATCAAAAGCTGGACACAAGGGGCCATATATTTTATGATTCCCTTTATATGAAATATTCAGAATCGACAAATCTGTAGGGACAGAAAGCTGATTAGTGGTTGTCAGGGGCTGCGGGGAAGGGGAGAATGAGGAATGATTCCTTAATGTATATAGGGTTTCCTTTTGGAGGCTGAGAGTTTTCTGGAACTGGATAGTATGGTTGTACAGAATTATGAATATACTAAATGTTTCTAATAATGAATTTATTGTAACTGTAAGCTTAAAAAAATGCAAAGGGTGGTCCCTGACCACTGATAATTTGAGTCTAGACTTTATAGTATGGGGTTTAAGACTCTTTTGCTCATGCCTGGCTTGTTGTCTTACCTGGGTTGCCTTCAAAGATCCTATGTTCCAGCCCTGCTGGTGTATGGTAATGTCCTCCCGCTTTTACTTACGCTGAATGCTTACCTGGAGTGCCCTGTTCTTCCTTCTTTTCTCCCTGATAAAATTTAAGATCTGGATCATATACCACTTCTCTGTGAGGGCTACCCCACGCCCCTGCCTCTGTGTTCCCATAGCACCCTATTCAGACTGTTCACCACAGGAACTCCTAGTTGAGTATATATCCTCACCCTGAGCCATGCATGGTGGGGAGGGGAGATGTCTGATTTGAATTTGGATCCATATGCCTTGGACAGTAAATGATACATAATTGTAGATCAATAATTGTCCAATTAAATGGTTTGGTTATTAAAGTCTTAGTTCTGTCCTTAAAGTAAGGCTGTACCCCAAATCCTTAACATAAAACTCTTTGTAACAATTATAATACTTGGATTATAAGCATCCTTGATCATCTAATTACCATTAATTGACTTAACCTTAAATTTCCTCCCAGTTTACTGGCACCTGCTCAACACAGTGACTTGTTTTCTTGGCAGTGTGAGCACTCACTTTGCTCTTGCCTGCTCTCAAATTTGCTGATTTTGCAGCTGATGTTCTCTTACCTCCCTTCCCTATGCAGAGAAGTCTTTTGAAACTTTAACATTTAACCATTTTCCCTGTTCTGGGGTAAGGGTGACAGAGGACAAATCTTTTACTATTTTAATGAATTACTCTTTTATCAGAGCATCTTTTCATCCTAGAATAGCATAGTTTGCTAAGAGGAGTCCGGTAAAGCATGAAAAGAAATAGGGTAGTTTTCCCCAACTTAATCCCAAGTCAGGGCTTCAGGTGTCATTGGTATTACTGTTACTGTTTTATGGAGCATTTCTTTACTAAATAAAATACAACCACAAAGACTTAAGAGTTTCATCTAAGTGATTTTGGATATTTTACATTATCCATCTGTACTGCTAGCTTTTCTCTCCCAGTTTTATTGAGATATAATTGATGTATAACATTGTATTAGTTTAAGGTGTATGACATAAGGGTTTGTTACATGTGTTATGTAGATTGCCTTTTCATTTTGTTGATGGCTTTCTTTGGCCATGCAGAAACTTTTAATTTGATGTAGTCCCAACTTGTTTTTGCTTTTGTTGCCTGTACAAATATAAAAATCCAAAACAGTCATTGTCAAGACTGTTCAGGACCTTACCACCCCTCATGTTTCTGACAAGAAATTTTATGGTTTGTACTCATAGCTTCAAATTTGCAACATAGTAAAGGCTGTTAAAGTTAATATTTTTGAGTTGAAGATTCAGGATGAAACTGAAGGTGTCAGTTTAATTTGTGCAAGAAAACTATTTTATAATGTGGTTTAGTGATGGAATAGGAATTGACCAGGAGGTCCAAGGGGACAGGAGAGCAGTTAGGTGATCCCTTTTCTCACTCCATGCAACATTTGATTTTTTTTTTAATCTGTCTTGCATCTTGAGCAAAAAAATTGCTGTATAAATTCATTTGTACTACTTAGAAATATTTTCACCATTTGACTAAAACAGAATAGTAGCCAAAAGAAAATCTGAATTTTCAATTTGGTCTTACTTATCTGCTCTGAATATTTATTTTATTAACTTAAAAAAATTTTTTTGAGAGAGAGACAGCATGAGCAGGGGAGGGTCAGAGAGAGAGGGAGATACAGAATCTGAAGACAGGCTCCAGACTCTAAGCTAGCTGTCAGCACAGAGCCCGATGTGGGGCTCGAACCCGTGAACTGTGAGATCATGACGTGAGCCATAGTCGGACACTTAACTGACTGAGCCACTCAGGTGCCACTGCTCTGAATATTTAAAAAATAAAGTCGAGATGATAATACCGTCATCATTGTATTTTTAGAAGGATTCAAAAAGTCAATCAACTTGAAGTTCTTAGAAAGAGCTGGCACCTAATTACTGCTATTTTCATGACCCTAATTCTAGTTGGGTACTTAATTATCCAATAATTATTGAGCACCCCTTATGCACCTGTCATTGTGTGAAGTATTGAGGATGTAAAAATGAAAATGTAGTGTCCCTGGACCCTTTGAAGCTTCTAGAAGAGACAATTATTATATAAGTTGTTATGATTCCTTCTACACTCCTCTCTCATCACCTCCTTACCCCACACCCCTTCTTTGGTTCATGGATGCTCTTTATATACTGGGTTCTGTCCATTTGGCCTTTTCAGGTACTTTACTTTCTTAGTTCCCTTTCTCTCCAAATAAGCATAGACACTTAACTCCTTTCACATCCTATAAACCAAGAGGCAAAACTCAATTCTCAATTTATAACAAAAATAAATTTTAACCCCCCCCCCAAAAAAGCAAAACCCAACTCATTACTTGAATCCCCTCTTGCTACTGCCCAGTGTCCCTCTCTCCTCCCCCTCTTTTTTTTTTTTTTAACCTCTTATTACTTCCTTAACTCTGCACCTGACATCTCCCCTACCCCTGCATGGGATATATTTTCAGGTCATCAGTAACCACCTAATTGTTAAACCCAGAAGATACTTTCCCATACTTATCTTTTCTCCTCTCTCTGTGGGATATTTCAGCTCTTGGGAGATCTCCTTAAAGCTCTTTTGCCATGAGTTCTGTTCTACTTTTCTGTCCATCACTAGACCTTCTCATCTGTATGCCCCATAAATGGCCGTCTACTCAGAGTCTGCTCTTGGCCTCCTCTATTACTCCATCTGCCCTTCCTGGTCTGTAGCTGCAAGTCCTATTTCACCTGAGGTCTGTATTCCATATTTTAGGCTCAAATCTCCCACCTGACCCTTTCTGACTTCTTTCTTGTCAGGTCCATAAGATGTCCCATAGCACCCTAACTCAAGTTAACCAAAAACCATCTTTTTGCCCCAAATTCTTTTCCATCCTTTCTGTATTTTCTGTCTTGTTGAATGTACTCAGTTGTCCAAGCCAGAAAACTAGACTAATCCTAGTTCTTTGCTGTGTCCTGTTGCCCACATCCAGGTGGTAAGCCTTGCTGAGTCTGTCTCTTCCTCATCCCCACTCTCCCTGCCTTGGTCTAAACCATGTTACCTTTGTCTGGACCATATTTAGTCTCTGGTCTTCCTTGGAGTCTCTCCAATCCATGCTCACATGGCTGTTGTGTTAATCTTGCTAAAGGGCACATCTGGTTATGTCCCTCTGTAACTTTTGTGGTTCCCAGTCATCAATAGAATAAAGTTCAATCTCTTTAACTCTACATGATTGGGCCTCTGACTGTCTATTTGCAGTCTTATTTCTGATTACTCCAATACTCTTTGCCTGGTTTAGCTACAAAGGTAAGCCTGATTGTGAGGGCCTTGAGTGCCAAGAACCTTGACCTTATGGAGGATGGAGTCACTACAAACTTTGCATTTGAGGGAGGTGAGTTTCCGAATTGAAAGAAGCCTTTGAAGACCACCGAGTCTATTCCACTAAATCCTGCTAACTAGATGTCTGTTCTCTGAACACAGATTGCTAACCTGCTCCTTGTTCTTTGTTCTTGTTTATGAAATGAGAACAATACCAGCTTTTATTACAAGCATATTGTGAAGTTGAAAGGTTACCATTAAATCCATCAATGAGGACCATCCCATCTTTCTCTTCCATTACTTTCCTTTATGGTTTCTGTAGTGCTTTTTCCTTCCCTGTGTGTCTTCATCCATGTAGGATCTTATTCTTTTTGCTCTTTTGCACTGTCCATGTGCTTCATTAAATGCATATCTGTTTTCTACTCCCTCAAGGACTATGGATTTTGGTATAAAGGAAAATAATAAACCCCCAAAAGTCCTCAGATCACATTATACCTGGGAGTGTCCTAGAGGAGGTTTTTACAGATCTGAGATTGATGGATGAGGGCCTTGCCTTGGACCCTTCCTTCTTCATACTGAAGTTCATCTGCTCTGAAGTGCTCTTTCCCAGAACTGCACTGTTGGTGGAAAGACTCTGGCCCCGGAGTCACCTGCCCTTGTTCCTGGCTCATTCAGGATTAGAGTAAGGTTGACATTGAACTGCCAACTTAAAGGTGAGTTGTTAGTACACATGGTCACCTCCGAGTGGGATGCTTTCCATGTGGTTAGTGTCAGAGAGCAGATGGATCCCTTCTTCACCAGCTGCCACTTGAGTCCTCCTCACAGGCACACCATACTAGTGGAGTGAGTAGGTCTGGAGCCGGCAAGATAAGGAGGCAGTTGCCAGCATTCTAAGAGTCCTATCTGGAGAGAGCTGTAGGGTATGTGTCCTTAGGGACAGGTCTAAAATTAGCTTCCTCACAGAAGAGGAGTCCCAAAATTTGGAAGAGTAACTTATGACAGCTACCACTTCTATCCCTGTAAGTAGTTCACTATGTGCTTTCACATGCATGCTCTTATTTTATGTTCATATTGAATCTATAATATAAACTAATCTATAATATTAGTTTCTAGAATTGCTATAACAAACTGCCATAAACTTAGTGGCATAAAACAACATAAATTTGTTCTCTGACAATTCTGGAGGCCAGAAGATTGAAATCAAGATATCAACAGGACTGGGCTCCATCCAGAAACTCTGGGGAAGAACTTCCCTTTCCTCTACCAGCTTCTGGTGACTCCCCTTTGTTTGTGGACAGTATTACTCCAGACTCGGGCTGCACATGGCCTTCTCTGGGAGTGTCTTCCCCTTTTCTGTCTTTTGTAAGGACAGCTGTCATTGGATTTAGGGCCCTTTCTAACCCAGGATGAGTTTATCTCAAGATCCTTACCTCCATTATATCTGCAAAGACCTTTATTCCAAGTAAGGTCACATTCTGAGGTTCTAGGTGAATGTATATTTTAGAAGGCACTATTCAACTTACTGTAATTAGATATACTATTTTGAGAATGTGGAAATTTAAAGAGGTTGTTTTTTTAAAAAAATTTTAATGTTCATTTATTTTTGAGAGAGAGAGAATGAGAATCCGAAGTAGGCTCCAGGCTCTAAGCTGTCAGCACCAAACCTGACGCAGGGCTTGCACCTACAGACTATGAGATCATGACCTGAGCTTAGCCGACTGAGCCACCCAGGCACCCCTTTAAAAGGGTGTTTTTGCTCAGAGACACAATAGAGCATGTTATTAAGTCTTTGGACAACAGATCTCTTCTTTCCACTGGGTCTTCTTAGTCTTCAGTGTCTCCAAACATGGGCATCTATATGCTTTCCTTCTGTGTATTTGAGAACTTACTGCCTGTCTTGGGAAATGCATATATCCTTGTCAAATTAAGAACAGACTAATTTAAGAGCTTTTTAAAATTTGGCTGAGACCAGAATGAGGAGAGAATAAGTTCATAATGGATTCCTCTGTCTTGGCTCAGTTGTTTTTCTTCCCTGCTTCTTCTCTTTCCCACATCTTTAGGGCTATCAGGAGGGGCTGGGCAGAGCATACCTGCTAAGGTCTGTGGTCAGTGTGGCTGAGTTGACTCAGTGAGGACATGCAACCACTTCAGTGTGGCTAGATTTTTTTTTTTTTTTTGCCCCTGGACAAAAGGCACTTATATTTCAAACCTGAAGCTTGAAAGGAAATGTTAATATAAACACTGTTTTCTGTCTCTCTGTACATTTCTTAGGAGGGCCAGATGGAACTGTGATGGAGGTCGAAGTTGTGATGTGCTTTTCTTGAGCTCATTTGCGCAGGGACTACCCCAGCATCCTGCTGTTATTCAGGACCTCTCTCCTGGGACACTTCCCATATTCCCAAAGTTTTCCACTTTCTGCCCCCGTATAAAGACTTTATGGTCCCCTATGCCATTTTCTCAAGGATTTTTGTCTTGCTTTTACTTAGATACTTTATTATGAAATATTCCAGATATGAGAAAATGTATTAAAATATGAAACACACACCCACAGCTTACCTGAAGACCTCAGTATTGCTGGTACATTTGAAGCCCTCATGTTCCTTTCCTTTCCTCCCAGAAGCAACTGCTCTTCTGAATTTGGGGTTTATCATTCCCATGTATTTCTTTATACTGTTCCACCATTGCCTCTATCCCTACATGACACAAAATCTTGTTCCTAAGGGAATGCAGTGCTTCTTTGGGCTTTGAAGAAGGCCATTGGGGTGATGGTTAGGTGGAAGATAACGTGCTAATATTTATTTGGTACCTACTGTGGACCAGGTTCTGAGTCAGGTGTCTTCTGCACTCATTATGACCTTGGAAGCATTGAGGTCAGCCATCAGCATTTGGAGTCCTTATCCTTATTTTACAGCTGTGAACACCAGGAACAGAGATGGGAAGTAGTTGCCCCCAAGCCTAACAGTTAATACCTACCTGATGGCACCATGTTGTTCCTCAAATTGCTGTTCCTTTCTTAATCCAAAGTGCTAGTTGGGAGCCTGGCCGTGTGACTCTGAATGAATTTCCTGACCTCTCTGGTCTTTCTTCCTCTCTAAACAGATGGCTCCTGTGCCCCCTCCCACCCTGGTGTAGGAGCAGCTGCTGGTGCACCCAGCGTGATTCATCCTTAGTTCATGGGGTTCGGTGCTTTATTTTAGTCATGTGGGCTTTTGTGAATTGGCCTTGAATTTTATCATGACTTATAATAACCCTACTTCTTCCATCCATTCAGAAGTCTACCCCACATTTATTGAGCGTGGGCCAGGATTGGTATTTCACTCTGACAGTATGAGAGGCATATATACCACTTAGTCACATGGCAAGATTCCTTTCTGAGTTCTAAACAAAAGGCCTAGTAACTACCTCTTTCCTAAACTGAGGACCACCTATTACATCTCCAGGAGAAAACACAAGCACAGGGACCATATTTGGGTTAGAGTGGCCTCCAGTGAGACGTAATACATTTAGCTGCAGACTACTTTTAAACTGTGGAAAGCCATCTGATACTCATGGACAGCTGGGCTAATTACCAGGTGATCATTTTTGTTCATATGCTTCCTCAGGGCATCATTCAATCAAACATGTGTTCTGGAAGGAATAGTGCTGGTAATCTATATAGTGAAAGCTAATACTATTGGTCACACTCTTATTGAGGATGACAAGAGGTGAGTTCAGCAACCATGGTGATGATAGGTGAGTTAATGGTATTGCTTGCTTGATTATACGATCATTCTAGCTATTAGGGTTTGCAAGGAGAAAACTGCCTGAGAAAGACATCAGTTAAAGTGAGTAATAATGTAAAATTGCTTTATTTACTTAAATGTACTGAGAAGGAATGAAAATGTGGCAAAACCTTGTTTTTCTACAACTGGAAGGAATGAAACCTTTCATTGATAATCCTGGGCAGAACAGAGAAGTAAACTCTGAGGGGGACAGCTAGGTTTGGATTAACTTAGGCTCTAAGTTTCTAAGTATCAGCTCCACAACTGAAGATCTTAGATCTGAGTTCTTGTCTGCTAATGCTGTACTGAATTGCACAATATGCTGCCCAGGAGTGCCATTTTTATGTTGGAAGTTTGAGTTAGTTAATAAAAGTTGTTTAACTTTTACTAATAAAATAAATAAAAATAATAGGAAGAGATACTCAGGTAAGATTTGAGGAATACCAAAACCCATGCTGCTTGAGACCAAGAGGAATCATAGCAATGGAAGATGAGTCTTAGTACATACAGTGCTCGCCTGAGAGTTTTCCCAGGGGCACCTGGGTGGCCTCAGATGGTTAAGCATCCAACTCTTGGTTTCGGCTCCAGTCACGGTCTGATGGTTTGTGAGTTCCAGCTCTGCATCAGGCTTGTGCTGACAGGGCAGAGCCTGCTTGGGATTCTTCCTCTCCCTCCCCCTCTGCCTCTCCCTCGCTCAATCTCTGTGTCTCTCTCTCAAAATAAATAATAAAAACTTAAAAAAAAAAAAAAAGCCTTTTTCTCCACTAACTCAGCAGAAAACAAGGTAAAAACCAAACCAGAGGGACCAGAGACAAGTTCTCAATGCTTTGTAATACACATACTTCACATGGTGGGTGGAATGAAGGTTATGGGGATGAGAAATTCTTCGAAACCCATGGAAAATGTTATGACTCTGACCTTGTACATCTTACAGTTATTTCAGTGCTCCTAACACTGCATGTTAACTTATGTGCTTTTGTATCCATCCTTCTCTTGGGTCTTTCAGTGCCCCTGGATTAGGAACTTCATCTTGTACCTATATTTTCAGTGTATTTTTATTTTTTTTTCCTTTTTTTTAAATTTTTTTTATTTTTTTTATTTTTTTTATTTTTTTTTTTACAAATAGTTTATTGTCAAATTAGTTTCCACATAACACCCAGTGCTCATCCCCACAANGGAAAGGAAAATTAACCTAGAAGGAAAAATTACAATAAACATGAAATAATGGGCAGATATTACTAATCCTAAATTATTATTAGCTATAAGAAATAATAATAGTAATTATTCTTTTAACTAGGGATGAGTATAAAACAAAGTGAAAATCAGATCCTAGACAGGAGTAATATATTGAGAAGTTGCTGAATTTGAAGTGTTCTAAGATCTCTGTAAAAATAAAACAAAACAAAACGAGTATGTTACTGGACATTTTTTTTTTTTTTTTTTACAAATAGTTTATTGTCAAATTAGTTTCCACATAACACCCAGTGCTCATCCCCACAAGTGCCCTCCTCCATGCCCATCCCCCCCTCCCCCCCACAATTTCAGTGTATTTTTAAAAACTGTATTATCTTTGAAAGAGGAGAGAAAGAGAGAAGGGCACATGTGTGTGCACAAACAGGGGAGAGCCAGAGAGGAGGACAGAGGATCCCAAGTGGGTGGACTCCGTGCAGAGCAGCCTGTCTGATGTGGGGCTAGAACTCATAAACCATGGGATCATGACTGGAGCCAAAGTTGGACACTCAAACAACTGAGCCACCCAGGCTCCCCATTTTCAGTGTATTTTTAACACAGGGCCTGGGCATCATAGATCCTCAATGCATTCATTGAATCAAATTACTTTTGTTTGTTATAGTTTTGAGTAGTAAATGCCTATACGTTTAAGTTAGTTTTTATTAGTATCTTTGACAGAAGATATATTTTTCTGTAACTTAAAATTCTGTAGGTTCCCTCAATTTTTAGTTTCCCCACACTGAATTCACGTTATATTTAGATGTTTCATGGGGAGTGGGTGGGAGTAGCATTAATTTTGATGGTACAACTGTTTTTATAAAGTCTCAGAATTTGACTCCCTTAAATCCTAAGTAATTACCAGATATTAAAAATGTTGTGTTATGAATCTCTGTGCCTATGATGGCATCTAATGTGTGAGGAACCATCTGTTTAGGTAGCTATTTACAATGTGACAAATAGCTTCTCTGTTGAAACCAACAACAACCAAAATACAAGATAGAGAAACCTATTCATGCAGGCATTTTTTTTTTTTCTGAGAGAGAGAGAGAGAGAGAGAAACAGTATGAACAGGGGAGAGTCAGAGAGAGAGGGAGACACAGAATCTGAAACAGGCTCCAGGCTCTGAGCTGGCTGTCAGCACAGAGCCTGACGCAGCGCTCTAAGCCACAAACCAGGAGATCATGATCTGAGCTGAAGTCGGATGTTTAACCGACTGAGCCACCCAGGCGCCCCTCATGCAGGCATTTTTACCACAGAACATCCATGCTTTCTCACAGGACTTGTGAAGTCAGTCCTCTTGGCTGGCATTCATTTAATTGCAAAAGTCTGCTTCCTTATCAATCTTCCCTTTCTCATCAAAGATACCCTGAGAAGTATGCAGTTGTGAGTTTTATACAAAGGAAAAATACTAGTGATCTAGCTAGTTCCTGCAATTGACCTGACCTCTTTATAAACAATGCAGGAAGATGAAGAGGATATTTATGAAGGTAATAAGAATGTAATTGTTACTTTGGTGTTCTGCTCCAACAATGAGAGTTTCTAGTATGGCTTCTTCCACTGGGATGGAAGAAGGCACCCTGGGATTTCATTCTTGCCACTGCCCTTACCAGTGGTTGTCCCCTGGGCAACTCACTTAGCATCTCTGAGGCTTGTTTCCCAATTTGTGATGTGAAGCTGTTAGAAATTTGCATACAGTGTTATTATGGTGTTTAAAGGAATATGGGAAATCTTGGTAGTAACTCTAAAGGGATATACAAATATAAGGAATTATCATAGAAGGGCAGGTCATCTGGATTGTAGATTACTCCTAGGAAATCTTTGTCAGTTTTGTGGACATAATAAAGTACAGGTACATTCTAGAATGATATACTGTCATTCCCATGTCTAATATGACCTCTTTGTTTCCCACCCCATAGTGCTATGGTAGAGCTCCATTAAGTTTGTTGAACTTACATACCATGAAAACCATCTCTTGTGGAGGCTTATGAGCCAGAGACAGAATTATAATTGTTACAGGATATTGGCTTAACATATTATTTCCAGGAGTAAAATGAACTTAGAATTCTGTTGCCTACTATTATTTATATAGATTTTTTTTCAGCCAAATTATCTAAACTTTTAGGAGCTGGTATTTACATATTTCAAGTAATTCAGTTTATTATGTAGATGGTAATAAAAACACATGTTCTATTACTTTTGGAATTTATAAAATGTTTGTCTCCCTGGGTAAATATAGTAATGGTTATATAATTCACTATATTTCCCCTTTTTGCTTTGGGTACCAGAAAACTCAAAGCTCAGCTTTCAATTATAGTGACTATTCTAGCCAAAGTCAGTTTTGTTTAAGAGGGCTCTCCTTAGGTGAGCCTAAGTGGCTCAGTTGATTGAGCGTCCAACTTCAGATCAAGGCATGATCTCATGGGTTAGTCAGTTCAAGCCCTGCATCGCACTGGGCTTGTTGCTGTCAGTGCAGAGCCCACTTCGGATCCTCTGTCCCCTACCCTGTCTCTCTGCCCCTTCTCTGCTCGGACTCTCTATCAAAACTAAATGTTAAAAAGAGGGATTTCCTTAGACTACTGGTATCAATCACCTGGAGTGCTATTCATATGGACTGTGGACCTCACCCCAGATCTACTGGCGGAGATTTCTTGGACCTTGGGCCTTAATAATCTACATTTTATACAGAACGCTGCTGCTTCTTAAGCACAGTAAAGTTTGTAAATTACTGGCTTAAGATTTCAGAATCTTGATTCTTCAACTATAGGAGTTAACTTTTAATAGCCATAATTTATATCTTAAAATCACCTGTAGCCTTTTTGAAATAGGCAAAGCAGAATAACTAAAAATGTTTATGTCCATTTGGAAAAGATGATTCTGACTGCCTTGGTTTTTATAAAGTACTTTCTGCCAGTTTCCTTGTATTCCCTTTCCTTAGGTGTAAGTAAGGGCTTCAGATCTGCTCTTGAGTTGAAGGAGGTGAGAAAGAGGACTTGTGGCCCAGAACTGCGGGCTCCTGTCTGATCCCTTTGCCCTGTCAGGAGTGATGGCATAGAAGATATAAAAAGGCACTGGAGGGGTCACCTGGGTTGCTCAGTTGGTTAAGCGTCCAACTTTGGGTCAGGCCATGATCTCACAGTTCGTGGGTTCAAGCCCCGCATCAGGTTCTGTGCTGGCAGCTCAGAGCCTGTAGCCTGTTTCAGATTCTGTGTCTCCCTCTTCCTCTGCCCCTCCCCCACTCATGCTCTGTGTCTCTCTGTCTCAAAAATAAATAAACAAAAAAGTATTTAAAAAGGCACTGGAGATCTATAGATCTCATAGTTAACAGCTCTGTCTTGAAGAGGGGGTGGACGTTACATTTATTAACTGTTTCTAGTGCAATACTAAGATTCTTGAGTCAGCGACTTTTTCTATTTCTTGGGTATAGCACAGAGCCTGCACTAAGACCATCAGTGGGAGGGGAAGAGGTGCTGATGGGTGTCCAGAATCCAAATTTAACCTTTAACCTATTGGCTTGAGTTGGTGAGAATTCTTAAATCCTTGGATATGCCCCCCCCACTTTTTTTTTTTTTGTGCGTGCGAGAGAATGTGAATGAGCGAGCGAGGGACAGGAGAGGGGGAGAATCTTAAACAGGCTCTGTACTTAGTATGGAGCCCAATGCAGGGCTCCATCCCAGGGCCCTGGGACTGTGACCTGAGCCAAAATCAAGAGTCAGACACCTAACGGACTGAGCCATCCAGTTGCTCCAAGGATATGCCTATCTCTAAAAATACACATCTCAGAGCCAAATCTAAATGATCTTACAATATGATTTACTGTGTAATTCTCTCCCCACCATGGACTCTATTGAAAAGGAATGGGTTAAATTAAAACTAACATTTTGGTCTGAAACCAAAATGCTTGTTAGTTTTCTTTAAATACTTATTCTTGCCCCTCTAGCTGACCCATATTCTGTCACTCCCAAATCTCTGCATCTCTTTCAATGCCCAACACAGATGGCATTTGAGGGAGACCATGAAGTATAACTAGCATGAATCATTATACATAGTATTTTGTTTTTACTAAATTTTATGTAAACAGGAGCAAATGTTATATTTTTGAGACTTTTTCCACCTAAAGATAAGTTGGAGATTCATCTATGTTGTGGACATGTGTAGTTCCTTCATACCTGCTCCTATGTAGTATTCCATTGTATGAGTATACCTACCATCTCTGTTCCACCATTTACAGATACTTGCCTGATTCCAGTTTGGGGCTATTAAGCAGAAATTTCTGAATTCTTTTTTATATGTGTTCAGGTGCAGGAGGTTCTCTAGGGATCTACCCAGGAGTGGAATTGCTGGACCATAGAGGATAAACCTGCTCGGCTATATTAAAGGCCAAATTGTTTTCCAAATTGGTTATAGCCGTTTACACTTTCATCATCTGTACGTAATTTCAAGGACTATGTTGATAACTAAGTCACACAGTTTACTATGTGCCTGCACTCATGTCAACTCCTTCAATCCTCATGACAGCCCTGTGTGTCCCCATCATGCCATATCCTTGCCAGCACCTGAAAGTGTTTGACATGTACGTTTTGCTGGTCTGGTGGATGTGAAATGGTACCTTTAGTGTGGTTTTTACTTTATTTGTGTGGTAACTAATAACATGGAGCATCTCTTCATAGGTCTGTGGAGTGCCTGTTCAAATCCTTGCCCTGTTTTTAAATTGGGTTTATCTTTAGGTGGTCATCTTTAAGTCATAATAATTTTGTATTACTACTACTACTTTATGTTGTAACTATTTGCATCCTGTCTTCTTTCTTTCATTAGACTGTGAGCTCCCTATGGGACTGACCGTGTCAGGGATGTTTGTGTTCTCATTGGGTCAAGCCTTATGGTTGGGGAACCTGGTCATTACACAGGAAGATTTATTTTTGAAAGTTTGTACTCTTTTTGAACCTCTTCCTGTTTCCCCCAGACACCTGCTTCTACTCTGAGTTTGACTTTTTATGTTTTTTTGTTTGTTGTTTTTTGGTTAAGATTCCACAATTGTCACAAAAAAAATGACACAGTGCAGTAATTGTCTTTCTCTGTCTGGCTTATTCACTTAAGTGCAATGTCCTCAAGGCCCATCCATGTTACAAATGGCAGAATTTCCTTAGTCATGATGGAATAATATTCATGTGTGTGTGTGTGTGTGTGTTTTGGTGTGATATTATAAGAAATACTTGTTTTTTGTCCCTGTTTCTGTTACAGAGCTCCTAAAACTCTTGGAATTTTCTAAGAGCAATACAGCTCTTTTGTTCATGAGTTGACTTTAATAAAGCAGGTAAAAAAAAGGGGGGGAGTTGCCAGTGATTAGAGGGTTGGCACTTTTAGTTCCAGAAGGAAGGAAGAACTGGAGCGTTCATCAATTGCCATTGGCCAATGACTTAATCATGACTATATAATGAAACCTCCCTAAAGCCCCAAAAGGTCAGGGTTCAGATAGCCTCCAGGTTGGTGAATGCATGAGTTGATGGGAGAATGGCATACCTAGAAGGTCATGGAAGCTCTCTGCCCTTTCCCCAGGCCTTGTCCTACACCCCTCTTGCATCTGGCTGTTCCCGAGTTCTATCCTTTTATAATAAACCAGTGATCTAGTAGGTAAAATGTTTCTCTGGGTTCTGTAAGCTGTTCTAGCAAATTAATCAGAGCCGCAGGTGGCCGGAGTGGGGGCGGGGGTGGGATTGGAAACCTCTGATTTTCATTTAGCTAGTTGATTGAGAAGTACAGGTAATAAATAATCTGGGCTTGCAAATAGCCCCTGAAGTGGAGGATGGTCTTGTGGGGCTGAACTCTTTTATCTCTGGAAGCTGATGCAATCTCCAGGTGTAGGTAGTGCCAAAATTGACTTAAACTGAGTTGAAATCTCAGAGACTGCTAGTGTCTGAGAATTGCTTGTTGGTATGAGAAAACACACACACACACACACACACACACACACACACACACACAGTGCTGTGATGAACATGGAAGTGCATATATCTCTTTAATATCCTAGTTTTGTTTCCTTTGAATATATACCCACAAGTAGGATTGCTGGATCGTATGGTAGTTCTATTTCTAATTTTCTGAGGAACTTCCATACGGTTTTCCATAGTGGCTGTACCAATTTACATTTCTACCAGCAGTGCACAAGGGTTCCCTTTGCTCTACATCCTTGCCAGAACTCATTTCTTATCTTCTTGATGTAGCCATTCTAACAAGTGTGAGGTGATATTTGCATTTTGATTTGAATTTCCCCAATTAGTGATGTTGAAAACCTTTTCAAGTATTATATACACCTACAAGCCAAAGTCTTTTTAAAAAGTGTCTGTTTAGTTCATCTGCTCAGTTTTGAATCAGATTTTTTTTGAGCTATTGAGTTATGAGTTCTTACATTTTGAGTATTAAAGCTTATCAGACACATAATTTGCAAGTACTTACATTCTGTAGGTTCCCTTCTCATTTCGTCGCTGATTTGCTTTGCTGTGCAGAACTTTTTAATTTGCTGTAGTCCCACTTGTTTATTTTTGCTTTTGTTGGTTTTGCTTTTGGTGTCCATAAGAATATTTATTAAATGCAATAGAGAGGACCAGTTTTGCTTTATAAATTGGTAATCATTCCTCCCAACCTAGCCCAAAACATTGTCCCTCGGAGCTTACCTGAATACCTGCCAGTGATGTTGCAAAAGGAATTCCTCCATTAGGAAAGACATTGGACTGTCCTTTCTCGGTCTCTGTAAAAATCTTTGACCCATCCAAAAAAGTTCCCTTTGTATCCTGTTTCTAGGCCTTGACCACTTGGTCTATCCGTTGATCTATCCCAATCACTTGGTCACTTAAAACAAAACCCAATCTTTGTCATGAAATAGAACACAGATATGCAGACAAATGCATAAAATACAATATGGATAATTATAGCATCCAAGTCACTCAATTTTTTAAACAACCTCTGTTATTTTTTGGGCAGAAGATCAGCAACCCTGAGAAATTTAGCCTCTTGATATGCTCTAGGGAGGCTTCCCAAACTATGGCCTGTGGGCCATATGTGGATCACTGCCTGGTTTGTAAATAAATTGTTTTACTAGAACACAGTTATGCTAGGTTGCCTGGGTGGCTCAGTCGGTTGAGTGTCTGACTCTTGATTTTGGCTAAGATCATGATTCCAGGGTCATAGGATCAAGCCCTGAGTCAGACTCTGTGCTGAGCATGGAACCTGCTTAAGATATTCTCTCTTTCCTCCACTGCCCCTCTCCACACATGTGCTCTCTTAAAAACAAACAAACAAACAAACAAAACCACAGTCCTAATTTGTTTCTATATCCTCTCTGGCTATTTCCATGCTAAAATAGCATAGTTGAGTAGTTGTAGAAAGAACTGTATAGTCTGCAAAGCAGAAAATATTTACCCTCTGGCCCTTCATAGGTTTGCCAACTGCTATTCAAGAGTCTGACTTAGAAAAAACAGAACCGTGTCTCTGTCCTGTGTGGTTTCTTCTTCTCAATAAACATAGTCTAGAAAATCTTTGTTTGAGAAAAGCAAGTTAAATAATTAAAACATTCAAAAATATTAAACTCTGGGATTTATTTTAATGAAATCTTAAGAATAGCCAGAAACTAAACCCAAAGTAAATTATCTCAAAATCTTGACCTCCTTCAGGGTGTGCTGAATTACACCAACAACATTTTATAACAAAAAGACTGGAGCAACCCAATAATTTTTTAGGTCACAGGGTATAACTAATTGAATAGAAAAAGAGATCAACATCTTGAGATTATATCCCTGGAGAAGGTAACACCTGAAACAGATTGAGTTTTTTGATTAACTTATTCCTTAGTGAGTAGAGGTTAAACAGCCAAACAGATGAAAATACTTGATAGGAAATAGAGCTAGAGCACACATGATTCTTGAAGTGACATTTGTGAAGTGCACTTGCACACCACATCCTTCCCTGTGGTGCATGCCTGCATGTGTGCGCGCACACACACACACACACACACATACACACAATGATGCTTAGTCGAATACAAACCAAAATGAGATGACCCCTATCAGTATGTTTTCTACTTGAACACAGAAAGCTTTGACTTTAATTCTTGTCTACAACTGTCAATTTCACTATAGCAAAATCAATCTAATTGTCTTTGGGCAATCTCCTAAGTGAAAAGAAAAAGTAGGGAATAACTTTAATTTTCCTGCCTATAGGGGAAATGCAGTTGAAATCTAACGATTGTATCAAGTTCATTAAAAAAAAAAACCACCTCAGACTCTTGATTTTTGGCTCAGGTCATGATCTCATGGTTCATTTTGTAAGACTGAGCTCCACGTCAGGCTCTACACGCTGTGTGGAGCCTGCTTGGGATTCTTGCTCTCCTTCTCTCTCTGCCCCACCCTATACACACATGCTCTTGTGTGTGCTCTCTCTCTCTCAAAATAAGTAAATAAACATTAAAGAAAAAAAAATCCAGTGTAATCTCTCCACTAAGCTGTATTCAGTCTAAAGGTCTGATAGGCTGAGAGAGTAGGGTACCTTTTTGTTGTGCTACTTTGAGGCAAAGAGTGAGTTGTAACATAAAGGGCTATACAGTTCAAAGCTTGATAATACCACCTACCTCTTCCTCCCCTCTCCAATTAAAACAAACTATATATAAAAATGCCTCACTTTTCAAATTTGCATTTAAGATTGCTTGTTTGGGATTTCTAAGTGGAAAAACTAAATACATTAAAATAGTAGCCTTTCAAGTAAAATCAGTTTTCCTTCCTCCAAAAAGTAACTACTCTTTGAAAATGTATTTCTTTTTTAATTTTTTTTTTTTATGTTTCATTTATTTCTGGGGGGGGGCAGTGTGAGCAGGGGAGGGTCAGAGAGAGAAAGGAAGACATAGAATCTGAAACAGGCTTCAGGCTCTGAGCTAGCTGTCAGCACAGAGCCCCACACAGGGCTCGAACCCACGAGCCATGAGATCATGACCTGAGCTGAAGTTGGACGCTTAACCAACTGAGCCACCCAGGCGCCCCTAGAAATGTACTTCTCAAAAACTATGTGTAGAATATAGGTGAGTTGGAGATCAAAAGGAGACCATAGACCCAAACTGAAACCCTGTCCTTTAAGAAGAATGATCCATGTGCATGTTCATACATAGCTCTTGTATTATTAGTTCTTTTCGATCCTTCATCAAAGCAGGGTGTAAATGACGTGTGGTAGTGGGATACAGTGCTTAGGAGTTCAGTGTTTGTCATCAAATCTGGGATTACTTCCTAGATCCAAGACTACCTAATTGTGTGACCTTGGGGAAGTTGTTTGTTCTCTCAAAATCTCAGATACCTGACCTGAAAAATGAAAGTGATACTAATCTCCACCATAATGTTTTAAGTATTAAGTGAAATAATGTGTATAAAAGCCTTAACGTAGTACCTAGAATATAGTAAAGGGGTGAGAGAAATGAGCAGGATGCTCATGTGCTTGTTAGTGGCAGCTCCAGAGGTGAAGCTACTGACAGCTAGTAGATGTGTGTGTGTGTGTGTGTGTGTGTGTGTGTGTGTGTGTGTGTGTGTGGGAGAGAGAGGGAGGGAGAGAGAGAGAGAGGGAGGAGGAGAGGAGGGAGGGAGGGAGAGAGAGAGAATGAGAGATTGCCATTCTGACACTATAGAAATGAGAGCCTTTTACTTGTTAAGGAAAACATTTAGTAGCTTTCTCCCAGCTGTGTTTTTAGACGTTTAAGTCTTTTAAAAATTTGCAGTCTGGGGGCGCCTGGGTGGCTCAGTCAGTTAAGCATCTGACTACGGCCCAGGTCATGATCTCACGGTTCATGGGTTGAAGCCCTGTGTCAGGCTGTGTGCTGACAGCTTGGAGCCTGAAACCTTTTTCGGATTCTGTATCTCCCTCTTTCTTTGCCTCTCAACTCCTCTTTTTCTCTCAAAAAATGGATAAACATTAAGAAAAAATTTGCAATCTGTACTCCAACTATGGACTTCTTACCAATCAATGATTAAAAGCAGCACTGAATGGGACACCTGGGTGGCTCAGTCGGTTAAGCTTCTGACTGTTGATTTTTGGCTCTGGTCATAATCCCAGGGTTGTGGGATCAAGCCCTGTGTTGGGCTCTGTGCTGAGCACAGAGCCTGCTTAATATTCTGTCTCTCCCCCTCTGCCTGTCCCCCTGCTTAAGTATTCTCTCTCTAAAATAAACAATAACAACAATAAAACCCAGCACTGAGTAAAGGTGCCAAAAGGTTAAATGACAATAGTAAACACTCCGTGAGTTCTTGCTACAATGCCTGGTGCTATTCATTCATGAACTAGTTTCCTTAATCTTCATAAGAACTTAGAACGTAGCTGTTATTATCCCCATTTTACAGGAGAAGAAGGGGAAAAACAGGTAAAGTAACCTGTCCAGGTTACACAGCCAGGAACGGGTTGACCCGGGACTCAAGGCCAGACAGTCTGGCTCCCAAACCTGTTCTGGACATATCCTTGTGTCCTGGATACTCAGATTTTCCCAACCTCTTGTTGCCAGTGTATGGTGGAGGTGAGGCTATCAGAACGAACTCCTGAGACCAGTCTACAGAGATCTACACCTGTGTGAGAACTCATGTAAGTCAATGGTTTGGTTCAAAACCATCCTAGGGATTCAGCACCAGAAGTAACTCTGGGCCCTTCTTGCCTGGGAAGATGAGATCTTGCTGCCTCAGTTTACTTTTCTTTCTAGACCTTTCATTATGGGGGTCAAAGAGTGTAGACTCTAGTATAATTTCTGGAATCTATTGATAAGATACCTTTTGGGGACACTTTTAATGTGAGGGAGCAATTTGAACTTGTCATAAAAATAATTGTAGCCTTTAAGAGTTGTTTCTAAGGATTAATTTAAGACTGAAGAAAATCTCTTTCATGTGCAGGGTCTACCTGCTGGTCACTCGAATTTTTTGCATTTATTTCTTTTACAAAAGCTAATCAAAAGAGAAAAAAGTCATGTATTTTCAAATAACTCCTGGCCTTTTCCTTTTGGGGTAACATTTCCTTACAGACTACATTTTTGAGAACTGGCTGGGGATGAGAGAAGAATGAGCAAGAATGATAACATAGGAGAAAAATATGCAGGTAGCGGTATTTAAGATAACTCTTTTGGGATAGTGCTTACCACATGTCTTAGATGGAACACATGGGTATTCAGTCCAGGATTTTAGCATTATAAGGCACCTGAAAGACCATTTAGTCCCCATTTTTTGCAGGTAAGGAAGCTGAGAAAAAGCAATTGAGTGACAAAGCTGGGACTAGAAACCAGGTCTCCTGATTTCTGTGTCCCTATCTTTTTATGTTTTTAACTGACTGCTAGGAAGAGCAAAAAGCCATGAGTTCTCCCTGGGCTGGCAGATGGAGCCTTAATATTTATCCCTAATGTTTGGGCTCTTCCACAAAGAGATTCCATAAGTTAGACTTTTCCTAAGTTTTATGTGGGAAAACAAAAAAGTTGCCTTTCTTGCATATAAAACTTGGCAATAAACAGTGCCCTTATTCTGTAATGGTATTTCTTGGAATTCAGACTTATTTAATTTAATCCCTCTCTTAACACTTCCTTCCACAAAATGAATCTTAGCATCTATAAAGGTTATTTTTCCAACCTTTTAGTTATGCTAATATTCACCATTCAGCAGTTGCGATTTACTGTCTTGATAATTCACTTATGATCAGGAATGTTCTTGTACTGTCATTTTGTTGTGATGTTTCCTCATTGGCTTTAGAGGACAATGCTGAACATTTTGAAAATGTCCTTTTTCCTTCCCCTCTGTGACAGCAAGGAGTTTCAGTGGACTTTAATACTTTGGAAGACAAATGAAGGTGAATGCGTGCTTGAGTTTTCTGTGGAGTCTGAAAGTCCTTGAAAGCAGTGTGAATCAGTAAGGTAGATAATTGTCCTTTAATGAACATACACAAAATAAAGATTATAGCAGCTGAGTTCTAGTGTTGTTTTCTGCCGAGAGTCTTGATTATTTCAAGTCCAGAAAAGGCAACTCCTGTGTTTCCTTGCCTGGTCTGTTCTGGGGCCACCTCTGCTGTTGGAGACCACATGGTATATTGGAAAGAACCCTACACAGAAAGCTGGAAGATCCAGGTTCATGAGCTGACTCTGCCCTCTACCCTGTTAGATTTGGGGCAGATACCATTCCCTCTGTCGTCCAGAGTTCTCTGATTTGTAGTTTGGGTTATGTCTTAGACAGTGGTTGTCAACCCTGACTGTGCTTCCTTATCAGCTGGAGAGATTTTGTTTCCTGGATATTTTATGATAGCATCTTAAAACAGAAATGTGGAATGAACTTTTTAGTGTTGATTTATTTATTTTGAGAGAGAGAGGGAGACAGAGAATCCCAAGAAGGCTCTGTGTTGTCAGCGCTGAGCGTGACCTGGGCCTCAATCTCATGAGCTGTGAGATCACGACCTGAGCCCAAATCAAGAGTCCGACACTTAACTGACTGAGCTACCCAGGTTCCCCCGTAGGATGAATTTTATAGTGAACACCCACCACCCAGATTCTACTGTTAACAAATTTATCTATTAGTTGGAGGGCCTTTAAAATACACACATACTCACTCACATACTCCGGCATGTTAGGGAAATTTCTCTTTTTACTTTATATACTTACGGTGTTTGAGATTTTGTTAAACAGTGGATATATATTACTAATACTACTATTACTAAAAATCACCATAACAAAGTAAATATATACATTCTTGGACTCTCACCTCCAAAGAGTGATACAGCAGGTCTGGACTGGGGCTTTGCCTTTTTTTTTTTTTTTTTTTTTTTTTTTTAAATGTAGCTAGGATTGAGAGCACAGGACTATGCAGACTCCAAAGTGCCACTGAGGTTTAATATTCTAAGGGGCTACAAGTTCTCCTTTTCTGTTAACCAGAAATTCTCCTTTCTAGTAGACTGGTTCCACTTTCTTCTAGTTTGGTTCCAGATTCTTCCCGGTTCATAGTGGGATGCAGCTGAGTGCTGCTATTGTCATAATAATGAGCCTGCAGCCAGCAGAAAGAACATCCTGTGTAAGCAGAGAAAGCCTCAGTTTCAGGCAATACAAGCCTAGCTTTTTGCCTTTTCCCCCAATGGTTCTCCCATGGAACTGTTGGAGATCTTTCCAAAGCCCGTAGAACTACCTCCTTTGCCTCTTTCTTTGTAGCTAATTGCCTCCTTTGCTGTGATTGAGACCATTATCAGCCATTGTTCAAGGTGGCTACCTATTCCACTCCACTGGCTCAGTTCAGAAGTGCTAGCTTTCCAGGGAAACCTTATCTAACCCTCAGATCTGGGCTGGGTGTGCCAAGCTCCCCAGACATCCTGGCCCTTCCTCCTTTCGAGGTACTTTTCTCCATCATGTTGCAGTTGCTCATCTGTGCTTCTTTCTGTCTTCCCCACCTTGCCGTCTTAGGTACCTTTCTTCTCTCAGCTGGTGGCACACAGTAGGTGCCTGGTATGTAGGCTGCCCCTCCATATCATTGACCCATGTCAATGTAAGTTTCTTGCTATTCTTGATGGGGCTCTTGTGCTCCCCAAAGACTTTGTATTTGCCAGCCATTTAAACATTAATATTTTAGTAAGGTTACATATTCAAGATTCTAGTTTTTCCTTAAACTTTTAAACACACAGACCTTATTATTCAAGTCTAAATTTATAAATGTTTATAGTCACAAGGAATCTGGTTACAATTTGGCCTCATTTAGTTAACTAAAATCTTCTAAACATTCTAATGCAGTGATCATTTTAATATTCTTTTCTTTTTAAGACCTCATTTTCCTAATAAAATTGTTCTAATTCTTACAAATACAATAAATGTAGAAGTCTTACAACTTCTCCTAAACCTCCCAGTGTTGTAACAAGCTTAGCAAAGTTCTGCCAATCTCAATCCTCACAGTATCTCTGAGGTTAGATTTCCTCCCTCTCTTTTTTGCTTCCTCCCTTTCTATCCACCCAACCAGTATCTACTGAGCATTCTACTATGGGATATTTGTTGTGCTTTGCACTTAGGTTGTAGCAAAGAGCAAAAAGATCTGAAGCTTGATGAGACAGATGAGTTTTAAGGAAGTATGACAGGTGCTATGACAGTGAAGAACAGAGTGCGGAGGACCCCGGAAGGGTTGGGATGAAGTAGGGCCAAGTTCAAATTTCTTCTTTCATTCTGAAAGCAGTTTTCTCTCATCTCACTCCATTTTCATTTTCTTACTCCATCCTGTAAATTCTACCTAGGAAACATAGTATTTCCATTCCTTCTTTCTTCCCACTACAACTGATTTGTTCAGTCCCAGTATCCCAGGAACATTGGTCTAAGCTGGACATTATTAAGTTTCCTAAATCTGTCTCCAGTTTGTGTTTGAAGCAGCCACCAAGGTCTCTTCCTAAAGCACAAATCCGTTCCTATCTCTCCCTTGCCTAAAACTCTTCATTGGCTATACCCATTAAGATTCAGTATAGGAAGCAGAGGCCACTCTAGGCATTTCAATCAGGAAAGGATTTAACTTGAGAGTTAGGGATTATAAAACAGAAGAGGGTTAGAGGAATAGTTACAGGAATGATGCACCAAGGTCTACTAAAAGCCTGGAGTTTAAGAACTTCCAGCCATAGTTGTTCATGGATCAGAAAGCTACTGTCCCTCAACTGCCTTTCCTCACATTCTACCCCAGAATGGTGCTGTAGGAAAACCTCACACTTTGATGACCTTATCAAAGTGAAGAGCAGCCAAAACAGGTCAAGGAAATGGTCTTCTGATTTCCACCTTCCAAAGCTCATGCAAATGCATCAGATTGGTGGAACCTAATTCTCCTTCAGAGTCCTGGTTTCAAGGAGTCTGGTAAATGTAGGTCCTAGTTTGCCAGCCTCTGTATGGGAAGTGAGACTAGAAAGGGGGAATACAGGATGAGCAACACACCAATGGCATCCATCCCACCAGACTCTCTGTTGTCTATAAGAAATGTAACCTAATGTTCATATTTGTGTGAAGTTTGATCCCTGCTCATCATATTTTGCCTAACTTCTTCCATCACCTACGATGTCTGCCACTGGAAGATGCTAAAAAGATGTTTGTTGAATATGTGAATGAATGAATGAATCTATTCATTCCTGACCCAGTTCTGTCTTCCCTCTGGTCATAACTTTATCAGGCACAACCTTCGTGGCTGGTCTTAACTTCTACCTGCAGAAGGCCTGCTGTTTCTCTGAGGCTCAGCTAAATCTGCCCTCCTTGGAAGGTCTTCTAAAATTCCCCTGCATCCTTCCCATCTCATTTTCTTTTTGACCCTTGCACCTGTATCATAGGGCTTATCAATATCTGCCTACATTGCATGTAGCTATGTAGTCATATTTTTTTAATCTACCATGTTATGAACTTCAGGAGAAGAGTAAATTTTATTCACTGACACGGCATCCTTCCCACCATTCCTCCATTAAGCTTTTCTCACCACCATCTCCTTTCTTCCTCCTTTTCTCCAGATACAGCCACTCTAAGACCCTTATTTTATAAAGACATTCCTTTCAATTTTATTATTTTCCTGTAATTGCAATGGGAAGTTGATAATTTATAGGTGTGGTTAAGTCTTTGTAGCTGCTTTTCTCTTGTCCTTCATGGAGACCTGTATGCCAATTTTTTCTTAGGCTAACACATTTGTCCTGTTTTATTCCTAGACAGTAATACAGAATAAACTTAGAAAGGGAAGAGACTTAGAAAGAAGGAGGACAGATTTTAAATTTCTTTTAAAATTTTCAGTGGAATTCACATTATGTTCACAGTGTTCAGGTTTCCTAGGCCTTGACAATAGAAACTGTATTAGCAGAACGTGACAGCCATTACCACGTTGATAGTTAGGATTCTGAGGTGTAAAGACAGGGCCATATGATTTGTCTGTGTTTTTCATAGCGAATTTCTTAGAACTTTGTTTGGGGTAAGGGGCATCCTCTTATTCCTTTTTTTTTTTAAGTTTATTTTTCAGAAGTGTCTTCCTTATAAGTCAACTGAAATTTGTAAAAAAACAAAAACAAAAAAACAAAAAAAAAACAACCCCCAAAAAACGTAAAACAACAACAGAACAAACAAACCACCTATTCTTCAGGGAGACTGAGATTTTTTTTTTCTTTGTTTACTTAAATAGACTTTGTCTTAGAGGTTTTAGGGTCCCAACAAAACTGAGCAAAAGTACAGAGCATTCACATATACCCCTTCCTCAACCACTATCAATATATTGATTGCCTCAACCACAATCAGCATAACCCACCACAGTGGTACATCTCTTAAAACTGACGAACCTACATTAACACATAATCACCCTAAGTCCATAGTGAACGTGAGGGATCACTCTCGATGTCATATCTTTGTCAAAGCCCATGAAATATACAATGTATCTACCATTAGTCATGAATTTTTACACCATAAAATTCCTCTGTTCTCTACCTATTCATGTCTTTCTTCCATTTAACCCCTAGCAACCATTTATCTTTTTAACTATCTCCATAGTTTTGCTTTTTGTGGAACGCCATATAGTTGGAAATATACAGTATGTAGTCTTTTAATATAGACTTCTTTCACTTAATATAGACCTCTTTCACTTAGTAATGTACATCTAAGTTTCTTCCATGTCTTTTCATGGCTTGATAGCTCATTTCATTTTAATACTGAATAATATTCCATTGTCTGGATGTACCACGGTTTTTGTACTTTCACCTACTACTGACGGATGTCTTGGTTGTTTCCAAGTGTTGGCAATTTTGAATAAAGCTGTTATAAATACTTGTGTACAGGTTTTTGTGTGGACATGTTTTCAATGCATTTGGGGGAAAAAACAAGGACACAGTTGCTTGATTATATGATAAGACTATAAGAGTGTGTTTTAAAGAAACCACTAAAATGTTTTCTAAAGTGGCTGTATGACTTTTGCATTCCCACCAGAGATACGGATTTATTTTTGTTAGAGGTTCAACGACTTCTTAAAAATTCATAAAAGGAAAAATCCATCCCTAAGAAGGTGTAGAATGGTCAGTGTATGGCCTAGTTTCATTTTATCAAAATGAGCATGTCACAGTTATTTACAATGCTCATTCTGTTTCTCCTCTCAACTCAAATAATAGAACTCAAAATTGATTACAGAGAAATGAGGAGAAATTGTATAAAAAAGGCAGGCTAGATAATCACATCTGTAGCACTGATACTATGGTTCATTCTTGACTTTTTACTTGTGGATCAGCAACACTGGGAGAATGGGAGATTTAGGTGTTCTGACCCCTACCCTAGCTGAGTTGGTCAGGTGTCTGCAGTCACTTTGGTGGACTTCCTTGCTGATGAAGATGTCCCCTATTTAGTCATATAAAGGGGAGACAAGTTCCTTAGGTGCTAATGGCCGTTGCAGCTATGCACACAGAGGAGTTCTCTTCCTGTTATTTAGGTCCATCATAGCTAATTTCCTGTGAGGTAGGGAGTATAGAGGGTCTACTGTAAGTCTTAGGTTTTGCCCTACTTTTTCAAGCCACATCCCTTCTTGTAATGGTCTTGCATGTTGGGTGGGGCACTGGATTTCCAAGGAACAGCCACAGCCCATTGGTAGTCCTGCTCTTAAGAGTGAAATTCTGCACATAGGAACACAGGGTTCTGTCCCCTCCAAACTTAAATGCTGGTGAAATTTCTCCAAGAAGGCCTGTCTGCTCAAGAAAATCAATAGCCTTTCCTCTGCCAGGCAATTCAAAGTAAAAAGTATGTTTGGAATGTCTTATTGTCCCCAAGGTGCCCCAATTAGTTGGGTACCATTAAAAGTCAGGAGTTGCAGAGGTTGAATCTTTGTGGAGTAAATTAATGCTTGTGGTGTTCTATAATTTCAAGGAGAAGGAGAATTCTTAAATAAAGTGAGCTAATTAAAAATAAGCTCACAGGGATTTTTAAATTTTTTGAACTGAAAGATTTTTTCCCTAATAATTTTAAAACAAATACACACTGATCATCCATATATACCAGTCATTGCAATAAGCTGAGAGGTTAGAAAAATAGACAAGATACTCTTGCATCCCTCAGGGAACACAGGGTCTAATAACAGAGACAGATACACAGGGGAACCCAATCTCCCTATTACCATTTATTTGAGTATATCCAGGGAGAGTTCATCTCTGGGGATACAAAGGTAAGTAAAACTCAGGACTAGGACTTTCCTGAAGAAATCCAATAATAAGACCATTAGAATACCATGTGATCAGTGCCATAAGGTAGAAATGGTTAACTCTAGAGTGTAGGGAGTGTGTGTCTAGAACTGCTTCAAGGATGAGGGGGATGCTTGAGTCAGGTCTCAGAGTAAGAGTTCAGGAGGAGGAGGGCAGGAAGAAGAAATTCTAAGCAATGGAAAAAGCTTGTGCCAGGACCCTGGAATTTTTAAGTTTGTTTATTTTGAGAGAGAGAGGGGGGAGAGAGAATTCCAAGTAGGCTATTAGGACATGGATGAATGGGAGGATGGATGCAAATGGGCAGTGATGGCGAGAGGAAAGACAGGACAGCTATGGGACATCTCTCTTTTTTTTTTTTTTTAATTTTTATTTCTAGGAAAGAGAGAGACAGCGTGAGCAGGGGAGGGCCAGAGAGAGAGAGGGAGATACAGACTCTGAAACAGGCTCCAGGCTCTGAGCTGGCAGTCAGCACAGAGCCCGACGCGGGGCTCGAACCCACGAACCGCGAGATCACGACCCAAGCGAAAGTCAGACGCTTAACCGACTAAGCCACCCAGGCGCCTATGGGACATCTCTTATCCTGCACATGGTAAGAAGCAGGCAAGAGTATTCAGTGGGAGAGAGCATTAATGGTATTCTCACTTAAAAATCCTCAGGTGGCTATGAGGGATGGATTGGACTGAGACATGAGTCTGGAAGTGTATGTGCTCTCGCTATTTCTCTCTCAAAAATGAATACACATTAAAAAAAAAGGGGGACACTTGGGTGACGCAGTCAGTTAAGCATCTTATTTTTGATTCCCACTCAGGTCATGATCTCACGGTTTGTGAGTTTGGGCACCATGATGGGCTCTGCATCAACAGTGTAGAACCTGCTTGGGATTCTCTCTGTTCTCCCTTTCTGCCCCTTCTTCCCTCCCCCCCTCCCCTGCCGGCAAAAAATAAATAAATAAACATGAAAATAAAAAAGAAAGCAATCTGCTTCTAAGACCATCATATTAGTCCAGGGGAGAATTGGTAATGAGGCTGGGGTGGTGGAAATGGGGAGATGATGGATGGAAGAAAGAAATATTTAGGAGGGAACATGGACAAGATGAGTTAAAGAAAGAATGATGCTGACATTTCTGGGTACCCTATAAAGGGTTGCAAACAGTTTTCCATTTAAGAGTCAATAAATCCTTTTTATTTGGGCAGCAGAGTAGATAGTGATGCTCTTAAATGGGAAAGAAGAAAAAAGTGCAGAGGAAGAGCAGATTTGGGAGAAAAAGACATGTTTGGTATTGACTTTAGGATTCCTTCCCCCCCCCCTTTTTTTTTTTAAAGAGAACTACCTGTTTCCTGTTTCTTGCCAATGACAAATCCATATGCGTGTTTTGTAGTTTGGCATGCTATTGCTAATTGAAAATACTGTAGTTGAAAACTATGTCCTTCCAGATGACCATTGGAAAATAACCTTCATACATTATACAGGATTGCCATGGTTATTTATTTATTAGGCTTCCTCTCGGGCTGGGCTAATCAGAAACAGGGATGATGTGGACAAGCTCCGGAGGATTTCTGTATCTTGCCTTCGAGGCACCTCCCTGGGAAGAGAGAGAAATTGCCTCGATTCCTGGGCTCCTAGTATTCTGAAACTATTTGTTCTAGTTGATGCATAAGAGATCAAGGACCTTGTCAACTTCTCAGGATAAGTTTGGACCAGAGCAATTTTAACATTAAAAAGGAGAAGGAAAATGTGAAATAAGGATCCATGAAATCTCTTGATTTATTAAATAAACATAACTTAACATTGTTGCTCAGTTCTTCAGTTCCTGTTAGATAGATGAAGATCAGCATGCCATTCTTGGTAAGTCGTATTTGTAATGGGACAGGAGTTGGCATATTACATGTAGGACCCCCATCCCTGGATAGCACTTTAATGTCTGTTATACATTATTAAATATATATACTTGAACATTGTGGTATGGCCCTAAGTACTATATTAAGTGATCTCCAAGATTTCATTTGTCCTAAATAGTCAAGGATTATTAAAACTTTGTATAGCTGTAGAGAGCATATGAACAGTTATACAAGCATTGGTCATCTGTAAATATTCAAGAAATGTATACTGAGTACCTCTCATGTTCTGGATACTTTAGGCTGGGGGGACACAATGAGTGCAAGAGACCATCCTCGCATGGAAGTATACTTTATAGTGTAGAGGACAAATGTTAAATCAGCAATCATAAAAGATGGTTACAGAGAGACAATAATGTGAAAAAAGTAGAGAGTAAGATAATGGAAAATGATTGGCAGAGTTCGGGAAGCCTTTCTGATGAGGGGCCAAACCTGGATCTCAGGAAGAGGGATTCCAGGCAGAGGAAACACATTACATAGACCACGTGGTGGGAATGAGCTCTGTGAGTTCAAGAAACAGAAGGAGGGCAGTAGTTGGGGTGTATGCACATACTGTAGAATGAGGAAGAAATGGCTCACTTTTCCCAACGAGCAACAGAATGCTTTTTAGAGACTCATAAATAGATTTATAAATCATACCCCATCTTATTCAACAACATAATGAGGTATAGGGATAGTAACTCCCATTTCCTAGGCAAGGGATCTGGCTATGTGGGACTGGGTTTCTAGGACTGAGCTTGGACCTTCTGACTCTTCCACTGCTCCTAACTGCAGACCTGTAGGATTGAGCAAGGGACTTGGAATGAAGAAGTGTTGAGTCACTGGCCTCTTAGGCTGCCTTTCAGAAGATATGGGTCTTGAATTTTGAGATCGCTTTGATGGGATATTAGCAATCATGAAGCAGTGATAGTGACAGTAGCTCTGCCTACTAACATATAGTTTTATAGTTTGCAAAGTACTTTCTATGGTTCCTCATTTGTGGCACAGAAGAGCCCTCATAGGTAAGCAGAAATTGTTTTATTCTTCTCATTTAGGTTAAAAGATTACCTGAGGTGACACAGGGGATAGGGCTGGGACTTGGCTCACTGATTCTAGTTAAGGATCTAATTCAGGGTCCTTGCCTTAAATCACAGAAACTCCTGATTGAAGGAAGACATCTGTATGGCTCATAAGCCTATAGTTCTTCAGACTTCCAGAAAACAAATTTGTGCTTTCTTCAGAGTGTTTTTGACTGTGAAGAAGAGACATAAAAAAATGGACTCTCTCATGAATCTTTTGAGCTCCTATTGTGTGCCAGACACTGGGACTATCAAAGGATCTCAGATATGTTAAAAGATACTAATTATTTTAGCACAATGTTACTTGCCCTATAGTAAAAGACTAGAAATAAATGCTATGAAAATACAGAGGAAGATGCGATTAACTCACTTTGGGGAATTTGGGGAAAGCTTCACCAAGAAGATAATAGTCAACTGGGCTTTAAAGGATGAATAGTAGGATTTGTTTCTCCAGGGAGAGAAAGTTATTCTAGGAAAAACAGATAACTATTCTTCAGATACCCTATACCTTTGTTATGGTGATTGGGTGTATACAGAACATGAGATATATGAGAAGGAATGGTGGGAAATGATGCTGGTAGTCCAGTTGCAAAGGGCCTTGAGTGCCAGGCTCAGGAGGTGCTATATTTGGCCTGAGCATGCAGGTTTGTTAGTGAGGCAGTGGCATGATTAAACTTGCTGTGTTTTAGAAAGCAAATGCAGTTGGTAAGGGGAAGTCAGGTTGGGACAGGGACAAATCAAAAATTATTGTTATAGTTTAGGAGAAGGAAGATGGCCCTGACTTGGTCGTCATGCCTAATTATATACATTAAAGAGAATGGTAGGGAAAACATTAGCGAGGCTTAAAGACTAATTGGATATGGAGACACACCAGTTGGATTTTGGATGTACACATTGGTTTTTCATTAGTACACACTCACATACACATACTTTGTTTTGGTCTCTCCAGACTCAGCCCAATTCTCTGACCCTTCAAGCCAACCATCGATGTATTTTTTTTATCCTTAAGAAGGAGATAAAAAGTTTAGGTCTGTGATCTTAAGGATCTTTTTTGTGTGATACGATTGTTGACCCTATAGTATTCCTCTGGCTGAGAAATGCTGAGTGCAAACACAGTTTTGAAGACTTGAATATAATGACTATATGTACTGTAGATTATTTACCTTTTATATATTTGGAACTGTTGTTGCATATTTGAAAGCCTGCCTACTAAGCACTTTGGGGAAATTATTCTCAAGTGACCTCTGGTAGGGAACATTAGTGAAACAACCTATTCTCTCTTTATTTCAGGAGAAATGAAGGAGAACTTAGGTATTAGATGAAGGATTACACTGTAGTGCTTATGTCCAATCCCAGTTTTCTGGAATCCTCTCCACTCTTGTAATAATTAAGGATCACTCATCCTGATTTTAAAATGCAATGTAGAGGTAGAGTTGGGAAAAAGAAATCAACAAATACTACCTGCGTGCTCTTCAAATTATAAGCATCAAGAATTCATTTCTGTTGCATAAAAGGGCTAAATTTAATCTGAGGTAAAATGAGTATTTCTTCTTTAATACAGACGTGTCTCATTCCTACTTCACCCAAATTCATAGAACACCATGGGAAGAGTCCCCAAGTAATCTGATATGCCTAGTCAAGAAGATTTTGGGGCAGGGGTGCCTGATTGGCTCAGTCGGTTAAGTGTCCAGCTCTGTTTCTGCTCAGGTCATGCTCTCAGGGTTGTGAGATCGAGCCCTGTATTGGAGCTCCATGCTGGGCCTGGAGCCTGCTTATGATTATTTCTCTCCTGCTGCCCCTTACCTGCTTGCTCTCTCTCTTTAAACAAACAAACAAAAAAACAAAACACAGGGGTGTCTGGGTGGCTCATTTGGTTGAGCGTCCAACTTCGGCCCAAGTTATGATCTTGTAGTTCTTTGAGCTGCACATCTGGCTTTCTGCTGTCAGCACAGGGCCCGCTGCAGACACTCTGTCCCCTTCCCTCTCTGCTCCTCCCGTGCTCATGCTCTTGTACTCTCTCTTTCAAAAATAAACATTTCGAAAACACACAAAACAAAACAAAACAAAAACAAAAAACCCTTCAAAAGGGTTTTGGGATTCTCCTATGACCAAGTCCCATGTTTCCATGGAGAAGAGGAAGCATTTTGAGGCTGTCCTGGTTGTTCATATACTGGTATTGCCACCTGGGCAAACACCTTCAACCTCCTTGAGCCCTAGTTACTGCAATGAACATAGTCCTGTTTGTGTCCTGGGAGTGCTGTGAAGACTAAGACATGTGAGGCCACTTGAATAAAGTCTGACATAAAGTAGGGTTCAGTATATGTTAGTTTCTTTAGACACTGGTTGATAGAAGTTAGGTAAGAGACAGACTTTTACTGTAGAGAGATTTTGACTTTGTTTTCAAAACCATTGGTTGGCAGCATTTTCCTTAAAATTTCTTGATTCTCATAACTCCATCAATAGATTCGGATGTCAAAACCAGAAGTATATGGGGGTTCCTGGGTGGCTCAGCTGGTTACGCATTTAACTTTGGCTCAGGTTATAATCTCCTGGTTCGTGGGTTTGAGACCTGCATAGGGCTCTGTGCTGACAGTTCAGAGCCTGGAGCCTGTTTCGATTCTGTGTTTCCCTCTTTCTCTGCCCTGTTCATGCTCTGTCTCTCTTGAAAATAAACATTAAAAAATTTTTAAAAATGGAAGTATATGGCCATGTTCCCTCTTGACCATCTAGAAAATAGGTGTATTTTTACTTGTTCTCTTCAGGCCGATTATAGAAAGTAGAATCATCTCAGCATTGAAAGATGGAGCTTTACGAATCCTTGTCTTTCAGACTTTATACAGCTCTATTAGCATGCTTCTCTGAAGCAAATTTCCTAAAAACGCTCTTTTTTTTAAAAAATTATGTATGTATGTATGTATGTTTATTCTTGAGAGAGAGAGAAAGGGAGAGAGAGTGTGAGCAGCAGAGCATGAATGGGAAGGGGCAGAGGAAGAGGGAGACGCAGAGTCTGAAGCAGGCTCCAGGCTCTGAGCTGTCAGCACAGAGCCCAACATGGGGCATGAACTCATGAACAGTGAGATCATGACCTGAGCCGAAGTCGGATGCTTAACTGACTGAGCCATGCAGGATCCCCTCTTTTTTTTTTTTTTCCTTTTAAACAAGTGGCAGGTATAGGTACATAATTCAAATTACCTTCTAGTCTTTGAAAAAAAACATTAAATCATGCTGTTGTAGAACTTTAGGCAAATTATCTTGGCCAGTCAAATGGCCATGTAACATTTGTCCATCTTATTTGTTGAGAATCTTTTATGCATTAAGTATTGAGCAAAATGAAGTCCCAGAAATTGAACCAAGTTTAACTGATTTGGATACTTTGTCCTTTACAAAATTCAATTGGTGTTTGTCGCTATGTGAAATGTAAGGTGGTTCTATAGTCTTTTGAGGAGGGAGGAGTGGAGAAGTGGCCAAACTTTAAAAAATTAATTGCATTAGAGTAAGTGACAGGAATATGAGTTTTCATTGACCTAATTGCTATATAGATGTGCAATTATTTAATCTAAGTAATTTGTACTTCTGCGGTTTTATCATTTTCATGCTTCATTATCACCCTGTATATTCAAGGTATTGAACCTGTTCCATAAACAGTATTAATCTCAATTACTTTGGGAGCGTTAAATAATATTCCCTTATTAAATATATTCTTTGTTATGCTGCCCATGTTTTTGCAGTGTCAGAAGCTGTTGATGCTGATAAAAGCAAACAGTTAGTTTAAAAACCTTTTCAAGTTTTAATGAGATTAAAAAAGTAATGTGCACATTTATATTTCCCAAGGTTTTGGTTATGGAAAACACCTTGTCAGGCAAATTTAGAACTTGGAGTCCAGAGTCCAACTCATGGCTTGGTTTTATTCAAGGGACATTCAAATAGAACATTTTAGGTCTTGGCCAGAACCGTGGTGGTAAAACACTGAAAAGATTTCAATTGGTCCCTGAGACTGTAAACTTCTTAATGGCAGGGTCTGCCACTTTTATCTCTGTAGCTCTGAAACATGGTTGGCTGTTCTTTAAATGTTTGCTGCTTGAACTGAAGTGAGTAGTAAAACAGAATTTGGGACTCTGTGTCCCAGGTTTTCCTTATTTAATGTACATATGACTACACTGGCAAACCATACTTTCTTCTTGCTTTCAAAAATTTCATTTTATTATGTTCATCTTTGATGTGGAACAGTTTTACGGCCTCCTGCTGTGACTCATTTGGGCAGTGAGTTAACTGGTTCCTTGGAGCCCAGCCCTTCCTTTTAAGTTGTGGTATTTAGGCTCCCCAAAGTTAGTTTGCCTTGGGGTAGAAATCACAACAAAGTGTCCAAATGATACTTCAACTTCTAGGTAAAGACAAAACTAAAATTAAAAACTCTATATCATGTAAGCCACCTGAAAAACAAACAAACCTAGGAGCATTTGTATCTTCCCATTAACTCTTGGCTAGCGCAAGGGAATTAATCTTTTCTGCAGACATAAAAAGGTTACCCAAGATTGTCCCCCCATATTTAAAAGTTCTGAAGTTTTAATGTGGAGTCCAGTTTGACTGGCATTTAACTTTAGACCCTACTCCCCTATCTTAATTTATCATCATAACCAAAAACAGATTAATTCGGATATATGTGCTAAGTTTATCGATTCATTGTTAGAATAGAAAGGGGAAAAAGATAAGAAGGAAGTGTTGTTTTCTCTACTTAGTCTTTAGTCACCATGAAGGGATTTGCTCCTTTGTCTCTTTTTAAAAAACTCTTTAATGTTTTTATTTTGAGAGAGAGAGAGACAGAGACAGAGACAATGTGAGCGGGGGAGTGGCAGAGAGAAAAGGGGACAGAGTATCTGAAGCAGGCTCCAGGCTCTGAGCTGTCAGCACAGAGCCTGACGTGGGCCTCGAACCCACAGCCTACGAACAATGAGATCATGAACTGAGCTGAAGTCAGATGCTTAACTGACTGAGCCACCCAGGCGCCCCAACTCCTGTGCCTCTTCTATTAGTCTAGCACAGTTTTACATACTTCAGTGTGCCCGTAAACTTTCATACAGGGTTGTTTGCCCAAAACCACATTTTCTGTCTTACCAGTGATTTAAGAGACCTCAAAGGGAACTCTTAGCCATCTTGATAAATTCATCTCTGACAAAGACTCTTGTGCATATAGTGCACAAGAAAATGATGAAACTGAGCAGCAAATTTATGGAGAGACTTTTAACCCTTTTCTTGCATCAATTTTTCACTTGTGCAGTAGGGAGACCAGTCTCTGGTCTTCACATCTTGTGCCTTGGCCATAAAGAAGCTCACGTCCAAAGTGCCACTACTATACTTGGGGTGACCTCTCCGTGCCCAGGATCAGGCTGTCTGGTCTGGAGATGCCAGAAGACCTCATTTAGGGTGGGTTTCAAGTTTGGCTTCTGGCAGAGATACTGTGGGTGCAGGGGAAACTTCCTGAGCCTTCAGGTGTCACTATGGGGCTTTGGAGCTTGTTTTTAATAACAAAGCAAATATTATCAGCAACTGAATGGAGAGCAAGATGCCAATCATGCCAAAGTTCTGTTGGAGCCAGGGGGCTGTCCTGCATCTCTCAGAACTAGCTGTGTCTGATGCTCCCTTGTCACACTGACAGGGCTCTCCCTGGCTGGGCTGATTGGTCGCCGGCAATAACTGATATGGAATACTGATATTCTCACGGGCAGTTCCTTCCACTCCAAAGAAGCTCTTTTACTCCCCCCCCTTCTCACATTTCTGACCTCAGCCTGGTGCCCGGCCACCCCCGACCATGACGCCCCTTTACCCGGGGGAGGACAAGTCCTGGGCGTGATGCTCTGAGCTGACGGTGAAATCCACCAGGCTGCTTTTCACTCCAGCTCGTTCTCGGGAGAGTCCTGCTCCAGACTTCTCAGGGTTTTTACAGCACAAACAACTGCATGCGGGCCGAGGGGAGGCTGAAACGGACTTGTGTGTGGTGGTTTTATCGCCTTTCATCACTTTGCTGGCCTCATCCCGAGGCACTTGCCTGGATTTATTTCTGCCTAAGACTGAGGAAGGATCCCTTCTCCTTCTTTTGACTCTTTCTATTTTTATGGTAAGTGCTTGCATTGAATGAGCTGCGCTGCTGCAGTGAACTGAAGGCTCTTGCTCGCTTGCTCCCTCTCTTCCCAGCTAAGCTTTTAGTGACCTTCTCTCTGCGTTTCTCCTATTTTCATGGATCTGTGTCTGGGGTGATCCAGCGAACTAAAATGTCAGGGCCCATTTGTCTGGACTGTTTTTCTTTTCTTTTTTTCATGAACCTGAGCTTCTCCGCTCTGATGGAAACATAAGCACTCTCTCTTTGTCCTTGAAGCGGCAGCCAGGGGAATGTGTTCACGATGGTAAACTGCAGCAGTGTGCAGGGGATCTGTGGAGGGTGACTGACAAATTTGGGCAAGATGCATCCTTGGCGTGCTGAGGTTCACTCTCAGAACCTGGAAGGGCCGGGGCTGGGCGGCCCACATAGCAAAAACTATTCCATCTTTCCAGGTGAAGACCGCACCCGTGTGAGTTATGTTGGAGTCTGCCGTGGGCAGTGGCGCTCGGAGCACCTGCCCCTGAGAGTCCAGACCGGCCCTGTGTCTTGTGGGCTTCACAACTTGGGCAGTGACATTCGCGGCGGGAGAAATCCTGCACTGGCGGATGGAGTAACTCATGACCTCATTGCTTCCTTTCCTTTGGAATCTCAGGGTGCCTGCTCTGCAAACCATATTTTACATCCTTTTCAGAGGCTGCTGGGCCAGTGATGACGGGAACGTTTTAGAGTTGGCAACATAGTTTCGTCCTCCTGCTGGGAGAGAAAACGCTTTGAGGCTACTGGAATGATTAGACTTTCCTAAGTGAAAATAAGCAGGTTTGGGAGGAAGAACATGTGTGTTGCAGCGTCCACGGGCAGATTGTTTATTCTAGGACATCACTCTTAGACTAGTGTCCTAATTTTTCACCTGGTCTCCTGAGCCCTGCTGCAGGCAGAAACACAACTTGAGGTCTATTACTGGCTGGCTGCCTGTTGTAGCCCAAAGGAAACCAAGAACATTGGTATAGATCTCACTGGTACCTCTCTTCACAGGGAGATGTCCTTCTCTTTTTGTTTTTGGTAGCAGGTGTGTTGAATTATTTTGGCATTCCAAAGAATAAGCTCCGCAGTGGTAATTCTGCTTGGTTCTTTTCCAGCTTAGGCTGGAAGATGGGTTGTCTTATTTGATTTTGTTTGGGATTTCTAATTCTGGTCCATTTCACTCTAGGGAAGGTTCTGACCGAATGTAATTCAGTCTGTGATTTGTAAGATACTGTGCTAATAAATGTGATTTTTTGTATCAAAAGAGAAAAATGTGCAGTGAAACTTCTGGTCTTTCCCCTGTTGATTGGGAATTTGGAATATAAAGTTCCTCAACTGTCTTGCTCATTCTCACCACTTTTAGTTCCACTGCCTGTGTGGATTTTTCTTAAAATAGTGGTGATGACATCAAGCATATGCTTTTATTCTGTTCACTGGGTTCAAAGTAGATATATTTGGTGGAGGGTTCTTATATGAAAGCATAAATTAAAATAAAGAGTAAGAATTTGTAGATGTTTATGTACAATCCGGTTTCAGAGTAAAGCCAGCAAATAGGTTAACAGCAACAAAACAAAAAATTAGGATCCTTGAAGACTATAAATTCTGAATCCAAAAGTAATGTTTGAAATACTTTTGGCATTGTCTCAATTAGCTGTTCTAATATCCACTCTTTTCTACACTCAGTTATAGCTCATAGCAATGTTGTGATCTCAATGGTAGACTTCTCTGCTTCCTTGAATCATTCTTTCATGCTTACTTGTTTACTTACATCCTTAATGGTGTTTTGTTACCTTGCTTATTCTTTTATTCCTCCAATTGCAAGGATTTTTATCAGTGCCTGGCAACACAGCTTGAGGTACTCAAGATGGGAAGAGTTAGAATCGGCTTGTATGTCAAGGAAATAGACTCTGCATTTCACACTGCAAGCAATTTTGCATGCGTTGAAAAAAAAATATTTCCTTTTAATTAGCAGCAACTTCAGCTTTGAGAGAGGAAAATTCCTTAGGCTTCATTATCTTTTAGAACAGAATGTTTGCCTATACAATCAGAAGTGTGTGTGTGTGTGTGTGTGTGTGTGTGTGTGTGTGGTGTATGCAAGTATGTACACAAATGTAACACTGACTTATAACTGTTATATGAACATACTTTTAATAGTTATAGTAGGGGCGCCTGGGTGGCTTAGTCGGTTGAGCGTCCGACATTCGCTTAGGTCATGATCTCGCGGATCGTGGGTTCGAGCCCCGCATCGGGCTCTGTGCTGACTGCCAGCTCAGAGCCTGGAGCCTGTTTCGGAGTCTGTGTCTCCCTCTCTCTCTGATCCTCCCCTGTTCACGCTGTCTATCTCTCTCTCTCCTCGAAATTAAAAAAAAAAAAAAATTAAAAAAAAATAGTTATAGCATGTTCCTTTAGAGGATGGAAACAAAATTCCTAAGCTATTGCTTAGCATTCTCTAGTTAGCTCTTTTTGCTTTTGTTATTATAGGGATTTCCCCGCTTCTTACATCCCTCCTCCAGATAATGCCTTTGGGAATTTCTTTGAATTGGGAGAGTTCTACCGCATTTCCTTGTCTCACAGCATGGTGTCATGTTAATTCCTTTGCAGGGTCTCTGAAGGCAGCATAGAAAACTGCAGGAAAAATTGATAAAAGCTGTGCTGAGTGGAGCCGGTAGCCTCTTACTGTGATGAAGTCACCACAACATTTTATTTGTGTGTTGATTCAGCTGCTGCACCTTGCAACTGGTTTTGCTTGGCACTCTCGCAAATGGAAGTTATTTGAAATAGGTCTAGAAGCACCTCTATTGGTGTAGATGCACTTACTCATTTTTCCTTACTTGTTAATTACAGCCATCGTTAAAACCGTGCTTTTACTGTTTCCTTCGGGGGTGGTTTAATTTGAAATCTGCAGCTTCTACTGTAAATCAGTATTCCATTTTTATCCTGTTCCTTTCTGTGTTCTTTCCTACTTCTGCTTTATATACGTTGCTGTATGTGAGCACGCATCCACGTACCCTTAGAAACTCGGGCAGTGAAAATTGACAACTAACGAAGAGTTGGTTACAGCTTCACATTTAGTAGCCGAACTTCAGCGTTCAGCCTGTGATCCTGTTCATGAGGGAAGAAACTGCCCCCATTAATACAAATATAACCTCATGTCTACAGACACTCTTGTCATTGAAACTGTTTTCCATAGTTGATTACCAGGACCAGAAATAGAATCAGTTTTGCATTTTAATTAATGACATTCTAGATCTGTCTAGGTTGGACTGCCCTCAAATCTTGACATGTTTACTACCTAAAAGGTCTTTGCATTTAGAGGGGGAGTTTATGGAGTCTATTTTTACAAAGTAAAAAATTTTATTCTATGATACAGCCTTTTTTTTGGGAGGGGGATTGGATGAACCATATCATTAAGGATGTTGGCTAAATTTTTCTGTTGACTTTTATAGTATAATTAATAAAGTCCCTTTACCATGTCTCCATGAGCTTTTTTTTTTTTTAACAGAGAAAAGAGAGGAATATACAACTCCCACATAAAGCTGTTTAGGGAGAGGACTGTTCTCTAATGGAGATTCAAGACCACTTCTAACACTAGCTATGGTGATCTACTTTGAAAGGAACATGCTATTCAATTGGCAACTTACCTTGTATAAAATAGGAGAAATGCTTCATGAGCTGTGTTAAATGCTGCAGTTTTGATCTGTGCTTCCCAATTGAATTCCTCTAGGACTATAGTCACTAGACAGCTTTGCAGAAAAAAAATCCTGTCCTCACTAGCATAATAATCTAGCCAGACTGTCATAAATGTTTATGTTGCAAGTTATATTTCTTGGGTGGTAGAGGGAGATAGCAGAATTTTGGAGGACAACCAAATCACAGCCCCAAAATAATGCAAGACGAAAGGGGAAATTCTTCCCTTTATGTACCATTTAATTCTCTAGTCAAACTGTAGGTCCTTAAGTCTAAAGATCCAAGAAATTGTTCAAAACAAATAATGACAGATTTTGTGGACCTTTTCTCTAATAGAAATCCTGACCCTTAATTAGGCATCTGCTGAGCGACCTTTTGGCTTGTGTGAGCCAGCAACCATTCTTATAGAAAGCAGACATACTGTAATACAGCAGGAATTTACTTCCATTTTTCCTGTTGGTCTCCCACTGAGGACCTCCTGTGAGTGTCAGAGGGAATGAGTGTCTGAAGACAGTCAGAGAAGACAGCTGGTCACAGAGGATGTCTTCTGGACCTTGGGTTCCAGTGCAGCCCCAGGCACCAACTGCTATAAGACTCATACATACTCCTGTCTGCAACCATTGAAAATTATGAACTGTTATTTTACCTCTATTTTTACTAAATGGTAATTTTTAAAAGGCGATTGATCCAGGTTAGACATTCTTAGAGAGGAAGTGAGCTATACATTCCTTTGATTACCCCCTCTTCTCCCCGGGAACTATAACCATGACGCGAACATCAGATTCAGAAGAGTGTGTTAATGGTGAGCCTTCATGAGCAGAGTTCCTGTGTATATGACTACTACCTGCTTACCCTGGGACATTTTGAAATGTTCCTCCTAACTGTCAAAAAGGACCTTGAGGCACATCTTATCAACCCTCTCATTTCCTAGATAAGGAAGCTGAGTCTCAGGGAAGTTATGCCTTCCCCAGGGTTAGAGACCTGGTTATCACCTGGGAAGACATTTTAATGCAATGTGCAGGGATTTACTCAGATCCCTTGTTTCATTCCTGGTGTGGGGCCCTTTCCACAATACACAGCTGACACTTACTGTGTCATTCATTGCTCACAAAACTGCTTTGTGGCATCTAACTCACTGGTGTCCATTATTTCTGGGTTCATTTCATGCAGATTACGTGGCTGTACCAGTCAGAGTGAGTCACATCAAGCCAATGTTTATGGTAATTTGTTCATGCTTGTGTAGAAATGCATCTTTTATATTGAAGTTTTGCTTTTTTTAAGAACATTTCAAGAATTTTACAAACAGTATACCCAGTTATTTTTCCTCCTTGCATTTCAACTATTTAACTGCTGATCAGTTTTGTAGAGGGGTTGATATATTTATAGGTGGATTCTTTCATCCATTCATTCACCTAATACATATTGAGCACCTGTTATGTCCATCTAAATGCCAAGCAGCAGGGATCCAGTGACAAAACAGCTGGATGCCACCATTGCTGAGTGTTCAGAGTGTAGTTATGCTTCATGGAGTTTGTCTTGATTCTCAGCCAGTGATCTTACTGTTTCACATGGTCTCTCAAAGAATCCATTTGAAAAGCCATTTGGTTGGTCAGTTTCTGCCTGGGAGTATTCCACTGATAAGTTCTTTTCTTCCAAAGGCACCTTTGCTGTCATTGCAACATGTATCTTCCAGTTTTCAAAACAGTAACCTTAACTTCTGTTCCTGTTACCTGACTGAACAAAAGAGATTGATTGGCTAAACTTGTTTGGACTATTAGGATTCACAAAATGATTGTTCTTTGGAAAACTTAGCTATTCCCTGGAATTTTAAATGTGTAGTCTGGATAGCAAGGTGTTTGTAGAACTAACCGTGGGTCAAAGACCAAATCTCTTGGCCTTGCATGGCAAGCCCATTATTACATACACCCCTTGTTTGCTTGTTTGGCCTCTTGCTCTGCAGCTCCTATGGAATTTTTTAGAAGTATCAAACCATTTGTAGTGCTCTCACTTGTTTCAGTGTTTTTGCATGTCCTGGCTCCTCTGAAATGTCTCTATTCTCTTCAGACTAACTCTCAAGGCAGGTTCATATATCATCTCTCAAGGAAGCTCTGTGACCCTTAACACCTTTACTAACCCTTGTGTGCAAAGCTGACTTAGGTAGATCATGTCTATCCTCTTATATTCCTTAGTACAAAGATCTCATACATAGGGTTTTATAGACTGTACTGTCGTTGTTTGTCTATTGGTTCTCTTTTTCCCAAATAGACATTTTGTTCCTTGAGGTCAGGAACTATGTTTTCATCTCTAATCCCAAGGCATAGTTTAGTGACTACAGGTACCAATAGTAGATATCCAGTAATCCTTGAACAAGGTAGATTGGGAATCACCATATAAAACCTATGGTGCTGGTATTGATAGTTACTGCTCTATGTGGAGAACTTAATTTTTCAAAATAATCTGACTATATGAATATACTGAGAAGGATAAAGAGATAGTCAGGCATCCTGATGCAGTCCATTGGAAATTCTATGTAAAACCCCCAGAAAATGTTTGTCTCCAAATGAGTTTCAATAAAGTAAACAATAAGAATTTATTAAGTACCCTCTATAAGCAAAGCATTATGTTAGGTGTCCAGGAATGAAAAATTTTTTAAAAAGTCATAAACTAGTAAGGATTTGTGTCATGTGTAAACCATCTGGCTATAAGACAGATGATTACAGAGATTCTATAGGCTGTAGATGTGCAGGTAAGGAAGGGGGTAGAGAGGGACAGAGGAACTGGCTTGGGCCAGAACTTAGAGATTTGGGGTGCCTGAGTGGCTCAGTTGGTTAAGTATCTGACTCTTGGTTTTGGCTCAGGTCATGATCTCACATTTTGTGAGTTTTAGCCCCATGTTGGGCTCTGTGCTGATAGTGCAGAGCCTGCTTAGAATTCTTTCGCTCACTCTCTCTGCCCCTCCCCTGCTCACGTTCTCTCTCTCTCCCTCCCTTTCCCCCTCCCAAGATAAATAACTAAACATTTAAAAACAAAAAAGAACTTAGAGATCTAATGGTGTGTCAACAAGAAGATGGCTTGGGGGAGGTGGGGGGAAGGGAGGGAAATGAAAAACTCGGAGAAAGCCCAGGGATCTTTGGGTGGGGGAGATGGGGATGGTATTCAGAAGAGCTAAGTGGCAGTTTATTATTTCTGAGAGATGGGAGATAATTAATAGGGTCTGGATAAAGCCAAAATGGAATCCCCCCTCAGATTTAATTAATGAAAAGTCTGTATTCAGCAGGTAGGGGAGAGCAGTTGCTTAGTACATAACCACATGAGACGTTTGCTTCTTACCCAGCCCGTTTACCCTTGAGGGTACACTTTGACATTCAGAGTCATCACCAGGAAATGAAGCCAGGAAATCTAATCTAAATCAATCAGTTTAGACCTAGAGAGAATTTAGGATGGAGGTCACTGAAGTTCCTGTGAAAGTACTGTCCAGAGTGTAAAGAACCCCATGGTCCTTTGGTGCTTCATTACCCACAACTTCTGTTTCTTTTTCTTTGGCAATTGGCTTGGTGCTGTTTATAAAGAATATAATCATTTTATTAATCAGTGTGTATATGCGTGGATAAGGTATGTTATATAGGTAAAAAGATAGCTTATTAGAAACTTATATTTGTAATCAATTCCATTCATTCCCAAGGTATGATTTCTGTTGTGCCTCTTCCTACTTTTCTTTTCTCTAAAAGAATTGGGGAACATAGGTTTAGGGAGTGGTAAGTTAAGTTTTGTACATCTGAGAATTGTATCTGGTCAGATGCCTCTCTACCTTGAATGTAACCTCAGAAGATGGAATTGGACAATCTCTAGATATCTTGGCCAGAGCATGAAAGCAAATGGATTTTTAGTGAGAGATCAGAGGTAGAAAAGAAGCTCACTTCATTTACTCACTAAACAAGTCCTTATTATGCACTTAATATGCTTCAGGCACAGTTCTGAGCACTAGAGAAACAACAGTGAACAAAACCATCTATGTCTTGCTTTCATGGACCCTACATTTGGGTAGAAATGGGAGGAGCAAACAGACACCATTAGCAGATACAAAGCATGTCAGATGGTGATATGCACAATGGTGAAAATGAAGAGTGTTGATGTTACTGTTATCTTCATATTTGTTTTCCATTTGTTGAACTTGTTATATTTAAATTATTTTGCTACATGCATTGTTTTCTGCTTACTGTTATTATGTTTACTTTCTAACTAGTCTCCATAAACCACAATCTTGAGAGATTCTTCCCCTAGGTAATTGCAGCTGTTGAAACAATTGGTACTGTGAACAAAAGTTATAATCAGGCATTTAGCTCTTGAATTGACTTAAAGGAAAAGTAAGATGGACACCAGAGCTCATGAGTATTTTTCTCAAGGGTAAGATTGTCAGAATTTAGATGAAGAATATAGGATAGAAACAGACCTGTCTCTCACTTGAGTCTGAGGGGGAGCAGATTGGAATGTTCTTTTGGGAGACTGAGAGCTTGAGCTTCGGGAGTTCTGGCCCTGGGAGGGGGCAGGGAAATGATGGACATCACCAGTGAGCACAGCTCATTAGGAAGAGATGAGAATGAACTAGAAAGTGAACATACAAGAAATTTAGCAAGTTATTTCAGTTTGGGAAGGAAGAAGGATAAAACCAGTGAGACACATATGTATCAGTGAGCAACAGTTGTAAAAAAAAAAAAAAGAAAAGAAAAAAGAAAGGGTTCTGCCTAAAGTAGAACATCTGGATGAGTCCATTAATAGAAGGGCTGTCCTGAAACAAAGAAATGTTCACGAATTTTTAAAATTTCTGCCCTATTATATATGATATTTAATTCAGTATCTATGTTCTATTTTATTCCAAGCATGCTTTTTTGGTCAATACTTTGTCTTTTTTCTAAAAGAATTTGGATTTAAAGGAAAATCTCTTCTGGTGGTGGAGAGCTTGGGCTCTGGGACAGGCAGCTTGGTTCCCATTCTGGCTCTGCCACTTACTCACCTTTGGACCTTGGGCAGGCTGCATAGTCTTTTTGTCTATCATTGTCCTCAATTATAAAAATGAGAGTAACTAACAATCCCTTCTTCATAGTTAAGGTATTTAGTGTTGAATGAGATAGTACATGGAAAGTGCAGTGTCTGCAAGATGGTTATGTTGCCAAACAATTGTTAATATTATCAGTATTTATCTCTAATGCCAGAAAGGAATTTGGAGCAATTGTCCTATGTATATGTATGCTTGTGTGTATATATTTACCTACTTAGCTGACTGTCTTCTAACGATCATGATCATGAATTCTTTTTCATGTTTGGATGAATGATTTTATGATGCTTTTTAGAAGCATCAGTTTTTGCTTTCAGTCTCTTAAATTTTTTTTAATGTTTATTTATTTTTTGAGAACAAAGACAGCATGAGCAGGGGAGGGGCAGAGAGAAACGAGAGATAGGGACACAGATTCTGAAACAGGCTCCAGACTCCAAGCTGTCAGCACAGAGCCTGATGCGGGGCTCGAACTCACGAACTGTGAGATCATGACCTGAGCCAAAGTCAGACACTTAACCGACTGACCACCCAGGTGCTCCTCAGTCTTTTAAATGCTTATTCAGTTCATTTGAACTGCAAGTCTGTATCACAGTGACATATGAACAGGGGAATTGGAGACATGAATGACCACAGAGGTCTATGGAGGAGGACCTACGAGATACTTTCTGGCAGGAAAAGAGAAATTGAAGTGGAAGAAAACAAGGAGCAAGGTAGCAGCAGGTAAGATGAAATTCCTTTGATTCTGACAGAGGGGTTAGGGATGGTTGCTCCTTAGATGGTATGTGGTCTAAGTAGGCTACTGCTATGTCATTAGCAGTTTCCTGGGGGGAATAACCAAGGAGACGGGACTGGTATAGACAAGGGCAGGGTGGTTAGGGAGGAGTTGTTTTGTGGCAGTTTGTAGGAAAGATTTCTAAAAGCAGAATGCCTGGGTCACAGGACATGTAAGTTTAAAATTTTGATAGCTCCTACCTAATTCCTAATGACAGAAGTGTGACAATTTATACTTCTACCAGCACCGAATGAGAATGCCTGTTTCCTAATCCCTAAGCCCACCGGCAAACATTTTATTTAATGTTTATTTATTTTGAGAGAGAGTGTGAGCAAGGGAGGAACAAAGAGAGAAGAGAGGGAGAGAGAATCTCAAGCAGGCTCTGCATTGTCAGTGCAGAGCCCAACAAGGGCCTTGATCTCATAAACCTCAAGATCATGACTTGAGCCAAAATCAAGAGCCGATTCTTAACTGACTGAGCCACCCAGATGCCCCTGTCATCAAACATTTTGATCTTTGCTAACCTGCTATGTAAAAAGTAGTGTCTCATAGTTTAGTTTGAGCATCTTTTCATGTGCTTACCTATATTTTCCTCTTCTGTGAACATTCTGTTAATGTTCTCTGTGAGCTTACTTTTGAGTTTTGATCTTCTTGATTTTTAAGAGCTCTTTATATATTAAAGAAATTAAAATTTCCTTAATGAGTTCCCCTTATTTTGTCATCTGCCTTTTTATATTGTTTGTGACATTTTGGGGATAAGAAATTCTTAAGTTTTACGAAATTGAAGTTGTCATGTTACTCTATTGTTTCTGGATTTTGTATAGTAATGAAAAAGCTGAACCTGCATTGGGATCATAAAACTAATTCAACAATTTCTTTTTTGTATTTTCATGATTTTATTCTTATTCACACTTAGTAATAAAATAGAAATTCAATTTTATTTCTTCCCAATAACTACCTACTTGTTCCCAAATATTTTTTGAATGATGTATCTTTTATTTGCCTGTGATGTGTTAATTTTTGAGAAAGATGATGTTTACTTAGACCAGGGTGGAGGTGACATGAAAGGGTAGCATTATCTATTAAATTCCCTTATGCAGTTTGAACCATTTGGGGAGTTTGCTTTGTTTTGTTAACTGTTAGTTTGTTGGCTAGCCCTACACTATTAATTTCTCTAGCTTTTTGTTTATTTAAAAAATTTTTATTTTAGAAAGAGAGCATGAACAGGGGAGAGGGACAAAGGGAGAGAAAGAGAGTGAGAATCTTAAGCAGGCTCCAAGTTCAGCACCGTGCCCAATGCTGGGCTTGATCCCATGACCCTGGGATCTGACCTGAGCTGAAATCGAGAGTTGGATGCTCAACTGACAGAGCCATAGAGGAGCCCCCTTTTAAATTTTTTTTGTTTTAATATATGGTATGGCTAGTCACCTCTTATTTTTCTTTCTTCCAGAATTTTCATGGGTCTTCTTATATGCTTGTTTTATTGTATAAACTTTAGACGTTGTCTAGTACTGAAAAAATCATATTTTGGGGGAAGGGTTAGATTTATAGATTAATTTATTAAGAAGTTATGAAATTGAATCAGCCTTTCCCCAAACAGAGTATATGTTCCCATTTAGTCAAATCTTTTATGGATCTAAGTAGTGTTTTAAAAGTATTCTTCATATATCTTGATAGTATTTTTTATTTAAATACTTTGATGTCCTTTTATGATAGGTTTCTATCTAGCCTTCATGTATTTCCAGAGGTATTGAGGGATGAGAGGGAATGAGAGTGTTCTTCAGGCACCATAGAATGAATGAATACTTTAGGGAAAAATAGTGAAAATTTGCATAGATGGATATGACTGACTCATTTTTCTTTTAGCCCTATGTTAAAACCCCATCTTTTGAATTGTTGACCTAACTATAAATATATATTTGCTTAAAATCTCTAATTAGATTTAATACCTGTTTTTCTCACTGTCAGATTTAGAGCACCAGTTGCTAAGATCCTTTTGCACAGTGTTTTGTAACATTGTCTTGTAATAATTTATTTGCCTCTTAATAAATTAACTGAGGAAGCATTTAACAAGTACTTACTATAGACCAAGCATTAGAAATATGCTAATAAAATGTCCCTTCCATCAAGGGGTTTGCTGTTCATTAGGAGACTGGCCTGAAAACAGATTATAATAAAATAATATGCTTTCTTGAAATTATATGAAGGGTAGAATTGAATGCTGCAGAAGAGGAGTGCTTAAGGCTATCCTGGGACAATCAGGGAAGGCTTCCCTGAGGAAGTGGTATCTGAACTGGAACCATTTAAATGAGTTGCTGCCAGGGGGCAAAGCAGAGGGGACTGTACCAGACAAAAACTACCAAGTGCAAAGTCACTGGGATGTGAGTGGGTTACAGGTAATGTAGTTCATTAGACTATGGTAGGAGATGATGCTTAGCCAATGGGCAGGTACCACATTTCAAAAGACTTTGTATGATATGCAGAGGAAGTTTTCCTATATTGTGTCGGCATTGGAAAAGATTTTGAGCAGAAAAGACAAGGTCAGATTGTAGATGACATCACTCTGGTAGCCATATGGAGGACAAATTAGAAGGGCAGGGGTAAACAATCAGGAATACTAGTATGGAGTTTACAACACTGAGCCCAGTGAGAGAGTATTTTCTCTTAAACTAGGGCTTTGGCGTTAAGAATGACAGGGGTCCTTTGCAAGATCATTCAACAATCATTCATTACATTCAACTCTAGGTCATGCTTTGTACTTGGCTTCTAGGATGCAGCAGTGTATAAGATAGGTATGCTCTCTGCTTCCAAAAAGGTGACATTCAAGTGGGAGGATACCGACAAGCTAATGAATAAGCTGATGTGACAGACACTGGTAAGTTAAATGAAGCAGGATTAAAGGGAAAGGCAGGGTGGTGTGGAGCATGCTCTTCAGCCAGTCCTCTCAGCAGAGTGATAGTTGGACAGAGAGACCTGGAGGAAAGAGGAAGGGTGTAAGCCTGAGGACATAACAGGAAAGAGTGTTCAAGCAGTGGGAGCAGCTAGTGCAAAGGCCCTGAGAAGAGACCGTACTTGCCATGATTAAAGGATAGCAAAGAGGCCAGGTGGTCTAGAGCAGAGAGACACAAGAGCAGTTGGGAGCCAGAGGCCATGGTAGGTATTACTTAGATGTTAGGGTGAGATGTGAAGTCAGGGCAGTGATTTGAGTACAGGGGTGTAATGATTTGTCTGGTAGCCTTTAAAGAATTTCACTTGTTGCTACATGGAGAATGGAGCATTGGGAGTCAGGATGTAAGTACATTGGTCAGGAGTCTGGTCCAGAAATTTTGGAGAGGTGATGATGGAGCAGGGTGTAAGCTTTGGACGTGGTTGAGGGGGTGGCAGGATTATGGATCTGTTTCCAAATTGGAGCTAAAAGAATGCAGGAAGATATGCCTAGGAAGTGAAATGGGCAAGCATGGGTAAGATAACTGCTGCTAAAGAAATAGACAATATTTTAAAGGGAGGTAAGGATAGAATAGCCGGCGAGGGCCACTGTAGCAAGAGCAGTCAACGCGATGGTGAGTGGGCCACCATGAGCTCTTGCAGGGTTCTTTCATGCCTCTGTATACTTGTAAGCCACACTGGAATATGTGAAATGATTCAGCAGAGAATTCCCAGAATTGCCTTACTCTAAGAGGCTGTGTTAAATAGGGTTAATTGGAAGCATATGAATGGTGTCTACTTTCCTGGACAATAAAATTGATAAAGAGACTACACTTAAATTGAACTTTAAGCAATTTCACAGCCTACGAATTTTCAGCAAACAGTAATCAGGGCTCTCATAACATAAGAAATTGGTAGCCATTTCATTGACATGGGTCAGAAGAACAATGTGGGGGGCACAGAAAAGGACCTACACCTTAAGAGTGTGGGGAAAATGAATTAAGTGTGGCTGAAAATTATAAATTGCCTAACATTTTATCCAAGGGCTTTTAGCTAAGAGTTTTCTCTAACGCCTAGCTACTTTTTATTAGCAGAAGGTTATAAAATGTTCCAGAGAGTTGAGTCAAGGCTAGTTCCCTTATCTTTGGAAGTTACCTTTGAATGATGCAGTGCTATCTGCTCCAAAAAGTAAGTATATTTCTGTAAATCATGTGGTGTGTTCTATTATGAAACTGAAAATACACTCCTGAAGGTTTTTTATGGATCCGAGCCAGGTACCCCTTTTGTCAGACCTTGCCTTTTGAAAGATTTTAGGCTCTTCATAAGAATTCAGATTTCCCTTGCAGAATTGAGGATGAAAACCATGCTCAAGGCAGTTCCAGTCACCATGGACTGGGTAAATTTCCATGATATAAGGCAAGTTAGAAAAACTGGACAGGAGTGGAGACTGTTCTCATGCCGTACTGATCAAAGGCTGTAGTTTGACACGTCTTTTCCAGTTACCTGTATGGTGAATCATGCACAGTCTTCACTGAATTGTGTGTGTGTTGGGGAATTTCATTCTTTCTTGAGTTCACCTGTGTTTTTCATCATAAGTCATAAGTTAAAGAACTCTTCAGTTATAGCTAGAGTGATGGGTAAGAAAGAATCCCTTAAAACATGGCAACCAATATGAAATCTTTCTTCTGTTAATTGGTCGCTGTTTTTTTTATAACTTCATATAGACTTACATAGACTTCTGTCATTGTGTGAAGGATATACTATATGTGTGTGTGCATATACACGTATATGTAGACATATATACATATATAATTCCTCTTTTCCTCTCTAGACTATAGTAGTCTTTTTGAAACATGAGCCATTCTGATTTTTCTTTTAATTCTTTACATCCAGCTTAGTGTCTGGCACAAAGGATAAGCTCAAAAAATGATCAATGATAAAAATCTAGAAACATATTTTTATTGTTGTTCTGTTAATTAAATACCGTTGTACCTTGTTTAGTTTTGAATTACTTTTAGAGACCTTAATGATTGTACCTGGTAACTTGGTTTTATGTGGCAGTCTATGGAATATTCATGACTTTCAATATTTAAAAACATAGACAACAGTTAATTAAATGATTTTTAATGTTTAATTTTTTTATTTTTAGAAAGAGAGAGAGTGTGCAAGTGCTTGAGGGGGAGGTAGAGAGGATCCTAACAGGCTCCATATTTAGTGCACAGCCCAATGTGGGGGTCAATCCCATGACCAAATTCAAGAGTTTGATGCTTAACTGACTGAGCCACCCGGAAGCTCCCAAATAGGCAAAATTTTAAAGGAAAGTGGCTCTGTACATGAATTTAGAAGGATATGGAAGGATCATGAGATTATGGAAAGATCATGGGATTATAGGACAAAGCTTCAGTATATATATACATTTGTAGATATTTATAGGTCTATTATCTCCTACTATAAGGAATTTAGGCTGCTGATAGGAATAGATGATATTTAACACAGTGAAAGTTCAAAAGCAAGGAAGAAATGGGGGGAACAAAATGGAACCAGATATATAATTAAATTGCATGTCAGAATGACCTAAATGTAAGATACAGAGGCCACAACTTTGGCTTTAAGCTTTTTGTCAGCCAGCAGGAAGAGGAAGCTCTTGTAGGAGTAAAGAGAAGCCAGTTGCTCAGGATGATTACAACTATTCTTGGTACCAACATCAGATAAGAATTTCTCCCAGGAGTCCCTGTAAAGAGTACACTGTGTTTTGTTTTCAAAATCATCAAATCTTGTAAGGCTGATTCTCCTAAAACACTTTTGTTTTAATAGCATTGCTTCAAAGCAAATTTTTGTAAAAGCAACAGTAGGGTTCTGTTTAGGTACTCCATTCTCTGCTGATGTGGTTTGGCATCTGAAGAATAGATAGACTTCCTGTCCTTTAGTTTTCCCTGTGTATTGTTTTTCGCAGCTGAGGTTTTGAGAATTATTCATTGACATTGAACTTAAAGGTGGTGTTACTCCTTCCTAGATAGGCCTAGAGTGCAGCTATTCTGTGTGGCCAGTTAAGGAGAGACACAGTGCCCTAGCAGAGTGTCAAATTGAAGCTGGGGTTAGCTTCCCTTAGAGTGAGCTGAGTTGATAACAAAGACATTTGCCTGAAGAGCAGGCTGCCCTCCTTACTTCCAAAGGCAGCATAGGGGGAACCAAACAGTTAGGCCATGATTATACATAGAAAGTTCTTCAGTACTCAGATAAATGAGTGGTCTCCTCTGAGGACTTTTAACAGGTATTCCTGGGGTGTACCCAAACACACAGCAAAGTATGGGAGGTTCTAAGGGCATCAGTTTCCAAAATCTGGACTGTGTGCTCAGTCTTATTTCTCCCTACTCTTTCACAGTTACTCTTTCCCCATTTTAATGAAGAAAGACATCTCTCTTATCTGTCCTAAATCTTGCTGTAATGTATTGTGCATGCATATAGAATCCACCTGGGCACTGAACAGAGCAGCAATTTGAAATATTTTCTTACTAAGTAGTATGGCAGTGTGAGCAATAAAAGACTTCCTAACATAAACATATGCTATCTTGGGATAAACTTCTGTGGGGAGGCAGACTGAATATAAGAGTTAAAGAAGAAAAAACTATAAAAATTTTCCAACTGGTGAGGAGGAGCTTGAATTTGGTTATTTTTAAAATGGGTGATGATGCTTATATTAGGGTTCTCTAGAGAAACAGAACCCAATAACACAAATACACATGCACATGTGTACACACACACACACACACACACACACACACACACACAAACACACACACCCCTGGTTGTGAAGGGGACAGAGAAAGAAGATAAGGGAAAGAAAGATTAAGAGATCATAAGGAATTGACTCATGTGATTATGGAGGTTGAGAAGTCCCAAGGTATGCAATTGGCAAGCTAGAGACAGTGGTGCACAGTTCAGTCCAACAGCCAGCAGGCTTGAGATCCAAAAAGAGCCATTGTTTAAGTTCAAGTCCAATGGCAGAAGGAGAACAATGTCCCAACTTAAGACAGTCAGAAAGGGGGAAGTCCCTCTTAGCTTTTTTGTTCTATTCAGGTCTTCAGTTGACTGGATAAATCCCATCTATTTTAGGGAGGACAGATTGTGCTTTTATTCATGCAAATATTAATCTCATCCGGAAACACCTGATTGAGAATCATGTTGGACCAAAATTCTGAGTAGCCTGCGCCTAGTAAAATTGAAACATAAGATTAACCATCATGGTGGGAAACAGAAATTATGTATTAAAATTATACTATTTACATATGCCAAAAATTATATTCTTTGTATTCTATATAAGTTTATGATGATGTCAGCTTAAAATTTCATTGGGGAGTCAAAGTCAAAACTTAGGAAGGGATACATAGGTTTTTGTTTTGTCTTTTGTCTTTAACTTTTAGCAAAAGTGTTTGAAGTCCATAAATTACTCCTTATAGTTATTACCAAAATAATTGTCAGCTTGTTGCAATACTTTACCCAAAATAAAATCTCAAAAGTAGTTAGAAGGGTTGTCCCTCCTTTAGGAAAAGAGCGTATGTTCAAAATAGATCATTACAGCAGTTTTCACTACTTCCACCACCACCTCAGCCCTCTCTCTTATGACTGTATCATCACAGCAGCCTCCGTGCTTTGACCTTGACTGCTACACTGTGTTCCCAGAACGGATGCCAGAGTAATCTGGTTAAAACGGAAGTCACGTCATGTCAGTCTTCTGCTCAAAATCCTATTTTGACTTCTCCTGGACATAAATGATTTCCTCACCCCATCTAATCCTGTTTTTCCCTACACTCAGCCTTTTCACTGTGCTCCAGCCTCAGTGGCCTCCTTGCTGGTCCTGTAGCATGCCCCCATACACTGAATAGTCTCAGATCTTCACATTGTTACTCCCTGTGCCTGAGAATAGTCTTTTCTGCTGGTCTTCTTAGCCAATACCTCCCCGCCAAGTCTTTGCTGAGATTCTCAGTGAAGTCTTGCTTAACCACCCTATTTGTAACTGCACCATTTCCCACTTCATATTATCTGTCTCCTTTGCAGCTTCATTTTTCTTCATGGTACTTCCTATTTTCTAACACTTGTTATGATATCATCTGTTTTCATTGACCATGGACCAAGGATTTTGTGTGTCTCATTTACTGGTGTTCCCCAGTGCCTGGAATAGTGCATAGCAGATACAGAGCAGATACTGAGTAGGCACACAGTATTTATCCAGTGAGTAGGCCTGCATTTTGTGTTCATAGATCAAGTTCAGTGTTTTATTGAGATTTTAACAAATGACAAGATAGATAGTAAAAAAAAATAGTAGAGAATCTTGAAAAGACATAATTATTGTTTACTGTTTTACTAAATTTTGAGTTTAATGTTTTACTAAATTTTTCTATATTTACCCAATACCCTTTTCCTTGATAGTGATTTTGTTTGGCTTAAATTTTATTTTTTTATGTGTTTATCTTGTTTGAATTTTTTATCTAAAAATGTTTATTTTGAAATCCTGGTTAAATAACTGCATTTCTTAGACTGTTGAATCCATTTTAGAATGAATCGAGGTAAACATAAACATGCTCATTTGGGCTTTCTGGATGATGCAAGGCCGGAAGAGGAGATATTGCTCAGGGATGGTTGGGTGTTGACTCTGTCTCCAAGTCTCCCCCACCTATTTACCTTGGGAATATGACCTTGCTCATGCTCAGTTAGGTTAAAGAACCAGGAGATGTTTGTAGCACCCTTTCAAAAGGAAAAGCAATGTTAGTGTAAGTTCTTCCAGAGTAGTGAACTAAGGCTGAGAAAGAAAATGCAGAAATCTGGTAAGATTTAGGTTTCTCTCTAAATTCTGGCAGTACCCACCCTACATAGAGAGGGAGGGTGACACCAACAAGCCCCATTGGGAATTAAGAAGGGAAACTCAATGCAGAGACATGGTGCATCTCCCCCTATTTGGTGTAGCTCACTTTTTTTCCCCTGTAAATTCTCTATGCTTGCTAAGTCAATAAGAATTTATAGCCAAAGGGTGTGTCCATCTATGTTGCTGATGGTGTTGGGAATGGTGATGATGATAGTGTTAGCATTGTTGGTAGTGGTATTGATGACTGTTTTGATGCGGCCAGTGGTAGTGAAGGAGAAGGAAGTGCTGGTGATATGCAGAGTTTTTCCTACCAATCCGTATTAAGAACTCTATGAACTAAATACAATTATTTTCATTTACATATATATATATAATATATATATATTATATATTATATAAAATACACACACACAGAGGAATGAATAGGTGTAGTCATTGTTCTTCCTAAGAAAGAGACTATATTTAGTGCCTTTCAAGAAACTTGAAGATTGCTAGAAACATCTTTGAATCATAAGGTTAAGACCACTTTTCTATTTGTGATCCATTGGACTCTAACCTTTAAAAGTTGTTTGTCTGATGGTGTTCATGCACACATGCTCTCTCTTACTCCTATGGATTCTCTGTCAGGATAAGACATTTTTAAGCTTATGTGTCATAAGGCCATCCCAAATCCTTCAAAGCAAAAGTAAATCTTTTGTTTCTCCATTAAGCCTATTTGCAGTGTTGGCATCTTGATTCTACCATATATTTTTCAGCATGCTTCACATACTCTTTCCCATTATGTCCTTACAGTAGTCATGGGAGTTAGGCAAGGATTGTTATTATCTCTGTATGTCATTTGAGGGTTCATTTTATAGATACCAAAAACTGAGACTCAGATAAAATGAATGACTCAAGTCAGTAAATCCCAAACAGAATGAGGACAAAGGCCCATGTCTTGTAACTTTTAATCCATTTATCAGCCTGGGTTTTCCATTTTGATCCGCTGTAACTCCACCTCATCCTCCCCCTCTGACAGCAGAAGGGAACATCCTCCCTCTCAGCATAGCTCCTTGCCTGGGGTCATCAAATCCTTGCTCCAGATCAGTTCTCTAGTTTTTATATGAATACAGAATGTCATGTCAGCCTCTACCTATAATTTTCCTTTTTGTTCCTATCGGCACTTGGCTGAATTATATCCTTGAATATAAATTCTAACAGATTAGACTGTGTTTATCTTAATTCTTCTATAAATAGAAATATCTTTAGTTCTAGAAAACTGTATAATATTTCAAGGGATTTGGGGGGAGGTGGCTTATGTGATATAGAAAGACACACTTAAAAATTAACTTCACTGAGATATATTTTACATAGAATATAATTCATCCATTTCAAGGATAGTTGACCCTTGAGCAATGTAGGGATTAGGGGAACTGATCCCTTGCACAGTCAGAAATCTGGGTATAGCTTTTGACTTCTCAGAAACTCAATTACTAGTCGCCTCATGTTGATTGGAAACCTTACTATAGCATAGTTGATTAACACATATTCTGTATGTTATATGTACTTTATACCTTATTAAAATATTTTTTCTTAATTTTTTTGTATTTCTGGGCTATGCAGTTCTATGAGTTTTTCAAATTGTTACAAATCTAAATTTTCTAACATATCTATCCAAAAAATTCTGCATATAAGTGGACCCACACAGTCAAAACCTGTGTTGTTTAAGGGTCAACTATTTAGAATTCAATAATTTTTATAAATTTTTAAGTTGTGAAATCATCACCGCAAGCCAAATTGAGAATATTTTCACTACCCCCAAGAAGAGTCATCGTGTCCATTTACATTAATCCTGTGGTTTTTCTTTTTCCTTCTTCTAATTTTTAAGTGGCTTCAAGTTCACATGACACCATGCTCAGGAACAGAAGTTAAGGATGGAGGAAAGCAAGAGGAGCAGGGCCAGAATTTCATCATTTATTAAAGCATGAATGATAGCATCTCTTATTTTTATATTAAAAAAAAACGATGGAGTGCCTGGGTGGCTCAGTCGGGTAAGCGTTTGGCTCAGGTCATGATCTCATGGTTCATGGATTTGAGCCCCGCTTGAGCTCTGTGCTGATAGCTCACAGCCTGGAGCCTGCTTCAGATTCTGTGTCTCCCTCTCTCTTTGCCTCTCCCCCACTCATGCTCCATCTCTGTCTCTCAAAATAAAGAAACGTTAAAAATTTTTTTAAATGATATTTTTCCCTGTTCTTCATATATTTTCACTGCTATAAATGCAACAACATATTAAGGCAGGCTCTATCTCCTTTTTGCCAGGGATCCCAAAGGCCAAGACTAGTATAATAGGTTTGACTATATGAGTCACTCATTCAGAAGATGCTAAGAGTCGTGCAAGAATTAGTTATTGTTCTATTATTGTATTGTATGAGATTGAAGTTGGGGTACTGTTGAGCATGTGAGGGTAGAAGGAGTGTGCTCATCCTTACTCCAAACCAAATGAGAGCAACCTTAATTTAGCTTGGTATGTGTTCAATGACTGGAATTTGGGGGGCATGAGGTTCTGGAATCTCCTCTACATCCCAAACCTGAAAATGTGAAAGGCTGTGAGTAGAGTTCCCATGAGAATGGAGTGGGAGAAGGTACTGTGTGGACAGGACTGTAAATTGATTGGGCAGGATTGTGAGAATTTTTTTTTTATGAATCAAGTAGATTGTCTGGGATTATTTTAAAAAGAGTGCATTCAGGAGGACTGCCTGAGAGGCTGGATGAGAGAGAGAGAGAGAGAGAGAGAGAGAATGAATATGCATATAAATGATTTTTGGTTCCCTAAATATTTTGGAAAACATAGGAATGTAGTCTAAACAGATCATGCAACAAGTGACCCATTTGCACTTTGGCCGTTGTAAATAACTCTGGAATCTGACAAGCCTGGATTTAAGTCCCTTCATGGTCCTCAGCAAGTTACTTCGAGCTTTTGGAGTTGTTATGACCAATATTTGTTGTAATAATACAATCATTGACTGATAAACCTGGAACTTGGATTTCAAATATTGAAATTTTTGATATGTGACATTGGCTTGTGAAAGACAAATATAAATATTCTATATAAATAATTAATGTCCATGATTTAGCTAGAGATCTGAAATAGTCACTAGTACATAACTTGAGCATTTAGCGTATAACCTTCAATATTTACCAAAACCCATAGTATTTCACTTACTGTACTGCCATTTACTTGAATTAAATTTGTTACAAATTTTTATAAGCTCATTTTCATATACCTTGAAAGTGAAAATAAAATGAATATAAATGGTAATTCCTCTTTTATCCTAGACTAAAATTTAGACTTATAATTTTAAAATAAGCCTATTTTAGGCATTATTGTTAATAAGACTTTTTAAGCAGATAACATCGTGTGTGTGTGTGTGTGTGTGTGGTGTGTGTGTGTGAATTTGAGTGCATATTTTTCCCAGCAGAAGGGTCTTTTGAGGACAAGATTGAGTATTTACAACCATTAAACTGTAAGCAATTGAAAAATTTGGCATATTTGGATATTGCAAAAAATAAGCAAGAGTACTTAACTATTAAGGCAATTGTGTATAGAAACACATTTTGCAGATTGGCAGATGGGATCCTTGAGTGTTCAGAGGAAGGTCTGGTAAGGTTTAGAAGAGAAGTTAATTTTTAAAATATGTTTAATTCAGCATTCTTTACTTATCTTCCCAAAGCATTTAAAATATGTAACTTTCATAGCATTAATTGCATGGCATAACATTTTTTAAAATTCAAAATATTTACTGAGCATCTACTGTATGCCAGGCAAACTGCTAAACAATGGACATACAATAATTAATAAATATGGTATAATCTTTGTCCTTAAAGAATCTGGAGTTCTTTGGTATATGAAATAAATGATGATATAATAAATTTTGATTATTGCTATGAATAGTAAGAAGCAAATGACATGAGAGAATAATTGGGGAAGCATAAATTAATTTGTGGTATTAGGGAAGACCTTTTTCACAAAGTGGTATTTACATGAAGATCTGAAAGATGAGGAGAATTATTCAGTCCAGAGTAGCTAAGAGTAGTGCAGATGGAGGGAATAGCATCTGCAAAAGCCCTGTGTTGGGAGGGTTTATGAACTATTTTAGGAGGAGACCAGGACTGGATATGGGTAGCTCAGTTAGGAGGCTATGGGAGTAATTCAGTCTAGGGACTAGACCAGGTGAGGTTAGTGGACATAAAGTTAGAAGTAGATTTTAAGAAATACATAAATGATAGAATCAACTATGACTTCGGGATGAATTGAATATAAGGGGAAAAGGAGGTATTGACAAAATGGGGCTACTAATAAAAATGGGTGAATTGGAATCTATCAGATTAAATTGTTATTGTTATATTTTATCTTCTGTGAACATGGCAAGGTAGTTTAGTTTATGTGCTTTTGATGGTGCACTTTCTAATGATACTAATTTTTTTCTAAGCTTTTCAATTGTAAGATTCTTAAAATTGAGATTTTTAAAATCATTTCTTGGTATATCTTTAGAGTTCTTAGCCTTCTATATGCAGTTATTGAGTCAATTTTATTTTTTTATGTAGAGAAAAAATAATTTTAGAGAAAAAATCTTAGGTATTTATTTGGTGGGGGGATGACTTAGGAAGAGTTTTCTTGAAGGCAGAAATATAAAATGTAATTACTTGACAATTTGCCTTTAGGTCATTATTTTTTGTAGGGATTGGGGAAAATACAAAATTCAGTCAATGGGCATGACTGATAATTTACATAGTTCCTTAAGTGTATACCATAAAGACCTTTCAAAAGATATGTTAAAAAGGTAAAGAAAAGTACTTGATTATCTGACTCTGGGGTATACCTGTAGAACTTGCCTACTTGGTAAGGTCGAAACAGAAAGATACACAATTTATATTCCATTAGTAATCATTATGTCTGAGTAATTTAACAGGTTCCCAACAGACAGAACCAAGGGTAATCCTGTTTGCACATAGCATAGAGCCTGGCTTAGGTCTTCTTTGTTTGGTTATGACTTGAGAATTTGAAAACAAAATAGCTGAGAAGAATCCAAACAATGTTATAGTGAAGCTAAGAGCAGGTTTACTGAACAGCTCACTTCACCATGTATCTAACAAATTATATGTGAAATGCAGCTTTTACTATAATATAATCACTACATTTCCTTACTAAAGTTAATGGATAAGCTTTATGGCCATGAATAACAAGGGAGACTTTGTTGTTCAATTGTTGGATTCTGTGAGGTGCCCCTTTCCAAAGCTTTTATTTAACTTTTTTCATAAAAACACCAACTCTTTTTATTTCTTTATTATTAAGCTTATTTATTTATTTGAGAGAGAGAAAGCAAATGGGGGAGGGGCAGAGAGAGAGAGAGAGAGGCAGACAGACAGACAGGAGAAAGAGAATCCTCAGCAGGCTCAGCACTGTCAGCACAGAGCCCAATGCAGGGCTCTAACTCATGAACTGTGAGATCATGACCTGAGCTGAAGTTGGACACTCAAGCAACTGAGCTACTCAGGTGTCCCCCAACTCTTTTTAAATATATACTTAAATTTCCTTGGTTTACACATTTAATTAAAATCACAAAATTAGAATATTTATTAATGGAATAAGAAGATTTGGGAACAAGCACAACAAATTTTTGAAAATTGTTCAACTTAAAGGGAACAGAAGTAGATGAGTGTGCTAAAGATGAGTCAGTTTAACCTGAGTTTTGGTGAGCTGTAGTATTAGTCTATACATTTCATAGAGAGACTGAACATGGTTGGTAAAGTTGAGGTTAAGTTGGTTAAGTTGGCAATGTCTAGAAATCACGACCTTGTTGATTGTGATCAGCATGATTGGCCTGTGAGAAACTGATAGGAAAATCTAGTTCCCTGCAATATGATTGATTATCCAAATTATTTTCCAACTTCTACTTCACAGAAGACTCTGTCATAGCTTCAGACTTGGAACATAGGACTATGCTTCATAGGCAAAACTAAAATTTTTACTTTATAACTATATGTAGGTCTTATACTTAATATAAATTCACATGTGTTAAAAACTAATAGTTTTAAATGAAGAAATTTACGCTTTGGAACATTTTCATGAATGATTAGTTTTTGAAAACCCTTGTAATCCTGGCCTCCTTAGTTCCTTAACCTAATCTTGGGCCATTTTTTTTTTCATGGTTTGAAAGATTAAATAACAGGGGCGCCTGGGCGGCTTAGTCGGTTAAGCGTCCGACTTTCGCTTAGGTCATGATCTCGTGGTTTGTGGGTTCGAGCCCCGCGTCGGGCTCTTTGCTGACTGCCAGCTCAGAGCCTGGAGCCTGTTTCAGTCTGTGACTCCCTCTCTCTCTGACCCTCCCCTGCTCACGCTGTCTCTCTCTCTCCTAGAAATAAATAAAACATTAAAAAAATTAAAAAAATAAATAAAAAAAATAACAAATTGCCATTCCCACTGTTTCATTGCCCCTTGCCTTTGCTGTGGCCATTTCCTGTATTGATATGATCTTCCCACTTTTGATTAATTGGCTTTCTACTATAGTATCCTTAAAAACTCAGTTCATATGTGGTTTTCTTCAGAAAACTCTTTGCAACACCCCAGTTTGGGCTCATTTCTCCTGATTTTTGATACCATGGGTTCCCTTCTATAGATTTACTTTAAAATTAACTATGTATACTGTACATTGGATTGTACATATTTCCAAAGTAAGCACTGTCTCATTTAACTTTATACACAGGACTTATCAAGGTGAATATCTAGACACTTAGTGCTTGTTTAACTGAAGAACAGTGTGCTGAAGCTCACGTTTTGCAAAGTTCAAAACAACCATGCAGGAATAGAACTTTATGACCTACCCTTAGGAAGGTTGGCTGTAGATAGCAGACATTGGCAAAGGAGTAAAAAAAAAAAAAAAATGATAATGTGAAAATTGTTGTCAGTGTATTAGATTTATATCTTGGGTACATACAAGTATTGTCATATTAGGCCATGAAAAATTTGGGTCAGCTACAGTAGTAGATGTACAAATGGTCGAGGCTTAAATATGTTCATCTAAAGTTGAGCATTTTAATCATTGCAGGCTAATTTTTTGTAAATCTTAGATTGTCTTCAAGTAGCTAAAGAAAATTGAAGGTGGGGGAAGTTTTCATGTAATGCAAATAGTTAACTGATTTTATAAAGTTGTAAAAAAATATTATTAATAAGTTTCATCACAATAAACTGATCATTTAGCTACATAATATAGTAATATCTAATGGGAGAAACAGAGGCATCGTTGAAAGAATATTAACCAAAGAATCCGATAATTTGGCTCTATTCTCAGTGATGTCTTATTCTAGCTTTGTGGCCTTGAGTAAATTGCTGAAACTTTAATGATTCAACTTCCAAATATGCAGGCTGGCAGTTCTCAACTGTGGGTGATTTTGTTTCCCTGGGGACATATGGCAACGTCTGGAGACATTTTGATGATCATGATTTGGAGAATGTTACTGGCCATTCAGTGGATAGAGACCAGATCTCCTGCTAACCTATCTACAGCAAAAGAACAGTTGTCAACAACAAAGAATTACCCATCCCAAACCTCAGGAGTACCAAGACTGAGAAATCCTAGGTTAGATCACCTGTCTTAGGAGGGGCTGACTTTTCCAACCTAGATATCTCTTATTCTCAAACTAGGCTGATCATGTATTTTTTTTTCTTGTTTCAAATACCTGAGTAATATAAAGATGAGGACATTCAATGAATTCAGTTGCTTAATAGGTCTTTAAATGATGTTTTAATGATTTAGAATTAATTAAATGGTAAGCAGAGAAAAAAACCAAAACTTTCTACTCTGCCCTTTTTCTGATTTAGCATACTCAAATGTTAAAGGTAAATAGAACTGTAGAAAACCCAGGAAAGAGGAGAATGTTTATCTTTTCAGTAGTGCGACAGTTTCCCAATGCTAACTGTCAGATAGGTACAAGTAGTATTTATGGAAAGAGGGGAGAAAACTAATGTTGGAGAGTTTAAATACTATAATTTATTTGAAAACCACATTTCAGTAAATAGCTTTAGGGATGGATATACATCCCTATGATTTCAATAAGATTCATCAGTGGTATAAAAATATCTTAGTATACTGAATTTTATGGCCTGGGATAGTTAAGAATGAGCATCAATGCTAGTAGAATTCTGAATTATTTTGGAGGAAATGTGTATTTTGAAATTCTTGGTGGTGATTAATGGTTATACCCTATCTGGTCCATATTTTTATGATCTAGAGGTTGAATTAACCTGAGAAGAGGTTTCAAAAGCAATAACATAGGTACCAAGTACACTTTTCTAAGCATAAGATAGTTTTTCATTTGTTGTCTAATGGTAGAGCATTTGACAGCATTTGTTGTTGACAAGGTTTTAAAGGCTGTGGGAAAGCATGTAAGGCTTGAAGTACCTATGGAAGAAGTTGGAGTGGGTTTCTGCCTTTTCCCTTGAACCTCTCCCTGTTTCTCCCTCTCTGCTTGCCTACTCCAGTCCCATGCACACTTACTTACCCAGCATGGAACCCTAGCTGTAGTCCATGCCAAGTTCCTTTGATGGTGGTACCATGTCTTATTTGTCTCTAATGGCTGGCACATGGTGGTTCTAAATTACTTTCCTGTCCTCAGCCTCTTCCCCTAAGGCAGCCCTGGCATAGTTTCTGCTTTTTGTCTTGTCATTGAGTCCTTTGTTCCCTCCATTCTCCCCTTTTCCTGCTCCCCCTCTCCCTTCCTTCCTACTTGGCTTGGCATTTAAAACTTGTGTGATTGTATAGCTACATTTTGTCTAGCATTTGTAGTTGTTTAAAGCAGGAGAGAACCCTTCCCACCTTACCTCAACGTGCCACACTGTTGGAACCCATTCATTCCTCAGTCTATTAAAATATTACTCCTTCATTTTATTACCAAAGAAACTCAAACAGCTAAGTGATGGGTCTCCTGGTTTTCTTTCCACCCCAACAAGATCACTTTCTCAAAACCAATGCTCCTGTTCCCTACCCTGATTATTATGTAGCATGAGATTTGACAGAGCAAAGACAGGAGATGATTATAGAACAATTCTTTTACTCTGTGGTGAAATACATTTGTGGCATTACTGTCTTAAGGAAAACCAAACATTTGGCTCAAAATTGAGAAAAATGTAAGTTAGCAAGCTTATCTCTAACTCCCCATGATAAAAGAAATTGAGTGTGTGAGAGCTGTCAGCAGTACTTGTACAGTTCTTTCTCTACTGCTATGTCAATTACTTTTATCCACCTCAAAATAGAACTGGGGTATAGGAAAAATTTCAGCTAGCAGTTAAGATTCTGGACTACCTCCATTATTGGATTTAACTGCATAGTGTTTCCCAAGGGTCTATTCACCCTTGGTTTTCAATGCAGAGTTGTAGACTTAATCTCTTTTTTTCATGTGCTGAAAAGGAAAATGATAAAGAAATGAATGCTCTTCTTCCTTCTGCTTTGTCATCCTGACCCTGGTTGTGCTGGTTGACTTCTTTATTAATGATGCAAGGTCCACTTATCTGCATTGTTCTCAGGTGGGCATCATTTTTCATATCCTACTTTTTATTGGTCAGCACTATATTGAATAGTCTTGGAACTCATTTACCTGGCATGCTCTAACTATGCCATAGCCAGCACACTTTCGAATAAAAATGCTTATGGTTGTCAGAACTGAAGGGACATTCCTGTATTTCTGATTGGCCCCCAAATTTATCTGTTGATGCCCTGAAGGAAGTTTTCAACTGTTTCATTTATAGAAATGGTTTATTCAGGATAGCCCTATCTAGTAAGCTGCCATATGGTACCTTAGTATGCCATCAAATGGGTAATCAAAGCTTAGGGATGAATTTCCAAGAACTAATAAAACAAATGTGATATGTAGAATGAGCCTTATTTGGAATAGTAGACATCAGTGGCTGGGACACTGAGATTTCGCCTTTCTCTTAGCTGTTTGATAGATGGCAGTTTTTAAACAGGTATGTCCAGTATAGTACTTTAAAATGCTTTGGTGTTACAATTATTTTATTTAAAATAAGTATGGACTAGAAGAATAAAAATGAAGTGACTCCATTTATCCCCCTGCTACCCTTACACTGCTCTTGGCAATATACTTTCAGATAATCATAGAAATAGAGATGGAATCAGAGTCATATATATGAAGTTAAAAAAAAATCTATCATCTATCTATGTATTCAACTTTTTTTTTCAGTTGATAGGTCTTGGAGCATGTTACATGTCAGGATATGTAGGTCCTCATTCTTTTAAACAGCAGTGTGGTACTCTGGATTGTAGATAATATGTATCATAATTTAGGTAAGTCTTCCACTATTGATAAACATAAGGCTCTTTCCAGTGTTTCATCATTATAAATAGCAACTTAGTAAACATTGTATATATATCTTGGAGTAAATAGGCTGACATTTCTGTAGGATTAATATGTTGAAATGGAATTTATCACTCAACAGTGATCTATATTTTGAATTTTGACATTCTCAACTTGCTTCTCTCCACATATTTTTGTAATTGACATGTTCACCAGCTTTGAATATGAATGCTTATTTCCCTCACACCCCACTCAGTGACCAGTACTTTTCCTTAATGGCAAAAGTTTTAAGGTTCTTTTGTGTTTGGGCCCATAATCCCCTACCTGACCACACCAACTAGATTCCTATTGCACTCCATGCAGAGTATAAAAACAAACAAGAAAATACCGGGGATAGGTATCTTTTGAGCAGCTTAATCAAATGTAAGCAAATGAAGTGACTTATCGGCAGAGTCTTCTGCTCATTCTGCTCATCCTTGTGCTGCACAGGCAGCCAGATTGGATCACATGGAGAACTCCGGCACAAAGCTGGATTGTCTTAAAACAGTTGGCAAGTCAAAGGTTTTTTTTTTCTGCTTCTTCCAAATTCCCAGCCTGAGTCTTGCATCTCACAACTTCCATTTGAAGAAAAAGTTCACACCTATTAGTGTTCAAATGATAAAGAGCATTTGCTTTGAGACTTAGTAGCCACCGTGACTTCCAGATCTTCTCAAGCAAGACAGCAGCCCCTGGACCTGGCAGCAAGCATGTGAGAGAGTCTGGTAGAAAGACCACCCCCTCCCAACCCCATGCACACATATGCAAAGAGACAGAGCAAGACAGAAGGAAACATTTTTGAAGGGAATCCAAAAAAATGAGCAAAGAGAATGAGTAAGAGTGTTAACTGGGTGGTATCCCAGCTAGTGAATGGGGTGAATTTTTTTTAAGACAAAGTCTTAAATCTTGATCAGCCATAGCCTATTACTTAATAGAGTGAGAGGTAGAATCAGGTGATGGAAGAACCTTAAACTTCCAGTAGCAATTGCTACATATTGTATTAGATGTGTACCCTTTACCTTTGGGTTCTTACTCAGACTTCCTTTACAGCTAAAACTTGATATATTTCTATTTGTTATTTCTTTTTAGAGCTTATTATTTACTACATTTTGCTTTGCTTTATATTTTCCATCTCTTGATGCATTATTTGCTTTACAACAAGTCCACTTGAAAAAATCCAACCTTAACCTTTTCATTCAAGTATGTGTTTTTTAAAAAATCATATGTATGGATAAGAATAATACATAGAAATAATTGTATGCTACAATTATATCTGGGTTCATTGTCATCTTTGTCACCTACTTCCTGTATTATATAAACATTCAGTTTACTAAAGCCATAGAAATACTTTTTTTTAAAACTGTACCTTAGTAGGAAATTGGTAGCCAAATTATTTGTCTTCTACTTTAAAAATTAATGTACTTATACACAGTAAATCTAAGGTAAGCTAGCTCAAATTCCATACCAATTCAGGAAGTCACCTATAAGTAGATTATCATGAGAAAGAATTGATAAAATCTGTCATATTACTTAAAGGTAGAGGGTCACCCCTTTTTGTTAAATACATATCTCTTTTCCACATTTCCCATTATCCCTCATTTCTTGTAGTTGCTTACAAGACAGTCAGGACATATATTGCTGCTACCTTTTAGTTTCACATGTAGGATAGAACTCTGGAAAATTGAAGACTTTTATGGTATCATCCTTGACTAAAATCATGATCCAGATATTTAAAAACAATTTTATATTATTTTTAAAACCAGTTTAATTGTATAAATCAAGAAATTTCTTTTTTCCTCAAAGTTCTTACAGATTTTTTTCTCTGTAAGCCACTTGGAATGTAACTACAAACTGTACAATTCCTAAGTACTTTATAAATATGATAAAGCTGTGGTTTTGTAGTTTGAGATGACTCTGCAGGTAACAACTGAATCTATTTGGAGAATGAGCTATTATACACCCACAGTGTGGATTTGATGAAATGTTAGGCAATTAAAGTTTATATAAACATGTAGGATTTTAGAATAGCTCATATATCGCAAAGATAATTGAATTTTTCTGTACAGTAACCAACCAGTTAGGCTCTAGGAATAAAAATGCTATAAAGCTTATTTATGAAGAGTGTTGTTAAAATATACAGCTCTTGTTAATATTGAGAATTTTGAGAGGTGTGAGTGGGCAGATGAGTAATTGAAAAAATAGTGTCAATGTAACAGCAAAACAGCTTATTTTTTCACAATTGGGAGCTTTTGAGGCTGTGTAGGAGACTGTGCACTTTTGAAAGAGCACTGGGACAGGAGCAGGAAGATCTGGTGCTGGAGTTGGCTCTCACGTAAATTAGTCATGTCACTTGTTCCTCCAAGTCTCAAATTGCTCAAATTAAAAGGAAGGGCTCTGTACTGCAGAGTAAGGGCTTAATAAATGCTTACTGAATGAATTAAACTTAAAAAAAAAAAAACTCCTTTCCAAGATTAGGAGATTTCACTAGGAATAAAAGAATAAATAAAAAAGACATTATCACAGATTTCCCAAAAAATCTCCAGCCAAACATTCTATTTAGTTTAAATTTTTAGATTTATAGACTTTCTAAAGAATACAGTTTTTAGATTGGGCACAAAATGACTTCTGGTCTCAGAGTACAATGCCATATTAACTGGCTGAGAAAGAGTCTTGTATTCTACAGAAATACAACTCTGGATAATGCCAAGTTGTCACAGATGGGGATGAATTAGTTGTCCAAAACATGCGAGTGTGTGATGCATAAAGCAACATTGGCAGCCTGTGGGAAAGATCTTATCAATGAAGTACACAAAACTGTGAATGTTTACTTCACAGAGGAAATGGCTTCAGAGACCAGAAAACTAAGTTGTCATAGAAACTCCTATGAAAGATATTTTAATTATAGTATTGATACATAAAGTGAAGTCAGAAACAAAGGAAATGTATTATGAGTATTATACTCAGATATTCTGGTTTTACTTTTTAACTTGCTTAGTTGTACATTTTTAAGAAGATTGTTAATATCTAGAATGGAGTAAAATATTTTTTGTGCAAATTGTCCATAAATTTTTGTTGAAAAGCTTATGAAATTGAATCTTTATGTTATAAAATGGTGAGCTTTCTTGTGTTTTTCATTATAAATTTTCTTTTTACTTAAAATCAAAATAATTTCATTGGTATCAATTAATGAAATAGGGAAGGAATATGTCCCAACTGTCTGTATTTTCATACACAGGATCCTGAATCTTAAGGAATCAGATGGTAGCTGTTACTGGTTTACAAATAAAAAGTAAGTTTTTCAATCTACTTAGTAGTCAACCGTTTAGGAAAACAGGCAAATACTGAATTACTTGATTATCTGGAAAGCTAGTATTTATTGAGGGCCTGCTATGGGCCTGATTAGGCTAGACTCTCTGTGTATATAATTCCTATTTAATCTTCTAACTACCATGTAATATGTCTTTTTATGTTTAGATAAGTATAAGCTAAGGCTAAGAGATATGAAATGATGTGGCCAAGATCTTAATAGGGCAAGGTGGAATTAAAACCCATTGGACTTCCCAAATGGTACAATGCTGCCACATATAATTAACTGGAGACAAATATCTAAGGAACAGAATGGACATTTTATGAAAAATGGGACATGTCTGAGGTAGGGTAAAGCGTGTGGTGAGAAGAACTAGGATAATATTCAAGCCTCACATGTGAGGGACCAAGTCAGATATGGAGTTAGACATTGACAATCATATTCCCAGCCTTGTATGAAAATTTGAAACCCTTAGTTATGGACATGAACATATTTCCACATAATTTTAATAATGCTACTTTGGTAAATGATCCAAAGTATGCCTGCTTTTGTTTTTAGTTTTTAAAAAGGGAATGATGTGATTCTGGAGTTTTGATTATTTACAGCCTATTGATTGGACATTTTAAGATGCTTCCCTGAAACATTTGTGTGTTACGGTTTTCTGACATGTCAGATATTATTACAAAGCTTAAACTGTACAAATTATTTTATCATAAGACTTGTTAACAAAATTAACCATCTTGGGAGTATATATTATTGAGAAATTTGGACTAGTCAAATCATTAGGCGGAGAAATGTAATCATCCAAACCTCAGCCATGCAATAATGATAGGGAAGTTAGTTTCACCATGCCCTACTCTGGTTTGTGTGATATTTCAGATAGATGAATATAGATTAGTTGAAAAAGAGTAACATTTAGAAGTGAAAGACCATGTAATAGGAACTGAAAATTTGAATTGGAATATGAAAAATGCCTGACGAGGACGACTTTGGAAAATGTACGAACAGATTTTCTGAAGTATGTGTTTAAAGACAGAAAAATAAGTCTGAAGATGCAGTTGAGAAAGAAAACAGTAAAGATGAGGAAAATGGTGATTGGCTCCTGAAAAAGATTCACAGAGCTCATTCATTCAGTATATGATTTGATGGACGTCATTAATAAAATGGCTACATAAAACCAAGATACTCTGTTAATATTGATACTTTGAGTTCCACTAATCTAACTCATAGATGTACTGTGATGAGTACCTTTCTCTTTGTCTCTTTTTGTTAATGCCTTTACCAATTATGTTTGGTACTGTCCGTGGTGCTGAACTGGTGTTATTTGCGGAAGATTGTAGGGATGTTTCCCTTCTCTAAACTGCAGTGCCTCATTTCCTTACCTTGCACTGTAGGATTATAAATGCAATATATAAATCTTCCAGTAACATTTCTTGTTAATGCCATTTCCAAGTATGGGATTTCAGTAGAGGTCCCAAACTTGGCTAAAATTGAGCTCCTGATAATTCCCCCAGACGAATTCCTCCCCATCTCTGTTAATGGCAGCTCTATTCTGTGTTACTCACGCAGAAACCTTTGATAGTATTCTTTACTGCACTGTCTTTCATATCCCACCTACATTTTATTGAATCTACCTTCAAAATATATTCATAATCTGGCCAGTTTTCACCACCCTACTGTGACCATCCTGTGTAAGCCACCATTTTCTTTCATTGTTAGACTTTTCACTGGTCTTCCTGCTTATGTTCTGCCCCTACCTTATTTGACTTTCAAAGTGTTCTCAATCCAGCAACCAGGGTAATTTTGTAAAGTGTTAAAGTCCTATCATAGAACTTCTTTTCTGAAATCCTATGGTGGCTTCCTTCTTTAGTCAGAATAAAAGCCGAAGTCCTTATAATGGCCCTTGCATGATGTGGCTTTTTTTTTTTTTTTTTTACTGTTCTGTATTGAACTTATCTACTTTTCATGTCCCCATGTACTCTGTTTCAGCCACATAGGCCCTTTTGATGATCCTCGAACTCACCCATTTATGTTCTTGCTTAAGACCTTTGAACTTCATATTTGCCTTCTGTCTAGGTTATTTTCTCATCATTATATGTGTGACTCACTTCCTCACTTTCTTCAGTTCTTTATTCAGAATCTTTCATTGACTTTTCTCCTGTCTTCTTATCTAAACTTGTTTTAAAAAAAAAAAACAACAACAAGAAGCCCTGCCCCTTAATAATCTATACTGCCACTTCCTTTTTTCCCTTAGTATGTCTATGATCCAACAAACTATGCATTTTAATTAAGTGTATTGTTGTTTGTTTCTCTCTAAAATGTTTTCTTTCTCATTAAGTAAACTTAATGAAAGTAGGGATTTCTTTTTCTGCCTTCTCTATTGCTATGCCTAGAATAATGCCTGGTACATAGTAGGAGCTCAATAAATATTAACTGAATGAATCTAATTTACAAATTTTTTATTTGGAGGAAAATTAAATGTCAGCATTTGATGATATGAACAGACATGTCTTATTCTGTAAGACTGTTATTTGAGGTAGCAGAAAATATTTAGCATTGATTGCTTTATAGTTTGGATTCTGGTATTTGGATTGATAAAATAAGTATGAAGTTCAGCCAATTAAGATGCAGGTACTTTAGCAGAAGCTCCAGAGTGGTGACTTCCCCAGGAGAAAACTTACATGAAGTCCCTTTATCCTATATATGTTGGCTTCATTGTTTAACCCCCTTCTAACATATATGTCTTAGAGACATTAAAGGTTTCTAGGAGTGTAGGCCTAAGAGGGGTATTCCCCTGAAACTATTTCAGATGGAAAGAAGTAGGTTGTATCTAGTCTTATTTCTAGAAACAAGATTTAATATGTGTTCCTGATTAGAATTTTTTTTTTTTTTTTTACAAATGAGCACCAGCCACAAGGGGGTGCTAGGCATTTATATTCAGAGGAGGGTCCACATTCTCATCTGGCTTGGCCAGTTAGACTGTCTTCTCTAACTTCAAACCATTTCCTTATTTGTGTTTCCTTTAGCATTTTGTACGAAAGTTACATATACTTAATATTTTCCTCACTCACCTCTTCCCCAATATTTTCTGCAGTTGGAGAGGGCAATTATGGGAGTTTTTGGCTTCTCACCTTTAAGTATTGTGCTTAGTTATTGATAACCTCATTCCCATTTGCCAAGGGGCAGTGACTCATGCAGAGGGGGGTTATGGCACTGCAGCCCTGCTATTGCTTCCCCACCTTTACCAATCCCCCAAAGTGTAAAAAAAGTGTTAAAGTCTTTTAAGTGATTTTGCCAATGTGTATGAGAGACCTTAAAAAAAATGTTCAAAATTACTAGTATTTGTACTTCATGAGTCCTTGTTTTTTCAAATTTTTGGTTTTGTGCTATTTTAGTTTAGGAAAATAACACAGCCCATACAACACCATCTTATTCTTTATAATTTTTATACATGATTGATTGTAAAGCTAATGGTAGGATCAGGATTCCATTACCAAAAGTTAAGCAGGAATCAGATAAAAACAAGGGGCAAAAGTGGAGGTAGAAATACATATACAAAGAATTTTCTTCTCTCTAACCTAATATAGCTTACTAGATCCTCAAGTTAAACTTTGTTCTTCTTTAGTTAGGAAAAAGTACCCTTATAGGGTACTCTGCTGATAGAGATCCATATGCAAAAAAACATATCTTGATTTCTTTGAATATTTTATTGTATGTAAAACTTGAGTCAATGTATGTTGTCATAATGTAGGGGATAAAATCAAGTTCTTTGGTGTTAGACACCTTGGTTTGAAACTAGCTCTGCTGTTAGCTGAGTTACTTCAGGCAAGTTACTTATTAGGTGTCTCTTGATTCTCAATTTCCTTATCTATCCAATGAATTTAATATTCCCTACCCCATAAAGTAATTGTGAGGTTTCCTAGAGATTTTTCTATCTATATCCATATGATCAGTAGTACTTGTGCAGTTCTTTATCCATATAAAAACACACATATGCACAGATGTATGTATAATGCCCAACAGCACAAAGTATGGCACACAATGGCTGCTCTATGGAAGTTAGTTCCTTTCTGCTTTCATATCACAATTTTTAATTTAGTTGTTAGATTATTCCAGTCATAGTGGAAAAGTTAGAAATTGACTTTGTTCTCCCTTAACACGGTACAATATGTGTATAGGAATTCTGTCATTAGAATTTTTAGGATGTCAGTAAAAATCGGCATTTTGCTTTACAAAGATACCTTTCTTATTCCTGGATGGAATTAAGAGAAGAAATCTGTACAAGGTAATTCACTCAGTAGTAAATCGTGCATATAGAATTATACTTGATTGAAACATCACAGGAAGCATCAACTTTAAGTATAGTGAGCTGCACAAAAAACTTTGCTGTTCTTTCTTTGGCTTAATGAATGCCAACACCTAGTCCTTGATAAAATCGGTGCCATAGCTTTCAGTGATGCATTGTTAATGTAAGATTATGTCACTCCATATTCTCTTTAGGTTTCACAGGTTATGTGCCCACAATTTAAGATGCTGCACCATGTTAGAGAGTGATGGCAGTATTATATTTAAGTCTTGGCTCTTCTACTCTATAATTGTGTGTCTTTGGACTAGTCCATTAATTTGCTTGATACAGTTCTTGTCTAAAAAGAGGAGTGATTTGTGTATTGCATATCCTTGTATTGGGGCATATGTGAAAATATAGACATGAGAGCCTTTATAAATGGTAAAATGCTCTCTAAATGTAAGACTTTTTTATTGCCTGCCTGGTGGTTTCTTCTTTCACTTGTCAGCCATATTTCTGAAGCAATATAAAGTTGCTGTTTAAAGTAGAGAATATGTAAGAGGCCTCAGATGATGTGGGGAAACCATCTCTCTCTGCTTTCTTTTTCAAATGGCAGTGGTAAGAAGTCTGAGATGGAAAACTGGGGGATCAATTAGGGAGTGATTCTACCTTTGCTACAGAAAATGGGGTTTTTAGGATGCTTTGGAAATTTAACAGTATTCAGGAGTTTACTACATTTTTCTATGTGAGGGTTTAAGTATATTCTTTGAGTAGAACCCAAACAGATTGTTCTACTTAATCCCAACATGCCTTTTCCTTTACTTGGGATAATACCACAGTAGGTTCTGTCACCCCCTGGGACTGCCTCCTGGGCAATAATGAACATCATGTAGGCTCTCTGGCCTCTCATTCAGGGCTCTTTTGATATCCTCCTTGACTGAACAAGATTCCACACAGTGTTCTTCTCCTGCCGTCAGTTGTGATCTGGCTACTGAGACAGCGTTTCTCACATTTTATTTCACTACTACAGCATATTTATCTTAAGACATAGTTAATTTGACTTACATTCATTAGCTATACCATGAATTTGCTTTTACCTTATGCATCTACTTTGAGCCCAAAAGTCTGGTGGATTTTTTTTAAAGAGGTTTTTAAAAATTTTTTTTGTTTGTTTTTTAGCTGTTTCAGTGAGGTAACAGAAAGCTTTTATAAGTGTCATAAGAAACCTATCTCTTGTAGAAGGTTTACATTATGTACATTAGTGAGTAGCATAAAAATATATTTCCCTCACATTAAGAGCTTAACATGGGGATGGTACACTTTAAAATTTCAATGTGTTTACAATTTGTTTTGTTATAGTGCCTTTTCTATTGCATTGTAACTTGGCTAAATGTGCTATTTTAAATTGATATTTAAAAGTATATAGGGGCACCTGGATGGCTCAGTCGGTTAAGCGTCTGACTTCTGCTCAGGTAATAATCTCATGGTTTGTGGGTTCGAGCCCCACATTGGGTTCTGTGCTGATACCTCAGAGCCTGGAGCCTGTTTTGGATTCTGTGTCTCCATCTCTCTCTGCCCCTCCCCCACTCATGCTCTGTCTCTCTGTGTCTCAAAAATCAATTAAAAAAATTTTTTTTAAAATAAAAAACATAAAAGTGTATAAAGATCCTGTGGCTGTTGATAAAAGCAGGTTAGTAGAAAATACTGTGACATCTAAAACATTGCCACAGTATACTGGGTAACTTTTCTTTGATGTTGTTGCAAACATCTCTTAGTTAATATTTAGCCATTTTCCTGATGTCAAGTGCCTTCTGGGTATATAGATGCTTGTGAATTATATGTTTCACAGGTATCTGAAGAGGGTATCTTACGAAAACAAAATGTTTCCATCAGAAAACTGATGGAGATGTGCAAAAATTCCAGATCGGTTCCTTTTTAGTTTTTGTTTTTGAACAGCTGGCTTCATAAGTAAAGTCACTCAATGAATATTTCTGTATGCCTACTATGTGGTATGTACAAGCAGTCATTTCTACTGTGGATAAAACGATGAGCTGGTTTTGATGGGACTGGGGAGGAAGAAAACAATTTGTGAATACTGGGCTCTTGAGTCCAGTAATAAAGGCCTGACACACAGAAAAGGGTTTGGGCAAGTTTGACCATAGGATATGTTTAATAAGTACTTAAATGTAGTTAGTGAAATAAATCGGTGATCCTGGCTGCATCCTGTAGTAGAATGCCTACTAGCCTAGGGGTAGGCAAACATGGGTTTTACATGGCTGCCTGCCACTAAGCCATTGAGCTATGACCCCTTGAACAAGTCACTTTACTTCTCTGGGCTACAGCTTATTAGTGGAGTGAGGGAGTGGAACTAAATATTTTATAAAGTGAATGGTTTTTTTCTTTTATGAAGCCTATTCACCTGAATTTAATGAACATATTGTTAATATTTAATTAACAATAAGATGTCACCATCTTTATTCTCATATTACAAATTATATGATTTGTAAGTTAACAGTCTTCTAATCTGTTGTAGTGTCAGAATCAGGATTTGAACTGGGACTCATCAGTCTCAGCTATCCTTATGCTTGCCTAGTACACTGTACAGCCTCTGAGTAAAGGCTGATGAAGACAGAGAGGCTCATCCTCCCCTGATCCTCTGAGTAAGTTTTTAAGATCACTCTGAAAGATTCCACCTTCCATGAAAGAACACAGATGACCTTTTCAGGAGAATGATGTGTACCTAATATTTGAGGTGCTCAACAGGCCTGATAAGGTCCATACTTATCTTTTTGTTTAATGCAGGAATCTTTTCTATAAAATCTATGATCTAAACTCTCTTTGCTAAAGGGTGGGTAGGAGGAGGTGTTGGGGTCAATTGGCAAAGAGGCAAGTCTAGTAGTTTCTTTGGAACACCTATTATGGAGAACTAGCAGTGAGAAAAGAATGTCTCTTTACATAATGCAGTCTTCCACAAAGAATTGATGACATTTGCCAGCTTTCACTCATGACCTCAGGAGTCATTCTGGCTTCTCAGAAACATGTGTAAAGTGTCCACTTGGTAAATGTTATTTTATGTTGCTGATGTTAGAGCATTAGCTTTAGTCAGGAATATTCAGCTAATAATTCTTTTCCTTGCTGTGCTTGTGTGTGTGCATGCACATGTGCACGTGCATGCACGTGTGTGCATGTTGATCTACTGCTCAGTTATTTCAGCTAGTCTCCTGCCAAGTCAAAACCACTTGCCTCCCAGATTTGCTGAGTACATTTTATCTCATCACAGTAGAAATGAATTTATTGGACTATTTGGGGCTACATGGTCTTAAAGATACCATCTTAAATGAAGAGAAAGTAAAGGAAACAAGATTTCAATCACTGCTTTCTTTCCCAGATCAATTTCATCACCTTTAATATATTAAATATTCATTTTCTGTTAATGCTTTAAACACTTAAGTTCAGTAAATATTTAAACTTGTATGTAAGCAACTGATTTTTAGACTTTTAGCAGACTGGTTGCCTGGGCCTGACACTTCTAATCAAGTAAAATATTTTTGTTTTCAAAATACTTCGTAGTTTATTTTCTCTATTTGTAAACACCAGAACTAAGCCCATATTAAGGTTATGGGGGAGAGTATGTAAATATACTAAAAATATATTGAGGAATTGGACACTGTAATGGAAATGGAATATTAAACTTATGGTACCCAGTCTCTCTATTTTTAAGTAATTAAGAAATGAAAACAGATGTTTTACATCTTCATTCTAGCACCTGATGACAGTCATTGGGATTTGTCATAGCACAAGGAAAACATTGTATGAAAAGAATAATAAACAAATGGAATACATCATCAATAATATACATAAAAGCATTAGTTTTACTATTTTATTTATTTTTATTTTTTATTTTTATTTTTTTAATGTTTTTATTTGTGAGAGAGCGCGCACATGCCAGCATGAGAGAGACAATGTGAGCAGGGGAGGGTCAGAGAGAGAGGGAGATACAGAATCTGAAGACAGGCTCCAGGCTCTGAGCTAGCTGTCAGCACAGAGCCCGACGCGGGGCTCAAGCGTGAGATCATGACCTGAGCTGAAGGTGGACGCTTAACCGACTGAGCCACCCAGCCGCCCCAGTTTTACTATTTTAGATAGCTTATTCACTATTCCATGTTCATATTTGTGTTTCTTACCAAATTTGTTTCTAGCCTCACTTTCATTCTTGAATCGTATTCAGAGATGAATAGTCATAGCCTGAAAGTTTAAATTGAGCTGTTCTGTATTTTACTACCTCATACTTAATCTCAGACCTTTTCAGCTCCTCTCTAATTAGGCAGTTTACCTTTTGGTTTCTAAGTCACTTAATCTTGTATCTCCTTGAAACAGCATTTTGATATTGCCTCCAATTCAAAACTCCACCACTTTCTTGCTAGTTGTGTGTTCTTGAGTCAGGTGTCTAGCAGAGTGCCTGGTTCATAGGAGTTCTTAAAATCTTGGTTTTGTTTCCCTTGCCTCAGAATCTCACCCTTCTCTACCATTCAGATTCTGTCTATTCTTCAGATACTAGGTTTGGTCACATCTCTTACATGAAGCCCATGGGACTTGTATTTTTATCTGAGCCAAATAAGGAAAATTATTTGTCACTAAATAGATACCATCTTAATTATTTTCTTTTTCATACTGTATGAATTGGAGCTTCTTGGCTAGAAGCATTAGAAATGGATTTGGCTAACATGAGTGGAAAGAGAAGTTTGCGGGGAGGCTGTGGGTAACCCACTGAATCACCAGAGGCTGGAGAACCACAGCTGGAAATGGATGGGAACAAGGCAGTATCACATGAATGAAGAACAAGGAATCTGGTGCATGGTCTTGTAGCTGGAGCAGTCTGGTCAACAGGCCACTGCTGAGATGAATGAACTCCAACCACTTCTACTGTTGTGGCAGTTTCTTGGGATGCAGATAGAAGAGACCATGTGATGGGCTTAGCCCAGCCACACCAAGGCAGTGAGTGAAAGGATTTGCCTTGATTGCCCTAGAAAAAGGCCACATGCCATCCCCAAAGACTACATACACATAGTGGGAGACAGATAATTCCCCTCAAAGAAAACTGTGGTGCTGTTAAGGAGAAATATGTGGTTAGTGAACAAACAAGATGTTCCCTCCCAGTTTTGCCCTTTAGTCTCCAGAAACTTTCCTTTGAGAGTGCAGATTGTATCATGCTATTTTTGAGGACTTGTATAGTTTATTTATCACTTAGTTACTAATCCCTTGTGTGTGCATCAGCAACTATTTTAAAAGCTGTATATGCTATATTCAGCAGTATACACATAAGCATTCCTTTCTTCTGGAAGCCTGACTTTTGGTGAAGGAGTGAGACAATGAGCAAAGTGAGGAAAATTTGGGTTGTTATTAATGTTGGTTATGGAGGAAAAATATAGCATGGTGGGGTGGTAGCAAAGATGTGGTATAGAACTGTGATTTTAAAAAGTGATCAAGGAAGGTCTCACTAGGAAGGGGACATTTGAACAAAAACTGTGGTTTGCACAGGGAGCAGGCAGTGTAGATATGTGAAGGTAAAGTGATTAAGTCAAAGAAAACAGCAGGTGTAAAGGCCCTGAGGCATGTGTTTCCTTGACATGCTAAAGAACAGCATGGAGATCGGTGTGGTTGGAGTGGAGTGAAGGAAAGGAAGAGATGATCAGAGATGTAGGAGAGAACCAGACCATCATTGAGTCAATGCATGAACTACATGTGGCCTCTGTTTCCATGGGCCTTATGGTTTAATAGGAGGAACAGATGTGTGAAGACCTACTTCAGTACATTATAGTGAGTACCCACATTTGGCATGGGAAAGGGGCTCAGTGCACCCAGGCAGTAGGACAAGACTGGCTAGGTTTCTACCTTCCTGTGAGCTCTGTAAGGGAGACCCATCTTACTCATTTTACAATCCGAACATCGTGTAGAGTGTCTGGCATATATCATTTATATATTTTTAAGTTTATTTTGAGTGACTGAACAATAAGTAGTTTGGGAGAAATCTGCTCAAGGAGAAGCAGATTTTCCTTAATCACACATAGGTGAGGCTTACAGAGATAACAGAAAAATAAGGAAAACTCATAGAGGATGGAAGGGCTGGAATTTGAATCTCTGCAATTTACTCTATACCCAGTACTTTTCCTGTCCCTGACATGATTGCCTTGATGTTGTGAAATACTGAAAACAAAAACAAAAACTGCTAGAAAGAATTTTGGAAAGATAAACATAATATCTGTATTAGTTGCATGCTCTGTAATGCCAATGTTGTTGACTATTTTACTGCTATACAGGGACTTGATTTATTGGTTTATTTGTGCTGTTTTTTCTCCATGTGGAAATTGTTGTGCTTGTTATTGTAGTTTTTCTCTGCAGTGTACCCAAAGAACACCCAAATGTAAAATGGAACACATCCTGTATGACTGCAGGCAGCTATCAGGGAGCTGATAATTTGAATTGTTCTATTGCAACTGGTGCTGCCAGTATATTCATCTATCTAGTATTATTTAATGCTGAGTTGCTCCTTCCACCATGGCCTCTTGAATTGTGAAGTGGAAATTGGGTGCCCTTATGTAACCCAACACTTGTATTATTTAATTAAGCAAGGTGCTACATAAATCAACAAACAACCTGAGCTGAAATCAGGAAAACACATTTCAATTAGTGACAGCAAGACCACTGCCTGAGGGCCCCATTCATCAGGTGAAAATATGACAAAGCCAGGAAAACAGAAATGGATTTCTTATAATATTCTGTCTGTTAAACTACTATTTATTGTAGTTGATAATCTTTGGACAGTACCTTGCTTATTTCCCTTTATATTCTCTCAGTAAGTTTTTGGAGTCCTCACAGATAGAAATGTAAATTTGTGTTAAGTATTTAAAATGCCTAGTAAGGCTTGCCTGACCTCCAAAGTCTATTAATCATTTGAAAAACATTTTGTGTCAGGTACAGTTCTAGGCATTAGGGGTGCAAAAATGAATTTAAATGTGAAATCTTTTCTTAAACTCTTAACAAGAAAGAGTGAAGCTGGTAACTAACATACTATGTGATAAGGGCTATGATGCTAGAATACTTGGAATAACAGACTTTGAGAGTCTAAAGGAAAGAGAAGGTATTGTAGCAAGGCAGAAGAAATGCTTCTGGGAAAGCTTGTTAAAATGGAGTAAAAGGGAAAGAGATTTCAGGTGAAGGGAAGAGCATGAGCTAAGACCTAGATAATTGAAAAGGATAAACACTGTTAATAGTGGATGCACACAAGAAGGCTTGTTAAGGAATTTGGATTTATCCCATAGGCAATGGAGAGCAAGGGAGAGATGTTATACGTGAAGTTCTTCTGGAAGGATTGCTTAAGTGAAGATGTCAGAAGGCCATTAAGAAACTCTAAGTGTGGAACTCATGAGGGAAGCAGGATTGATATTACCAGAGAAGGAATTTATGTTGAAAGTGAAAAGAGCTGGTGACAGGAGGTTAGAAAAAAGTAGTATTTATGGATGGGCTGAGGAAAGGATGCCAAAAGAGCCAGGCTTTACTTTGTGTTTGGAATAAGTCTGCCAGCTACTTTTTATTTTTTATTTTTATTTTTTATTTTTGCCAGCTATTTTTTAAAAAATAATAAAATATAAAAAACAATGTTGATAATGATAGCGGTACTCTGTACCAGACACTGTTCTAAGAATTTTTCATCTAATTTTTATAGGAACCTTCTGAGACAAGCTATATTATCATTCCTATTTTATAGATGAGTAAATAGATTTAAAGTCACTTATCCATGGTTACACAGGTACTTAACAGTGTCTAGGACTCCAACAGAGGCATCCTGGCTCCAGAGTCTGTACTCTCAACCCGCTGCCATATTATATCTCTAAATAGCTGAATCATTGTTGGGGAGGAGTGTTACAAATAAAAATTGTTATGCCCAAAAGTCAAGGCCCAAAGATTTTAGTGGTTATGTCACATAAAAGTATAGCTTTAATAGATATTTTCCTTTAGGTTTCCAAGTCAGCATGGGATTGTCTAATATAAGCATCATAGACATACTGATGAAACGGTTCTACTTCTTAGAAAGCCCCCATGCCTCTTGTAACTACCCCTTCCTTTCTAACAGACCAGCTGATTCTGTTCAACATAAGTGAGCCTTGAGTACTCATTCCACAGAAACATATCTGGCCTGTTAGTGGTCAGGTAGGGGGCATGGCTGATCCTTGTGATTATTAAGTATGGGATATAAATTGGTTAAGTTTTTGATGATTCTAAGCTGACAGTTTCATAGGGTAGAAGAATAGAATGTACATTCAGTCTAAAACCAAGATATACCATTGGTGTAACAAGAATACAGCAAAAGGGGGAAGTTCACAGGGCATGGAAAAATCAAGGAAGACTTTGCCAAGAGAAAGTGGAGAAAGACTTTCCACTTATGACTGGATAAGTGGAATAGGAGATAGCTTGAGCAGATAGGTTAGGAATGCAGGTGGTGGGCACAAAATTTAGAACAGCCTAAGCATCAGGCCATATGTGAGATAAGAGAGATGGGAAATATTTTAAGTTGAGTGGAGGTGAGATTATGGAGGCCTTCAAGGGAGTTTGGTGTTTGAACCATGAGTAAAAAGGAGTCAGTGGAGATGCCTGAACAAAGAATTAATGAATACAGGGGTGTTTTAAGGAAGGTCATTGTTTCTAATACATTGGACTGCAGAGAGACTGCAAGAGGGAAGAGCAGTTATACTGAAATCCTAAAGTGTATGAGATGGATGGAAACCCGGAAGAAGAAGGAGCAAAGCCAAGTCCATCAGGCAGTGTGATGTGAGGATTGAAAAAGCTACAACTACATAGAGTAGATGAAAAAGAAGGGAGATGACGAGTAGGTACCAAATCCAGTCTTGAGGAATGAAACACCAAGAACACCACCAATGAGGTACCTGAGAAGATAAACTTATTGCATTAACAATTAGAAGATTATTCGGAATTGGTTCTCCCAGGAGTTATATGCTATATTTTACTGACTCCAAGATGCAAGCCTTTATCTCTCTGGTATCAAGATGCATCCTATATGTGCTGTTGGCCAGTCTGTAGTTGTGATGTCCTTGCCTTTAACTGTGGGTTTGTACCAGACCTTGCAGAATTGGTGCCAGTAGCTCAGAGAAAATTGCAGAGACAACACAGGATCCCTCTCAGTGGCACAGAGGATGATTTTGTGTTGAAAGCACTGAGGCAGGAAACACATAGTTAGATTTGGGCATTCAGACTCTGCAAATGAAAAAAAGTTTAGGGATACCTTAACCAATCCATTTCTTTTTAATTTATGTATAAGAATGATATTTGATAAAATACCAATCTAAGTAAGTTTAAAAGCGCAATGGAGATAAAATAAAAATTATGTGATAAGAAAGTATCCTTTCATAATTAAATTGGCAGTTTTAGGGTTTTTTTTTTTGTTGTTAGCTGGTTGTTTTTAATTCTCTGTACATATAATGGGGATCTTAAAATCAGAGACGTCTTCCATTCATTGAGATAAGATAAAATATCCAGGACCCACTGCTTGTTTGAAATTTGCTTGCTAAAGAATTAAGACAAACAAGCATTTCAGGGACTTTTTAGGTAGAACTTTCTTTCATTTGTATAGGTGGAGTGGATTTGGATGCTGTCCATGGTTAATTTAGGGTGGCAAGAAACAATGATTCTGTGTCTGTGATTTTAGACTCTGAGAAAAATAATGAATTATTGTAAAATATGCAGTAGTCTATAATGTTTTGGTCTTCTCTGAAGCCTGAGTAAGTAATGCCTTGCACATAATTACACTGTTCTTTTTCATATGAACATGGATCCCATAGTACTTTTACATAGTACTTTTGGTTTTCAAGGATAGGATAAATGGCTTCTTAAGGATAAATGATATCAGCCACGATATCCTGCGTTCTTAGTTTCAGTTTGAACTTCCCCAGTTTTGAAATAGTTTGTACTACTAGGTTGGTTCAGAAAAGACAAAAACAAAGCAGGCATTATGCCATTTAGAATTGGAGAGCTGAGACCCAAGAGAGGGTAAGTGACTTGTTCAGGTCATGCTTGTTAGTAATAAGTATCAGAACAGACATGGAGAAGAGGTTGGCTGGCTTCTTGTTCAGTGTCTCTATTGAGTCATTCCAATCCAGAGGTTGGATTTAAGAGCAAAACAAAACTCTATCCCTTTTTGTTGAGTGACAGCTCCCCAAGTATATGAAGACAAGCTCTCCCGAGTTGTCACTTGACATCTAGGCCAAGCATGTCCCTTTTCCAGACTATGGCAGTATAGGAACTCCCCCAAAGATCCGTGAACTGACAGAGGTAAAGACAATTACTGGAGTAACAGGTCAGCTTCAGTCAACTATGAATAGGCCAATGGGGCATGTTAGGCAATGCAGTGTTATTTCCTACATTTGTTTTTGATTCACCTCCACTCAGCATACCATAAAACTACCTTTGAAAGTACCACATCATGTTATTTTTGAATTGTGTCTCCAGATTCTGCCAGAATCTTTTAGGTATGCATGCAACATTGGTTGACAAAACCCAGTGAAATGACCATTTGTCTAGCTTCTGGTTCTTAAAGGAAAGTGGGCAATGGAAACTCATTTAAAAAAAATGTCCATGCCTCATCACATACTTCCTGGAACAGAAATTTGGGGAGAGCAGCTCAAAGATAGCTATCATGAAAGTAAATACATGTGAAAAATTCTAATGTATCCTTGACATATTACTGTTTTACTATTAAGGCCTAAAATAACACTTAAAAATATTCCCACCTAACTTTATTGGCTCATTTAATCTTATTATTTGATACTGTTATGACTTTTTCATAAAAACTACTGAACTAGGTCTCCCTACTCATGCACATATTCATTTATTTATTTGTCCATTCAACAAATACACATTGAGTGCCTGGTATGTTTTAGGTATGGTAGATAAGGTGGTGAATGAGCAAAATACATATTCCCATGGAGCATATATTACAATGCAGAGGCAAACAACAAACAAGTGGAAGCATCTCTGAGGAAGTGATAAATGCTATGAAGAAAGATGTAGCTGGATAAGAGGATACGGAATAGTGGATAGGAGGCTGCAAACTGTACAAACAGGCTGGTTAGGGAAGGCTGAGGATGAAGTAAGAGTGAGGAGAGTCCTGAATAAAGGGAGAAAGCAAACCATAAAATGACCCAGGATGAAAAGTAGTCCAGGCAGAGGAAATATCAAGTGCAAAGGTCCTCAGGCAAGGAAGAATTTGGACTATTACATTTCATGTTAGTATACAATCTTTTTTTTTTTTTTTTTTTGATTCTTCAAGAGAGTTTGTCTAGTCCTTCAGAGACAGGATATAATTTATCAAAGCCTCAAGATTGAACATGACTGAAATAGTTTAGGGATTTCTTCTTATTATTTTCTTATCTTTCAAGTACTTTTAACTATATTTAGTCTTTTTATGCTTGCTCTTTATAGAAGACAATATTGAAGTTTGATAGTTGTGTATCTTCTATGACATTTTTGTTAGTGTGTTTTAAGAAGGGTGCATTGCTTCCTTGTGGGTATCTAAAATCTTCCTGGTAGCTGAGTCAACCAGATTGGTGAACCCAACACTGGCATAGATCTCAGCCAAATATCCTGTATAGCTGTGACAAATGCTAATATTGCAGTGTCCAACTCCCCAGATCAACCCAAGGCCAAGGAACATTTAATCATTTTCTGGCTCTGAATGTCTTTGTTTTTACAGCCTAATTTTTTTGTCATCTTTTGGCATTTTTCACAGGCTCCATTTCATTCCTGGCTTTAGTTAAACTTTACTGACATTCTTACAGGTCAGTGCTTCTCCTCTGTCTCATTCTTTGTTAGTTGTTTCCCCTTGCTGCTTCTATGTGCTTATTTTTAAACTTGACCCCCTCAGAAAGTTCCCTCTTATCTACATTATTTTATCTAGAAGCTTGTTCTTTGACCTTCTCTTTAGAGCTGTTTGTGCCTGTGCATGTACTCATGCACATGTCTATATGTAGATATCATTCTTAGAGTCTCTGGTTCCTTTTGAGGTAGGTGGGTTTCTATTTAGAAACTCTTGGGCATAACATCATGCTTGCTTTACTTCTAATGTTAATCAATTTATTAAGATCCTAAGTTCATGTCTTAACTCAACCTTTCTCTTTTGTGGACAAACTCTGAGATGACACAATTTCTTTTTCTCAAAATCCCTGTTCCAACAGCATCACCAGCTAGTGGTTCCTTGTTAGAATTATGGTAAAGGAGCTGTTGCTCTTCTGTTAGTGGAGTGATTAAGAGCAAGGAGGAATACGTGTTCAAATCTAACTCTGTCGTTTACTCTCAGGGTGACTCTAGGCAAGTTGTTAGGAAGACTGAAATAGCGTACTTCAAGGGCTTAGGGCAGTGCTTGGTACATAATCATCACTTAATAATTTTAGTGGTCACTACCACGACCACCGTCGCCATCATCATAATCAAATCATGATTCTGAGAAAACAAATTGCCAAGGCCAGTCTAGAATTAACAGGTTCTCTAAAGAGGTGTCTGGATTGTTGATGTTCCTCATCACTATGATATTGTAACTCTGAAAAATTATTTCTCATCTATATTAAGAAAAAATATCCTTCAGACCTTCTGTTCCTAAGAACTTCAATTTCTTTTTATAGAGCAGTTTAATTCTCCTCAACTTCAGGTCCCATACTTATATATCCAAACCCTCATCATGGTGTTCAACAGAAGGAAGGGCCTTACCAATATCAAAAAAGTAGCCTGCAACTTAGAAGGATGAGAGATAAAAGAAAATTCTGTTACTGTTAGGAATGACTGCCAACCCTACAAGATGTACAGATTACTTTTGACTTGATTAGAATTTTGAACAAGGATAAAGGAATAGCTTACATAGTCATTTTAGGGCAAAATGACTGGATATATATTTAGACTATGCTGAATAGAGTGGCATGGAATACTCAGAGTGGTGGTAGGAGTTTAGAGTTTAGTCTGAAATATGTTGTTCATATTGAAAAACTGGACAGAAGGAAAGAATGTTGGTTATTAGAAAATCCTTCAGATAGAATTTAAGCTAATACATTTACCACTTTGTTTCCTTGACTTACAGTCAGAGACAGGACAAGGCACATCAAAGATGTCAATGCTTCATTCAATCATTCATTCACTCATTCATTCAGCAGTTACCTATTGAGTGTCCACTCAATATGTATGTCAGACACTGTTTTGTGCATCAGGGTTGCAGAGGTGAACAAGATAAGCAAGGTGCCTGCCTTCATAGAGCTTCTATTCTAGAGGCAGGAATTAGATGTCAAATAAATCAGAATGATAATTTCAGCTGGTGCTAATGGCTATGAAGAACATAAAACAGTATAATGGAATGGGGGTAGTGAAAGAGGAAACAAGTGAGATACTTAGAAAACAGATAGGAAGGATGAAAAGTTGTGGGTCTGGGGAGAGGTACTTCGAGGTGAAACTGGGTTTTACATTTTATCCTATATGGATTGGGAAACCATTTATGGGTTTCAGGCAGAAGGGTAACATGCTTTGAATTTCATTTCACAACCATTCTTCTGTCTCTTGTCAGTAATGTATTAGAAAGAGACTAGACTTGATGTGAAGAGACAAGTTAAGAGTTGGGTCCATAGGAAAGAGGATAGTGATTTGGACTGGATGCAGGAAGTGGGCTTGGAGAGAAGTGAATATGTTCAAGATATATTTTGGGAGCTGAGTTAACTGTCCAGCAGACCAGCTGTGTGGAAGGATGTTTTTGGCCTATCTAATGGGAGGATGGTGGAGCAATCCCTTGACTGGGAAAAGCAGGAGAGAAGCTGTTTTTTTGAAGAGAGGGGAGTTGGAGAGAGAGAGATGAAAAATTAAGCTTGGGGTGTGTTAATGCTTGAAAAACCTATGAGGCATCCACATGGAGGTATAAATAGCAAGCCATTTAGTGGAACAGTCAAAATAAGAGTTACATTTGGAAGTGTCTATATATTCATAATATTAATACTATGGGGATGGGGTAGATTGACATAGAGGAGAGAGAAGAAAATGGCCCTGGACAAACCTTTTTATCGGGGCACAGAGAGAAAAAGACAGAATTGAGAACTGAGAATCATTTGCATTTCTGTTTGAACAGCATGATTGATATGTGCCCTTGTACAACACTCATTCACTGACAAATAATTTCATATAATTCTCTGATAATTTTTTTGAATTGATATGTAATTCACAGGCCATAAAATTCACCATTTCAGAAGCATACTCTAGAGATTTTTAGTGTGTTTACAAGATTGTGCACTTACCACAACTAATATTTCATCATTCTCCAAAGTAAAGCTGTACCCATTGGGTCACTTTCTAACCTTATTTTCCCATTACTTCCCTACACCACCAGCCCCTGGCAACCACTAATTCACTTTCTGTCTCTCTGGATTTACCTATTCTAAACAGGAGAAATCCAGTTTAATTGGTGGGTAGAGGAAGAGGAGATTGTTAAAAATAAAACTTTTTTAAACAATAGCATCATTTCCCCCTTCATGATTCTGGGGGTTGAGTGGGCTCATTTAGGTAGTTCTCAGTTGTGATTTCAGACAGCAGCTGGGGCTAGGGGTCCTCTCAAAGCTTTTTAAGCCCACAAAGATTTCCTGGCTGGAAATACTCCAATGGCCAGTTCTCCTTAGGCCACTCTCTCTCCATGAGGTCTCACCATATGGCAGCCTTGGGGATCTGAACTCCTTATACAACAGCTGAAAGAGGAACAGCCAGAGAGGAAGGGGGAAAGGCAGGAGAATATTTTATTGCTGAAATCAAGAAGAGAAGTTTGAGGAGGGTAGTTTTCTATCATGTCAAATTCTACTGGAAGATAAATAATCTGAGAGAACAGAAGGTACATCATATTGGCAACATGGAAGTCCTCGTTTCCTAAGCAAAAGTGGTTTTGGTGGGATTTTGGGGAGGGGGAGATTGGAGAGATTAAAATGTGAACAGAAGGAGAGAAAAGCAGATGGAGATTGTGGGTGCACTGAGTTCTCTTAAGCTATGAAAGGGCCAGAAAGAGTAGGACCTAGAGGGGAATATGAGTTAAGAGAATCTTAGACATTTGAGATGAAACCTAAAAGAAACGTTCATCTAGGCAGAGGACTGGTTGGCATATGGTAATTACTCCAGAGTTTAAAGGGTAGAGAAAGCTTGGAGTCAAGGTCTCTGTTCCCTTTTTAGCTTAAGGCAGTCTCTCCCTCCTTTGTCTCTTGCCAGGGGCTTTTTGAGTATCCATCTGTGACTGAAGCTAGCCTGTAACATGAGCCAATAAATTTGCTTCCATTTTTCATGGCTTAAATACTTGCTGTAGAATCTTTTTGTTGTCTGTATGATACATCTCTATAGGATACATGTCTATATGTTGAGGTTTTAAAGAACTTTAAAAAGTCCATTGTATAGTTCCCTCTAACAACCATCCAGACCAAAGAATGGAGGAAATGAAGAAAAGGTAATATTTTATTATAGAGTTGTTTTTAGATAGCATATATATGACATTGACTTTACCATTTCAAAGTAAGTTAACAGATATGTAGAACTGGAAATGAAATCTGGCACCATCTGGTTCAGATTCTTCACTGAATAGAAGACATGGATGGGTGAAGAAAGTGAGTGACCTGTGGAAGGAAAGAACCTAGGACCTGGGTTGTAACTTAGAAACCAGGTTTTAGGGTCACACAGACAGGAGTTTGAATCCTGGCACTGGTCCTCAGAAGTCTGGAACTTATAAAAAAATTATTTAACTGCTCTGTGTTTGTTTTCTAATATTTAATCTGCATTAGTTAATCCATTGACCTTATAGTTATTGTTAGGTATAAATGAGATGGCAAATTAATTAGTAAGGCATCTTGCATCTAGGTATCCTTGCTAAGTGTTAGCTGTTCATAATCCCAAGACCTCAAATGAATTAGTAGTCTAAACACTGAAAAATTGAAGATCACATAAATAAGGGTCATACTCTTATCTCCTTATTTTTAGTTTTGAGTAAACCAATAATTTGATTTTTTCAGTTGAAATGATTATTCAAATGAATGTAGATTCACATGAAAGCATAAGAAATAATACTGAGAAAACCCACACATATTTCACTCAGTTTTCCCAAATGGAACATTTTGAAAAAAACTATAATATCACTCAATAATTTGGTATTATAAACAAAACTTTTTATTGACGCTAATACCTATTAAAACATCAGAAGTTATTCTTCAGTACATTCCTTCAATAGAAAATAAAATTACTAAGCTTCCAAGTTATCCTCTGCCTATCTTTCCAGCCTCCTTTTTTCTATTCTCCTTTTGCATTCTGTGCTTGGGCATAATCCTTAAGTATAGCATGTTCTATCTCATTTCTTTCCATTTTCTTATGCTCTTCCCTCTACCTGGAATATACCCTCATTCCCTTCCTGTCCTACCTCCCAATCTTTTCTTATATTTCCCCACTCCACTCTAAGTCCTACTTATTTTCTGGATTACATCATTAGCAAAGTCAATAGGGGAAGCTCTCCATGACCTCCAGGCTGGATTAGGTCCCCACATTGTATGGTCCCTTAGCATACTGTGCCTTCATTTCATAGGACTTATCCCATTTCCTTGCTGTGCTTTGTCTGGTGTTCGTTCTCACCAGTATGTGAAGTAAAGGCAGGAAAGAGTGGGGCCTAGATCACTACTTTATCACACCTATCACAGTACCTGTTGCAGAGTGGGTGCTCAATAAACAGTCATGAAATGAGTGATTGAATAAATTTAATAAACATATGCTTAGCTTTTTGGAAGAAAACACACTGCAGGTCAGGTGGAATTGTGGGTAGCATTTACTTAGTATATGACTCATCTAGATTTAAGACCATTAAATGTTTAAAAATACATCTTTGTAGGGTGGCTTGGTTTTCCTTATTTTTTTCCCTTTTGTTTTCATGTCCTCTGAATTGCTGTGTAATTATCTTGCAAAATACCTCAAAGTGTGGCCAAGACGAATTTTAAAAAGGAAGACAAGCCCGAAATAGAGATGGATGTTTACTTTGATGCATTAAAGAGTTGTGAGTGTGAAGCTCTTGCCAGTTCTCAGTAAAGCATGTACGGTAGCAAATTGCTGCTTCTCATTTTGCCTCAGATGGTGAAAATACCTTGCAGTTTTCAGGCCAATTGAGGTTTTATGTGTTATGTGCTTCTGAATGCCCAACATGATGCTATAATTCTAACTATGTTGCTGAGATAAAAATAATGTTGGGGGCGCCTGGGTGGCTCAGTCGGTTAAGCGTCTGACTTTGGCTCAAGTCATGATCTCACGGTTCATGGGTTTGGGCCCCGCATCGGGCTCTGTGCTGAAAGCTAGCTCAGAGCCTGGAGCCTGCTTTGGATTCTGTGTCTCCCTCTGTCTCTGACCTTCCCCTGCTCACACTGTCTCTCTCTCTCTGAAATAAATAAAACATTTTTAAAAATTTAGAAAAAAAATAATGTTAAAGTGTGCTGTCTTCTTTGCTGTCTTGTACTGACTTTTAAGAAAAAAATTCAAAAAAAAATTTTCTCTGTCAACTGAGATCTCATTGTTGTTGTTTTTCCCTTATAAGAAAAGACTTATAAATGTTACCCTTTGATGGACTGGCCTTGATTTATCTCATTGTACCTGCTTTCCATTTTCTCTGTCTCAGGTGTTGGGAACATCCCAGGGAAGGCAGCATTTTGCTTACTTAACACTTACATTGGGAGGGAGGAGCCAAGACCTCTCATTGTGTCTCTTTCTCATTCATCAACAGGGTATTTTGAACCTCTGTTAGGGAATCCTAGATACTGTGGGTTCTCATACTTGGTTTACCATCAAAATCTACAGACAAACATCTTAAAAACTTAAAAAATTCGGGGCCTAATGCTCTAAAATTCTCATTCAGTATCTCTGGAGTAGAACCCGAAAATCAAACTCTTGTGGTGATTCTGATGTACAATCATGTTTGGAAACTCTCTAAGAATCCCAAATACTTGAAAACATTTTTGTCCCTTTGATGCCTTTGGGCTAAGGATGCCTTTGGACTAAAATCTCAACCCATGAACATGGCCCTTTGTGATCTAACTTCTCCTGGTCTATTGCACCAGGTTCATTTCTCCCTACGATCCTCTCATACTTTCTCTCAAACCAAGCTAACCACTGGTAGGTTACAGAACATACTAAAGGTTTTCTCCACTTTTGGACACGGTGGAGAGTTCTTACCCCTTCCATGCCCTGGGTAATTCCCACTTACCTCTTGGACTTCTCTCACTTCTTTTGACTGAGCTAGCATCTCTTATCTGGGCTGTCCTTGGCCTTTGCTCTTGCCTACCCTTCTGTACTTAACACACTGTATTGATTTGCTCTGCACATAGTGGGTGCTAAATAAATAGTTGTGGACTGAATGGGTTGCCTATCTTCTCTATTGTACAGTGAGCATCTTAAAATAAGACCTGTGTCTTTTCTACTTTGTAATCCTAGCATAGATGCTGGCACATGGAAAGTACTCAACTAATCATAGTTAAATCAGTGAATACATGAATTAACTGACAATGAAAATAAAAGAATCCTGACCTTTTGCTAGAAAGCTATTGTAGAACTTGTCATTGTTCTGAGTTGGAGGACATTTGTCAATTACGATAGATACATATTTTAGTAGAATAAAAAAGACCTTGGGCTGTTATTGTGAATATTGGAGAAATAGAAACATACCGGTAAATTGTCCTATGTGTATTTTTCAAGTGTTTTCTTTTTATATAGGCAACACCTACATATCCTGTAACAACAAATTCTAAAGATATAAGAAAGTATACAGAAAAGTCTCCTTCCTGCCTCTCTTTCCCAGGTACCAGTTTCTTCAACCTGAAGGCCATGTTTCAGTTTTCTGCCTTTTTTTTTTTTTTTTTTTTTACAAATAGTTTATTGTCAAATTAGTTTCTACATAACACTCAGTGCTCATCCCCAAAGTGCCCTCCTCCATGCCCATCCCCCCCTCCCCCCCACATCCATCAGTCCTCAGTTTTTGTCAGCATTCAAGAGTCTCTCATGGTTTGCATCTCTCCCTTTCCCCCACCATTTCCGCCCTTCTTCTCCCCCTTGTTCCTCCATCAAGTTCCTCCTAATCCTCCTATACGTGCAAACGTATGATATTTGTCCTTCTCTGCCTGACTTATTTCGCTCAGCATAACACCCTCAGCACTCTCCACAATAGTTTTCTGCCTTTTAAAAGACAAATGGTACCATATGCTACACACTTGTTCTACTCTGAGATTTTTTACTTACTGATAGTTTCAGTAAACATCTGATGTAAATGAATACACAAAGATCTTCTTTTTATCTCTTTTACAAGTTCAAAGAATCCACTCTATTAATGTATCCCAATTCATTCATTAATTTTAGTCCTTTATTGATGGAAATTTAGGTTCCTATTTCAAATTCTGTACCTATGAATTATTTTCCTTGTACATGTTATTTTGGAGTGCATTTGTATACGCAGGAACATTTTTGGAGTTATACTTACTAGATTATCGGGTACATGATTTATAATATTGGCAGATTGCCAAAAATAGGGGTTATCTTAATTTTCCTGTTCTTTGTCCTCACAAAACTATGGTTGTGCCTTTAATATCTAGGACCCGTGACTCTGAGCATGAAGCACATGGTCTTTTCTTAATAAGCAGAGTTGGTTGAAATGAGTTGAAAGTATTTGGGGGCTGCTGGAACTTGGGGAGCTGCCTGTAAATTACTACTAAGGCTGAGTTTTTAGAATGTTTGTGTTTATAGATTAAATATTAATTATGATTACTAGGGAATACTTGATTAAATATTTTTAATAAGAATCTAAATGTGTTTCCATTAGAATTTCCTCAGTATTTTGCCATTGATTCTTGGAGAGGGGACTTTTGTGTGTATGTATGGTTAAAGGAAGGAATTTGGAAATGGTAGTAAGTAGTAGCAAACATGACCGTTGGCTGAAATAGTTTAAAGATTGACCTGGGGTGCCTGGGTGACTCAGTGGGTTAGGCATCTGATTTTGGCTCAGGCCATGATCTCATGGTTCGTGAGTTTGAGCCTATGTCAAGCTCTGTGTTGACAGTGTGGAGCCTGGAGCCTGCTTCGAGTTCTGTGTCTCCCTCTCTCTGCCACTTCCTGCTCACATTTGATTTTTCTCTCTCAAAAATGAATAAACATTTAAAAAAACTTCTAAATAAAAAATATAGCTAATTATATATTATATATCATAATTTAAAAATATAGTATGTATGTATATATATATATCTGAAAGTCTTAATACTGGATCATAAGGTATAAATATCTTTTAAACTCTTGATACAAAACACCAAAATACTTCGAGCAAGACTCTACTAATTTATAGCTCTACCATCAATTTATGAGATTCCCGTCTTCACTAAATTCTTTCAACATTGTTATTTTTTAAAACCATGTAAAATAAAATTTCCTGATTAATTTTTTAAATGTTTATTTTTGAGAGAGACAGGGTGTGAGTGGGGGAGGGGCAGAGAGAAAGACATAGAATCCAAAGCAGACTCCAGGCTCTGAGCTGTCAGCACAGAGCCCCATGTGGGGCTCAAACTCATGAACCATGAGATCATGACCTGAGCTGAAGTTGGACGCTTACCTGACTGAGCCACCCAGGTACCCCTTGATTAATTTTTTAATCTTATTATTAGTGAAGTAGAATATGTTAGAAGTTTGTTACCCGTTTTTCTCTCCCTGTTTATTAAATATCTATTCCTTTTGTATATCTGTCTTAGGAGACACTGTTCTTCATGGATTTTAATGCTGTATATGTACTGTATTTCTGTGGTCACAGATATTTTTTTCAGAGTTAGTTTTCTTGTCTTTTAATTTTCTTGAGCTAGGCAAATTCAGGAAATTTTATTTAGATCAAATCTATTGATGTTTTCCCTTATGAATCTTTCCTTGCTTTTGTATTTAGAAATCCTTTCCAGATCCACAGTGCAGACAGATATTTACCTATATTTCCTCCATATATTTTTACAATTTCATTAAAAATTAAATTTTTTAACATTTATTTTGAGAGAGACAGAGTGCAAGTTGGAGAGGGGCAGAGAAAGAGAGAGGAAGAGAGAGAGGGAATCCCAAGCAATCTCCATGCTGTGAGCGCAGAGCCCAATGCGAATCTTCAACTAACGAAAGTGTGAGATCATGATCTGAACTGAAACCAAGAGTTGGACACTTAACTAACTAAACCACCCATGCATCCCCCAAAATTGAAATTTCTTAAGGAGCAAATCTATAAAGCATCGGGTGGTAATAATAGAAGAGGTGAACTAAAACAACCATGAGGGATATTTGAAGTGAGGCTGTGAGGGACACCTCACTGCTCTGTACACATTTGAGCAGAGACTTGAGGGGATCAGGGAGTGAGCCAAGCAGATGTGTAAATGTGCATGTTTCAGAAAGAATGATCAGCAAGTGTGAAAGTTATTAATGGGAGCATGCCTGACATATTGAAGGAACATTAAGAAGGCTAGTGTGGGTGGATCAGATTGGCTGAAGAGGACAGAGCAGGAAATGAAATCTGAAAGAGAATGGGCTGGAAGCAGTAGACCAGCTCTTCATAAACCATTTTGAGTACCTTGATTTTTACTCCTACGAATGACATGGAACCATTGCAAGGGTTTAAATAGAGGAGAGATCTGACATGACTTGCTTTTTAAAAATTGCTCTAGCTATTTGATAAAGCATAGATAGATACCTAAAGGAAGACATCCAGGAGAGGGAAAAACCACAGCAGCAACCCTAGGATGAGAGCAGCCTGACATGTGGGAGTAATAACTGAACAGGTGGAGGAGAGGAAGGTAAAGGGCAAGGTCAGAAAATGTGGGAGGTGGGTGGAGAAGGGTTTTTCCTTCCTTTTCTATCTTACTGGTTATCTTGTTTTTACTCCTTGTTGGGTTAATTTTGTTAGTTTATAATTTATCAGAAAATTGTGTCGGGGTGCCTGGGTGGCTCAGTTGGTTAAGTGTCTGACTTTGGCTCAGGTCATGATCTCACAGTTCATGAGTTCAAGCCCCATATTGGGCTCTGTGCTGACAGCTCAGAGCCTGAATCTTGTTTCAGATTCTGTCTCTCTCTCTCTTTGCCTCTTCCCTGCTTGTTCTGTCTTTCTCTCTCTCTCAAAAATAAATAAGCATTAACAAATTAAAAATTGTTTATATTTCTACGTTTTTTAGTGCCCAACTATTTTAATTTTCTTTAAAGAACTTTTATCCATCTGTATCTACCATGTATACTTTTTTCTTCTGAAATTTGTGTTTTCTTATATATATATGCTAAAATCCATTTGCAACATTAATTCATGGAAAGAATAGTATACTTAAAAAATAACTTATACCTGTCCCTTTCTTATTCATCTGTAGTATCAGGTTGCATTCCAATGTATGTGACAGACCCTACTGCAGAGGCTCGACCTAATGGGACTTTATTTTTCTTATGTTAAAGAAAGTCAGTAGGTAGGTAATTCAAGGCTAGCTCAGAAGTCTCTAGGAAGGCATCAAGGATATAGGCTTCTTCCACCATACTATACATATATCTGGTTGTCATGCTTTTCACAAAATTGTCCTTCAGATGAGAAGCTCTGATTCCAGAAAAGAGGAAGAAGGGGAAGGACAGAGGGCAGCTAAGACTGTCCTTTTTCACTGGGAAACAAATAATTTTCTTAGGACTTCCAGTAGTAAGCATCTGATTACTTCATGGCCAAAATTGGGTCACATAACTGCTTTTATCTTCAGGGGAGTCTCTAGGAGCAGGTATTTTGAACTGAATACATTGATGCCTTGAACACAATATGCACCTTCTTAGTTAAGAAAGAAGGAACTAATTGTGTTTGCCACAATGGACAGCCTATAGTAGAAACAGTATGAGATAAGTCTCAAATGAAAAATGTATGTGATCTAGTCAATATATACATAAAAATGATAAAATCTATAAAATTCCAAAACTGCAGGTTGAATCAGTTATCACTTTGGTTCATTGACTTGGTAAATTTTTTTTTTTTGGTTCATTGATTTGGTAAATTAAATAATAATAATACTCAAAATTAGCAAGCATAAAGGGAAATGGCACTCTTTTAGGAAGTATAACTTGGGATAACCTTTCTGGAAGCAATTTAATAATTCATGTGCTCTGTGTGTAAAGGTATCTTACTGAAGGTTTGTTTTGCATTTTCCTGATGACTAATGAAGTTGAGCACCTTTCATAGGTTTTGTGACCATTTGAATTTCCTCTTTGGTGAGTTGCCTGTTCAAGTCTCTTGCACATTTTTCTACTTATTGCCTTTTTCTTACTGATATGAAGTTCTTTATAATTTCTGGATACAAACCATTTGTCTGGGATGTATGTTGAAACCCCTTTGCTCAGTCTGTAGCTTGACTTTGCAAAGCTCTCCTAATGATGTCTTTTCTAAACAGAATTTCTTAATTTCAATGTTGTCTAACTTATCAGTCTTTTTCTTTATTGTTAGTACATTGTATGTCCTGTTGAAGAAATTTTTCCTTACCCCAAGTTCATAAGGATATTTTCTAATAAGATGTTCTAGAAAATTTAGTATTTTTACCTTCATATTTAGATCTAAACCCACTTATTTAAAAGATTTGCCTTTCTCAATTATCATCTTTGCCATAATTCAGATATCTTTATTTGCATCTGTCTTTTTCTGGGCTCCTGCTTCTGCTGCATTGGTCTATTTATTAATCACTGCACTAAGACTACTCTCTTATTTGCTGTAGTTTTAAAATAACTTTTGATATCCAAGATTTGGGAGGTTCTTCTATGTTTTTTTTCCTGTCTGTTTGAAACCTACAATGTCTTCCATCTCTCTTTACTGTAGAAATTATAGTATACTTCCTTGACCTATTAAAGACTAATGTTAATTGAGGTAAACATAAATGTTTAATATATGTACTTACTAAAGACTAAAGATAGTGTCTCTTTCCCAAACAACATAGTTTCTTCTTTATCTTTTCAAGAGTGTCTTGTATTCTGCCTATTCTGTTTACATATAAATTCTAGCATAAGCTTGTCATATAAAACCTGTTAGGATTTTGACTAAGGTTGCTTTATATTTGGAAACCAGTTTGGGGAGAATTGGCATTTTAAACATATTGAGACTTTCAATCTGTGAACACAGTATAGCTCTTCATTAGTTTAAGGCTACTTACTTCTTAATCATGTTTTCAAGTTTTCTGTATATATAATAATGCATAATAATATTTTTAGGTTTAGTCTTAAATATTTGTTATTTTGATGCTGATACAATGATATTTTCTTAAAATTTCTTTTATTGCTTGTATTAATAATATAATTAATGTTCAAATTATTGACTTTATATTCAGCAACTTTGCTAAATGTATTTGTAGATTCTCTTTGAATTTCTATGAACATAATATTGTCATCTGTAAATAATGATAATTGTACTTATTTCCTCTCGAAAGTCTTATTTTTCTTGTTTTACTGGTTTTACTAATTTCATCTGTTTAGTGTTGAACTGGTGATAGTATACATATGTACCTTGTACTCTATCTCAAAGAAAAACTTTCAGTAATTCGCCATTAAGTATGATGTTTGTTGGAGACTAATCATTAGATTAAGATTTCCCCTAATGCGTATATGACTTCTTTCATTTATTCTGTAGACTTTTAAAACTTGTTATTTTGAAAATTTTCAAACTTACAGAAAGGTTGCAAGAATAATGCAGTATATTTCTTAATACTCTATTTAGATTCACTGATTGTTAATGTTTTTCCATATTTATTTATCACTCTCTATTCATATTCTTATCATAACTTTTCCTGAACATTTGGGAGTCAGCTGCAATTATAAGACCCTCTAATCCTAAGTGTCTTCTAAGAACAAGGATATCCTCTTATAAGCCACTATACAATGATAAAATTGAAGAAATAACTTTGATTTGATTCTATGATCTAATATACAGTCCCTACTCAAACTTACCCAGGTGTCCCAATAATGTCCTTTACAGCAAAGTTTTTCCTATCTGGACTCAGACATTGTATTTAGTTGGGTTATCCCCATAGTTTCCTTTAATTTATAACCTCAACTTTTCTTTGTCTTCCCTTTTACTATGAACTTTCTACTTTTCTTTTCTGTATTCTTTTTTTCTTCCTTTCTTCCTTTTGGTTTGAACATTAAAAAAATTACTGTTTTTTCCTCTTAGTAAAAGACTTAGTCTTTTCTTTCAAACTTTCAAGATTATAGTCTTTTACTTAACTTTTACCTTATAAATCATAGCATTTTCCTTGACTTATTAAAGTCTGGTGTTGAGTAGTATCCAGAGGTGTTTTGAACATGTACAGTAGTCAAGGGCTAAAGATAATATCTTTATATTCATAAAGATAATATCTGTGCTTTTCCCCAATAGCACAAGGATCCAAATACTGCTTAACCATCTTCCCACACCTTTATGTAGTATTTTGGTTTAATATTTCACTTACACCTGTTCTGGGGTCTTTTCCATATTAACCATAATTTCTTGTTGTTTTTATAGTCAGTAGTTTTACATACATTTACCAACACAATAACCAGTTTATTTGCTTATTACTGCTTTTTGCATTTCACTTATTCTTTCTGTTCCACTTGGTTCTTAACACGGAACATCTTTTTGATTCTCTGCATGGTAAAATCTTTCTTGTTTTCTAGAAAATGTCTATTTTGCTTCATTCATGAATAATAGTGATGCTGAGTGTAGAATTCTAAAGTGAGTTTTTTTCCTTAATTCTTAGAAAATAATTTCTTAGTTATTGGAAGATATTTTTTCATTGCTTCCCTCATCTTTTGTAGTCTATGAGAAATCTGTTAGTCTCGGTATGATTTCTTTGTTGGCAATTGTCTTTATTTGCTTTAGCTATTTCCTCTTTTCTTTGAAGGAGTACAGTTTTAAGTTATGATAGCTGTGGTCAGGTTAAGAAGTGTTAGACACTTATGTCTTCTTTCAGTTGTGCACATTTTTCAACCACTATTTTGAATATTCTCCCCTACTATTCTGTCTTCTTTCATTTTAAAACTTAAGTATAGACAGGTCTAACTATTTTATGCTTCATGCTTCTTAACGGATCTTGCATATCTTTTATTTCATTTCTGTGCTGCATTCTGCATGATTTCCCTCCTTCTATCTTCTAGTTTATTAACTCTCTTAAGTTGGCTTCTTTGTTGGCTTTTTATCAAAAACAACCTTTTGTTCCCATAGAACTATGTCCTTGTCTTTTTTACTATTTCAATACGATAAAATATTGTCCCTTAAAAAATGTTTCTATTTCTTTAGTTCTTGTGGCACAATTATTTTTAGTATACCTAATCTTCATCATCATATTCCATTTCCTTGTGTAGTTTGTAGCTTTCCTTTGTGAACTGACCTTCTGCAGGAGCTTTGATCATTTTGGTTGTTTACGTGTGCATTGGTGGAGGGGGTTCCATGTGTCCTGGCTCCTACATGGGTCCTTCCAGAAACATTTATTTTTTTTAAGTTTATTTATTTATTTTGAGAGAAAGAGCACATGAAAGCAGGGGAAGGACAGAGAGAGAGGGAGGGAGAGAATCCCAAGCAGGCCCTGTGCTGTCAGCATGAAGCCTGACAAAGGGCTCAATCTCACCAACTGTAAGATCAAGACCTGAGCTGAAATGAAGAGTTGGACATTCAACCAACTGAGCTACCCAGGTGCCCCTGGGTTCTTTAAGAATATTTCATGTTTCCTTTTAAATGACCCAGATCTTGAGCTGGTTCCTGTTTTAAGTTTTCTACTCAGGAGTCTCCCGTCATGCAAATATGAATTTTAATTATGTACCCCCACATGGTCAAGTCTAGGGCTTGGATTTCTTATAGGTGGCTTTTCTTTTTTCCTTCCTCATGGCATTGTTTAATCAGCCAGATTCTTTGCTACTTTCTTCAGTGAGTGGGCAGTTTATTTAGTTTCTTTTTCATGGTCTGCGTGACATTTTTGAGTTCTTGGACTTTGTTTAGGGAGACTTAAGACTAGCTCTTACCTCATGTGGTTCCAAGCCCATTCTTTTACCTCCTCATATGTCCTATGCCCCAAGTTCCTAGGTTCTTATGTCTTAATCTGAAACCCATTTGAACAAGTATATCAGTTCCTGCTTTCTTATCAGGAATTAAGTTCCTTCTCTGTTTTTGTAGTAGGAGTATTCCATTTCTTATTTTCAAACTTGGCTCTGATCACTTTATTTGCTATATCTGTATGCATAATTTCTGTCTGTTAGTAATGTCAGATTGGTTCAGCGCATCATTTTCTATCCTTTCTGTTTTTATTTTCATTAACTTCTTCTGCTTTCTGTCCATAGCTTTTATTATTATCATTATGCACTAAAACAACTTTATATTAGCATTGAAGGAGGTTTATAAAAAAAGAAAGAAAAAATTCTTGATAATCCCATAATTGTGGCAGAGTGGTCTATTTGTAGTTTCTTGATATCCTTCAAATCTTTATTCATATGATTTTGTAGTTACAACTATGCCACATATTTAATTTTGTGTTCTAGCTCTCTTGTTTATATTTTTTCCACATTTCTAAGTAGTCCTCAAATTATCACTTTTTTTAAAATTTTTTTAATTTTTATTTATTTCTAGGAGAGAGAGAGAGAGACAGCGTGAGCAGGGGAGGGTCAAAGAGAGAGGGAGACACAGACTCTGAAACAGGCTCCAGGCTCTGAGCTGGCAGTCAGCACAGAGCCCGACGCGGGGCTCGAACCCACTAACTGCGAGATCATGACCTAAGCGAAAGTCGGACGCTTAACCGACTAAGCCACCCAGGCGCCCCTCAAATTATCACTTTTAATGGCTCTAAGATAGCTTCTTGAATTGATGTACTTTATCATACATAGTTTCCTATTTTCAATTTTTCATTGTTTTAAACAATTTTTTCTTAGAATATCATTTTGCATTTATAGCGTTTACCTTATTTTCTATGGCTAAAATCTCAGAAAGAAAGATATTCAATTAAAAATTCTTCTTTAGGGGCACCTGTGTGGCTCAGTCAGTTAAGCATCCATCTCTTGATTTCAGCTTAGGTCATGATCTCACAGTTTGTGAGATTGAACCCCGTGTCAGGCTCCATGCTGACAGCACGGGGCCTGCTTGGGATTCTCTCTCCCTCTCTTTCTCTGCCCCTACCCTACTTGCAATAAATAAATAAGTAAATACATACAAACACACACATATACACACACACACACACACACACACACACAATCTTGGTTAGGCATTGCCAATATATCCTTTGAATGGACTTCCTCTTTTATAGTAACATCAGGAATACATTTATATAGCAACCAAAAGCATTTAACACCTACTATGTGGGCAGTTCTATGCATTTTGAATGCTGATAGAGATAAATAAGACCTATTTCATGTTTCAAATAATTTACAGGGAAGTCAAGGGTATAGCTGTGTTAACTTTTATAATATTAGGGCACAAGGAACAAGTGCTACAGTCAATTCTAATCAAGGAAGAAATTTCACAGTAGAGAGTGCATTACAGCTATGAAGAGAGTGGGATCTCCCTGATCAAGGAGAGGCTGGACAATGTTCCATGCTGAGAAAACTTAATGGACAAAACCAGAGGCCTAGAAAAGTCTATAGTGCATTTAGAGAACATTGAAATTGATGGTGTGGCTGGAACAATGGGTGAGGGAAAGGTGCAGGTGGCAGATGAAGTTGAAGGAAGGTTGTTGGGTTGTAGATCTTAAGTATTTTGCTAAATGGTTTTGAACATAATCAGCTACAGTTTTCATTTCTGTCTCTATTGGCAAATGCTGGTTTTAGAAAAGCACATATAGAATCATGCTAACTTTTTGTTGACAGAGGACTTAACCAGTTCTCTATTTTATGAAAGAGCAAAATGATTACCATAGAATTTAGGAAACTTTTCCAAGTTTACACTGATACGTTGAGGTGTATCTGAGAGTAAATTTGCTCCCTCTTTCAGGAATTGTTTGTTAAACATCTGTTCATGGGTCTCTACTGAACACTGGGAGAAGAGGGGGTGAATAAAGTACATAGCCAGCTGTCATAGCTAGTTGTGGAAAATAGAAAAATCAATAATTATAAAACAGCAGAGTGAGGACAATGATAGAGATGGATAGAGTATATTCAGTGAACACAGAAGAGGGGCAGCTATTTCAGCTTGGCAAAGTGGGTAGGAGAAAAATTGTGGAAGATGATGTCTATATTGTATCATAAAGTGTGGGAAGGAAGAATAGTTCCAATCATACAAAGACTGTGGCAAAGGAAAGGTGTTCCAGCATGAACAAAGGCATGAGGTGGGTAACGGCAAGGTGAATATGGGAACCAAAGCAGTTTCATATTATAGGAGAATCAAGTGTGAGGGGGAGTGCCAGGATCTAAATCAGGGGCTAGGTGGCTAGATCATGTTTGCCATGGTAAGCAGTAGGGCTTTATCTTTTACAATAGCAGAGGCTCTTAAAATATTTAAGAGGGAAACTTGGCAGGAGTTTCTGACTGATTAGAGGTGGTGGTAAGGCTGAAGGAGAGATGAACAAAATGTGATTCTCAGGTAGATGTATCTATTCTTCTCTAGTTAGTTGGGTTCACCAAGATTTAAGGTGCTTTTTTTCAGTAGAAGCAGTTCAGTGTGGTGTCTATGACAGTGGAGAAGACTATTGGGCGTTTGAGGCTCACGTGTGCTTGAAATGCCTAAGAGGATGTCCAGGTACATTTGGAGGTCACTTTCAGGGTCCAAGGACATTGTCACATTTTTAATAGCCCTTCTTAAATGGCCAATCTCAGATGTGCAACAGACAGAGAAGAACCAGACGTTCTTATGGGTAGATGGGTAGAGAACCTCCTCATTACAGAATGAAAATACTAGGTGGTAATATAAATAACATTTATGGAGTAGTCATTATTTCCAAACGTGGTGCTAAATGGTTTACATTCATGATCTTATTAATCCTCACTATAACCCTTAAATGAGCAAACCAAAGACACAGAGAATGTAATTACATGCCCAGGATTACTAATTAATGCAAATGCTGAGGGGTACCAATTCTAAGGTCCAGGCCATCCTGCTTCCCTGTGAAGCTGATATGCAGGCAGGTGTGGTGCCACATCAAAATTTTCAAGGTTCAGCTGTCAATACGATAGCATCATGGAATCACCCATGTGAAATAAGAGGTTGAATGCTTTATATCATATCAGCTGTGTTTGAGAGGTAGCAGATATGGTATGAAAGAAAGAAGTTAGATTGCCTCTGAAGCTCTCTGAATTTGTAACAGAACTAAAACCTCCTTAAACCAAAATTCTAAGATAATCTATGTCACTGCTTTTATGAAAGATTTTTCTTACTAAATAGGTCAATATGAGAAGACATAATGAAACAAATTAAATATTAAAGGCCTCCATTTGAAATCAAACCATTAGAACCAGAAAGAAAATTAAATGTAACCATTCCTTAATTTCTGGCAGGGATGTGTGTGTGAAAACATTTTATCATCAGAGGTAGAAGAATTTGAGATCGAGGACTTCATGGGTTTAGAAGAGCAATTTTTCTTAAAACCTAAGCGTATGAAAACCACACATAATTTATATTTGCCAAAATAAAGCTATAAACGTCACACTAAATGTAGAAAACTGACATTATATTTATATGGGTGTGGATTATATAATTAATTTCTACATCATCCCTTGTTTCTTAGAAACTTTATGTTCCTTCATAGTTTGAAGATCCCTTTTAATTTCCTCTGTCGACATTAATTTGCACATAAAAAGCCTTTTGTCTTATTTGAAATGGAGAACAAGGCAAAGAAACTAATCGACACCTGTGTGACTTAGCTTCCCCTCTTAAAAATTTGAGTAAAGTTTCAGGATTTGGGGTCTGTTTTCCCTTAGCTTCCTGTTTCTTGGCAATAATTTCATCACAAAAACCACTTCTCCTCTGCCATCTGCCCTGCTTCCTTTCTCTATTTCCACCCCCGTTTCCTCATTTTCTAATTACTCCCAACAGCAGTGACTCAAACGAGTATTAGAAGCAAGATTCACATAGTTGCCAAATAGGAGTAGGAATGCCACAAAAAGAGTCCTTGTGCATCTGGATTTTCATCTCCCAAAGAAAAAGAGCAAGGACGCTTAAGGAAAGTCAAGCCTAGACATGAAGTAACATGATAAACATATTCAGGAATAGCACTTTCCTGCTTCCACTTGTGTCACATTTTTAAGGTACCTTCCAGGATGTTCACAACTATTTGATTCCTTCTCTCTTTTGAGATACAGTATCGCACAGTTGATCTTCCTTACTCAACTCAGATATAGCCATATGCCTTGTCATAGCCAGCTAAATGTGAGTGGTAGTGACGTCACTTCTGGGCAGAAAATTCGAAAGCCAGTGCATGCTTTGATGTATTCTAATTCTTGACAGCAGCTACTCCGTCAACTTGAGTCTCTTGTGATGATGTGAACAGTTTCCTAGTTGACTCATTACAGCACATGTAACCTGAGCAAGCAATAAATCTTTGTTCTTGTAAGTTACTGAGATTTTGGGGGTTGTTTGTTTCTGTGGCAAAACCTAATCCATCCTGATTAATATACTAAACTCTTCTAGCATCTTAGGCTCATAAAAAAAAAAAACCTCCTACATATAGATCACAGATGATTTGCAGACATAAAAATTTAAAGTGTTTTTAGAGCATTAACTCTGAGAATGCACTTTTTCTACATCCCTATAGTAGTGCCTAACCTATTGAACAATAGTTTTGTGTTTATAGATATGCCATGATTCCAGCGGCTTCTTAGGGGTAGGATGATGTCTCATTCTTTCTTTTCTTTTTTAATGTTTACTTATTTTTGAGAGTGAGAGACAGAGTGTGAGTGGGGGAGGGGCAGAGAGAGAGGGAGACACAAAATCTGAAGCAGGGTCTCTGAGCTGTCAGCATAGAACCCGATGTGGGGCTTGAACTCACAAAACATGAGATCATAACCTGAACCAAAGTTGGATGATTAACCTACTGAGTCACCCAGGCACCCTGATGTCTCATCCTTTCTTAACCTTGGGTGCCTAACACTAGGTGTGACATTTCGTGGGCACTAGATGATGATAGATTATTAAAAAGGACCAAAAAATTCCTTGGCACATAATAGGTGGTGAATGACTATTTGGTGTTAAATATCTTAATATTTGTGGTTGCACAAGGCGCATGGTTGGTATTTCACCTCTTTGGTGGTAGCTAATTTGGCCAATTTTCCAGGCACAAAGGAGCAGTTTAATGTGGATTCTCAAGTTGTATTTTCCATTCCATCAGGTCCTTTAAAAAGCTTTATTTAAAGAAGTACCATTAGTGTAACTTTGGCTGGAGGGATGATGTACTTGTATATAAACTTGTTTGGAGCTCGATGCTGAGCTTGCATCTTGACTGTCTTTCCACTGAGCATTATAATTAGGAGAGAATCCTGATGCTAAAGCTTGGCTAGTGCATAGTTACTGATTCAAAGTTTATTATTTCACCAGGGATTGTGAAGAATTTTATTTGGTTCAAAAAGTGCTTAATACATGTTATTCTGAATGCTAAGGAATTATCAGCATAGCTGCTTTGTGTGCTTGCCTTGGTCCAGTAAAAGCTCTGTCTCAATTCCTCCTCTTTCCCACCAGCCCCCATTTTATTTATTTCTCCCAAGAAAGGATTTCAGGCATCTGGGAGAACATATATGCACAAAGATGTTGTGATCAGGTCCCTACTTGTCTACCCTTCCATTCTCTCTGTCTTCCCTAAATTTAAATTCCCTAAATAGAGCAAACTTTTTCATGTCTCTTTTTGTTTAGGCAGGTTCTAGTGCCCAAAAAGCCATTCCCTGTATTTATTCATTTATTCTCAAATGTTTATTAAGAGCCTACTCTAGGTTGATGGAGGTAGGTGAGTGGGGAGTGGGCTAGATGGGGATGGGTATTAAGGAGGGCACTTGTTAGGATGAGCATTGGGTGTTGTATGTAAGTGATGAATCCCTGAATTCTACTCCTGAAACCAATATTGCAGTGTATGTTAACTAAATAGAATTTAAATAAAAATTAAAGAGAGATAAACCAGTAAATACATAGTATGTAAGATGGTGATATGTGCTGTGGTGAATAATAAAGAGGGTAAGTGGGATCATCAGTGTGGGGGTGGGGCAGGGCAATGCTGCTAAGTTTTGCAAGAAAAGGAAAGCCTAACAGATAAGGTGCTTATCACATACCTCAAGGAAGTGAGGAAAACCATGAACACAGGGGATGAAGAGGAGCTGGAAGGATTCACAGCAAAGAGAAAAGCAAATACAAAGATTCTAAAGCAGGAGCATGCTTGGAGAACTCGAAAAAGAGGATGGAATCCTTGCCAGAATAAGAGGGGTGGGCTGGGGATGGGCTGTACAAACCATGTAGGGCTTTTTGGTCAGTGTAGTTTGATCTTTGATCTGAATGAAGTGGGAAGCTATTGTGCATTTTTGGGCAGAGGTGTGTCTTAAAAGGATCTGGCTGATATGATGAGAATAGATTATCAGGTGGGTTGAACAGGAAAAGGGTGACCAGTAAGAAATTTCTTAAACTTATCTAGGCATGAGATGAAGACATTGACCTTCAGTATTCAGCTCAAGTGTTGTCTTTTCTGGGAAGCCTCTCCTCTAATTTCCCTAGGCTGAGCTGGGCCCACTTTCAGAGCTCCCATAATGAATTTATTTTTGAAATAAAGGTGTGTAGTTGAGTTGGCTTAAGTCCAGAGGTCAACTATAGACTTGAGAGTTCTCTGAATTAATTTCCAATTAGAATATGAAATTTATTTAAAGATAATAAAATAAGCTATTTAAAACATATATGTATAGTATGTTATTAAACTTAACAGTAACTGCAATAGTTATTTAGAACTTTGGGGAAGGAATACTTTGATGTTTAAAGTTACCAGTGAATGGTAATAATAAAAAGCAGATTGACTCAGAGTGGGTTCTATTTTATTTTTAAATTCTTTATAATCTATCCTTTTAATACCTGCACCCAGGATGGGTTTGTCCTACTACCATGTCCTTGGTTTGTCACTGATTGTTAGTACTTTTTCTGTTGCAGGTGATGGAGCATCCAACACAAAGTGTCTCAAGCAAAACAAAAGTTGAAAGGAATATCTAGCTTCAGTCATGATTTAATCCAGGGATTCAGTTTTCCTCTGGGTTGGCTTCCTTCTCAGACAGGCTATTCACTTTTAGCTGCAAGGGGGCAAGATGGCTGACCACGTGGATGCCTTGCTCCAGGTCACTGCAGCAAAAGTCCCAAAATATGACTCTAACACCATCATATGCTCACTCTCAAGTCAGTCACAATGGCCAAGAGGATGTGACCTTCTAACTGGCCAGACAGCCTGCGTGTCTTGTCCCCTTTTCACTACAGCTTCCTCTCCCTTTAGGGTTAGGTTTCTTAGTGGGAATCCACTTTTCAATCCTTCTCTGTCTCTCTCCCTGTTTGTTGTCCATTTGTGTCTCTCTCTCTCTCTCTCTCTCTCTCTCTCTCTGTCTCACTCACACACACACACACACACACACACACACACACACATTTCATAATAAGCCCTTCTTTTGCCTCAGGAACTTGAGCTGATCTTGTCAGATTTTTTTGTGTGTCTGTGTGAGTATCTGTATTCAGAAAAATTAATGCCTTACAAACGCTGCATTTTGTTTTACCCTGTTGATGCTATATAAATCTGAGTCTCAGCAGGAAACAGATGGAACATTCAAATTAGGATAATTTGAGAAGAATGTAATAAAGGGGTCATTTGCAAAGGTGGGCAGGGTGTAAGGAAACTACAGGGACAGTACAGCACTCTGAGGATAGTAACTGCAGGTCTCTTTACCTCCCCTAGGCCGAAGGGGTAGAGATAGATAGAAGCCTATGGCAGACTTGTGTAAGGGGACATGACTAGTTGTTGATGGAAGTGGTGATATATAGTTGAGTCTGTTGAAGTGTACAGGCCAACTATATAATTGTCCTCCAAATGGAAGCAATTAACACAAGGGCATTAACACCCTGACATCACTCTCCTTCTGCTCTCCTATCTTTTACTGGTAGCTCCCATTGGCAGAACCCAACCAGAAGCCACAGGGCAAGGGAGCCCACTGATATAATCCATTCTACTTAGCCTCTCAGTGCATAGGACAGAATGGAGAGGGTAGAGAGAAAATCCAGAGGGACAGAGGGTGATACCTGGCACAGTCCACCCCTTTTGCCCCTTAGTATATGCATTTATCTTTTGTCTAAGTGTAATGCTTTTGTTGCTTTCATAGGGCTCTCAGGAACTCCCATCAGCTATGGCTTATTGTTGAATAATGTCACTATAGTAGTATTCCCTCTTCAAACCAGTAGCAAGGGAATGAAGAACAATGCAAAGCCCAGCTGCTACAGCCCTGGATTCTGTTGTGTGATCTGTTTTCTTTCATCCTCACTCTATGTATCCTTTACTTGCTCTAGTTTCTCAGCTAGATAGGGCTGGAAGAGCATGACCCAAACCATTTTTCCTGCAGAATCTCACTCCTGACCATCCCTTCTTTATTTGGTTGCTTCAGTGTTCCCTGGTTCCATGGAGGAGCAAAGTCCTCCATGTTGTATTAGCAACCCAGTTTCTTCCTGGTAGATGGAATTAGTCAGTGAGCCCTTCTTTGCCTCTTGGTTTAGTGATATGGCCAACCCAAACTACCCAGGGCAATCGCAGCTTCCAACTCAGTGGAACTCTGGCTATATTTACTGATTAGAAGCATGTCACCAGGTACTAAGGCAATAAGACTTCCCAGGTCAGGTGATCAAGGTCATGGAAATGAAAAACAAAAATTCTATAAGTGGGTTGCTAAGTGTTACAGTGAGAGTTAGGATAGGAACACTCACTTTTCCTTCTTTTTTCTGGACCAGTATATTTTGGTAGAAGAAGAGGTAAATTACATAAAATGCTGTTTACATGAGAAACATGATAAGATCATTAAATCTATGACAATAATACAATACTACACTTATTTTGTCTTAAATTACATTCCCTGAACATAGGCAATGTTGAATGAGATAAGACAGCAAATGGATAAGACATTCTGCATGTCCATGAATAGTGGTGCTGACAGAAATGCTCCAAAGCATGATGTAACTGAGGGATCTGATGCTACAGTAAAGATGTACTGTTTTTACCAGTAACAGAAAGCAAATTAATTGTGATTTTCTTCACTATAGGGATAGAGGGTAATAGTATTTGCCTGGCTAGTAGCTGCATACCATATGCCACAGTCTGTCGATTTCTACAATAAAAATACTGCTGCTGGAGCCACAGTTGTGATTGGCAATGCCATTTGGTTCAGTTTGTGATTGTCTCCCAATAGTCTCCACAAACCATCTGGCTTTTTCTGAGTTAAAAAGGATAAGATGTGAATAACTACCCTTAAATTCTTCTAGTCTTGGATAGTAGCACCAATCTCTGCAATTTCCCTAGGCGTGGCAATGATTTTAATTTATTGTATTGGATAGGGTAGTTGTAGGAGTATCCATTTGGCCCTTCCTCAGTGAATCAGTGAACCAATGTTGGGGGTTGCCAGTTGATAAATATATCTATTTCCACTATACATCCTGGGACTGGGGAAATAGCCCCAAGGTAAGTTTCTGGTTCACTGGATCCATAGTGAGATGAATTCAAGCCAAGACTCCTATCACCTATCTCCACTAGTTGCTCCCCATTGAATGGTGCACCAAAGCAGGATTTCAGACAGCAGTGTGAATTCAGATCCAGTATCTAGTTTGTGGAAGTTCTGAGTATTTACCTGAGTATTTACATAGTCACCCTAGAAACAGCCACAGGATCCTCCATGACAGTCTTGAGGGATGCTTGAGGTAGCATTGTAGGGTTGTTCCCAAAAGGACTCAGCGTCTCTGTTGAAAAGCTGTGGTCTGTGAAACTTGGTAAGAGGCTGAGAATCCCCACTATAGTGACTACATTAGATTTTGGCCCATCACACCTAGAATTTTTACTCTCATATGTGTCAAGAAGTATCACTTTCATAGATCAGTCATCCATTTTTATTTCATTTCTTGGAATCTTCTGATCACTTAGTTGTCACCACAGATCCTTGTGGATCAAGGCTCTGATTTCCACTCATCCCTGTGGTTTGTAGCATTCATCTTGTCACTAACAGTCAAGTACCGGCTGGCTTCTACCATTCTTAGTTCTCTTTATCTCCATTGAGATCAAAGAACTTAATTTCATTTCAGCATCCTTCCTGCCCTATACCATCTTCACCTGCAGAGGACAGCCACTGCAAGTTTTCCAAAGGCGCCACCCTCCTCAAACCTTGTGAAGAGTAGGAGTTAGGGAGTGATGATTGCTCATAATAGATCCAGTTCAGCATCCCATTTCTCTAAGGCTTTTGACTCTTTCCCCTACAGTAGAAGTCATGCAACTTCTATATAGGGCCAGATGGTAAGTATTTTGTCAGGAGACAAAATTCAGCAATTGTTCTTGCCAAAGACTGATAATTTTTGTTGTTGTTATTTGTGTGCTTGCTTTTTTAACATTAAAAGAACTGAAAAACTATTCTTAGTTTGTGGACTATACCAAAAAAGATAACAGTCCAGATTTGGCCCACAGGCCATAGTTTGCTGACCCCTGCTGCACAGAATGGCAGGGAGGTTCAGTTTGATGTCATAAATTTAAGCCACCGTTGAGTCCAAGCTTTAATTTGACAGTTTGTCAGATCACTGATGCCACTCTTTGGTGTCCAAGCAGAAACATTAAATCCTAAATCTTGAGTGAGTGTACACTGTCAGTGAATTAATTCATGGACCAATGCCATTGGAAATTCATAAATCCTCTCCTGGTTCCTGATAATACAGATTGGCAAGGTTCTGTAAATGTTAAGGTGTGTAGCCTGTCTGATACTCCTCCCTCTGGGCTTTAGTAGAACCTATCTTTAGGGTATAGACCTAGAGGCAATGAGAGGTGGCAGGAGTGGATTCTTGGAGTGGGGCATGGTGAGGGGGATGAAGCATCAACAGGTTATTATGCAGGGAGAGGCTGATCTGATTTTCTTAGGGAGGAAATGTCTATCCCCATGTACAGGAGAATTTTGTGGCTCCAGAGTTTTCAACATTGGTTGTATCTGCCTATTTATCAGGGTCTGGCAGTACCTTAATATTATACACCTGGTGAAACTGATTGTGTGATTGGCACTGTAGCTCTACAGCCTTTACAGTCTGGTTTTGGGCTTGGTCCTTGGCCATATCTGCTCTGTGACTCTAGAGATGATAGATGGCTGTACTGCAGGAGATGGGTAGCTATGGGAACTTTCTTGCTTATCCATGTGTGCTCTTAATTGTATATTCACTGACTTCAATTTCTCATTTTTCATTTGTTTATCTTCTAGGACTGTGAGAAGAAACCAAGAGACTTGGTACTATTTATAATCACTACCATCACTATAGCAATAAAGTGCCTTGGCCACTTAACCTCCCAGCACCTCCCCTTCCAGCTGTCCTTCATTCCATGCCACCACTGGTGACAACTTGAGTAACTGAAGTCACCCTCAGCTTGGGTCATTGGTCTTCCCTTTCCTCCTGGCAAAGAGGTTTTGCCCATGTTTCTCAAACACATGAACAATGCAATCCCACTTCAGACTCTTAGTAGAGAACAAAAAGCATATTCTGATTAGGATACTTTGAGGAGAATTTCATAAAGGAATAGAGAGGCCTGAAGCAATGATGGGAGGAACAAGTTGATGAAACCCAAGGCAGACGTAACTGTGTAGGACAGTTTGCCAGAAAGGGGCTGAGAAAATCCTAAGTTGAGGGACACAGTCAGCACTTTTAACATTTTCCTGTAATATTTTATCAGTTATTCAGCCAATCTCATTTTAAATGTACCTTATTTATAACTCCAGAGCATCATATGACTCCTGTTTCTAAAAGTCCACAAAGTAATTATTTCACTTTCTTTAGACATCCTTATCATGTTTTTCAGCTGATGGAATTCAGTTAAACAGCCTCAGTTGTCTATTGAAAAACGAATACAGTGAGGATTTATTTTCAGTTTTCATTAATTTTTTTACAGCATAGACCTTGAAACACGACAGTTTGTCATTCCATATATTTGTCTTACTTTTTTTTATTTTTTAGAAAACCATCCTGATCTCCTATTTTCTTCAAATACCATCACAGCATAATTTATTTCAATCTCTTAGCCTGTGGGTCACTTTTATCTGATGATTGCCTTCATTTAAATTTTAATTAGGGTTTGCAAGCCCTTCTTTTAGACACTGCAGGACAATAAATAAACTTTGGTAGTGTGGCAGGGTGATCCATAGTCCAGGGAATCAATATCCAGGCTTCCATATGCATTAGTTCAAGAACTGTTTTCTCATTTGTTCTTGAAATTACTTTAGATTTTGAAACACAGAATTATACAACATTCTATAAATTGAGGATGTAGGTTTGTTGGTTCTAAAGTCTCCTTCTCCACAAGGATATTTTTCAGGTATTATTGGGATGTGTCCTTATTTATCTGGAGAATGGGTCCTCTCACTCTTCTGCATCTTTCCTACCCAGTACTAGGAGATGACAAAAAACCTTATTTACTAGGTGGCATACATGCCTCTTAACATCACTGTCCCCATATATGGGGCTATTAATTATTACCTGGAAATCATTTTACTAGGGCTGTTCCTAGTGGTCTATCTCCATCCATCACTTTGTGATTACTGAGTTTTTATATCACCTTAAATTTTGATGAGCTGTTGCTAAAAGAAAGAAGGTCATTTATCATGTCTGTTTTATTGAAAGAACTAGACAAGACAAAGAGGTGCTGCATAATCCATTATGTCCATGAAACTTTCTTAAGCTGTATTCCTCAATCGATAGATTTCTTTAATCAAACTCTGCACAAAATAAATGGGTGTTGTTTGTGAGAATCCCCTTTCTCCACATCGAACTTCTTAGTACCTTTCAATATAAAACTTGAAAGTCTGCTTCTCTATGAAGTGCCTTTTTTTTTTTTTTTTTTTTGAGACTACTGGAGGTAATTAACTGTTCCCAGAGCTGTGCCCCAATGCACTTTGTATGCACAGTTCTGTTACAGCACTAAACACCTCTTGGCTTGTTAATGTATCTTTTTGCCAGTCTTTTTCCTCCTGTAGACGGGGCATCCTGAGAGCACAGACTGTTAATTATTTACTGTTTTGTACGCAGGACTGTTCAGTGCATTATGGCCGACTGAGTAAATTTTGAGCAGCAAGCTTAGCTGATGTCTTTGCATTTATATGAGATTGCCACTAATAACTCCAATAACTGAATTTATGATGCATTGATGATGCTGTTTTCCTGGTTTCCGAGGCCAAATGGTTACTGGATGAACTTTTTCAGTATTATTTTGTTCATTGATGCAACATTTATTAAGCACCTACTCAAAGAGTAACACCATGTGCTGCCTTACCCTTCATTTAGTTAGGAAGGAAACATAAAAACAAAACAATTGTATCACAGCACTATCGATGCTGTCACAGGGCAGAGTGGAAGCAAAAGGAGATCAAATAGACCAGGGTAGCTGAAGGATGCCCACCAGTCCCCCAAGGGAGAGTGAATGCATGATCGTGAGATCAGCTTCATTTTCTAAGCAACCCTGGCAAGCCAGTATAGTCAGGAGCAGAGATTCATGTGTCCAGGTAATTAACATACGTTTTCAGCTAAGCAAGTCATTAAAAATAAATTTAAGTCCAATGTAGCTACCTTTTAGATTTAATAAATTAATATGTTACCATAAGAACCTTGTTAATTATTATGTTGGTAGGAAAAAGCCACAAAAATGACCTGATTTGCACTTTAATTTATATTTAAGCAGCTGTAGTTTTATAAAAATGAGACACATTGGCCATCTACAAAGCACTATGTAATTTCTACAAGCCATTGAAAGTAATTGTCCTATAATCCAAATGCTTCCCTGAGGTTCCCAGAGGAAGTAAAGGATATTCACTCGTAAGAATATTTACTCTTTCTCCCCATCATCTACTTATTTAACAAACACTTACTGAGTGCCCACTATGTTCCAGAGAACAAAAAGACAAAAATCCTAAGATTACTCTTGGCCTGATTCCTGAGGTCACATAGAATAATTACTGGAAAGGATACTTTGAGTCTCCTTCCAACATCCTGCAACTGGGACTCTTAAGCCAGTCCTTTGTGGGGTTCATACCCTAGAGACCTGCTGCCAGAGAAGTGATGAGTTTGTGTTAACGTAACTCTGGTTATTATAGCAGAAAAGATAAAAATTCCTGGGGCTGAACACAATAGAAATGTCCCACTCAAGTCAAGTCCAACTGCCTACACGGAGAAAGTCAGACTCTGCCTCATGTCCAAGGACCCAAGGCTCACCTCTGCTACCATCAACATGTGGTTTCCAAGGTCAGCCTGGGGTATACCAACCCCCTGACAGACCCTGAATAGAGTGTATGATTTCATGCAGGGGAAAGTTCTAAGAGCCAGGTGGCATATATCACCTGTCCTTCCTGTTTGGAACTCAGTCATTTGGGAACACATGACAGTCTAGCTGTGTGCCCAGGAAAAAAACAAACAAACTAGGTTTGATGAATAACTAGCTAGTCTCTGTCACAATGATGTACTTTATTATTATTAATCACATTATCTACAATTAGTGCTTATTAAGAGCAGCAACTTGTAATAAGAATTTTATACTAATAGCCTCATAATTTTCACAACAACCCCATTTGCCCATTGGTTCATTGGCATGTATTTATTGTGCTCCTCTTGTGTGCCAAGTATCAAGCTAGAGTCCAAGCAGAATGTAGAAAGTTGATCAGATAGGGATATATTTTGATAGGACTTTTTGGTATATTGCATCTAATGTAAACAACAGAGATATCAAGGATGACTTTCAAGGTTGGCAGAACAACTGGGAGAATGGAGATATCATTTACTGAAATCAGAGCACCAAGCCAGTGGCAGCTTTGTGTGGTGGATATAGGCAAACTCAAAAGGTTTTTTTCTTTTTTTTTTTTTTTTTGTCTTACCAAGTTTGAGATATCGCCTAAACATACTGGTGGAGATGCCAAGGAGGCAACTGGGTAAAGAAATCTGGAACTTAGGAGAAGTTGGGACTAGAGGTATAATTTAGATATCATCGGCATAGATATATATGATTATTAAGCCTGGAGAACAAATGAGAGGATTAGGGGGAAGGCATAGACAGAACGAAAATGGTTTAATTTGTGTTTGCAGATCCTCCAGCCTTGAGACAAAGAGGACCCAGAGCTAGCTTCATGGACATGCAGCTTTCACAGGTGTGTGCACAGGGTACCCACACTTAAAAGACTCCACACTCAGATTAATGGTCTACTGTTGCTGGGGCGCCTGGGTGGCTTAGTCGGTTGGACGTCCAACTTCAGCGCAGGTCATGATCTCATGGTCTGTGGGTTCGGGCCCCGCATCAGGCTCTGTGCTGACAGCTCAGAGCCTGCTTCAGATTCTGTATCTTCCTCTCTCTCTGACCCCCCCCTGCTCACGCTCTCTCTCTCTCTCTCTCTCTCTCTGTCTCAGAAATAAATAAAACATTTAAAAAAATTTTTTTAAATAATGGTTTACTGTTGCTATCTTGGAATTTTTAATTTTTAAGGGCCCACGTTTTCATTCTTGAATGGATCCTATGAATTATATACAAATTTATCAGCCCTAGGAGAAATTTCTAGTGAGGCAGAGGAAATGGGAGTGTAGTATCCTGAAGGCAAGGTATGGAAAGGATTTTAAGATGGAAGAGATAGTGAGAGAATCAAGGAAAATAAAGACAGAGAAATAACTATGGGATTTGACAAGATGGAAATTTGCAGGTGACTTTGACAAGAGGTACAGAGAGGAGTGGAAAGGGGAGAAAGCCCACTGGAATTGATTGAAAAGAGAATGGTCTTATTGCTGACTCCACCAGCAGTTTTGTAGTAGGCAGGGTATAGGGAAATGTGATGGTAACTGGAAGGGGATGCTGGGTGAAGGAATGTTTTTGAAAGTGAAGGATGTTTATCTGCAATGTGAGTGACTCAGTAGAGAGAGAGACACTGATAATGCATTGAGAGAGGGAAGAATCCTAGGGGAAAGTGCTTGAGTAGGTGAAAGGGTATGTGTGTGGTGGGGGGTGATTATAAGAACAGACATCTTCATTTCAGAAGCAGAGAAGGCAGAGGCTATGGGCTCAGGTTGGTTGACGATTTGGAGCTGGTTCTAGGCTGAGTGCCTCTTTTTATTTTTCAATTTATTTTTGAGAGAGAGAGATTGAAAGTGAGCGAGGATGCATGCATGAGAGGGGGGATAGAGGATCTGAACAGGTTCTGTGCTGACAGCAGCAAGCTCAGTGTGCGGCTTGAACTCATGACCTGAGCTGAAGTTGGATGCTCAACAGACTAAGCACCCAAGTGCCCCCTGAATGCCTCTTCATAAATGGAATATGAAGTGAAGTTAGTAGCTGAGGTGGTGGTAGAAGGTGTCCTGAGTTTGGTGAGTTACTTTGGAGAATTGAAAGGTCAGTTTACTATAAAAAGATAAGACTTTAGGGCAATCTTGTGCTGAGGCTCCCATTTGAGATTTTGTGAACATCCATTTATAGTTAGCATGGTTGAGTGACTTTTTTCAAGCATCTTTCAATTGCTCTGGTGCAAGTATAGAGTAGAAGTATAGTGGGGTTTAGCCAGAATTTTTTCTGTACTGTCCTTGTTTTACAGAGGATGAAATTGAGGTTCAGAGAAGTTGCTAGTAATTGGCAGAATTCAAACGTAAATCTTCTCTGACCCCAGATGCCAAGTGCTTGAGTACTATGTCATATTTCAGAGCTGTTCTTGATATCCTTCACTAATCAGAATAGATTTTGTGATATTTTTCTTCCCCCCAATGGTGAGCAAGTGATACCATAGCTTGTATCTCAACTTTTTTTGTTGTTGTTATGCAAATGTCATGTTTTTCAGCTAGTCAACAAATCATGGCCTTCAGAATCACAGAGCAATATTGTTTATTAAAGACATGCTGGTGAGGTGGAAAAAGTTGCACCAAGTTTGAGCACCACTTCTCCCGTTGGCCATGTGATTTGCAGGGCTGTATAAGGATCCATTCAGTACTTATTGAGCACCTATAGTGTGCCAAGCGATATGGAAAGGGCTAGGGAGATAGTAGTGAATTAGTCTTATCTCTAATGGAATTACACTCCAGTGAATTCAGTGAGATAATATAGGTATAATATTGTGTTCAATTCAAGTTGGGGACTTGATAGGTGTTAATTCTCTTTGCCTTCTTTATTCAATTGTCCTCAAGTAACTGATGATACTTCATGGTGAGAGCATCAACAGCCAGTGGGTAATTCGTTCCATTTCCCTATCAGTTACAAGTGAGGGTCCCATTTATATATAAATATCCAAACTGTATTTCCATTTAAAAATTGGTTCCCACCCAGCAAAATGAGAATCAACAGCTTGGAACCAAGGAAGGACTCTTTCTCCCTCTCTCTCTCCTTCTCTCCCTCTTCCTCTGTGTATGTATGACATTTTCTTAAAACAATAGGAGTGAACACAAGTTATAGCATGATTGTCTATTGGTAGTGATCTCTGAGTTGTGCTATTTGTGTAGTTGGCAGTTATTTATTTTATTGCATTTTATTTTATAATGAAAGAAGCATCAGCTTTTTGTAGTTTTATATGATCTCTAAAACCAGTGAGAATTCTTAACGTTTATTTATTTTGGAGAGACAGAGAGCGACAGAGCATGATCAGGGGAGGTGTAGAGAGAAAGACATAGAATCTGAAGCAGGCTCCAGGCTCTGGGCTGTCAGCACAGAGCCCAACATGGGGCTCAAATCCACGAACTGTGAGATCATGACCTGACCTGAAGTTGGACAGTTAACTGACTGAGCCACCCAGGTGCCCCAAACCAAGGCGAATTCTTTAAATGAAATGAATCAATCATCAATTGATCTAAGATTTTACCCTCTCAGTGATGTGTGCTGTGATTCACCCATCAATATTTATTTCTGAGCCTCAGACCTTGAAAGCTCGGTCCATGGTACTTGAATTCATGTTTCCCAAGAAGCCGACACTTGGGATGGTGCTTCTTTTGTACCACAAATTAGAGTGGATTTTATACTCCTGAAGGAAGAGGTGTTTTGTCTTTCATCCCTGCATCAAAGGGTCTACTACAGGAATGTTTGTAAAATGAATGAAGAAATGGACCCACAGTGGGGGAAAAGGGCTTGTTTGGTATTTATGCATTTGAGTGTAGTACCATAAATCTCACTTTCTAAAATTTCTAGTGCCATTAAAGTTTCTGATAGTGAAGCAAGCCGTTGAAACATATTCTTGTTAATATTAGATGTATTATTATACACTCAACTTAGCTTTTTATTTTATATCATTCCTTTCCAAATGGAAATCATGTTGTAGATATGGGGGTAAGAAATTAATGTTTGGAGACCTATAAATTAGTCTCAGCCTCCTCCACTTGTTTTGCTGATAGCTTTGGGTAAATGTGAGCCCCAACTTCATTTGAAGAACAAGGATTGGACTAGAGCTTTTGGTTGTAATTGTGTCTGCTTGTGAGATCAGGCATCCCTCAGGGCTGAGAGCAGATTGTCTCCTCCTTTTGTAGCTATTTCAGCACTTACACAGTGGGAGGCACACTGCAAATGTGTAATAAATATTTGATGAATTAAAAGCTAACTATTCTATTTGGAGAAAGATGTATGTAGACTTTTTTGTATACTTGAAAGTTGGTGAGATCTTTAGCATTTTCACCACACACAAAGAAGACTTAACTCTGTATTATAATGGCTGTGTGAAATATCTTGATCATCGTAATCATTTTGAAATGTGTGTGTGTGTGTATATATATATATACATATATATATATATACATACATGTATCAGATCACCATGTTTTATACTTTAAATTATACAATATTATTTGTCACTTATTCTTCAATGAAGTTGGGACAAAATGAAGACAGAGACCATTTCTTTATCTTGTATTTCTAGCATCAGATTAAATAGTAAGGATATAGTAGGTATTCAATAATTGTTCATTCACCCCTTTCTGTCCCTTTTTTTCTTTTTTTAAAAAATTTTTTAATGTTTTTATTTATTTCTGAGAGAGACAGCATGAGCAGTGGCAGGTCAGAGAGAGAAGAAGATACAGAATCTGAAGCAGACTCCAGGCTCTGAGCTAGCTGTCAGCACAGAGCCCAACGCGGGGCTTGAACCCACAGACTGTGAAATCATGACCTGAGCCGAAGTCAGATACTTAACTGACTGAGCCACCCAGGTGCCCCTGTCCCTCTTTTTCTTTTATCTTCCTACAGAAATTTATTGAATGCCTTCTAAGTGCCAGACACTTGGGATACACCAATGAAAGAATACAGTCTGGAGGGGACAGAGTTATATATGTAGACAGTTACAAAATAATACGATAAGGCTTATAATAAAAGTATGCAGAGTTTCAGTAGAGCATGGAGGGAGGAGAACCTATATCCACTTGGGAACTGGGGAAGAGATCCAGAATGGTGATTTCTAGAAGGGAGACTAGGGTTTGTCTTAGTGGAGCAGGATTGAGGGGTGGAGGAGGCACTCCAGGTAGAAAAGATGGCATACACATGTATATGGACTTGTGACATACCACTGAACATACTGTGGGGATAGTTTAGAATGGCGGGAGGCAGGAGTGGTAATGGGAGAGGTTGTGGACAGAGAGCTGAGAAATATATAATACTTAGAGGTTATAAGAGGTCACATCCTGAAGAACCTAACAAAATGGGAAAAATTGAATGGTGTGTGTGCTTTTCTAGAAGACTAAAATTAAATTCTTTAGGTCCTTTCTTAGTAGTAACAGACCAATGGCTAGTATTTATTGAGTGCTTATTATAGACAGGCACCATTCTAAGTACATGACTCATCTAATATTTGTGATAACTCTTTTGAGGTAGATTTTATCTTTGTCCTTAGTTGACATATGAGGAAACTGAGGCCTAGAAGTGCCATATGTAAGGTTACAAAGCTAGTCTAGACTTGCATCCAGAATGTTTGGCTCCAGAATCTGTTCTTAATCACAATGTTGTCTGTTACAGGGTAGAAAATATATAGTGTAATAATGTAAGTCTGAAGTTAATTTGTGAAATAAACAATCACATCAAAAATTCTCATTTTTTTAAGTTTATTTATTTAAAGGGAGAGGAAGAGGGAGAGAGAGAGAGAGAGAGAGAGAGAGAGAGGGAAGGGACAGAGAGAGAGAGAGGAGAGAGAGAATCTCAAGCAGGCTGTGCACTGTCAGCACACAGCCAGATGTGGGGCTTAATCTCACTAAGTGTGAGATCATGACCTGAGCCAATATCAAGAGTTGGACGCTTAACTGACTTGAACCACCCAGGTGCCCCCAAAATGTAATTCTCATTTCATACCCAAAGAGCAGCATGGATCACTACTTCCCCCCTAAATAATTTTTTTTTTAAAAATGCCTTGACCGTATTTCTTCCTAATGATGTGATTTTTCTGTGAGATGAATAAATTAAGAGTCACTGCCAGTGGATCCTCACCACTGTTTCCTATATGCAAGAATTCAGTAAAACAGGTCGGTATGTTTAGTGCAACTGACAACCAGGCCTTATGCCACTAGAGTATCTGGTCTGTATATTCTGTGAAGACCTTTCTTTATCTATGTGACCATTTGCTCTGAAATTCACTTCTTTATGTCCCTACACCTGTCGTGCATCCACCCAGTGCACTCTTAGGACTCTGATTTTGTGGACAAATATGCCTTTTCATCAGAGTTTGTTTGCAGAATATACTCATGCATTGATTGGCTCTGCTTATCACATTTTCCACTCTTTAAGAAGTAGATCACAATGTAAAATGATTTTTCATTAGGATTCTATTGTTAAGTCTTAGCAGTCACTATGATTGAAGAGTTTGAGACCAGAAGATCTGATTTTAGTTTTTACTCTGCTGCTGAAATTGTTGTGTGGTCTCGGGCGTATCATGGAACTGTTTTAGACCCCAGTGTCCTCATCTGGAATAACAGGTGGTTGGAATAGATGATTAATAATCAGCTTTCTCCCCACTCTGATGTTATCTGTTTGTGGAGCTTTATAATTCAACATGGTTGTTTAAATGGGAGACAAGCAGTTGTCATAGCAAAAATGATTTAATACACAACGCTGTTTCTCTTTTTTCAGCTTTATTGAGATATAATTAAAAAATAAAATAATATAGTTAAAGTGTACAGCATGATGATTAGGTACATGTATAAATTGTGAAAAGAGTCCAACCATCAAGTTAATTAGCACATTCATTTCTTACAGTTACTTTGTATGTATATATGTATGTGTGTGTGGTGAGAACACAAGTTCTACTCTCAGCAAATTTCACTTGTATAATGCAGTGTTATCAACTGTATTCAGCATATTATACATTAGATCCACAGAACTTATTCATTTTATAATTGAAAGTTTGTATCTTTGTACAAGATTCACCCTGAATTCTCCACCCCTTGACCCTGGTGATCACTAATCATTCTGTTTCTATGAGTTTAGTGGGTTTGTTTGTTTGTTTTGCTGGTTCATATAGTTCTAGTTTTAGTTTTCTCAGGAACTTCCATACTGTTTTCTATAGTTGCTGTACTAGTTTATATTCTAACCAATAGTGTAGAAGGGTCCCCTTTTCTCCACATTCTCATCAACATTTGTTATTTCTTGTCTTTTTGCTAACAGAAACCCCAGTAGGTGTGGTGGAATATCTCATTGTGGATTTGATTTGCATATCTCTGATGATTAGTGATATTGAGTATCGTTTTATGTATCTGTTTGCCATTTGTATGTCATCTTGAGAAAAATATATATTCAGATCTTCTGCCGTTTTGAAATTGGATCATTTCCTTTTTTTGGTATTGAGTTGTACGAGTTCTTTTTTTTTATTTTTTTAAAAAAATTTTTTTTCCAGTGTTTTTATTTATTTCTAGGAGAGAGAGACAGCGTGAGCAGGGGAGGGTCAGAGAGAGAGGGAGACACAGAATCTGAAACAGGCTCCAGGCTCTGGGCTGGCAGTCAGCACAGAGCCCGACGCGGGGCTCGAACCCACGAACCACGAGATCATGACCTAAGCAAAAGTCAGACGCTTAACCGACTAAGCCACCCGGGTGCCCCAGTACGGGTTCTTTATATATTCTGGATATTAACACCTTAGCAGATACATGATTTGCAAATATTTTCTCCCATTCAATAGGTTGCCTTTTCTTATTGTTCACAGTTTCTTTGCTGTGCAGAAACTTTCTAGTCACACATATTTATTTCCTTTTGTTGCCCTTGTCTTGGATATCAAATCTAAAGAGCATTGCCAAGACTGATGTCAAGGAGCTTACCTCCTATGTTTTCTTTTAGGAGTTCTAAAGTTTCAGGTATTCCATTCAAGTATTTAATTCATTTTTAGTTGATTTTTGTGTATTGTGTAAGGCTAGAGGTCCAGTTTCATTCTTTCGAATGTGGCTGTTCTGTTTCCCTAACATTATGCATTGAAGAGACTTCCTTGCCCCATGGTGTATTCTTGGCTCTTTTGTGAGAAGTTAATTGACTATATATTCATGAATTTGCTTCTGTACCATCTTTTCTGTTCCATTGATCTATGGGTGATTTTTATCCTAATACCAAATTTTATTGATTACTATAGCTTTGTAATAAAGTTGGAAATCAGGAATTGTGATGCCTACAGTTTTGTTGTTCTATATCTAGATTGCTCTGGCTATTGGAGTTTTTTTGTTATTATATACAAATTTTAGGATTGTTCTATTTCCTTGAAAAATGCCATTGGAATTTTGATAGAGACTTCATTCAATGTATACATTAGGTGGTATGGACATTACAACAGTATTCTTCCAATTCATTAGCATGGAATATCTTATCACTTATTTGGGTCTTCAGTTTCTTTCATCAGCTTTTTGTGGTTTTCAGTGTACAGATCTTTACCTGCTTGGTCACATTTATTTCAAAATACTCTTTGTGATGCTGTTGTTAATGATATTGTTCTCTTTATTTTTCTTTCTTTGTTAAAGTATAGAAATGTGACTGATTTTTGCATATTGTTTTTGTATCCTGGAACTTTACTGAATATATTAATTCTAACAGCTTTTCTTTGGTGGGGTCTTTAGGGTTTTCTATAAGTAATACATCATGCAAGCTAAGAGAATTTTACTTGTACTTTCTTCTTTCCTATTTGGACACCTTTAATTTTTCTTTTCTTACCTAATTGCTCTCGCTAGGACTTCTAGCACCATATTGAATAACTGTGGTCAAGATAGGCATTCTTTTTTTTTCTTTTTAATAGTTTGTTGTCAAGTTGGTTTCCATATAACACCCAGTTCTCATCCCAACAAGTGCCCTCCTCCATGCCCATCACCCCCCTTCCCCTCCTCCCGACCCCCATTGGCCCTCAGTTTGTTCTCGGCATTCAAGAGTCTCTCATGGTTTGCCTCCCTCCCTCTCCCCCACTATTTTTCCCCTTCTTCTCCCCCATACTCCTCCATTAAGTTCCTCCTAATCCTCCTATATGTGCAAACAAATGGTATCTGTCCTTCTATGCCTGACTTATTTCGCTCAGCATAACATCCTCAAGGTCCATCCATGTTGCTACACATGGCCAGATTTCATTGTTTCTCATTGACATGTAGTATTCCATGGTATAGATAAACCAAATCTTCTTGATCCATTCGTCTGTGATGGACACTTAGGGTCTTTCCGTGTTTCGGCTATTGTTGAGAGTGCTGCTATGAACATTGGGGTACATGTGCCCCTATGCATCAGCACTCCTGTATCCCTTGGGTAAATTCCTAGCAGTACTATTGCTGGGTCATAGGGGAGTTCTATTGTTCATTTTTTGAGGAACCTCCACACTGTTTTCCAGAGGGGCTGTACCAGTTTACATTCCCACCAATAGTGTAGGAGAGTGCCCGTTTCTCCACATCCTCGCCAACATCTATAGTCTCCTAGTCCCCTGATTTGTTCATTTTAGCCACTCTGACCAGCATGAGGTGGCATCACAGTGTGGTTTTGATTTGTATTTCCCTGATGATAAGTGACACTGAGCATCGTTTCATGTGTCTGTTGGTCATCTGGATGTCCTCTTTGGAGAAGTGTCTGTTCATGTCTTCTGCCCATTTCTTCGCTGGGTTGTTTGTTTTTGGGTGTGGAATTTGGTGAGTTCCTTATAGATTTTGGATACTAGCCCTTTATTTGATATGTCATTTGCAACTATTTTTTCCCATTCTATCAGTTGCCTATTAGTTTTATGGATTGTTTCCTTTGCCATGCAGACGCTTTTAATCTTGATGAGGTCTTAATAGTTCATTTTTGCTCTTGATTCCCTTGCCTTTAGGGATGTGTCAAGTAAGAAATTGCTGCGGTTCATGTCAAGGAGGTTGTTTCCTGCTTTCTCCTCTAGGGTTTTGATGGTTTCCTGTCTCACATTCAGGTCCTTTATCCATTTTGAGGCTTTTTGTGTGTGTGGTGTGAGAAAGTGATCTAGTTTCATTCTCCTGCATGTTGCTGTCCAGTTCTCCCAGTACCATCTGTTAAAGAGACTGTCTTTTTTCCATTGGATGCTCATTCCTGCTTTGTCAAAGATTAGTTGGCTGTATACTTTTGGGTCCAATTCTGAGTTCTCTATTCTATTCCATTGGTCTATGTGTCTGTTTTGTGACAATACCATACTGTCTTGATGATTACAGCTTTGTACTAGAGGCTAAAGTCTGGGATGGTAATGCCTCCCGTTTTGGTTTTCTTCTTCAATATTACTTTGGCTATTTGGGATCTTTTGTGGTTCCATACAAATTTTAGGATAGTTTGCTCTAGTTTTGAGAAGAATGCTGGTGCAATTTTGATTGGGATTGCATTGAGTGTGTAGATTGCTTTGGGTAGTAATCATATTTCAACTATATTTTTTCTTCCAATCCCTGAGCATGGAATGTTTTTTCCATTTCTTTGTGTCTTCTTCAATTTCCTTCATAAGTTTATTATAGTTTTCATCATACAAGATCTCTTATATTTTTTGCTAGGTTTATTCCTAGGTATTTTATGTTTTTTTGTGCAGTTGTGAATGGGGTCAGTTTTTTGATTTCTCTTTCTGTTGCTTTATTGTTGGTGTATAAAAATGCAACCGATTTCTGATTGTTGATTTTGTGTCCTGCAACTTTGCTGAATTCGTGGATCAGTTCCAGTAGGCTTCTGGTGGAGTCTGTAGGGTTTTCTATGTAGAGTATAATGTCATCTGCGAAAAGTGAGTTTGACTTTGTCTTTGCCAATTCTGATGCCTTTGATTTCCTTTTGTTGTCTTATGGCTGATGCTAGGACTTCAGCACTATGTTAAACAACAGTGGTGAGAGTGGACATCCCTGTCGTGTTCCTGATCTCGGGGAAAGTTCTCAGTTTTTCCCCGTTGAGGATGTTGTTAGCTGAGGGCTTCTCATAGATGGCTTTATGATGTTTAGGTAAGTTTCTTCTTATCCTGACTTTCTCGAGGTTCTTTATTAAGAAGAAATGCTGTATTTTGTCAAATGCTTTTTCTGCATCTATCGACAAGATCATATGGTCTTTATCTTTTCTTTTGTTGATGTGATGTATCACGTTGTTTGATTTGCAAATATTGAACCAGCCCTGTAACCCAAGAATGAATCCCACTTGATCTTGGTGTATAATTCTTTTTATGTGCGGTTACATTCGATTTGCAAGTATCGTGTTGAGGATTTTTGCATCTGTATTGATCAAGGATATTGGCCTGTAGTTCTCTTTTTTTGCTGGGTCTCTGTCTGGCTCGGGAATCAAAGTGATGCAGGATTCATAAAATGAATCTGGAAGTTATCCTTTGATTTCTATTTTTTGGAATAGCTTGAGAAGAATGGGTATTAATTCTGTTTTAAACGTCTGGTAGAATTCCCCAGGGAAGCCATCTGGCCCAGGACTCTTATTTGTTGGGAGATTTTTGATAACTGATTCGATTTATTCACCAGTTATGGGTCTGTTCAGATTTTCTATCTCTTCCCATGTGAATTTTGGTAGTGAGTGTATGTTTAGGAATTTGTCCATTTCTTCTAAGTTGTCCAGTTCGTTGTCATATAATTTTTCATAGTATCCCCTGATAATTGCTTATATTTCTGAGGGTTTGGTTGTAATAAGTCCATTTTCATTCATGATTTTGTCTATTTGGTTGCTCTCTCTTTTCTTTCTAAGAAGCCTGGCTAGAGGTTTGTCAATTTTGTTTATTTTTTCAAAAAACCAAATCTTGGTTTCATTGATCTGTTCAACTGTTTCTTTGGTTTCTATATTGTTTATTTCTGCCCTGATTTTTATTAACTCTCTTCTCCTGCTGGGTTTGAGGTGCTCTTATTGCTCTCCTTCTAGTTCCTTTAGGTGCGCTGTTAGATTTTGCACTTGTGCTTTTTCTAATTTCTTGAAATAGGCCTGGACTGCAATGTACTATCCTCTTGGGACTGCCTTTGCTGCATCCCATAAATTTTGGATTGTTGTATATTCATTTTCATTGTTTCCCTATATTTTTCAATTTCTTCTCTAATTGCCTGATTAGCCCATTAATTCTTTAGTAGGGTGTTCTTTAACCTCCATGTTTTTGGAGGTTTTCCAAACTTCTTCCTGTGATAGATTTCAATTTTTATAGCATTGTGATCTGAAAGTGTACATGGTATGATCTCAATTCTTTTATATTTATTGAGGGCTGCTTTATGTCCCAGTATGTGATCTATCTTGGAGAATGTGCCATGTGCACTTGAGAAGAAGGTGAATTCCATGGCTTTAGGATGTAGAGTTCTAAATATATCTGTCAAATCCATTTCGTCCAATTTGTCATTCAGGTGCATTGTTTCTTTAGTGATTTTCTGTCTAATTGACCTATCCATTGTTGTAAGTGGAGTATTAAAGTCCCCTGCTGTTAGCACATTCTTATCCATAAGATTGTTTCTGTTTGTGATTGTTTTATGTATTTGGGTGGTCCCATATTTGGTGCATAGACATTTATAATTGTTAGCTCTTCCTGATGGATAGACCTTGTAATTATTATATAATGTCCTTCTCCATCCCTTGTTACTGTCTTTAAAGTCCAGTTTGTCTGATATAAGTATAGCTACTCCAGCTTTCTTTTGACTTCCAGTAGCATGATACATATATCTCCATCCCCTTGCTTTTAATCTGAAGGTGTTCTCCTCTCTAAAATGAGTTTCTTATAGACAACAAATAGATGGATTTTGTTTTTTTATCCATTCTGCTACCCTATGTCTTTTGATTGGAGCATTCATCCCATTTACATTCAGTGTTATTATTGAAATATATGGGTTTATAGTCATTGTGTCGTTTGTGGGATTCATGCTTTGGTGATGTCTCTAGTATCTTGCGTTCCTTGCAACATTTTCCTCAGAGAGGCCCCCTCAGGGTTTCTTGTAGGGTTGGTTTAGTAGTGACAAAGTCTTTCAATTCTTGTTTTTTTTTGGAAAGACTTGTCTCTCTCTTTCTATTCTGAATGACAGGCTTGTTGGATAGAGAATTATTGGCTGCATATTTTTTCTCTTCATCCCATTGAAGATTTCCTGCCATTCCTTTCTGGCCTGCCAAGTTTCAGTAGATAGGTCTGTCACCACTCTGTAGATTTCCCTTTATATGTTAGGGCCCTTTTCTCCCTAGCTGCTTTCAAAATTCTTTGTCCTTTTATTTTGCCAGTTTCACTATGATATGTCATGCAGAAGATCGATTCAAGTTACCTCTGAGAGGAGTTCTCTCTGCCTCTTGAATTTCAACATCTACTTCCCTCCCCAGGTTGGGGAAGTTGTCTGCTATAATACAAATTATATTTGTATTATAGCTGACTCCTTCAACACCTTTCCCTCTCTCTTCCTCTTCTGGGATTCATATGATACAGATATTGTTCCATTTGATTGTATTACTGAGCTCTCTAACTCTTCTTTCATGTTCCTGGATCAATTTCTCTCTCTTTTTCTAGAGTTGTGTCTTCTAAATCATTTATTCTTCTTTTTGCCTCTTCAAGCCGTGAATTGGAAGCCTCCATTTTATTCTTTGTCTCCCATATATGGTAATACACATAAACATGCAGTCTGATTAAGTTGTCTCAGTTTACAAGGTCATGGAGGATGTAGGCACCTAGGCGCACATCCAGGTAAGGTCTTCTCTCCCTTTTTCTCTCTTCTTAGGAAGGGGTCCCTACCACAATACAACCATTCCTATTAGTTTTTTATTGATTCTTAGTACTTCTGTATTATCAGTTGTGATGCCTTTTTCATTTCTTACTTACTTTTCTTTCTCTTTTTCTTAATCTAGCTAAAGGTTCATCAATTTTATCTTTAAAAAGAAAACAGCTTTCAGTTTCATTGATCTTTCAAGTCTGTTTTCTTTTCATGCTGATCTTTGTTAGTGTCTTCCTTCTGATAACTTTGGCCATAGTTTGCTTTTCCCTTTCTTGCTCCTTGGGGTGTAGAGTTAGGTTATTTATTTGAGATGTTTCTTTTTTCTTAATGTAAGTGTATACTGTTTATCACTATAAGCTGCTCACTTAGAACTGCTTTTGCTGCATCCTATACATTTTAGTATGTTGTGTTTCCATTTTATTTGGCTCATATTTTTTGATTTCCCAGTTGATTTCTTTGATATGTTGGTTGTTCAGGGACATGTTGTTTAATCTCTTCATATTTGTGAATTTTCCCTTTTTCCCCCCTAGTTGATACCATTGTGGTCAGAAGTGATGCTTGATATGATTTCAATATCCTTAAATTTATTAGGACATATTTGTGGCCTAACATATGATCTGTCTTGGATAATGTTCTATGAGCTCTTGAGAAGAATATGTATTCTGCTGCTATTGGATTAAATGTTCTGTATAAATCTATTAAGTCCACATGATCTAGCATGTTTAGGCCAATGTTGCCCATGAATAGGCTTTCAGCACTATATAACGTATGATAAAATAGCTTTCAAAGATCATATAGAATAAAAATGTGTGAATATATGTCTTGTTTTGAATTATCTCAAATCCTTTTGCTAAATATTTTTGCAAAGTAAAGGATAAACTATTTTAAATAAATGTTTAAGGAAGGAAAATATATATGTTTATAATTTAAGACATCTCAAATGGGCCTTAAAATATAGCAGTTGTCTGCTAGATGAATTTTTATTAATTATTAATGGTATCAAATTTAATTAACATTGAAATTAGTTAAGATCAACTTTATAACTCAAATAGCATAAATGACCTTCATTGTTCCTTTGAAATAATCATTGTATATTTGATTAAAAAGTTTTAAAGTACATATAAATTAATGTCATTTTGTTCCTATTCAAACATTTGTTAAATCAGGTGTCTATAGAAGCACATTATATGGCTAAAAATTTAATTGCACTGTTAGCACAGAGCTATAATCAGTAAATAATTTGTGGGTTGTATTCTGAATTTAGTTTTGATAAATTTTTAAACTTTTCTGAATTAACATTTGTTTTATGGTCAGTTAAATCAAATGTTGATTAAGGGAATTCAGACAGAGCCAACTTCACCATCTATCCCCTTCTCTGTCACCTGAGTACACTGCCTTGAACATCTGAGAGGCTGTTCTGACTCTGAGGAAGGCTCATTGTCAACAATGGTGGCCTGAGATAGACCAGGGTTTTGGAATCATTAGCAAAAATATTTATCAGATTAAGGAGAGATAGGGACCTGGATTAGTGTTTTATTGCTATGGTAACAAATTACCACACATGGTGGCTTAAAATGGCATAAATTTATTATCTTAAAGTTCTGCAACATAGAAGTTTGACACAGGTCTCACTTGCCTGCAATCAAATTGTTAGCAGAGCTGTGTTCCTTTAGGAGGCTCTCTGGGAGAATTGCTTCCCTTCTTTTTCCTTTTCCAGCTGTCACATCCCTTGCCTCGTAGCACCTTCAAAGAGCCAGAAATAAAGCATCTTTCTCTGACCCCAGCCACAAAAGGCTTTTTTTTGGACTTAAGAGGCTGCTTTTAAGGACTCATGATTATATTTGGTTTTCTATATAACCCAGCATAATCTCCCCATATCAAAGTCCTTAATCAAATTTGCAAAGTCGTCTTTGCCATGTGCGGTAACATATTCACAGATTCCAGGGGTTAGGACTTAGACGTTTTAGGAAAGCCATTATCCTGCTTGCCACAGGACCTGAATTCAGTGTACTGAAGGCACTGTCTGCACTTCCTGTGTTCACTGCCCATCTTCTCATTCCTCAGCTTCTTGTGTTTTGGTGTCCATTTCTGTCTCAGTTCACTTTAAATCTTTCTCTTCTCAGTTCTTAACTTCTTCGACCTTCTGTTACCATGTAGTTAGTCCCCTTGAATCCTTTCTCCTGCTGAGAGCAATATTACGGTGTAGGCTAGTCAGGCTGCCTGGGTTCATATCCTGGCTGGGACACCTCCTATATGTGACCTTCAGTAAGTTACACACTATTTCTGTACCTTACTTTTCTCATCTGTAAAATGGAGATAAGATTGTGTATGTGCCATGTATGACTGACAGAATGATTAAATGAGTTAAAGTATTTACTACTCTTAGAATAATGCCTGGAGCATAGTAAATCCTCAACAAATGCTAACTATTGTTGCTGTTATTTTGGTTATTCCCCTTCTAGAAGTGCCCTCAAGTTTATCTAGAAGATCTCACTTCTTTTCTCCAGAAATTACAGCATTCTCAGAGCTTTATCATTAATCTGTCACTTTCACTGGCTGCCTCAGGAAGTTCTAGGCAAAGAACTCCAGCCAGAAACATTTCCAAACTCCACACTTCTGTTTCTGACAGTGCTGGGTGATCATTTATTTGGATGTCCAAATCTAAAGAGTATGGCTTAAAATTAATACCTTGTAAAAGACTTTTCATTTCCAGGGGGAGCCAGAGACCTAGCATATCCAACATTTTGCCTATCAAATATCCGATCTGTGTTTTTATTTCTGTTACTCTCTTCAGATCCTAAGTTAATTTTGATTCTTTCATCACACCCCTAAATCTCAAAAAGGTCATCAAATTTTACAGAACCTACTTTCAGTCTCCATTTAATCTGTTTGTATCCTTATTGCCACTGCTCTGATCCAGGCCCCTATGGCTCTTACCCTGATCTATTTCCCCAGTTGAAGTAGGCAATCTCTTCTTAAATCCCTATTCTGATGATGTACCCTCCCAACCTTGCTCACATATCTTTGGTGATTCCTCACTGTCCTAAAATGAAGATTATACTCTAAGTCCAGTATTTAAGATTCCTGACAAATTGCCTAAAAATCTTAAAATTCCATATAAAAGTCAGTTGTGTTATCATTATTTTCAGGCTAAACAGCCAGTGTTACTGCTCACATATCTTTTTTATATTAATTTTATTTAATGTTTATTTATTTTTGAAAGAGAGAGACAGAGAGACAGACAGACAGAGAATATTAGTGGAGAAGGGCAGAAAGAGAGGGAGACACAGAATCTGAAGCAGGTTTGAGGCTCTGCACTGTCAGCACAGAGCCTGCTGTAGGGCTTGAACCCACAGACTGTGAGATCATGACCTGAACCAAAGTCAGATGCTTAACCTACTGAGCCATCCAGGCACCCCCACTGCTCACATATCTTAAACATGCTTGTTACTGGACACCTCTTCCTTCCATGAATGAATTGGTTCCGTTCTTTCATACCCTCATGACTTTGTTGCCAAGAATGCTCTTTTCATCCATCTCTGCCTATTAGAAACTTACTCAGTAGTCTAGACTTAGTGACATGACATATTGCCCTCTTCAAGAAGCCTTTCCTGATAGCCTTCCCCCACAACTCTGTGAGGAAAACTATAGCCCATGGACCAAATTGGCCCCACTGCCTGGTTTTGAAATTAAAGTTTTATTAGAACTCAGCCACACTCCTTTATTTACATATTATCATGGCTACTTTGGGGTTACCACAGCAGAGTTGAATAATTGCAACAGAGATCATATGGCCCACAAAGCCAAAAAGCTTTACTCTGTCTCTCTTGATAGGAAAGGTGTGCTGACCCCTTTCCCCCTTTGGAGTGTACATAGTCTGGATCTCACCTCCCTTGTGGGATTACACCTCCCTTCTGTTAGATTTACTTCTATATACCTTTTTCCTTGCAAGAACACAGATTCTGCCTTGATCATCTTTGTTTCTATCATTGTATAGTGGTTAGTATTCTGTGTTGTGTTTCTGTCATTGGGCCTAGGAGTGCGTAAAGCTCAGTAGTTTTCAATAGAAATAAACTATTTTGTAAAAATGTTTTTAACTAAATTGTGCTTACTTGCCTAAATGATGAAAATCTTATATAAAGCACTGTTCCCTTAATGGGGTTAGTGCTTATTATTTGATGTTACTGGTAATAAACCATTTTGTTTCACTTCTAGAAACGTTTTATTGACTGTCAAGATAAGTTAAAGATAAGTCCAAGGATATTAATAAATAATGTTTTTATGCTATTTAAGATGCTCACTTGGTGATATCACTTACTCAGTGGTTCAACTGAAATAGAGGAATTGCAGTGTATTCTTTTTCACAGTGTGTGGATTTTACCTTGTGAAGTAGATGCCTAGTTTCTTGGTTATTTTTGTTGCCTACCCCCAACTGTATGTGCTTAGGGTTTGATAACATTTGACCATGTCTCTCTATTATGAAAAATTCCAAGCAGTTAAGTTTGTTTTAGGAATAGCAGAGATGCCTTTTCACTGGCTGCTTAAGGAAAGACCAAATGACCTGATCTTCCTTCCTTCCTTCCTTCCTTCCTTCCTTCCTTCCTTCCTTCCTTCCTTCCTTCCTTCCTTCCTTTATCTGTCTCTCTCTTTCTTTCTTCCCTCTCCCCTCCCCTCCCCTTCCCTTCCTACCAGGGGGTGTTGATATCTTATTCTAGATTACATTAGAAGCCCTAGCTTTTTGCTACTTGAGGACTGGGGTATGCCTCCTCTGTCAAACTGTGAGCACTGTGAAGTGTAAAGATTCTACCCTTTAACCTCTGAATCCTCAGTGCCTAGCACAGAGCTCTTAACAAATGTTTGTTCTATGAGCCAATCAATTAACAATTGATCTCAAAAAGAGCTCTTTCCCAAGGTATCAATTTTAAACCATACTAATGTAATTGCCTACTTCCATCTTGTTTATATCCTTAAATATCATCTATGACAATTTTCTGTTATAAGTTTTATATCTGCAGTGGGGGTAGTTGTGGGAGTACATTGTGCCTAAGGCCACAGAACACAAAAAAACCCCTTAAGCTTTCATGGAATAACAAGAATTCCATAGCCATTTTCTCAGTGCTTTCCTGAGTGAGAGTGTAAAGATTTAGGATAAGTTAAATACCTTGGATGAGGTGAAGTGACATGATATGACATGTGAAGTGGATATGACACACCCAAGGACCTCATGTGATGGAGGATTGTAGCAAATCTTTCATCAGGCCTACTGAGACTAAATAGTGCTCCATCTTCAGGCCTCCAGAAGAGTCTAATATGGATTAAATCTCAGCATCTGTGACTGCTCCCTGGGATGCACCCACATTCAGTTGCCCACCATTTCTGGCACCCAAAGCTCCTCAGAGTGTTTGCTCTGGGTCCACCTGAGCTCATCTGACTGAGATTACACAAATTCTGCCCCCTGTAATGGGAACATACTGAGATAATGGTAAGTGGAATGCATTCTGGGCTATATGCATTCTTTATGTTTGAGTTCTTTTTTTCCTTAGGAGACTGAAGGGTATCGGCTATCTTATAAATATTTTGTCAAATGTATTTTGAGCCAAATAAGAGAAGATACTAGAAAAGCTCCAGAAGTTTGGGAAGCAATTCTAAGCCTTAGAAGCAGGCAGGAGAATTTTCACCTCTGTTCTCATAAGTGTTCTGGGAAGAGGAAATGCTGGATTTGTTCTCCACTTCGTAGTTAAACCTAAGAAATAGAGAAAACTAGAAATATCCCTTTGCACAAATTAATTTTTTTCTCAGGAATAGGTAAGATTTTGTTTTGCTCATGGTAGTGACATTCAAAACATAGGTTTTCAGTGTTTTGAAAAATAAGTTATCTAAAAAATGACAAGGAGAGTGATAAAACACAGAGGTGCCATGGCTGCAAGCTGTAAAACATTGACAGAACTGCAGATGATCGTGTGGCACAGAGATCTTCTGAATTACAGGAGTGACATTTTGATGAAAGCAAATCACTTTTCCACGGGTGCACTTATACTGCACAATGCAGCCAGAGCTAGTGCACCTTGAAAGTGAGCCAGAGAGAAGGAGCACCAAAGAATTTTGTTTTATTGAGAAAAATATTCACATATAAGATAGGATTTTAAGGGAAATACATGAGGTGCCCAAAAGAAATCTGAGGGTTTTTTTTTTCCTTTTCTCAAAATATTAAACATTTCTTGTGTTTCTGTGGATTCACCAGATTTCTTGGGAGGAGATTCAGGCCAAGTAGGAAAGATGGGTTTGAAATATGGGAGACAGTGCAGAACAAGAGTGACTTTGGGAAATGACCACACAGCTGGAGACATGGAGTCTGGAAGATCACTTGGGGAAAGGATGGAGAGAAAGAGAAGAGCAAAGTCCAAATCTTGGGGAATACTTGCTATGGTAGGCTGATAATGGCCCCCTGATATACTTCCATGTTCTAATCCCCAGAGCCTGTGGAGGTGTCCTTATTTGAAAAGAGTTTGTAGATGTAAGATGAAGAGATTATCTTGTATTATCCAGGTGGGCCTTTTATGCCTGTCCTTGCAAGACAAAGGCAGAGGGAGGTTAGAGGTGATGACACCATGGAGACAAGAGACTTGAGTGATGTGGTCACAAGGCAAATACCAAGGAATGCAGACACCCTTGAGAGGCTGAAAGTAGCCAGGAGGAAATGTCACCCTGAGAGGCTTCTGGAGGATTCACAGGCTTCCTAACACCTTGATTTCAGACTTCTAGCCTCCAAAACAGGGAGATAATAAATTTCTGTTGTTTCAAGCCACCAGAGCTCTGGTAATAAATTATGGGTAGCCTAAGGAAACTAACAACTTCACCTTTGGGAACAAGAGAAGAGAGTTTACCGTTAGGAAAGGGAGTGGTAAAAGGGTGTCATGGACTCCAAAGATAGTTTAAAAGCAGATGAGTAGAGGCAATGGTGTTAAATTCTAGGGCCTAAGAGGTGAGATTGAAAAGTTCAGGGGAGTCATTGATATGATAGAAGGCAATGATGACCTGTGCCTTCCACTGAGCAGCTGCTGTGTTCTGGGCACTGCCTTGAGCACTTTGTAGATATTAACTCATTCACATGACTCTATGAGGTAGAAACTGTTATTATCCTCATTTTACAGATGACTAAACTGAGGCACAAAGGATTAAATAACTTGCACTAGGTAAAATAGGTAGAAAATGGTGTGGCCAAGAATTGGACCCAGAAACCCTAATTCTCGTACTCACATTTTAATACCTACTATGCTTGCTCTCTTCATTCCTATAAGTATGTGTTTCTTAAGGTTCTGCCTACAGATTTTCCATCAAGGAAGGTAGATGATAGGTCTAAAGAGAAAAATGTACTCTTTGTTAAAGTTATTTTAAGGTAGAAAGGTAGGAAGACTAAAAACTTTACATTGCCTCGGCTCTATCTTTTCAGCCGAGTTGGGGAGGAAGCTGTCTGCTGAAGCTGAGGAAAGCAGCCAAGTTTCAGGCCTGAAGAAGTCTAGGAAAGGCCATGAGTGTATAGGGATACAGGAAGCATGAAATTAAAAGTTGCATGAGTCAGCATACTCAGTGTCGTCTCCTTGCCTGTCTCTTGACTCTGCTCTGCCTATGCCGTAGGAGTCTTTGTACTATGAGGAATGCAGCTTGCAGAGGGAGAAGGAACTGAAGGCAAATTGTCATCCCACATCTCTGTATGGATTGTACTTTGTTCAGAGCTGAGGAAAGAATCAAAGTACATAGTGTGATCCTTGCCCTTAGAGATCTTGAGCTAGTTGGAGAAATGAGACATCCGTGTCTCCACTGACGGGTGGAGAGTACAAAAGTATAGCATGATAAAGGCTAACGGCAGGATTAGAGACAGTGTTGATGCTGAGCCAGAGGAACCAGAATGGCTTCAAGGAGAAGATGCAGTTTCAGCTGGTTCTTACTAAGGCATTTGATAGTGATGAAAGAACCAGGAAGATATTTCAGAATGGATGGAAAAGAGAGAGAAGACATGGTTTCATGAGTTTGGGTTAAAGGAGTGTTAGCATACCACACCTCCCAACCCTGCCTTGTTAAATTATTTAGAACCATTTTGACTTAAAATAGTCTATGTATTCGTATATAGTTAATTAAATCAGCTTAATTAAATTCACCAGGCTACATGCTATAGTGGAAAAGATTAGGGTTAAAATTTCAGTTACTTGTTTCAGTTACTTGACTTTGTCTGTTGAGTCTCAGGTTTCCTGTCTGTAAAATGCAGATACCAATTCTCTGTCTTGTAGGATTGGGGTGAGGTATTAATGGGGTAATTATCAATATTTAGCACAGTGCTAGGCATTTAATAGATAGTCACCAACATTTTTTCCCAAAGTAATTAAGAGCAAATTGGATGTTGCAACTTAATGACTGACAATTCATTTCTGAAGATGTGACTGCTGAGTCTTCTTTAAATGTTGACTTTTCATGTCTGGAGTGTATTTGATGTTTTACATGCTATTTGTTTACATATCTCCCTCCACCATGGACTTAGGCATTGTATAAGGAGAGCTCTGATGTGCTGGTCCTTTATCTGCACCTCTGAGAAATCTTAATTTCTTTTTTTTTTTTAATTTTTTTTAATGTTTTATTTATTTCTAGGAGAGAGAGAGAGACAGCGTGAGCAGGGGAGGGTCAGAGAGAGAGGGAGTCACAGACTCTGAAACAGTCTCCAGGCTCCGAGCTGACAGCCAGCACAGAGCCCGACGTGGGGCTCGAACCCACGTACCGCGAGATCATGACCTAAGCGAAAGTCGGACACTTAACCGACTAAGCCACTCAGGCGCCCCAATTTCTGAAGGACTGTATGGATTTGTTGAGGCAATAAAGGGTTCCTTCCCAATTCCCTTGTAACATGTCCATCTTCCTCATTTCTATCCTCTCCTGGCCATACTCATGAATTTTTTTTTTTTTTTTTTTTTTTTACATTTTGGCATCACAAACCCCATGATGTCTACCTTATTATATTTTTAACATGGAATATTCAACAATTCCAAGTATCTTTGCCATTTATTTCCACAGTGTGATTTTTATTCTCATTTCTACCATTTTATACTTGGGGACAGGAAATGTTGAAAGAATGGTCTGTTTCATGGTTGCAGACTCAGACTGCATGTACTGTCTGATATTGACTTAAAACATCTCTCCCGGCTCCTTCATCTGACACCTGAAAATTTGTCTGCATTCTTCTGGAGTCTTGATGGGTCTGCAGATACTCATTTTTCATCTTTCTGGAAATGTGGAACATTCAACCATGGTAAAGAGCATGACAGAGTGGAAAAACACCAGGTTGATGATACTGTGTTAGTCCTGCCCACAGAGAGACACCTAGGAGTAGAAGGCTCACACTTTCCCAGGCGTTTGAGCATTAGAGAAGGATATGTATTGTGAGAGCAGAGCTGCCAGGCTGTCTCCCAAGTGACCACCCAGCATGGCTGGCCTTACCTGGGTGAATTTCCCAAGAACAAGTCTCAGGCTTATAGCATTGTGGCCTTAGAAATCAAATCTTGTGGGCAGATTCATTCTAAGCAATCATGAGGTGATAGATGTATAGAAAGAAACCCAGGATGCCAGTTTGGTAGCCCACACTGAGAACCTTGGTTGCTGGGTGGATAGGAACGTTAGTATGATTACTCTCTGCAATGGAAGCCAAGTCCTAATCTGAAGCTTGTCTGAGTGCTCTTAGAGCAAAGGCAATTAAACGGATAATGGAGAATAAAAGTGTCTCAGGACTGTCTGGCTGTTGGAACTCTTTTGTTTAAAGTTTATCTATTTATTTTGAGAGAGGCAGACAGTCAGTGAGTGCGGGAGAGGCAGAGAGAGAAAGAGAGAGAGAGAATCCCACTGTCAGCATGTAGCCTGATATAGGGCTTGAAGGAACCATGAGATCATGACGTGAGCCAAAACTGAGAATTGGATGCTTACCCAACTGAGCCACCAAGGTACCCCTGGCTGTTAGAACTCTTGAACTTAGAGGCTGTTACCTGGATGGGCACTGCTCATGTTTGTTTATTACAGGTTGTTGTTGTTTTTTTATGCTTGACTGACCAAGCTTCATTCTGATTTGAGGTTTCTTAAAATTTTTTAGAATTTACAATCTGGCCTGGGTCACATCTTTTTTCCTTTAAGATGACTCTTTATATTTCTGACATGGCTCATGATTGCCAATTTACAATTTACCTCTGAGCAGTTTTATATCCCTCATATCTGGGTTTTGGGTAGACTTCTTACTGTGGCCTTCCAGGACTAATAAGTAGATTGATTGTTTTACCTTGCCAGACTCAGTTTCCTCATGTGTATAAAGCACCAGATAAATGCCAGCCACTAAGGTAATTTTCAGTTCTAAATTTCTACCTTCAAATTTCAAGGTATTCTCCTCTTAATAAGAAAATTCTGCAATTTTTTGAAGCTCAGCTTTCCTCCATCAGATGGCATGATTTCTGACCTTGTTTCCCTGGCTGGTTGGCATTAAATAAGGCCTCTCCTTGGCTATCTTTTTTTTTTAAGATCTGGATTTAGTCTTCCATGAGCTTGAATTCTAGCTCTATTCTCATGGTGGTGCTTTGGACAAAATTTACTTTCATATTTACTGCAACTTCTAAAATGATTTTCCAGTTCTCTTTTCCATCAGTAATTTAATAGCTGGAAATCTGCAGTGAAGAACTTTATTATCAACTCTTTGGTTACCTTGAATTATTGGTAATAAAGGGAAGGCAGGGATAAATGCTTCCTTCCCTTTACTTATCAATTTTCTGAGTAATTGTTATTTTAGCAACCTCTAAAGGTGATCAATGAGTGTTCTTTAAAATTTTTTAAATTATTAATTTATCAATAATTTAAAAAATCTTTTGAATGTTTATATGGTTCATATGTATTAGTAGGTATAGTTTATATTGATATAATGTGTAAGGCAATACAATTAATATTGTTTTTGATGAGATTGACAAGATGTCTATCTAGAGTTTGCTTTAAAATACTCCAGTGCCTAAAAAGCAAAACAGAGGGAGGGGAATAGATGAAAAAAGACTAGAAAAATCTTTTTTTCTCCTCAGCTTTCTAGAAAAATCTTGATTATTTGTTAAAGCTAGGTGATGGGTACATGGGGTTTTCTATACTATTATTTTTGCTTTTGTTATGTTTGAAATTGTCCTGGACAAAATAGCTCTCAAATGGTATATAATTCTAAGGTTATCAGAGGTATTAATACAAGTTCAGTCTTCAACTAGTCTCTACATGAATCCTGTGGAAAAACTTGCTTGATTTTTTTTTTTAATTAAAAGTTGCTTGGGGACTACTAGGGAAGATGGTAGAGAATGAGGATCCTAAACTTACCTTGTCTCACAGATACAACCAGAGAATACTTGCTTCAGAGCAAGCAACCCAGAAAAGGGACCAAAGCCTGGCCAAACACACTCCATAAGTAAGTGTAGAGAAGAGGCCACATAGAAGAGGGTAGAAGGGACAAGAAATCTGTGAGAGCCTAAACCCCAAGAGTCTAACCGCAGGAGGGAGGGAGCTTCAGGTGCAGAGAGTGGAGAGAAACAGATTAGCACACTGGAGAGCCTATAAGGGGAAGAGAAATCCCCTTAACATTTGGCTCTGAAAATCAGGGGCTGAAGTTCACAAGTACTTACAATCAGCAGGACTTAAAGCTTGGAACTTTAAAAATCAGCAGGCTCAGTTCTGAGAGAGGCTAGAGGGTGATAGAAAGCTGAGCCCCTACCCTTAAAGAGAGCACAGCTAACAGCCTGTAGATATACAGCTTGAAGCAGCAGTTTTAAAGGCAGGTGGGGCTTACAGGAGAGAAAGTTAGTTACTAACCTCATAGTTCCATGAGAGATTTTTCTAGGCACAAAGGATCCAGTAGGCACCATTTCACTCCCCTACCACTCATTGTAAACACACAGCTGCCTGTGAGAACTAATGCAGTAGTGTACTCACTACCTAACTAGCTTATACCACACCCTGCCTCTCCAGCCAGACCTGCCTTTGTCCTGGTATTGTGGATCCCCTCCCCCAGGAGACCCACACAAACCTTGCCAGCACTGTATCTCCCCACATCCCATGGAAGATGTGGGCACCTTGTTAAAACTGCATCCCTTCCTGGGGACACTGTGGAGTGGCCCAGCTGGGCCAGGTGTCCACTCCAGCTATGCATCCCCTGTAAAGGAGGACCTGCACCACCTAGTTAAAAGTGCACAGCTGGTCTACTACTTTCAAGAGCAAGAGATGTAGCTGACTTCCTGAACATATAGAAACACACAAAGTAGACAAAATGAAGAGACAGAGGAATATATCACAAATGAAAGAATAGGACAAAATGACAGCAAGAGACCTAAGTGAAATGGATATAAGTAACATGTCTGAGAGAGAATTTAAAATACTGATCATAAACCTACTCACTGGAGTGGATTAAAGAGGGGAGGACATCAATTAGACCCTTAACAAAGATATATAAAACATTAAAAAAATGAACCAATAAAAGATGTGTAGAACATAATAAATGAAATTTAAAATGAATTTGGAATAAATAGTTTGGAAGAAGCAGAGGAGTGAACTAATGAACTAGAAGACAGTATGGGAAAGTAATAAAGCTGAACAAATTAGAGGAAAAGAATTATGCAAAAGGAGAAGAGATGTAAGGATCCCAGTGGCTCTATCAAGCATAAGAACATTTGCACTATAGAGATCCTAGAAGGAGAAGAGAGAGAAAAGTGGGATAAGAAAATTTATTTGAAGAAATAATAGCTGAAATTTTCTCTAATCTGGGGAAGGAAACTGACATCCAGATCCAGGAGGCACAGAGATTCCCCCAACAAAATCAACCAAAGGAAGTCTACACCAAGATACATAGTAATTAAAATGATAAAAAGTAATGATAGAGGAAAAAAATTAAAAGCAGCAAGAGAAAAGAAGATAGTTACGTATAAGGGAATCCCCATAAAGCTACTAGTGGGTTTTTCAGCAGAAACTTTGCAAACTGGAAGGGAGTGGCATGATATACTCAAAGTGCTAAAAGAGAAGTATCTACAGCCAAGAATACTCTATCCACCAAGGCTATCATTCAGAATAGAAGGAGAAACAGAGTTTCACAGACAACAAAACCTAAGGGAGTTCATGACCACTAAACCAGCCCTATAAGAAATATTTTTTAAAAATTTAGAATTGACTTATTTATTTTGAGAAAGAGATAGTGTGAGGTGGGGAGGGGCAGAGAAAGAGGGAGAGAGAGAATCCTAAGCCCCAACTTGGGGCTCAAACTCAAAAGTGTGAGATCATGACCTGAGCTGAAATCCTGAGTTGGATGCTTAACCAACTGACTGAGCCACCCAGGTGCCCCTACTAGAAATATTAAAGGGACTCTTTAAAAAGGAAAGACCATAAGTGAAAGCATGGAAAGGAGGAGTCACAAAAGCAGTAAAAACAAAACAAACCAAAACAAACAAAAAACCCCAAGTATTCCTGTAATCAGTCAAGGGATCCACAAAATAAAAGGATGTAAAATATGACACCATGTAACTAAAACATGGTGGGGGGAGAGAAGTAAAGAATGGGTTCAAACTTAAGCAACCGTCAACTTAATATAGACTGCTATATGCAGAAGATGTTATACACAAACCTAATGGTAACCACAAATCAAAACCCACTAATAAATATGCAAAAAATAAAGAGCAGTCTAAGTATATCACTAAAGAAAACCAACAAACCATGAAAGAAAGAAAAAAATAGAGGAAAACCATAAAAACAACAACAAAATAAGTAACAAAATGGCAATAAATACATATCTATCAATAATTGCTTTGCTTGTAAATGGACAAAATTCTCCAGTCAAAAGACATAGGGTGACAGTGGATAAAAAAACAAGACTCATCTATATGCTGCCTACAAGGGACTCATTTCAGACCTGAAGACCCCTGCAGATTGAAAGTGAAGGGATGGAGAAACATTTATCATGCAAATGGGTATCACAAGAAAGCTGGAGTAGCAATATTTCAGTTGGACAAAATAGATTTTAAAACAAAACCTGTAAAAAGATACAAAGAACACTATATAATAAAAGCAAAAATAAACTACTGGGACTACATCAAAATAAGTTTCTTTGCAAATGCATATTTGCAAATGACATATCTGATAAATTGTTGTTAATATCCAAAATACATAAAAAACTGATATAACTCAAAACCAAAAACCCCACAAATAATTCAATTAAAAAATGGACAGAGGACATGAATAGACATTTCTACAAAGAATGAAAAGATGCTCTACACATGAAAAGATGCTCAACATCACTAATCATCAGGGAAATGCAAATCAAAACTACAGTGAGATATTACCTCATACCTATCAGAATGGCTAAAATCAACAACACAAAAAAGTGTTGCTGAGGATGCAAAGAAAGGGGAAGCCTCTCATACTGTTGGCAGGAAACAGTATGGCAAATGGCAAATTGGTGTAGCCATTGTGAAAAACAGTATGGGGGTTCCTCAAAAAATTAAAAATAGAACTACCCTAGGATCCAGGATTTGCACTACTGGGTGTTTACCAACCAAAATGCAAAAACACTAATGCAAAGGCATACATGTACCCTGATGTTTATTGCAGCATTATTAACAGTAGCCAAATTATGGAAGCAGCCCAAGTGTCCATCAATGAATGGATGAATGGATAAAGAAGATGTGGAATATATATGTGTGTGTGTGTGTGTGTGTGTGTGTATATATATATATAATGGAATATTATTCAGCCATAAAAAAGAATGAAACCTTGCCATTTGCAACAACATGAGTGGAGCTAGAGAGTAATACTAAGCAAAATAAGTCAGGGAAAGAAAAATACCATGTGATTTCACTCATGTGGAATTTAAGAAACAAATGAGCAAAACTAAAAAAAAAAAAAAAGAGACAGAGACAAAGCAAGAAACAAACTCTTAATTATAGAGAACAAACTGATGATTATCAGAGGGGAGGTGGGTAGAGAATGGGTTAAAAAGGTGATGGGGGTTAAGGAGTACATTTGTGGTGATGAGCCCTGGGTGATATGTGGAATTGTTGGATCACTATATTATACACCTGAAACTAATAGAACACTGTATGTTAACTCTACTGTAATTAAAATATTTTTTAAAAAGAAAGAAAAAAAGTTTCTCAATTTTTATTAAAATACCCCAGCAATAGTTCCTAACCAAATAAGTGCATATTTTCCCAGGATTTGGGGCAGAATTTTAATATTTGACTTTATTGGATCTCCAAGAGCATAGAGCTCTTGTCATGATACCTGAAGATATCCACTTTTGAATGAAATAATATTCAGTGAATAATGCAATGTGGAAATCAATGGTATAAAAATTCTAGTGTCATTAGCATCCCTTAAGAATTTGAACCATAATTACATATGCTGCCTGTATCTCATACTAGAAAATAATTTGGCATCATAGCCATTCAGAACTGACTTCATTAATGTAATGCTTCTATTTCTGATTCCAGGTTTAAGTTTATCTATTCATGGGGCTGAAAAGCGTTTGCAAATCCATCAACGGCGAAGTGTCGCAAGCCGCCCAGGGTCACGTCGCCTGCCTGTGGTCAGGCATTCCTCACTTCCACCAGGCAGAAGGTCAATAAAAATGGAGGCAAGCTCTTCTGGAATCACTAATGGAAAAACCAAAGTCTTCCACCCAGGTAAGGCATGGGGAATGTTCTAGACACCCATTTTAGCAGCAACCTAATGCTGTCTGCATTGTATCTTATGATTTAATTATACCATACTTCCACTTAAACTTGCTATTTTAAGAGTTTTGGGGTTTTTTCCCCCCTGTCTTCTCTTTGGTCAGTGGTGAATGTCACCAAGACCAAGAAGAGAAAGAGCTTAATGTGTCATAAAAGGTTAAGGCTACATTCTACCTACAGTGGTAGAATCTAAATGAAAATCCAAGTGAGTAAACTCTCACTCAGTTCAAAAAACCATATTGTACAATAAAACAAAATAAAGATTTGGCATTTCTTGATAATTTGCTCTAATATGGTTCAGGGGAAAATCCAAGCTAAAAATGCCCACTATGAAGCCTAAGTTATCTGGTTTGCTTTGGTTATATTCTCTGGAGATGAGGAGAGCAGACTGGAGCTGTATTAAGTTTCAAGGCTCTGGAAAACATCTGTGATTTCTTAACAATGTTAAAGTGAGTCTATATTAAAATAGATAATTTCAGCTGAAAGGTTTTATTTGCTTGTGTGGATGAGAAGTTCATCTAAGCATTCACTCATTCATTCATTTAGTGAATTTATTGAGTACCTGCTCTATGGTAGGCATTGTTTTGGGTGCTGAGGAAAGATCAGCGAATACGGCAACATTTCTGCCAATCTGATTCATAGAAACATTGAATTGTGAGACAGTTCAGAAGTCCTTTAGTATAACTGTCCTGCGATCCTGATTCCGCTGTGTTATGTCTTAACAGGTGGCTACCTGACTCGACTAAAGCTAAGCCTCCATATCTAGATATGTCACACCATCTCTCTCTCCACTGATGACCTTGTTTCCTAACCCCAGTGAGCTACCTCAGGTCTGTGAGGCATTAATTGCTGAAGATTCCTTACCCTCCATCTCCAAATTTACCTCTGCTTATTTTCATCATACTTTTCTTTCCTTTAGTTTTCAGAAAATGCAGGTCCTCCCACTGTCCTACCAAGCCTTCACCTGTGGCCTTGGCTACCCCTCCTTTCTTGAACACAGAAGGGTGTGTACCCTCATTCTCAGCTTTTCCCCTGCCTTACTGTTGGCTTTTTCCCCTCAGTCTATGAAAAAGGCTTAAGCTTCTCCTATTCTATTTGACACTGTCCATTTTTCTCCTCTGCCACTTTTTCTCCTCCCTGTTAAGCCCAGCTTCTAAAAGAATAGTCTTATTTTCTCTTCTTTGTCACTTCCCAGGCACTCTTTTTTTTTTTTTTTTTAATTTTTAATGTTTATTTATCCTTGAGAGAGTGAGAGAGACAGAGAATGAGCAGGGAAGAAGCAGAGCGAGAGAGGGACACAGAATCTGAAACAGGCTCCAGGCTCTAAGCTGTCAGCACAGAGCCCGACACGGGGCTCGAACCCACGAACCGTGGGATCATGACCTGAGCCGAGGTCGGACGCTCAACCGACTGAGCCACCCAGGCGCCCCGGGCACTCTTGAACCTAGTACAGTCTGATTTGTAGATCACAGCTGTTCTTGAGTGACCTCCTTTTATCATAGTGTGCTGGGCGGCAGACTCTTCTGATGCACGAGACTTGGTGCTTCAGGCTGCCACTGCTTCCCCACAACACTGTTCCTTGCCTTCCATGATGGCCTTCTTTCTTGGTTTTCCTCCTACCTCTCTGACAGGTAACAGGGGTGATTTCCCAGTCACTAGCATCTCTCTCTTCCTAGTACATCCTGTCCTCGTACATCCTTTATATCAAATTGAAAATGATTCATCTCTACCCCTAATCATGCCATTTGCCTTGTTGATCCTACTGATGACGAGGTAGAGTTCCAACCTCTGCGCACGTTAAAAACAAATGCCCTTCCTGATGTAGTCCTTCTGCCTCTCATCCTTCATTTGTGCCCCCTCTGCCTTAAACTTTATATTCTAGTATATCAGTCCCACTTCAACCAGAAAAGCAGAACCAGTAGAAGATGGGTATTTAGAGATTTATTTAAAGGAACTGGCTTCCATAATTAGGAAGGTACATAGAGGAGTCTGAAATCCATAGAGCAGGCCATCGTGAATGTCATGCTGGAACTTTTGGACACAGGTGAAGCTGTTGTCAGTAAGAATTTCTACAGAGAGGCCTCAGCTCTGCTTTTGAGACCTTTCAACGGATAGAATCAATCCTCCCAAGATTATTTAGGATGATCTCTCTTACTGAAAGCAGCTGATTATGGACTTCATTTGCAAAATGTCTTCACGGGAACACTTAGGTTAGTGTTCATTGAGTAACTGGGGACTGCAGTTTAGCGAAGTAGTCACATCTTCAAGACCATCACATCTAAACAGACTGACTTGCTTTCAACTCTCCAACATATGATGCTATTTCACTTCTCCCAACCTTTGTTCATGCTGCTCTCTCTTAGGATGCCCTCGTTTTGTTCCATTGTCTTTTAACATTTTTAAATTACCTGTCTCTCTACCATAATGTCTTCAAAGGCAGAGATTCTGGCCTATTTATCTTTGTACTTTCAATAATATTTGCAAGGGAGGATTGAACTGAACCTTCATTAGCTATTTTTGAGACTAGTACAGTCGACTTTTCTTAAAAATTTTTCCAGCTTTATTGGGGTATCATTGACAAATTTTAATACCTTCCGAATTGTTCTACCTGCTTTTCTTCAACAAATATTTATTGAAGGCCTCTTATGTTGTCAGGCACTCTTCAAGTTTTGGGATACATCACTGAATGAGAAAAGAGTCTGGTAGTTTGAGGGACATTACAGAGACCCTTGAGCCTGGAGTAAGGAGGAAATACCAGCATAGATAGGCCAGAGGGACCAGATGGAGCAGGGCCTTGTAGGCTGTTATAACATCCTAGAGGTCTCTGCAAAATAGGAGTTGTTACAGGTTTTTGAGCAGAAGAATCCCACTATATGACTTAAATTTTAAGAGGACCACATTAGCTATTATGTGAGAATACACTACAGATGGAGAGGGTGAAAGGGGAAAGGTCAAATAGGAAGCCATCTTAACAGTTCCGTCAAGGGATGATGGTAGCTCTAACTAGGGGTGGCAGAAATGGTAGTGAGAATTTGGATTCTGGAAGTATTTTAATGTTGGGTCATCAAGATTTCCCAATGAATTAGATGTGGGGTAAGAGAGAAAGGAGAGATAAGGATGGCTCCAAGATTTTTGGCCTGAATAAATTGGGCTGGGATCAACTGAGATGGAGAAGGCTGCAAGGGAAGCAGATTTGGTGAGTCTCAAGAAGTAGGACCAAGATCAGAAGTCTGATTATGGACATGATAATATCAAGGACTGGCGAGATCATGTGAGTGGTGGAACAAACATGTCTGGAGTTTGAGAGACTGGTCTGGAAAGGAGATATAAAATCAACTTTTGTTGCCATATTTATGGTCTTTAAAGCCCTGTAATGAAAAGAGATAACAGAAGGAAGAAGTAAAGATGGAGAAGGGGAAATAATTAAGGGATGGAATCTGGGTGACTCCAATAATAAAGGTAGGTGAGAATGAAGACCAAGAAAGAATGACTGTCAAGGATATTGAGAAACTAGAAATGACATGTTTTGGAAGTTAAGTAAAGAAATTTTATAAAGAATTGAGGAGTGATTATGTAGTTTAAATGTTGATGAAAATTAAGTATGATGAGAGCTAAGAGTTGGCCATTAATTTGAGTAAAATGGAGATCAGTAGTGATTTTGATAAGAACAGTTTTGGTGCAGTGGTGGGGATGAACCCCTGAGTAAAGTGTAAGAGAAAATGGAAGGATATGAATTAGATATTTTGGATATGGACAGCTTTTTAAAAGCAGTTTTGCTGTGAAGGCTAGTGAAGGTATAAGATCCTGGCTGGAGAAGAGGTAAAGTCAAGAGAACATTTTGTTTTTTTCAAAATAGCATATCTCCAGCAGGTAATTTATGATATTCAGGATAGGGGAGAATTCATGATGTGGGTGTCAGTGAGAGATGAGGGCTATGCACAATAGGATCATGAATAATTTATCTGTGATAACAGATGGCAAGGGAGAGTATGTGTGGCTGTTGTCAAGGTGACGAGGGTCTAAAAAGTCCTTTCCTACTGTATCAGTTTTATCTGTAATGTGGGAAGCAAGGTCATCACTGAGAATGAGAATAAAGCCTTGTTCAGAGAGGGAGAGAGACGGAGATGGTATGATGATATGTGGTACAGGTGGGGGAAATACTCTTGCCAGCCAACCCACATTAAAAGCCCATTTGAGATTCATGGTCATGAAATTAAAGTAGGACAGGTCATCATGGTTGTGTGTTGTTCTTTAACTTTGTTTAGGGACATATGTGAAGACATAGAACAAATGCACAGTTACATTTACTCAGGGTTGTGATTTTGCTAAGGAATTAGGAAAAGAGAGAATCAAAGGTGCATGAGAGGGAATGATAACAGTTATGTGATTCAGGCTTGGTAACGAGGGGAGTGAAGCCATTAAGGGGATAAGGAACAGTGGGAAGTTGAAGGATCAATTGGTTGGAGGTTTCAGAGCAGATGAAAGGGTGTCAAGGTTAGGATAGGAAGAAGCTAGAAAGTTAAGAGGTTTTTATGAGAGAGTGGAATGCTTGGCACTGATATTATGGAGGGGGTTGTTATTAGAAATGACAGGGTCTAGACTAGGGTATGAAATGAGTGGCTCTAACAGGGTAGAGGGCAAGAGTATTGGAAGAAAGAATTCTCAGAGACTGAAAGGCCAGGGTTTGGGAAAGATCCCTATATAGACATGAAACTGTCAAGAATTAAATAGTGTTTGGAAGAGTGGTAATAAGCCAGGAGTTCACCTCAGTAAGAAATGAGGGAGCATTGCCTGGAAGGCAGCAGGTCAATGCAGTGATGAAGGATTGAAAGTTAATACAACAACCTGAGATTCAGGGCTGGGGATGCTTAGAGAAGAGGGAAGACCAGTGGCCTAAAGGTGGCATTAAAACTCAAGGAGGATACTTCCTCTTCTCCAGGTCCATCAGTGTCAGGACTATAGGAGAAAAAGAGTGCCATAGGAAAGAGCCACAGGGAAGCAGTGACCTATGGAAGAGCCAGGGTTTCATAAGAACAAGATGATGAAGGGAACATTCTGAGAAAAGACTGATGATAGGAGGAGAATTATGGAGGCACCCAGTGGAAGGGTTTTGGATGTTGAGGAATTGCCTTCCACAGCTTTCTTTAATTATTCTTCTGGATCATCTAAAAGTTTTCCTCCAAAGTAGACCATCAATATTATCCCTCCTCTAGTCTTTATGGCTGTCCAGAAGAAAGTGCAACCTTATGAGTCCAGTTTTTCAAGCCCTCTGCAATTTAACCTCTCCCTATTTTTACTGGCTTATCTTTTGTACTCCATAACTTGCCTTATTCTCTTTTAACCATCTACAGCTCTTCACTGTCTCTCTAATAAGCTCCTCTCACTTTTTGAAATGCCTCTTTCCCCATTAAATCTCTACCCAGGCCTTCTCATTCCTCAAAATGTAACCCCAATTCCACGTCCTCTCAAAAGTCTTCCTACACCTAACTGGTCACAATTGATCTCCCACTTTCCAGTACTTCACAGAACTTGGAAGCCTTATAAAAATCAGTATGTTTTTTAGATTTCATAGTTCTCTTGGAAGACAGAAATTGTATTCAATTTATCTTTGTACTCTCCATCATTCAGAGAAGGTTTTATTAAATGATTATTTGCTGTTTGTTGAAATCTATTCCGCCCACTGGGTATGGGTTTGCATTCTGAAGTTACAAAGAATAAATCTAATTCTTTCAAATGATGTTCCTTTAGTTGTGTAAAAAGTCATCTTGAGCTATTTGCCAACTGAAACATTTCCTAGTTTCTTCAGTGCTTCCTTCAATGATATGTTATTAAGATTGTTTACCATCCTACCCACTTCTGCCTCTGTGAATACCCAGAATTACATAGAATATTTGTTCATATCTGACCGAGGCAGAATTGAGTCAGTGTTTACTTGACATCCTATGCTGAAATTAATGTAATAAAAATTTAAAGGAATGTTAAGGTATCTGCTAATGGTGTAATGTCAGTGTGGATAATTTAGCATATCTCATGTCACTGGTCTCACCTTAAGAACACATCACTATGTTTATCCATAATTTTATCATAGATATTGAACCCTACTTGCATTGGCTAAAGGTAGAAAAAAATAAATAAGACCAGTTCTTTAGCATAGAATTATAAAGTATAATTTATAATTATAATTTAAAAACCTGTTTTTAAATACATATATTTAAAACTCCTATTCTGTAAGATAGATGTGACTGGAGTTACATCCTTTTATTTTTAGTGTACTTACACTAATGCATCATAGCTCTCTGTTGAGAGATAATAGAAGAGCTCTCAAACTTATTTGTAGTGAGTCATAGATCTTGGAAGCATCAGGGACATTTTAGTAATATTGAGGCCTATCAAGTGATTCATCCACTTTTTACAAAGTTAATAATCCCAATTCTCAAAGTGCTTTCTAAAAGCTCACGCAGACTGGTTGTGAAGTACAAAAAGAAAAAACAAGATAGCCTTGTAGATCTATGCTATCAGCCCTGAACAATTTCAGTTAATATATCCCCCTTTGAGTTTATAAACATTTCTGAGTGCCTCCTATGTACAAATATTTATTTGGAAGATAATTCCTTGGGACTGGAATGGTGTAGAACTCTATTACACATGGACCTTAGCGAGCTTACAGTCATGTCCAGAGAAACAATCAGTCAGGGTTCTTTGGTTATAAGCAACTGAAACTAATAATTTAATCCAAGCAAAGAAGGCATTTAATTCTGGAAGATATGGATGGAAAGCCTGTAGAAACCATCCTTGGAAAAGGAACAGAAACCAAGAAATAAATTCCTTGATTATCTAAAATAAATGAACCCTTACCATTTATCTTATTTGTTATTTTAATTACCATTTGTCTTAATTTTCAAGACTTAGGAGAAACAGTCTTTTGGTCATGCACCTTTTCCTTGGTTGGGAGGTGGTGATGAAAGAAAGGATAGGGCAGAAAGAGACTTGTCCCTTCAGCTTTTATAATAGGATTGTAAGATCCCTTGATTTCTCCTCCCACCTGGGCTACATGTAGTAAGGGAAAGACACTGCCCCAAAACGAAATAGAGGTAATGTTAGAAAAGAGAAATGCACATAGAGGAATGTCCACTACAGGGACCTGTACATAACCTTCTATAATAGAAGTCAAACTCTTTTAAGGGGCTAGAACAAAGATAAAACTAAAGTTATAGGAATATTCTTACTTGGAAAAATCTAAGAAGGATTCACAAAACATATGGTCTATGAATTGAGACTTTGAAGGTCAATTAGAATACCAACAGGAGAATGGATGGATGGCCATTCCTATAGAAAGAGCCTAATAAAAGAGGTAGGGCATTATACTGGTTATGGATATAAGCTTTGTTGTTAGAGATTTTGAACCCAGATATGTTACCTGATAGCTATGCAGACTTGGGCAAATTATATAATTTCTGTGAATATCAGTTTTCTCACCAGCAAAATGAGGATATTAATACCTGTTTTATGGCCTTAGGGTTTGCCAGATGAAATACAGGACTCACAGCAATTTCAGATAAACAGCAAATACTTTTTGGTGTATGTCCCAGATATTGCATGGGGTACACTTACAATAAAAAAATTACTAGTTGTTTATTTGAACTCAAATTTAAATGGGCACCCTGTGTTTTTATGCACTATATTTGCCAACTCTGTGTAGCACTGTTAGGACAAGTTAATAAATTCATTAATGTAAAATGCCCAATATGATTTTTGACACATAGTAGGTGCTCAGTAATAAGTGGTAGTGATCACTTTTGTTTTCACCATCACAAACACAATTCAAAAGCCTGAAAGTGAATATGTTCCAGAACTCTTTCTTGCTGGGTCACTGTACCATCGAGCAGTTTTCTAGTTAACTCATGCTAGAATGAATATCAGTAAGACAGCTTCTCACTGAGCTCTACTGACACAGGAGCCGTTTACCTCTATCTTGTATTGTGTAGTTTCACTTTCCTTATGATTGTTTCAGATGTTTCTCTTGTGTGTTGATTTTATTTTGACCTTATGTTTCAGCCACTCATAATTAATGCATATCATTTTCTATTCCCCCTTATAGGCCAATAATAGAAGTATTAAATGGCACTAAGCTTGGGACTCTAAGGGTCAAGAGCAGAGTAAACTGAAGCATTGATTGCAATCCTTGGAATTTGAAACCATAAAGCTTGGTGTGGGTATAGATCACATTATCCCAGTTTAATTACTATGCCATATACAAAAGAATTAGAAGCCTTCTTCAATCTAAAATATTTCTATTGTCTTTCCTTAATCTGTTAGGCCCATCATATGGTCCCAGAGAAATATCACTGATACCATTATATTCTATTTTAGAATTTGTAAAATGATGTTTTTGCTGATGCGTTTCATGATTTCCCAAATAATTTCTAACACAATTTCTTGTATCTTTTAAACCCTGAGCAGCCCTTTATGCATGATTATGTAGACATGATAACTAAATGCTGGGACAAGTTGATTTCACTGGAGAGAAACTTTAGGATTTTGTTGTTTCCAGTGATCTAGAATATCTGTAGTTCTGTCTGTATATAGAGGTGTTAAATGTTTGTCATAAATCAAATTACGGCTATAATTTATTAAGCACAGTACTATTTTTTTTGTAAATGTATCATTGCTGCTAGCTAGTGAGAGATTATTTTTTTAATCTTTTTTTTTCTTAAATAGTTTGTTGTCAAGTTGGTTTCCATATAACACCCAGTGCTCATCCCAACAAGTGCCCTCCTCCATGCCCATCACCCCTCTTCCCCCTTCCCCCCCATCAACATTTGTTCTCAGCATTCAAGTTTGTTGAATTTTGTTTGTTCTCAGCATTCAAGAGTCTCTCATGGTTTGCCTCCCTCCCTCTCCCCTACTATTTTTCCCCTTCTCCTTCCCCACGGTCCTCCATTAAATTCCTCCTAATCCACCTATACATACAAACATATGGTATTGTCCTTCTCTGCCTGACTTATTTCACTCAGCATAATACCCTCAAGATCCATTCATGTTGCTACAAATGGCCAGATTTCATTCTTTCTTGTTGCCATGTAGTATTCCATTGTATAAATGAACCACATCTTTATCCATTTGTCCGTTGATGGACACTCAGGTTCTTTCCATGTTTTGGCTATTGTTGAGAGTGCTGTATGAACATTGGAGTACGTGTGGCCCTATGCATCAGCACTCCTGTATCCCTTGGGTAAATTCCTAGCAGTGCTATTGCTGGGTCATAGGGGAGTTCTATTGTTAATTTTTTGAGGAACCTCCACACTGTTTTCCAGAGGAGCTGTACCAGTTTACATTCCTACCAACAGTGTAGGAGGGTGCCCGTTTCTCCACATCCTCGCCAGCATCTATACCCTCCTGATTTATTCATTTTAGCCACTCTGACCAGCATGAGGTGGTATCTCAGTGTGGTTTTGATTTGTATTTCCCTGATGATGAGGGATGCTGAACATCGTTTCATGTGTCTGTTGGCCATCTGGATGTCCTCTTTGGAGAAGTGTCTGCTCATGTCTTCTGCCCATTTCTTCTCTGGGTTGTTTGTTTTTCGGGTGTGGAATTTGGTGAGTTCCTTATAGATTTTGGATACTAGCCCTTTATTTGATATGTCATTTGCAACTATCTTTTCCCATTCCATCAGTTGCCTATTAGTTTTATGGATTGTTTCCTTTGCCGTGCAGAAGCTTTTTATCTTGATGAGGTCCCAGTAGTTCATTTTTGCTCTTGATTCCCTTGCCTTTGGGGATGTGTCAAGTACGAAATTGCTGCGGTTCATGTCAAGGAGGTTGTTTCCTGCTTTCTCCTCTAGGGTTTTGATGGTTTCCTGTCTCACATTCAGGTCCTTTATCCATTTTGAGTTTATTTTTGTGTATGGTGTGAGAAAATGATCTAGTTTCACTCTTCTGCATGTTGCTGTCCAGTTCTCCCAGCACCATCTGTTAAAGATGCTGTCTTTTTTCTACTGGATACTCTTTCCTGCTTTGTCAAAGATTAGTTGGCATTACACTTATGGGTCCAATTCTGAGGTCTCTATTCTATTCCATCTATTCCATTAGTCTGTGTGTCCGTTTTTGTGCCAATACCATACTGTCTCGATGATGACAGCTTTGTAGTAGAGGCTAAAGTCTGAGATGGTGATGCCTCCCGTTTAGGTTTTCTTCTTCAATATTACTTTGGCTATTCGGGGTCTTTTGTGGTTCCATACAAATTTTAGAATAGTTTGTTCTAGTTTTGAGAAGAATGCCAGTGTAATTTTGATTGGGATTGCATTGAATGTGTAGATTGCTTTCGGTAGTAATGACATTTTAACAATATTTATTCTTCCAATCCCTGAGCATGGAATGTTTTTCCATTGTTTTGTGTCTTCTTCAATTTCCTTCATAAGTTTTCTATCGTTTTCAGCATACAGATCTTCTATATGTTTGGTTAGGTTTATTCCTAGGTATTTTATGGTTTTTTGTGCAATTGTGAATGGGATCAGTTTCTTGATTTCTCTTTCTGTTGCTTTATTGTTGGTGTATAAAAATGCAACTGATTTCTGTCCATTGATTTTGTACCCTGAAACTTTGCTGAATTCTTGGATCAGTTCTAGAAAGCTTCTGGTGGAGTCTGTCGGGTTTTCTATGTAGAGTATAATGTCATCTGCGAAAAGTGAAAATTTGACTTCTTTGCCAATTCTGATGGCTTTTATTTCCTTTTTGTTGCCTGATTGATGATGCTAGGACTTCCAGCACTATGTTAAACAACAGTGGACATCCCTGTTGTGTTCCTGATTTCAGGAGGAAAGCTCTCAGTTTTCCCTCATTGAGGATGATGTTACCTGAGGGCTTCCATAGATGGCTTTTATGATATTTAAGTAAGCTCCTTCTATCCTGACTTTCTCAAGGGTCTTTATTAAGAAGGGATGCTGTATTTTGTCAAATGCCTTTCTGCATCTATTGACAGGATCGTATGATTTTTATTTTTTCTTTTGTTGATGTAATGTATCACATTGATTTGCAGATCTTGAATCAGCCTTGTAACCCAGGAATGAATCCCACTTGATCTTGGTAGATAATTCTTTTTATGTGCTGTTGAATCCGATTTGCAAGTATCTTGTTGAGGATTTTTGCATCTGTATTCATCAAGGATATTGGCCTGTAGTTCTCTTTTTTGCTGGGTCTCTGTCTGGTTTGGGAATCAAAGTGATGCTCGCTTCATAGAATGAGTCTGGAAGTTTTCCTTCGATTTCTATTTTTTGGAATAGCTTGAGAAGAATGGCTATTAATTCTGTTTTAAATGTCTGGAAGAACTCCTTAGGGAAGCCATCTGGCCCGGGACTCTTATTTGTCGGGAGATTTTTGATAACTGATTCATTTTCTTCACTAGTTATGCGTCTGTTCAGATTTTCTTTCTATTCCCGTGTGAATTTTGGTAGTGAGTGTGTGTTTAGGAATTTGTCCATTTCTTCTAAGTTGTCCAATTTGTTGGCATATAATTTTCAATAGTATTCCTTGATAATTGCTTGTATTTCTGAGGGGTTGGTTGAAATATGTCCATTTTAATTTGTGATTTTGTCTATTTGAGTGCTCTCTCTTTCCTTTTTGAGAAGCCTGGCTAGAGGTTTGTCAGTTTTATTTTTTCAAAAAACCAACTCCTGGTTTCATTGATCTGTTCAGCTGTTTTTTAGGGTTCTATATTGTTTATTTCTGCCCTGATTTTTATTAATTCTCTTCTCCTGCTGGGTTTGAGGTGCTCTTGCTGCTCTCCTTCTAGTTCCTTTAGGTGTGCTGTTAGATTTTGTACTTGCGCTTTTTCTAATTTCTTTAAATAGTCCTGAAGTGCAATGTACTTTCCTCTTGGGACTGCCTTTGCCACATCCCATAGAGTTCGGATTGTTGTATTTTCATTTTCATTTGTTTCCCTATATTTTTAAATTTCTTCTCTAATTGGCCCATTCGTTCTTTAGAAGGGTGTTCTTTAACCTCCATGTTTTTGGAGGTTTTCCAGACTTCTTCCTGTGGTTGATTTCAAGTTTCATAGCATTGTGATCTGAAAGTGTGCATGGTATGATCTCAATTCTTTTATATTTATTGAGGGCTGCTTTATGTCCCAGTATGTGATCTATCATGGAGAATGTGCAGTCCACACTTGAGAAGAAAGTGAATTCCATGGCTTTAGGATGTAGAGTTCTAAATGTATCTCAAATCCATCTGGTCCAGGTTGCCATTCAAGTCTATTGTTTATTTAATGATTTTCTGTCTAATTGACCTATCCATTGTTGTAAGTGGAGTACTAAAGTCCTTTGCTATTAGCACATTCTTATCCATAAGATTGTTTCTGTTTGTGATTAATTGTTTTTTGTATTTGGGTGCTCCCATATTCGGTGCATAGACATTTATAATTGTTAGCTCTTCCTGATGGATAGACCCTGTAATTATTATATAATGCCCTTCTTTATCCTTTGTTACTGCCTTTACTTTAAAGTCTAGTTTGTCTGATATAAGTATAGCTACTCCAGCTTTCTTTTGACTTCCAGTAGCATGATATATATTTCTCCATCCCCTTACTTTCAATCTGAAGGTGTCCTCAGGTCTAAAATGAGTTTCTTGTAGCCAGGAAATAGATGGATTTTGTTTTTTTATCCATTCTGCTACCCTATGTCTTTTGATTGGAGCACTTAGTCCATTTACATTCAGTGTTATTGTTGAAATATATGGGTTCAGAATCATTGTGTTCTTTGTAGGATTCATGCTTCTGGTGGTGTCTCTCGTACCTTGCGTTCCTTGCAACATTTCCCTCATAGAATCCCCCTCAGGATTTTGTAGGTCTGGTTTAGTGGTGATGAATTCTTTCAATTTTGTTTATTTGGGAAGACTTTTATGTCACTTTCTATTCTGAATGACAGGCTTGTTGGATAGAGGATTATTGGCTGCATATTTTTACTGTTCATCACATTGAAGATTTCCTGCTATTCCTTTCTGGCCTGTCAAGTTTCAGCAGATAGTCTGTAACCACTCTCATAAGTTTCCCTTTGTATGTTAGGGCTCTTTTATTCCCTTGCTGCTTTCAGAATTCTCTCCTTGTCCTTATATTTTGTCAGTTTCACGACTGTAAGTCATGCAGAAGATTGATTCAAGTTTACTTCTGATGGGAGTTCTCTGGGCCTCTTGGATTTTAGTGTCTGTTTCCTTGCCCAGATTGGGGAAGTTCTCTGGTATAATTTTGTTCAAGGACTCCTTCATCGCCTTCCCTCTTTCTTCCTCTTCTGGAATTCCTATAATACGGATATTGTTCCGTTTGATTGTATCACTCAGCTCTCAAACACTCCTTTTGTGTTCTTGGATCAGTTTATCTCTCTTTTTCTCAGCTTCCTCTGTTTCTATAATTGTGTCTTCTAATTCACCTATTCTCCTCTCTACCTCTTGAAGCCGTGAATTGGACGCCTCCACATTATTATGCATCTCATTTATAGCATTTTTTAATTTATCACAACTATTTTTAAGCTCCATAGTCTTTGTAGCAATTTCTTTATTTTTTTTTTTTTTTTTTTTGCATTAGATTGTTTTTATTTCTTGGCTATTAGAAGTATTACTTTGGTGAGTATCTTCGAAGAGGAATCTTTGCCTACAAAAAATTTCCATCCTTACTCTTCACAAGTTTTATCATAATAGAACCAATATCATTGTAATAAATCTCTCTATAACAACAACAAAAGGGTATCCAGGCCCTAAGTATTCAGGCAATAGTCACCAAGAACCCAAACCAAACCAAACCAAAACACCCCACAACTTCCCAACATAATAAAAAGGATTTGTAGTGTTATAGCCTTAATCTGCATGTTAACCTTAACTTCCAGGGTTTGAGTGGCAGAACGAACATTCTAAAATAAGGCAAACTCTAGTCCTGTGCGTGGTCACCAGGGCCCCTTGCTGTGACTGCCTAGTTGTAAAGGTTACAATTTTGTTTGTGAGCTGAATACTCCGTTTTCAGTGAACACCCGTCTGGAGGCTACAGATAACTTGGGCATGTATCAGCTCTGCCTAGTCCTCACATCATCTTTATCATTCACGGGCACGCCAAGCTGCAGCAAGAATTCAACAATTTCCGTGTGTCCAGCTGAGCAGGCCCAATGCAATGCAGTTCTGCTGTCCTGTTCCGTTCTAGTAGCCAGGGATTTATCAGCCAGGATCGTCTCCTTCAGTTCCTCCAGCTTCCCGCTGTAGGCCAGGTTGCAGACCATTAGGTTAGATACACACCCCTCCATTTCGCTTTTCCAGGATATCCGTGCAGCACCGGCACCGACGACCGCCTCACGTCCCCAGCTTTGACTCCTTTGTAGCAATTTCTGATATCTTTCATGCCCTTTTTAAGCCCAGCGATTAATTTTATGATGATTGTTCTAAATTCTTGTTCAGTTATGTTGCTTATATCTGTTTTTAGCAATTCTTTAGCTGTCATTTCTTCCTGGAATTTCTTTGGAGGAGAGTTCTTCCGTTTTGTCAGTTTGGCTAGCTTTCTGTCACTTGTTACTTTTGGTGCCTCTTTGTCTCTCTTTTTGAGACTTTGGGTATTTTATTTCCCTACTCGTAGTGGTATTTGGGACTCTCCACCATGTGTACTTTGGCTTGTTTCTTGAAGTAGCCCTGGAAAATAAAACAAACAGACCAACACACAGGGAACGAAGGCACACAAATGCACAGACAAATCCAACAAACATGCAAACTGAAAAGGAAAAAGAAAAAAAAAAAAAAAGAAGGGGGGATAAAAGGAAAAAAAAAAAGAGGAAGGAGAAAAAAACAAATAATAAAAAGAAAAAAGAAAAAAAGCCCAAAAGTCAAAGGACAGTCTACAAGCATAAAACCAGAAATCCCAGCTACAAATAAAGAGCAGGGTGTATGCAGTGCTGATGGAAGAGCATATACAAAGAGAGAAATGACAGGGCAAGGAGGAAGCAAAATTGGACAATGACCAGGCAGTTCAGAGAGAGAAAAAAGAGTCTTAGTTCAGAGAGAGAAAGAAGAAAATGTAAGAGGCGAGGAGAAAGAAATGAAGATAATGTTACTCAGAGAAACTATACAGTCTGATTACTCCAGAGAGAGAGAGATAGAATGGTAGTGGTGGAGGTGTAGAATATAATTATCTACATCTAGAGAATGGATTAAATGTGACTGTTTAAGCAAACCAATGACCAGAGTGCCCAGTCCAGCAAAGGGGGGGGGGGGGGGGGGAGAATATATCTAATAGAAAGAATTGATTTAGAATTAATTACAACATTGCATCCATGTCTGTCTTGACCCTGTCTCCATTAAAAAAAAAAAAAAAGCTCTCTAGCAGGTATGGGCGTGATTTGGTGTAGGCAGGTCTTAGCCTCCACTGCATCCCGCAGGCTCTCCCTGAGGTCCCACCTTAGTGGTTGTTGGGAGAAAAATGGTGGTGCCCCAGTCCCTTCTGAACCAAGCGTTGCAACTAGATCTCTGTGCCCTGGGTGTAGCCAAGGTGGGCCGTGCTCTATATCCCAAGCCACGCCTTGCTTCCAGATCTTAGTCTTCGTGCCCCATTGATACCGCCCGAAATATAAACCCACAGGCCAAGTCCCTCGGAGAGTTTCAAGCTGGCTTCCTCCCCACTGGGGATCGAGCTGAGCCAGAAGAATGGCAGAGTGGCTTCAGGCGCACTGCTTCCCCTCCAGATCAAGCTGGCGAGTGGAGGAGCAATTTCTTCTGGCATCACCAGGGACCGGTGCATCCAGCTCAAAGTCAGCTGCATAGCTGGAAACCAGATCACTCTGTGTCCCGAGCCGAGGTTTTTCTCTTCTCCCGGAACAGGGACAGCCCCTTGAACAGTTTCAGCTGCTCTTTCTTTTCCCCTTGACTCACTGCAGCTCCCCACAAAGGGGGCTCCCTCTCCTCCCTCCGTGTCTCCAGGTCCTGGCCCATTTTTTATTTTCCCGAGTTTGCACTCACACTATAAGATTGTTTTCTCAGCAGATGCTGTCTCCTTTTCCTCCCAAACCCCTGGATTCTGTAAGGGTTCCTATGGCTTCAGGCCTTCTCCATTTGAGAGATGGGGGTGAGTGAAATGTACTGAGCTCTTTATTTCTCTGCCATCTTGTCTCCTTCCTGTCTGTACCATATTTTCAACCTCAAGAACTGTTAAGCTACTTGCATGCCTTATTTCATTTAATTTCCCTAATATTCTTGTGTTGTTATCCTTATTTTATGACTGGGGAAGCTAAAGCACAGGAAAGGGCAAGTAACTTGCTCAAAAATGTACAGCCAGTAAATAATGGAGGCAAGATTCCAAATCAGGTAGTTTGATTTTGTCATCCAGTATGGTATGTTACCTTCTTCTTGAGACAACTTTGTGGCTGTATATTTCTAGGAAGTTAGTATAACAAAGTCTTGGAAAATTTAAATTAAAATACCTATAATAGTTTAAACCTTCGTGTAAGAAGAACTTCCTGAAGAAGGGACCAGTCGGATTCCATTGGAAACTTATCTAAGTGATACTCTACTTTTTAACTTCTTTTTTGTTGTACTCAGCATTACTTTGTTTTCTTATCCCCTTTTCTAGTTCCAATATTATGAAACACATTCCCATTTCCCTGAGTTTTAGTGATTATTTTCTGGCCCTCATGTCAAGGTCTGGTCTCAGATTAAGGAACAGACTGAAGTTAGCAATGCGTTTTATGTTTACCAGGAGCTATGGGGAAAGGGACAGACCAGGACCAAGTAGGGAGAGATTTAAAACTGGACAGTCAGTATCCCTTGAGTAAATTCCTAGCAGTGCTATTGCTGGGTCATAGGGGAGTTCTATTGTTAGTTTCCTGAGGAACCTCCACACTGTTTTCCAGAGGGGCTGTACCAGTTTACATTCCCACCAACAGTGCAGGAGGGTGCCCGTTTCTCCACATCCTCGCCAGCATCTAGAGTTCTCTGATTTGCTCATTTTAGCCACTCTAACTGGCGTGAGGTGGCATAGGAGCACATGTACCCCAATGTTCATAGCAGCACTCTCCACAATAGCTAAAACATGGAAAGAGCCTAAGTGTCCATCAACAGATGAATGGATCAAGAAGATGTGGTTTATCTATACCATGGAATACTACATGGCAATGAGAAACAATGAAATCTGGCCATGTGTAGCAACATGGATGGACCTTGAGGGTGTTATGCTGAGCGAAATAAGTCAGGCAGAGAAGGACAAATACCATATGTTTGCACGTATAGGAGGATTAGGAGGAACTTGACGGAGGAACAAGGGGGAGAAGAAGGGCGGAAATGGTGGGGGAAAGGGAGAGAGGCAAACCATGAGAGACTCTTGAATGCTGACAAAAACTGAGAACTGATGGATGTGGGGGGGAGGGGGGGATGGGCATGGAGGAGGGCACTTTGGGGATGAGCACTGAGTGTTATGTAGAAACTAATTTGACAATAAACTATTTGTAAAAAAAAAAAATAAATAAAAAAAAAATAAAACTGGACAGTCAAGAAAGACTTTTGGCTTTCTTTGTTTTTGTTTCTGTTTTTTTTTTAAATTTTTAACGTTTATTTATGTGAGAGAGAGGACAGGGAGAAAGAATCGCAAGCAGACTTCACACTGTCAGTGCAGAGCCTGAAGCTGGACTCAAACTGATAAACCATGAGATCATGACCTGAGCCAAAATCAACAGTCGAACGCTTAACTGACTGAGCCTCCCAGGCACCCCTAGACTTGTATCTTTCTTAAGAAGCCAAACTAAGACTGACTTGTCTCTAGTTATGCCAAGATGAATGTCAAGACTCAACTCATTCCTTAGAGGAAAAAATAAGGAAAAAGCAAATGGAATGCTCTTCTTTACAACAGTAATAATCATGATACCACTACCTCACATTAGATGATGCTCTGTTGTTTCCAAAGGGCTTTCACAGATATTTCTCCTACATCTAACTTAGTTCTTTCAGTAGTCTCTGAGGTGGAATTATTGATTTTACTATGGGTCAGGAAATGAAATTGCTTGCCCCACTTACTAATTACAGAATTCGTAATTGATGCACTCTGACTAAAACCTAAGTCTCCAATTTCTTATGAGTGTGTTTTATTTTCAACTGTGCCATTTTTCCCCTTAAAGATGAGAATTAGTTGGGTATGAAATTTTGGTGTTTTTCTCATCACCTTATCTGGAAAGAAAAAATTGAGAATTGTGGCTGAAACTTCTTTACTGAACCTAAGGAACTGGCTCCTCTCCTTGAATAGATCTGAAGTCTGGGTGACATTACATATTTGTTTTATTTGAGAAATGGATTTTGGATATGACTGGAGGGTAAGATCTTCCACATGGCTTTGAAATTATGTGGTAGAAAATTTATAAGAGTTACTTTGGACTTCTGTTTTATTTCTCATCGAATTGAAGGTGAGTGCAGTATCTTTCAGAACAGTCAGTAGTGTGATTTGGAAATAACATTAATTATCCTTCATTTGAATCTCTTCCTCTTCAAGTGGATTTTTGTGTGTGATGTGTGAGTGAGTTTAGTAAACGGGGGGTGCTTAGGGAAACAAGCTATTTTGGGCATTGGTATCTGTGTTCCTTGACTTCATTTGCTGAGTAACAGAATTGTGTTTTCTAAAAATATGTACCAGATTCTATCCCTTAGATATTTGCATTTTTGGTTCCTTTTGCTGAAAGACATATGCACATATTTTGACTTATATGATGCATGTAGGGAGAATTTTCTGAAGTCTTTTCACAACCAGTTGAACACACAAAGGAAATGAAGAAAAGCTGCAGAAAATGCAGCCCGAAGGAAAACCAAATCACCAATTTCTGGAACAAGGATTGTGTTTTGTGGAGTATAAAACTATATCTTCTGCTTAAGGTCATTTGAAACAATTTTATATTTAAGAAACTTAGAGAGGGGCGCCTGGGTGGCTTAGTCGGTTAAGCGACCGACTTTCGCTTAGGTCATAATCTCGCGGTTCGTGGGTTCGAGCCCCGCGTCAGGCTCTGGGCTGACTGCCAGCTCAGAGCCTGGAGCCTGTTTCGGTCTGTGACTCCCTCTCTCTCTGACCCTCCCCTGCTCACGCTGTCTCTCTCTCTCTCTCCTAGAAATAAAAACAAAAAAAACTTTAAAAAAAAAAAAAAGAAACTTAGAGAGATTTAAATAATTTAATGACTAAAGATCATACAACTCTAGCTAGTGGCCTGAGCCCATACTTGTGGTAGGTAGTTAATAGTAGTAAGCTTCCACTCTGCTTAATTTCCTGAGTTAGGGTGAGAGTCATGAATACTCTTTTATACATTCATCTCAAGCCCATCTGTAGATTTATCATATAAGAAAGTAAACAACAGTATAGTAATGCTGAAGGTCTCATGGTGCCTATTCTGTAACCCCTCCTAATCTTGAGTTTCTGTCTTCCCTTCCTCTACAAGAATGCCTGTCATCATAGCAACAGAACTCACCAGCTAGGGTATTGTAAGACTCCCTCCCCGTCCCCTCCCCCCCCCCCCAGGAAGACCTGCCTACAGGACTCACAAATTGTTCCTGCTATTTGGAACTTTGCAGCTCTGATTTCTAAACCCTCATTGGAATTCCTAGTGCAAAGATGCATTATAATGTAGGAGATCACTGTCTTGCCAATCCTGAGAAACGTGGAAACAATTTTGTTGAAAGGCAGCCATTATTGGCTAAAACACTGGGATTATTATTTCCATTTTAGACCTGAGAAACATCTACCCGCTGTTAGCTAAACGTGTTTTTCCAGTCAGGATCCAGTCCAGAATTGAGTCCTTAGAACTACTCAGTGTTAATCACTTAAAGGAATATCTTTAGCTTTTATAGTGACTGGTATGGGTGAATCAGTCTGTTTAGTCCTACTAATACAATGCTCAGATTTCTTTTGGAAGAGAATGATCTTGCAATATCTCTTGATTTATAGTTATGCAACACTAATATGAAAGAGTGTGATCTGTGTGTCTTTTCACAGTACCACTTACAAAGCATCCTCTATCATGAAGCCTTTTTAGCTTATGGCACAACAAATAGATTTTGGTAAGCACTATAAATGAAGGTAAGACACAGAGATGGAAAGTTTTACTAGAACTAGTGGAATATCCCACATTTGAATCTAGGGTTGCCAACCTCAGATCCTTGAGAAGAAGTGAAATAATTTTCTTCCTTCTTAAAAGATATTTTTTGAACACTGGCTGATGCAGGGAAAGTTTGTAAAGACAGAATGTACTGCTCCCTCTCCTTAATACTGTTCTTCATCTTAACACTGTCATAGAAACAGTGAATTCCCTATGAGGAATTGAAAACAAACCCTCAATTACAAAAATGGTATTTTTGCAGCCTATTAAGTCCAAAATATTAACATGTGAGGATTTATTTTAGATATTTATATAAAATTTTGATATTGCTTCCTATTTTGTAAAAATATTTCATTTGGCAATTTGTGTTAAAAAATACCTCTCAGGACAGGGACTACCAATTTTTATTTGCAGAATATAAGTAAAATGTAGACAGATGCTCAGATCTAGCATCATTCATTATGAGGAAATCACAGAAAATACCATTTATCCCATAAAGCCTACTTTATAGAGTACCCCCATTCTTTTTTTTAAATGTTTTTATTTATTTCTGAGGGAGAGAGAGACAGTATGAGCAGGGGAGGGTCAGAGAGAGAGGGAGACATAGAATCTGAAGCAGGCTGCAGGCTCTGAGCTAGCTGTCAGCACAGAGCCCGATGCGGGTCTCAAACCCACGGACTGTGAGATCATGACCTGAGCCGAAGTCAGATGCTCAACCGACTGAGCCACCCAGGCGCCCCCAGCGTACCCCATTCTTTAGTGTTGCATGGGAGAGGTTAAGAGTTGACTTGTCATACTTCTCTTTATTTCTCTTTCAGTGTGAAATAACTATTCCGTTGTGAAATAACTAATTCCAAGAATTAGTTTAATGCATTGTTTTTAGTCTAGACCCCAATCCTGGAACTGGCCTTCATTTTGCAGAGAGGGAATACACCATATAAAATTAGACAGATAAAACATAGAAAATAGATACTCACCTGATGATCTAATACTATGAACCATATTTGCATATATATAATAAATTGCCCATAATTTTTCATGGAGCCTCTAAAAATTTCATCTTTTCCATTTTATAAATGAGAACAATTAGGCTTATTATTTAATGGCTTAAGGTCACATAAAAATGAAATTCAAATCCAGGTCAATATAGTGTCAGACTTTTTTATGTGCTTTTTTATACCACATTGTGTTAATTTGCAAATATGAGATATGTCTGTATTTGATTGAACAATAAATTGAATTTTAAGTCTGTTAAAGTTATTAAACTATAACAGAATATTATTACATATATTATATTATTAACTATAACAGAATAAGAATAGTGATTTAATAGATGGGTGGAGGGCAAGGGGAAGTGCCAGTAATATAATTAATATTGTCTTATATCATAGCAGGAAATAATAAGTAACAAATAAAATGAATCAAATAATGAAACACCCACACAGAAATAGCCAAAAGAAGTAAAAACAAACTCTTGAGAGCGTACTAAATGGATAGATTCAGGTTGAAAAAGGGTAAGTTTGGCAACTCTTGACTTTCATTATAAGCTTTACGATTTTGGTACCTCAGTATTTTCTTTATTAATTGGCAAAATTTGAGATGACTTCACAAAAAGTAAATGTATGATCTAGAACATGTCTTTCATAGTTGTCTATAACTAATCTCTCAAAATGCTTTAAAATTATGGATGAGAAAAGAAAACTGGTATGTTTTCTTAGTATGTATCCACTGTCACTAGTAATGTGAAATTGCAGTATAAGAGCAGTAATTGAAATGAAAATTTTCAAGACCTTGTTTTAGATTCTCTAGCAGATAAAATAGTGAATAAATTTTGGTACCAGGCCTCCATCATGTTACAGTCTAGTTGAGAGTGCTAGAGATGAGGAAGAAATCTAGGTGGGGAGAAATTAGAGCTCACATGTTGTCTGTGTCTACTCTTTACTGTGCTAGGTACTTTACTTACCTTATTTTTGGTGGAAAAATGTACCACAGAAAAGATAAAATATAGGTAGCTTTAAAAGTTCAAAATATAAACAGTAAAAAGGGGTGTTTGCTTGTTAGTATCAAGAAATGCTTTTCAAAGTAAAGCATTTAGGTTGAGCCTTAAAAGTAGAAAGGAATTTCTATAGACAAAGATAGAATGGAAGAGGCGTTGACATATTCGCTAATTGAGCAAATATTTAGAGGTTGTGTTTTTTTTGGTTCCTTTTGTATATAAACATTTAGCTAAATCTGTGTAATCTAGTTACAAATCTAAGATGAATTTTTAACCTATTGTTTGTCCAGCTGAAGATCTTTTATTAAATGTAAGCACTGTTATCAAGGTTACTTTTTATTGAAACTACTTTCAACTTTACTCTCACCCTGCAGAATCAAAATTAAGATTTGAGTATAATCAATCAAGTGTGAGAGAATTTCAAGACAAATTTGGAGATCACATGAATTTTGTGACTATTTTTGATTTTTAATTGTTCATTATGTTCTCTACCATCTTCAGGAATCTTTTCAGCTTCCCTCTTTAATGTAACTTACTGGTTTAGTTTCCTTGGGCTTACATTTGGTTTGAATGTCAATTACTGTCAACACCAATGGGGGTTATATTTTAAAACTTGGTCAGTTTGAAACCATAACATTTTCAACATCTTGCCTCTGAAAAAAGAGCTTTGTGTTTTGACTCAAATTCAAAGGTCTCTTTGACTACAGAGCATATGATTCTCAACTTTTTAGAGAACACATTGAAATTATAGAACTCACAATAAATAAATATCAGACGTTCAAAGTAGACATAGAACTTTTTGTATTGAAGTAATTTAGTTTTGTTCAGTTGGCAGTATGTGCTAAAGGTGAAGATTGTCACCTTGAAGGATCTATTTGAAAATATCCTTACACAAGTGATCACTTTCTATTTAGGAAAGTTTACAAAAGCCCTACTTTGTCATTTGGACTTTAATGAATGACTTTCTGTCAGAACTTCCAGACCTGTATATTATTACATTTTATGAAAGTATTTTGAATTTCTTCTAGAGAAGATGAAGAAAAATACCTTAAATTTTAGGGATTCTAAATGTAATCTTAAGGTTTTCCATAAAGAGAATGCTGCATCCTACAATTTGGAGGTCTTTAATTTATACATTTAAAGAATTGCATTAATTTAGAAAATTTTATATTAAATTAATCCCTTACTGGTTTAATATCTGTAGTCTTTAAGTCTTTAATCCTGAATTCTAAATATTTACTGTTCTCCACTGACACAATGTGAATTTTTTAATGACTCTAAAATTATAAAAGTATTTTGTTTATTGTAAAAAAAACACAGAGAAGATAAAGAATATAACAAAATACACCCATAATTTTATAGGTGAGAGATAACTTGTGTACCCATTTGGACTAATTTCTTTGTCTTTTTTTCTAATTATAGAGAAGGGTGTTTTTTTAAATATACTTGAGGCAAATCTATTTATCTGTATCTCAGTATTCATTTTCCTCACATTTTCATTATATTTTAATCATTAAATGTTTTTTAAAGACAGACTTTAACGACCTAAATACCTCCTATATATTGCTGCTTTTGTGACTTCTTCTACTCCTATAATGTTCTTTAACAAAAAAAATATTAAAATTTGTGTAATTGTAGTTACTAAAATTTGCAGCTATTAGTCAAAACTGCTTCTACCTGAATTTATGAGCTCTGACTAAGGCAAACAAAGGTAAATAAATTGAGCTTCTTTTGATTAGTCTGTTTAGCAAGTCTAAATAGACTAATCAAAAAAAGTTTTGCTTTTTAGGTTATACAATAGTATTTGTCTTGGTCTGAAGTACTAGAATGTGGGACTGTTGGTAAATCCAGCTCTCTTATTTCTGACAGCCTGTATTTGTAACTGCTTTGATATGGGAGTTATTAAAGATTGGTAGTTAAGAGAATGGATTGGTATTGCATCTTTACAACTTAGTAGGTGTGTGACTTTGGGCAAATTAATCCTTCTCACTGCACCTTCTTTTCAAAGGTAAAGACTAAATGAGATGAACAAACACGTATCCCAGAGCCAGCCTATAGGCAGTATTGAATATTCTTGTTCTTTATGATTTTCATTGTTATTATAAGATCTTTGGTTATTGAGCAGAACAAAGGACTTAGTAGAGGTTTAAAAGCACCAGAACTTCTTCCTACTTATTCACAGTAGCTGAACATGGTTGAAAGAAACCAAGTGATCCACTTTAATTCCTGTTCAGAAGCTTCGTTATAAGAGTTAACTTCAGTGAGGCAACTGCATGCATGCATTTAAGAAGTTCACTGTGTCTACAGTATTTGACAATGCTTGACAGTCACTGAATGCATGTTGGTATCACAAAAAAAAATAGACTTGTGGCTTTTTCTCATCATTCAATAGCTAGGTAGTTCTACATAAATATCAGTGTTCCTTTAATACATTATTATGGGTGATGATAGTAATGGCTTCCATTTATTGAGTGCTGACTAACAGCTAGGAGCTTTTCATGCATTATCTCATTTAGTCCTCATGGGTATTCTGTGAGATTGTTATTAATATCACCCCTATTTTATAGATGAGGAAACCAAGATTTAGAGAGATTCAGTGGTTCCTAATAAGAATTTGAATGCTCATTTGTAGGACTCTAGTATCTGAGCTTTTAGCTTTCCTTGTAGCTCTACGGCTTTAATGTTTCATAACTACCACATAGCCTTAGTCATTCATTCAACTACATTTTTTGAGGGCCTACTCTATGCTAAGCACTGTTCTAAGTACCGGGTGGTAGCATGCAGATAAAAGTTCCTCCCCTTCTAAAGCTCACCTTCTATTATGTTAAGCTACTTGTATACGTGTCCCTCCTAGAATGAGTGTCCCTGTACAGTCATGACTATATCATATCCTTTTCGAGTTTTAGGGACATAATTGAAATTTATTCAAGGCTAAGAATAATTCCTAGGCTTATGAAATAATTATTTTTACAAAAGTATTGAAAGCTAAGGCATGGCTTACTTTATTCATCAGGCTATCTTTTTATTTTTGCACTGGCTTTTAACCCTTCCAGACTCCTCAAATTGGAGATGTTCTTAGTAATTATTTTAAGAAAGATTTAAAGGTATATTATTAGTGATTAAGCTACTTATTGATATCTTGGTTTCATTGACGTCTTTAAATGTTCTATAGGTGTGTGGAGCAGCATAAATAACCCTCTTTCTTTAGAACACACCAAAAATGCATCAGGCATATATAGTACAAGAGGTTTAATTATTTCATAGAATAAATAAAAGTATTCTGGTATAATTCAAAAATAAGTGATGTAGCAGGGAAGTCCAACTGTGAAGAGATAAATGATATCTTTTTTCCTGTGATATCAAGAATATTAAACCCTTTTATAAGAATGTACTATTATAATTTTAGAGAAGATTATATAAAATATTTGTGTTGAATGTCACACATTTGAGCCATGTGAAGCTGAAAATAATTTTAAATGTCCTTGGGTGGAGGCTAACATGTTTCATTCTTCACCTAGGAAATTATCAGTAAATACTATGAAGTGTGTGGTATTTTAATAAAGTAATTGCCTTATTTTTTTACATTAGAAATACAGTTAAACCTTTTTGGTCCCATAAGGAGCAAATGGCTGGTGATATTTCTCTTTTTTTTTCTTTTAAGTAATTTTTCCAAGAGGGAGGATCATTGGCAAACCAGCTGGCTGTTCATTTTAGATTTTGACATTGCTTCTCCTTGGGACCCTAATGCTGGGCTCTCTAACCAGTGCAAACTCCATGAATATCTCTCATTTCTCTAGAAGGAGGTGTGGATTTGCAAGGCTACCAGCTGGATATGCAAATACTACCTGACGGCCCAAAGAGTGATGTGGACTTTTCAGAGATTCTTAATGCAATACAAGAAAGTAAGTTTCACTCAAATTTTAATTTGACCATGAAAAGAGAAACTATCCTAATAGTTGGGAGGGATAATAAAACTAGAAACCCTAGATGCCATGCTTAAAAAAATACCTTGAAAGAGATATTGTGTAAGATAATTTTGAGACCAGAAAAGATGGCTAGTGAAATGCAGGTTTAATTTGTGAAATGGTCTTTGAAGAAGCCTGATGGAAAACTGGAGTGGAATTATAAATTCTATATATTTAGTATCCTATAATATTTAGTAAATCGCTAGGTATCGCAATTTTTTAGATTCCTTGATTAATCATAATCAATAAAAATCTTTGAGAAACCAGAATATTATTACTTTACTCAAATGTAAGAATAATAAGAAATAAATGTTGATGCAGTAAACTGAAATCAGAAATTTTTTCTCCAAAATGGGTATCTCAAGTCTCTGATGATGGGCTGTGACCCAGGAATGACCTGCCTTTTCTAAGCATTTTGATTAATCAAGGTTTACTCTTCTTAGATTCCTTTGTGTTTCATAGTTTTCACTACGAATTTGATCATAATCAATATATTTACTCAAGTTGTAGATTAAGCATTGAGGATGGATGATGTGGTATAACATACTAAGTCATTAACATTTGTGTTTCATTATTGGAGCTCTAATTTAGATAATATTCCTCTTTTAAGATCCAATAGTATTCTACAGTTTTGTGTTTGAAGGGGTTAGATTAGATCTGAAGAGCACTGCAGAAAGACCACTATAATTTTTTTTGCTACTTTTGGTTTTGTGATACATTTCTATACTAAATTTTTAATGAGCAGTTTTAAACATTTTCATAGCAGTTATCCCCTTTTGTCATTATACTGCCCTCCTGACCTTCTGAGATAATGAATACTTTCCCTTCATAGGTAGGACAGCTGAGGGTGGAAGAAGTTATGTGTCGAGGTAATATGATCAAGATTGGAGACCAGCCTAAGATGGAGAGTCTCCTACCCTTCATTTAATTCCTTTCTGAATGTGCTCAGTATGGGATTTAAACACATCAAGGGGAAGGAATCTGAAATTGAAGATAAATCTGGCTCTAAGAGAAATATTTTTAATGAAGAATACAAGAGGACCAGTTATTTGTTCTGGTTGGGCAATCCCTTCATATTAGGTTAATGAATAAAAGAGAAAAATTTCCCCAGGAGATTAAAAATCCAATTAATAGACATTGGAGAGAAAATAATTTTTTCATGGGAAGTTATAAAATTCTGTAATTACTTCATCTGATTTGAAAGATGATAGATTATATAGTGCTGAGAGGATTTTTAAAAAATTTTAATAAATGATAAAAGTTGGCTTCTATGCCAAGTTGCAGGAGATGAATTTATAAGTTTTTAGGGCTACGTGAACTTAACATCAAAGTGAATTGGATGTTTATGAGATTATTTTTATAGTAATTTTTGTTAGTAAATTTTACTAAAGACATGTGTACATGATAACTCTTTATGAAGAAATAGAAGAGTGGAGGTTTATGAGGAGTTAAAATTTAAATCTAAAACTAAGAAAATGGAAATATTCCACTTTAAAATGAAAATCAACTTTTTATAGGTTTAAGAATTTTTTAATTCTATGGAGCTAATCTGTTTTCTTGTTAAAAAATAAGTTTGATGCTGGGACACCTGGGTGACTCAGTCTGTTAAGCTTCCAACTCGGCTCAGGTCATGATCTCATGGTTCGTGAGAGAGCCACATCAGCCTCTCTGCTGTCAGTATAGAGCCTGCTTTGCATCCTCTGGTCCCCTCTCTCTCTGCCTCTTCCCATATTGGTTCTCTCTCGCTCTCAGAATAAATAAATACACTTAGAGAAATAATCAATTTTATGCTAAGTAGGTTTGGGAAGCTGCCCATGTGTGGCCTGAGTCATTTCTGGTAGGAGAGATTTGGACCATTTATCTCCCTTCAGTTTCAAGTGTGATTCAGTTACTTAACAAGTTAATTGAAACTCCTAAGTATAAAAATACATAATTTGGTTCTTCAAGGGACTGTACTCTAGATTATTGTTAATAGGAAGCTTTAAGACACCAACTTACAAAAATGTAAAAATATATAGGATTCGGACATCAGAAAAATTCCTTCTCTGCTATAAATATTTAAGTTGAGATGATGGAAAGTTTCCATTATTTTCTTGGAGTTTCATGGACATATATGTATGACCTTTAAGATCAAGCTAGAAAAGAGAGAGAGTATTTGAAACATGTTTTGAGTGTTGAAGGTAGGCTGGCCACTACAGTAAATACTCTTCCATTCTATCTCTTCCTATTCTTAAAACAATCCTATAAGTAATAGATGTTACTTTCTCTATTTTAAAGGTGAAAAAATGGAGTATACCTCCCAGAGGCTACATGGTTAATATTTGATAGTCAATATTTCATCATATGTTGGCCCTTGTTCTGATAAATAAAAGATTAAATAAAAATAGGAAAAGTGAAATCCAGATTTTAAAAAGAAATTATTCTTACTTTGGGACACCTGGGTGGCTCAGTTGGTTGAGCCTCTGACTTCAATTCCGGTCATGTTCTCACAGTTCATGGGTTCGAGCCCCGTGTCGCACTCTGTGCTGACAGCTGAGAGCTTGGAGCCAGCTTGGGTTTCTCTCTCTCTCTCTCTCTCTCTCTCTCTCTCTCTCTCTCTCTCTCTCTCCCCCCCCCATTCTCTTTCTGCCCTTCCCCCCCCATTCTCTTTCTGCCCTTCCCCCCCCATTCTCTTTCTGCCCTTCCCTCACTTGTGTGTGCTCTCTCTCTCTATCAAAACTTAATAAACATTAAAATTAAAAAATTATTATTTTGTTATGTCTTGATGTGAGGTTTCTTCCCCATGCTTCTACATTGTAAAATATATTTACGTTTTTTTCCTATAGTACTTATGCCCTAACAGTAGTTGCGTCTGTCCAAAAGAAGATGTCTTAGAGTGGCTGGTCACCTATAAGTTTCTCTGATTCCCCCATATCACATATACAGCTTCTAAGGAAGAAAAGAGTCATTTTATCTATTCATCCATCTACCCATCTCACCTGTCATGTGCCAGGCATTATGTTCCACATAATCTTAAAGCACTGGTGAACATTTTGGTGCACAGTTCAGTTCAAGAAAAATTAAAACAGTCACAGATCACATTTGTTTTATTGTTCAAAATGAAAACTTGATTGCCTTCTAGGAGGTAAGCATTTATATGTGGCAGTATAATGCAAGGGTGCATGTGTGTGTGTTTTCCTTCGTGTTATTTTTCCCTCTCTCTCTATTCTAACCTGTTATTCCCCATCCCCTGAACTCCTTTGTTTCAGCAGAGTTCTGTGTTCCTAAAGTTCTTGGCTTTTGCTTTCTGAAAACCTAGGCTTTGGAGTGACTGAGGCTTGTTAAGAAGAGACAAAAACACACATAGTACCCAGAGACAGAGAGAGAAAAGGAATGTCCTCTCCAGCTCCCTTAGATTGTCCTGCAGTGGTAGCGTGACTTCCCTTCAGTGTGTAGAAAGGTAGGGAATGTATGGGCTGTGTGCTGGGAGCCTGCACCTGAGCCTCCTGAACTGCCAGTCTCGGCTGAGATTCTCTAGCCTGAGGAAAGAGCAGATCTTCCAACATTCAGGGAACTTTGAGGGTTCTGGGAAGGTGGCTTTCCCTCTTTCTTTGTTGTATCTCTAGCGCCTCAAGCAGAACATGGAGTACAGTAGTGCTCAACAAATTTTGTTAATGAATGAGTGAATGAATTCTATTCTCAACTTGCAAAGGGGGTGGCTCAGCAGTAGCAGTGTGGCTTGGAGACCTGAGCAGTCTCTTTAAACATTCTGCTATTTACAAAACCTCTGTACCTTTTACAGTCCTACATATGTTAAGGTAGAGGAATGGCAGCAATGGCTGAAATGAAATTGTCTAAGAAGCCAGTGGGGTGGGGACTTAGAGACATATTTAACTTGATGTAATGGTGACAAAATCATGGGGGGCAATTTTTAGTCTTGAATTTGTCTAGTAAGATTCATACCCTCTAATAGTCTAAGGATTTTAGTGTCTATATATTATGTATAGTAATATCAATTAAAACAAAAATATCCTGCTTTATTAGTCTCCAAATTTTAAAAATCTGGACTTTTTTGAAACAGATCACTTAGAAAAATAATATATTTCATTCTGCAATTAGATTCAGAATCACATCTTAAAGATCTGTGGTCCATGAGCACGTGTATGTGTATTTGTATATGAGAATGTATTATATTAGCAAACCATTAAAAATACCATTCAAAAATTATACTGAACCTTTTAATTCTTGTTTTAAATTATTACCAATGCCCAGCCTTTTCTAGAGAACATTCTTTCCCCCCACTCTTTGTTGCCCACTCTTCCTAATTTGTCCTTGGTTCTTGTTTTCTTGATTCCCAGCATATACAGATACAGACTCTGGGGACTCTAGAGTGGCATTCATACCATGGCACATTATTGTGTTATATTCCATTAGATTTTCGTGAGGGAAAGAGAGCAAAAAGCAAAGTGTTTGAAATGAGAACTTGGAGGATGGAAGGCTCATTGTGATCCTCTAGCCCGACCCTGTGTGCTTGCACATTTGCCCACATCATCACAGTGCTGTTCCTGCACTGGTGGTCCTCTGTGCTTCTGTGCCTGCAGAGACTGAGTCACTTCTCAGTGACATCCAGTGAGTCATTTTGAATCCAATTTTTTGAGCCCTGATTTCCAATTTTATTTTTAATCTGTATGGTCATGCTGTTTCAAAGGGGGAAGATGGGGAAAAGGGAGATGCTGACATATATTGAACATGTAATATTGCTTGGCAACTCTGTGCTTGGCTTTTTACCTATATTATCATATTTAGTCTTAAATTCTTTTTGCATTAATTTACACATCTGATACAGGCGGATAGTTATAGTAAATCTGTGTAAAGCCCTTAATGTAGTGCCTGGCACATGGCAAGTATTGGCTGCTACCTTGTCTTCATTCCTCTTAATAATCCCGTATGGTAAATTCTACTACCCTCACTGAAACAAAAAAGATATTAGAGCCTAAATAAGTTAAATAATCTAATAGCTAGTAGGTGTGAGGACTAGCATTTGAACCCAGGCTTGTCTGAATCCAAAGCTCATGCTCTTTCCAGAGAATGGGAAATTATGGTCAAGAGACTCAAGATCTTTAATGTAGAACATCATTGGCCTCATTTCGAGTTGCTAAAAGGTAACCAAGGCTACTGAGCAAAACTCGAATTAGGTACTCAGTTCTTCTCTAAGTATCATTCTCAAGTTGTAAGAGCTGCCATTATTTTCTGCCTTGTTGTAGAAGTAACCATGGTGTCTGTTGGTTTCTTTAGAATAAAATAGTGGCAAGAGAAGCTCTTCATAAGAAACATGCTGTCCCAGGAACAAGTTAATGATCTTGGCCCCATTGCAGAGTGTCTAGTGGGTACCCCACGCTATTGTCTATGCCCTATTTTATAAACTACATCATGACTGAGCTAGAAAATGCCAATGACATTTTTTTAATAGTTTATTGTCAAGTTGGTTTGCATATAACACCTGCTCATCCCCACAAGTGCCCTCCTCCATGCCCATGCCAATGACATTTTTTAAAGGACTACACAGTTTTTAAAAATTTTATGACCTTTTTTTCCCAAAGACCTATTTTGAATCTTAAACTATTTCAAGTAAACTTTCCCTGGCAGAACAAAGTGCCTACTCTCAAACCTGTAACAGTTATAACCCCAGCTTTCTTACCTCAGGTTTTCTTTGGGGAGATGTTAACACAGCCATTTAATTGTTGTTGTAACACACTAGTAGAGATTTATAAACTTTTTAAAGTAGTAGAATCTATTGTTTCTTCCTCACATGTATTTTCACATATAATTTCAATATATAAAACAAGTAACTGAGTTGTTGGGAGTAGCTGGGAGTAGAGGGTGTAGGGCTTTGCCCACTCAGTTTCCTCTTTGTCCCTTCTGTGGCCCTGGAAGCTCCCCATAAGGGTCCTGGGGTTCCAGGGAACACAGTTTGAAAACCACTGACCTTTGGCAAGAACTAAAACCAGCTAAGAGAAGATTTATGTCCTTTCCAATTGCTTTATTTATTTTGAGTTTTCCAAATTTGCCCTTCCCCCTTCCCTCCTCCCACATTGGTACACCAAGCAGTCTCTGCCTTAGGGACACCATAAGATTTCATTTGAAGTGTAATGAACAGAGAGTCTGAGGCTTGCTGGTATCATACAAATGTTAAGTAGTATTTGGTTTTTAAAATCCCAGCTTCAGGTATTCAAAGCTTTGCTGAATCTCTTGTGTTTCTCTGAATTTTTAAAAGCATTTAATTTGATCTATTTGTTAAATTTTAAAAAGTATCAGACCTATCAGGGGACAGATGTAAAGTCTAGCTCTATTCAGATAAATATTAGAACTAGGGCCAGATAGTTGGTTGGCAATTAAAGGATCTCCTGTGTGCTTGAAAGGCAGACACATTTTATAAGAGTAGGATTCTGTCCACAGAAACAGGAAACCAGCTAGAAACATTGTGGATTTGGGGGGTCAGAACTGAGTTAGATTTCATCTCTGTCACTTACTAGCTGTGTGGCCATACTTTGTGTCTTTGAACCTGCTTCTTTCTCAGAATTCCCCTCTCCTAAAGTATTTTAAGGATGAAAAGGGAAAACAGAGCCAAAAATCCTTCATACAATCAGCTCTTAATACATTGTAATGCCCTTGCATATGTCTCCCTTCCCACTTCCTTCATATTCAGTCTCTAGGTCTGTGAGAGAAACAGATACTTTCAAGCAGTAGCACTAAGAGAACTAGAATAAGAAACAAATTGATAGAACCTTACAACTAGTTTTGATTTATCTAGAAATGGACATTGAGTGCCTCCTATTTGCCAGGCCTCACGTCAGTTGTGGAGCTGCCGTGGGCCTTTCCCTGAAAGAGACCCTAGGGCTAGATGTAAAGGTGAACTTCTTATAAAACAGCAAACTAAATGTTCAAATTAAGATTTTAAACATTTTTTTGCATTCTAAATAATTTCAAAAGGTGTCCTTTTGTCATGTTTTCTAATGAGGCTTTGAGGTCAATATACAGTATCTTCAGAATTCTGAATAGCAGATGTAAGAATTTGGAACTTGGGACAAAAATAGTAAAATGAGCTGGCACTCTGGAGGACAAATATAGATACCTGGATTACGCTACACAGGCCTCTCATGTTGTCTTCAGTGACCTATAATTTCACTTTATCTTTTCTGCATCAGAAAATACTGTGAATAAAGTACTGCTGTACTGTCATACCAGTGTGGAGTTTTCCTGTTACATTTGAGGAATAAGACAGTTAAAAGAGCAGTGAGTGGAGCTATTTGATTTTTTGGCATTTTTTTCTTACTCTCTAAAAATCGCACTTAACTGTTTGAAATCCTTTGCCTTTATAACACTGATTTGATCCCATCCACTCATCTCTTGTTCATGTTCGTACCTCTACCCACTAACCTAAATGTTGCTTCAGTGAGCAAATGGCAGAAGATAATTAACTTGTTTGCTTCTTTATTTGAGCGCTTGAAATATATTTGTGGTCTCTTTTCCCCAGAGAATGAATAATGGCTAATTATCTAAATGATTTTCACTGAAGAAAGAATATAAATAATTGCAAATATTTAATGTGTAGATTCAGTATTATTGAGGTAAATTTGTCTTCCCATCACATAAAGAATGTCAGGGTCTACCTGTCTCCTAGCCCTCTGACTTCATTGCTATGCCTCTATTTTAGAATAGCATAGCAAGTCAGCCAACAGAAGTCTTTTTCCAATGCTGAGTTTGATGATTTACTTAAGATTCTAGCTGATTTTTGGTCTCCCAGGCAATTTAAGGTTCTGAACTTTTGTGTAGCTGCTGCACTTGAGTCTTTGCTGTTTTGTTCCCTGGTCTTTTTAGGCTGAATGCCTGCTTTTTGCAGAGGTCATTTGGGTCTCTCTCTTGCTTTCCAAATGCATGGTATCTACCTATTCTGACTCAGCATTCCAGTTACGTTCACCCAGCCCTTCCCGAGTTTATGCAGCGTGGGTCTGTTACCTGGGTTGAATAGAATTTTTTGCACTCTCTCTCTTCTTGTTATTCTTAATTGACTCCTCAGAACATTTGGCTCTTTTTTATTTAATGGGCCTAATAGCAGAATTCTACTAAGCAGATAATTATCAAACATTTTTTTGAGAAAAAAAAAATATAAGGAAAATGAGGAGATCCTTTAAAAGTAAACTTGTTTGGATGTAGAGTATCATTGTGACATCCATGCCAGGGATAAAGAGGTCCCACTGCCACCTTGGCTGGATGGCGAGCTCTGTGAGGACAGGGACCATGGCTGATGCATCCAGCACCTGAACCCCAGTTCCTAGCCCAGCACAGTGTCCAGCCAAGGTAGACACCCACTAAGTACTTGATGAATAAATAGATTCTTTAAATTAACTTTGGAAGTGGGGTTTTTTCCTTAAAGAAATAATATGAATTTGCTTCAAAGGATTGTACTTTGTTTCTAAAACTTAGCATATAAAGCTGCTCTATCAGTAACAATGGTCAGATATTGATGAAGGGCACATGTTTCTTCTTTCTGTATAGTCTAAATGTTCTACAGTCTTATTGACCATGTGTTCAGCTGAGCATTTTTTGACAGATATGCATTTTTAATCTCTGCTAAGGCTCTTGAGAGACTGGCATGTGATGGTGGTGCCTTAACATCACTTAATTCTCTAAAAATCAGATTGCACAACATACTTATTTCTCTTGAGGTAACATCAGCCCCATAACAACTTCCAGATAGTAATGCTGTTAGACAGCAATATGAAAAAGGACCTCTCTTCCTTTTTCAAAAGTTAGGTGGTCCATCAAAAATCAAATAGTAGGCCTTTAATAAAGAGCAGATTTTTCAACCTCAACACTGGTGACATTTTGGGCTAGATAGCTCTTTTATGGGGCTCTTCTGTACATGTAGGATGTTTAGCAGCATCCCTGGCCTCTACCTGCTACATGCGAGCACTACCTCCTCTTCTTAGTCATGATGATCAAAAATGTCTCCAGACATCTTCAGGATGACAACATGGTTCCAGATGGGCACCCCAGAAGATAGAGAGCTCTATTGAACTGATTGTGCCAACACCAGAAGGTGATACTGCCAGAAGATGATCTGGTAATTGTCTATCTTTGGCAAAAGCAGAGGGACAGTTCTCATGGATAGATAAATGGATATTTAAGAGTTTGTCCCCATAGTGAGCCAGTTAGTTACCTAGACGTGAATATCAATGTTCTCTTTAGTTTTCCCCTTTATTTCACACCTCACCCCAATCTACCTAATAACAATCATTTCAACTTGCAAATGCTTCTGTCGACAACTTGTATTGATAAGGTTCAAGTGCTAGCTTAAGGTCCCAGTATCTAAAATCGATAAACCAACATTTCTTGCAGATCCACCATGCATCAGCCACCCTGAGTAACATTTATGCGATCTCACTGAATCCTCCCAGCCTCCCTGAAAAAGAGGTTTTCCATACCTGCCTCATCAGTGAGGAAATGAGAGCACAAGTTCACACAGATGAGTGGTAGAGCTTAGAATAGTAAGCAGGGAGTGCCTGGGTAGCTCATTTCATTAAGTGTCTGACTTAAGCTCAGGTCATGATCTCGTGGTTGTGGGTTCAAGCCCCACATCAGGCTCTGTGCTGATAGCTCAGAGCCTCAAGCCTGCTTTGGATTCTGTGTCTCCCTCTGTCTCTGCCCCGCTCATGTTCTCTCTCTCTCTCTCTCTCTCAAAATAAATAAACATCAAAAAATATTTTTTAAAAAGAATAGTAGGGGGTGCCTGGGTGGCTCAGTCGGTTAAGCGCCCAACTTCGGCTTAGGTCATGATCTCACAGTTTGTGGGTTCGAGTCCCGCTTCGGGCTCTGTGCTGACAGCTCAGAGCCTGTAGCCTGCTTCCGATTCTGTGTCTCCCTCCCTCTCTGCCCCTCCCCCACTCACTCTCTGTCTCTCTCTCTCTCTCAGAATAAGATAAAGACATTTTAAAAATTTTAAAAAAAGAATAGTAAGCAATCTTCTACTTTGTTAAAATATTTTTATCCTGTTCAAATCTAATCAATTATCTGGTTGAAATATAATCACTATGTACTTGAAAATTTAATCAGTATCTACTTGAAACTACAGTGTTCCTGGCCTGTGAATAAAAATTGTGTTCGGAAAAATGAACATGCGAGGTCCTAGAATCCTAGGCTATTGAGAAATGGGGACTCCCACACGTCATTAGACTAAGTCCACCTTGAAGTCATCATTGTGTCATTAAACATACATGTTGGGGGCTATGCCAGGACCTCTGTTGAGACGGACAAGTTCCCTATTCTTACGTAACTTATGTTCTAATAGGGCGAATGTTCAGTATACAGGTAAACAAATGAATAAACAATACAATTACATTGTGATAAGTGCTGTGAAGAAATGAGCAGTGAGAGGAGATGAGGAATAATTGGATGAGGGGCGCCTGGGTGGCTTTGTCGGTTAAGCTTCCTACTTTCGCTTAGGTCATGATCTTTCGGTTCGTGGGTTCTAGCCCCGCGTTGGGCTCTGTGCTGACTGCCAGCTCAGAGCCTGGAGCCTTTTTCAGAGTCTGTTTCTCCCTCTCTCTCTGACCCTCCCCTGCTCACTCTGTCTCTCACTCTCTCTCCTAGAAAAAAAAAAAAAAAAAAAAAAGAATAATTGGATGAGAAGGAGTCTCTTCCTTATGTAGGGTGTCAGGGAAGTTGTCTTTCCTCTTGACATCTCCCACAGCACAAGACATACCATACTCCTTCAAAACTGTTCCTTTCCTTGAGTAAGTTCCTGGCACAATATAGGTATCCCTAAATCCTGGTTGTAAAACAAGACCATGAGGTTTTTTCTTTGGAGCTGCAGAATCTAAAAACCTATAGTAAGTGTATTAGTTTACTTTTGTAGCTATCACAAATTACCACAAACATAGTGACTTAAAACAACACAAATTTATTATCTTACATTTCTGGAGGTCAGAAGTCATCAAGGTGTCAGCAAGACTGTGTTCCTTCTGCAGGCTCTAGGGGAGAATCTGCTTTCTTGCCTTTCCTTGACTTTCAAGGGTCTCTGCATTCCTTGACTCCTGGCTCTATCCCCATTTTCAAAGCCAGCATCATAACACCTTTCAGTCTATCTCTCTGATTCTGACCCTCCTGCCCCCCTTGTAATTACATTGGGCCCACCCATATAATCCAGAATAATCTCCCACATTAAGATCCATGAATTAATCACATCTACAGCCTCCCTTTTACCATAGAAGGTAACATATTCCCATGTTTTTAAGTATCATATCACTTTTGGGGAGGACCATGATTCAGCCTGTCACACTAAACAATAAAGTTAATTTTATTGCCATACCCATTTTATTTTACAGGAAAAAAAAAACTTAGCAGTTAAATGAATTGCCTAAAGTCTCAAATTTGGATATAGCTATAGAACCTGGTCACATTATCTAGGTAGATGATATCTATTCTCGCTATATCCAAACTATGTTCTTTTCTTAATACCATTCAGTGCAATTTACATTTCTTTGACTATTTGTTTTGTTTACTTGCCTTTATTCATCAAGATATGGCTATCACGCAACCCTGTACACAACAGAATGTGCACATCTCTAAAAATCTTTGGAACGAAAGGATGAATACTCTTGTATGTACTATGTAAATAGTACCATATCGCCTACAAATTATTCTTCACAACAGCTTGTGGCACATTAAAAACCCTTAGTGATTTCTAAAGTATTGAAGGAAAAGGTGAACTTCAATGTTGGTCTGTAATTTGAGTTGCTAAGGAAGAGTCCTGTACCTGGCATCATATTTCTTCAGCCAATAGTGCTGAACTGTCATTTCTGATATGGTACAAGGCACTATGCATTTGAGCGTTATATTCTTTATTTGGAACTCTGATATATAGTGCTTTATGTAATGGCATGAACAGTCTTTTGGGAAAGGCCCTGAATGGGTAACTTCGTGATTTCAGTTCATGATTAGAGAAATAAGAAAGTCAGAAAACCTACCTGCATGCTTTGTTACTGATTTAGGTTTTCTTTATTAAACCTTGGGAAGTAATGAAGTAATAAAATTACAGATCTTACTGCATCTTGCAATTGGCACATGTATGTGTTCACTTAACAAGTTGTATGGCACTTTGATGAAAATTAAAATAAAATTTAAAAAGTTATCTCCAACAGAGAGAATGAGTTCTTAGAAGTCTTAAGTGAAACTACTTTATGCTAAACAACTATGTGAACGAAAACTAAACAAACATAATACCTCCTGTTATCATGGAAGGCAAATTATATTTATATTATGGAGGTACTTTGCTTCACATTGTACTTAATCTTGTCTAATCAAGACACTGACCAAACATGTTTTACATTTGACCTCCTTTTCTCCTTGGAAATAATATACCTTTCTTCAAGGCATTCTTGAAACAAAAAAAAAATATGAAGACAAAAGGATATGTCTTCTGTTTTGATACTGCTTTTAAGATCCCAAATTCTTAACCCCACTTGTAATGTTTTTATTTTTGTTTTAGTGGCCAAGGATGTCAATATTCTTTTTGATGAGTTAGAAGCTGTCAACAGTCCTTGCAAAGATGATGATTCTCTGCTTCACCCTGGAAATATGACCAGTACTTCAGATGATGCTAGCAGATTGGAAGCAGGGGGAGAGGTGAGTGTGTGACTTCTTAAAACTACAGTTTTTCATTTAGGTGGGAACTGAGAACATGCTTCCAATGGATTGTCTAAAGTCATCATCTCATTAAACCGTAAACCTGGAAAACAAGGGACAGGTCTTATATTCCTGTTTCCCCCATAAATCTAGCACATTTCAGGGATCCTGAATCTATCTATGCTTAAAGCAATCTTTGAGTGAGTCATGTATTTTCCTTCTTATACCTAGAGACATTTCATTCATATAGAGGGAGATTTTTAAAACCACCTGTCATTTTATGATACTGCATTCTGAATGTCACCAGTAGAAAGAAAGCCTTATAAGAAAGGACTTGTATACATCCCTCAATGCATAGAACAGTGACACAAAATAGACCAGGTCTCAGTAGATTGTGTTGTTCAAAGCCTCCTTGAGTTTTCACTCCCTCTTTTAATCTGGAAACTCATTGTAGTTGTAAATAAACCCATCTGTTCATATGTCATTTTGGAAGAAAAATCTAGATAGGGACATTCACTCTTGCTCAGATTGCATCTTAGTGGAGTTTAATATCTTCTTTGTATATGCATTAATTATAGGTAATAAGAACACAGAATCAGAGTCATTTATTTATTGCACATTCCTCCTGTTTTTATTATTCCAGAGCCAGTTAATCTTTGACTGTTCAAAAATGACACCTTTGAACAGGGAAAACTGTTTACTTCTTCCAAGCTTCCCAACTTCTTCCTGCCAACACCATATGCTACTATCCATGTATTTTTTTCCCTAAAGAAAAACCTCCTTCTGTCATCACTTTACACCAGTACTTTGGATGCCATGATGTGTCATAAAGGAGGGGTCTCAAAAGACCTAGTCTCTTCTCCTTAACTTACAGACAAGGAAACAGTCTCAGGAGGGTTAAGGCTTTACTAACCCTCCTCCCGATGCCATGACTGAAACCTAGTTTTTGCAGGCAGATGCTGATGTGCTAAATCTACAGAGTAGTTCTCTCTTGCTTGGCAAATAATTGGTAAGAAAGTGTTTATTCAGATGGACTTATGAGTACCTCTTAAAGCAAAGCCAAAAAAAAAAAAAATAGTGAGGAATGGTCCTCAATTGAAAGTACCTGCACCAAGACAAGTGACATGACATTTCTATCCCTCTTGGCTGATATTTTCCCTTTTGGATGAGGTGGCATGCATGGCATTTTTGGAAGAATGTAGGTTCTAGCAATGACCTTGGAAATCTGGCACAATGACCTTAGAAGTCTGGCAAGTCCGTCTCCCATATACCACTGTTTGAAAACTGATGTAAACTGTGACCTGCAGGAAAGATAGCCAGCCCTCCTGCCCCCATTTCCACTTGCTAGGCTCACAGACATGTTTTTGAAATCTAACAGCCTGAGAAACTTGGCTCTAGCCTAACCACCCTGTACTTGATGGTCTCTTCCAGTGTCATACATGATTACAACAAGCCCATGAAGCCTGACAAAAATAACAGCTGTTTTGTTCCTTAATTTTTATATGTGTAATCACTACAAAATAATATTTGTAACTTACTTGTAAGTCTTGAAGCATAATAGTAAAATGAACACCTTAATCTACCATCCAACTTATAAACTAGAATGGTATTTTTCAAAATATGATGGCAACCTAGTTGTAGGTTACTAACTCCAATTATTTTTTAATAGAATGGAAAATTAATATTAGCATGTATGTAAGTAGAAAAGGTAAGTATTATCTTGTGAAACTTTTGTCTCAGATCCCTTCTATGTTTATGTATGTACACTGATACCACAAAGCAAAATGTAATTTTTATTGTGGGCAAAAATTCTGAGAAACGTTGAACTAGAATAATACTAAAACCATCAAAGCTGCTTTTAATCTTATCCACCTACCTTATCAGAAGTCCAATATTTCTAAGCTTTTGTTTTTTCATACTCCTGCTCTAAAAATTACTTTACCATGCACATATATAGTTTAACAGTTTCTTTCTAGATTCATTTTATTTTGTGTTTTATGAAAAATCATGTATCATGAAGTCTTCTGTGACTTGCTTTTTTTCTGTCAATACTGTTTTAAGATTTATATTTAACTGTTCATTTTTACTGCTGTATAGTATTCTACTGTATGACTGTTCTACAATTTATTTACCTGTTTGCCAGTCCATGGGCATTTGAATTGATTCACATTTTTTATTTTCTACTCTATGAACAGTGCTTTTATAGATAATCATATACATGTCTCCCAGGTGCTTTAATAAAGATTTCTCTTATATGGGTTGTATGTGATGCAAATGTTCACTTTAAAAAAATATTTTTGTTTATTTTTGAGAGAGAGAAAGAACATGCGTGAGGGAGGGGCAGAGAGAAAGGGAGACACAGAATTCGAAGCAGGCTCCAGGCTCTAAGCTTCTCAGCACAGAGTCTGATGTGGGGCTCAAGCTCACAACTGTGAGATCATTACCTGAGCCGAAGTCAGATGCTTAACAGATTGAGCCACGCAGGCACCCCATCAAATGTTCACTTTTAAAGCCAATGTGTTTTTCAGAATAAGTATATCAATTTTCACTCTCATTCTCAGTTGCTCCACATTCTTATCAACATTTGGTATTGTTAAGTGTCGTAGTTTTGTCCTTTTGATTCGATTCTTTTTCTAATTTTTATTTTTTGTTTCCTACTGTTTACATTTTTCATTAATGAAACAATAATTTTGACAAAACACAGTGAAAGATTCATTTACTTTTCATTGTTCTTTAACATTCGTCACCTCAGACTCATTTTTATGAGTTTCTTAAACTGGTTCCTTTCTCTTGTGCAGACAATGCCGGAAAAAAACAAATCAAATGGACTTTACTTCAGAGATGGAAAGTGTCGAATTGACTACATTCTCGTGTACAGAAAATCCAACCCACAGACTGAAAAGAGAGAAGTATTTGAAAGAAATATTAGAGCAGAAGGATTACAAATGGAGAAAGAGGTAAATAGTTTACTTGGGTGAGAAGAAACACAAATATGCATCTATTCATATTGAGAGGCAATTAAAAAGAAGCCATGATGTTATGTTCATTATAATAACTGAACATTTCATTTGGTCAGACTTTGCCAGTCTGCAGTGTTTGGGGAATGTTGCAATAATTAGTTTTTCAAAGCACAGTTTGCCTTTGAGAGCATTTTAATGTCAAAAGATTCCAAGAAAATCAAAATATTACAATGAAATGAATTGTTTCAAAGTTTTGTGATTAACCTGACTTCCTATGTCTACTGTTTATGTGAATGGAAGGTTCTATTGCATGGATGTAAGAAAATTTAGGATAAAATGCAGTCATTCCAATTAAGAGCCTCTTTTTACATTTCAGGAAACATAATGAGTTTGGGCATCCTCACTATAACTCAAGAGTTACCTTCCCAGTGTTTTGTTCTCTCCTTTCCTTCCTTCTCTGCATAGGGAGTTTTAGGGAAAAAATTAGTAAGATACAAGAGGGCTAGCCACACTTCTGACAATAAACCACAATGAGATTATTTTGTACCCCAAAATACCATGCACATTAATAAAATTTGGCCCTGTTAACTGGATGACGTAACTCTTCTTAGATTCTCTTTGAACATTGTGCAAAGCTTCTGGAGCTTTTCATAGTCAATAAGAAGAATATATTGGCAGTTAAAAATGTTTGCTTCCAATTCTGCTCCTCAAGGCTGAGGGGATAGATCTTTGAAATCAGACATCCAGATTTTTCTCTGTATGGCATGTACGGGTTGCATGCTGATCTTGGGACACTTGAGATAAATGGGATTTTTCCAGATCTATTAGACTTACCTCAACTCTTGAGCATTTATGAAACAGAAGTAGTATTTTTCTGGAGAATCTCCAAAAAGAGAATTAGAAAAATGGTGAGATAGAGATTGTGGCCTCAGGAAGGTAAATCCGGGTTGCTCAGAAGACTGTCTCAGTGGAGTTTCCTCAGAGCAACACACAGAATTAAATATGTTGCTTTTTCCACTTTGTGGGGTTTTGGAAAATCTTTGCTATGCCCTTTGCTATAAAACATATCTTTGATAAATCTTGTTCTTTAAGTTCTTATTGAGACAACTGTATTTTTATCCTTAAAAATCATTCACCTTTTATTCTTATCCCTTACACAGAATTTGTTTCTGTATTCAGAATTTGTATATAAAGAAATGTGAAGTACCACATGGTCCTAAATAATGAAAGTCCTTGTCCATTTTGACTCTGCCAAAGTCTTAATTCCCATCAAAATTAGGTGACTTTGTTCAATTACTGAGAGATTTCTATTTTAAGCTTCATAGCTGGGTTCTCCATTCCTGGGGTTTCTTCTGTCTAGATCTTTTTAATGCCATTTTATGATGTTATTGTTAAAACTCAAAAAGCCCAATACTTTTCCAAATAAAGCCTGTACTACAGAGATGGCAAATTTCCTATGTGTCTCCTAAAATGTCATCTATGCTATAGTATTTATCTATTGGAATTAAAGCATCCAGCAGAGAATTGTTCTGCCTTTTGTTATCCAGTTGTACTGACCATGGTGTGTTGTATGATTGATATATGATTGTATACATGATAGTTTTGTTTGGTTATAATTTTTCAAAATTTTAATAGCTAGGTATTTATTTAATGTATACTAGAAGAAATAGCAATTATAAAAAAGGTGATCTTACCATATTAAAGACCTATTTACATATCTCTTCCTCCTTTTCCCTCCAAAAGTTCTTTTCTGGGTGGTCCTCCTCTTTCTGGAAACTTGTTTTTTTTTTTCCCCTTCAAATTTTTATTTAGATACTAGTTAGTAAGCATGTCATGTAATACTGTTTTCAGGAGTAGAATTTAGTGATTCATCACTTACATATAACACCCAAGTGCTCATCCCAACAAGTGCCCTCTTTAATGCCCGTCACCCATTTAGCCCATTCCCCACCCACCTCCCTCCATCAACCCATAGTTTGTTTTCTATTCTGAAGAGCTTCTTATGGTTTGTTTCCCTCTATTTTTTCCCCTTCCCGTATGCTCATCCATTTTCTTTCTTAAATTTTACATATGAATGAAATCAGGTGTTGTCTTTCTCTGACTGACTGATTTCACTTAGCATAATATATTCTAGCTCCATTCACGTTGTTGCAAATGGCAAGATTTCATTCCTTTTGATGGCTGAATAATATTCCATTGTGTGTGTGTGTGTGTGTGTGTGTGTGTGTGTGTGTGTGTGTATACTAATTTTCTTTTAATCATCAGCCAATGGACATTTGGGTTCTTTCCATTTTTTTTCTATTTTTGATAATGCTGGTATAAACATGTACCTCTCTGAATCTGTATTTTTACATCCTTTGGGTAAATACCTAGTAGTGCACTTGCTAGATTGTAGGGTAATTCTATTTTTAAGTTTTTGAGGACCCTGCATACCATTTTCCAGATACCGTTTTCCAAACTGGCTTCACAAGTTTGCATTCCCATCAACAGTACAAGAGATGGAACCTTCTTTCTAAACAGCCTTTCCCACTGCCTGGCTCTAGTCTTTCCTGGGGTCCACACCCTTTGCATATGTGGCACAATGGGCCCTAACTCACCCTCTTACCTCTGCTTTTTATTCTCATGGCCTTGGCAGACTCAGCAAGAGGGCCTCTACAGGTTCTTCTCTGCTTGGTAGGCAGTAGGAAATTATACATAAATTAATTTTTCCCTGTCACAAATAATTAAAATGTCCCTTGGTTGAAAAATAAACCTATATCTACCTTGTGTTACTAGATTTAGAAATTATCAAAAGAACCCTTATTTAAATGAAGTGTTTTATAAACAGCTACAGCAGAGAGACAATAATATTAATAGCTATTTCATCTTCAAGAAGGTACTTTACTCTTTTATCCAGAATACAAAAGACTCAGTTCAAGGTGGAAAAGAAAAAACAAAAACCCTGAAAGCCTACTATGAATCCATATATGTCTGAAATGATTAACACTGTACATTTTATGATTAATGTTTTCTTCATGAGCTGTGTGTCATGGTGTCCAACAATTATAGAAAACATGTTTCACAGACTTAAAGGTTTTTGCTTTCAAATGGGTCAAGACAGGCTCTGTAGTTGAACATTTTGACAGTAAGAGGATCGTTATCTCTTTTAACATTGAATTTCAATAAACAACTAGGAGAATCTTTAATTCATGATAAAAGTGAAGATATAGTCCAATTTCATCTTTCCTAAAAACTTTGCCCCTGCTAAGTGTTTGCTTTTGGCACCCTGGGTCTTTAATATTCTGTAACTCATCTTTCAAATTAGCCCAGAGAAAGCAATTCACAACAAAGTTCCCAAACAAAGTATCATTGAGCCCAAGTGATCTGCTTCTTAGAGTCTATTTTAAAAGATCCCTTTTTAAAGATAAACTCATATTTACTTATTTACATTTTCTAGTTCAGATTTTTTTCACTTTACATTTCAGTTCAAATTAAATGTCCATTGTTGGCCCTTTGGTATCTGTTTTTGAAATTATTATTATCAATAAGTTTATCTTTTCCTTTATATAAGTAATCAAATTATGGATGAGTTTTTAATTATTTGGAATGTGTGAGTAGTAGTTGTATTAATGAAGTGCTCTTTGTCTTTAAAGTCACACAGAACATGGGGGAAAACTTCTATCATTAGTCATTACAAAATAGGTATAATTAGATAAATCATAACATCTCAACGATAGTTAATTCGTTCAATAAATACGCACATGTCCTGTATACCAGGCACCGCTTCAAGTACTAGGAACTCAGCAATAGATAAAACTAACAAAAAACCCTTTTCTGTTGGAACTTAAGCACAAAATAAATAAGTAAATATATATAAAATATCAATACATGCTATGGGGAAGAAAGTAGAGCAGAAAATGTCAGAAGGGGCTTGGAGTTTTGTAGAAATTGGCAAGGGAGGCTTCTGTTCCAAGAAAAGAGAATAGGAAGTTAAAAGGCCCCGAGGCAGAAGTTTCCCTGGTGTGTTCATGGAAAAGTGAGGAGGCCAGGATGACAGGAGTTGCTGAGCAAGGTGAAGAATAGTAAGAAAAATTATACCAGAGAGCTAATGGAAGGCAGATGATGTCAGGCCTTAGTAGTCACTGGGAAACTTTAGCTTTTCTGAGTGATAAGGACATCCTGGGACAATTTTGAGCAGAGGTGTAACAAGTTCTGGTTTTTGTTTTATTAGGATCACTAGAGTTGCCTGGTGTTTTGGACTATGGAATGGAGAGACATAGCAAGGGAAGAAGCAGGAAGATGAGTTAAGGGAGATTTGTTGCAAGGATCATGAAAAGAGGGGAAGGTGTGTTGGTCAGGCACATAGCAGAGATGTTGAAAAGAGTAGAAAGTAGACCTTATGAAAATTTCAGACAGGTTGGATGAGTGATATAAGAGAGAAAGTCACAGGCTGTTTATCACATGCTATTCATTTAAGGAGTTGGAAGAAAGGAGTTGCTGTTTACAGGGATCAAGAGAAGAGTGGGTCCTCTCATAGACAGGATAAGCTTGATGTGTCCCAGTGGTGGAATGTTGAGTAGGACAGAAGAGTCTGGAATACAGGAGAACTCTGACTGGGAGATATACTTTTGAATGAAAGCCCCAAAGGAATGACTGAAAATAGAAAAGAGATCCAAGTATTGAGCTGTGGAACATACCTATGCTGTGAATTTGGAGGATAGAGTCAGCAGAAAGGAGCCAGAGGGGAACCCAGAGGGTGTGGTGCCTCGAAGAGAGTGTTTCAGGAGGGAGTGATTGAGTCAGTTGCTGCTGATAGAGCGACTAAGATCAGGACCAAAGTTAACCATTGAATTTAGCAATGTAGTGAGGTTTGGTGAGCTGGGCAAGGGAGGTTCTGTGAAGAGGTGGAAGTGAAAGCATGCCCAAGATTTGGTCAGGAAAGAGTGGGAGGAGAAATAGTGGAGAGAGCAGATATAAACAGCTCTTTGAAAAGAGAGAAGTGGGGTGTGATAACTGCAGTAAGAAGCTGGATCAAGAAAGATTTCTTTCGGGGGCACCTGGGTGGCCTCAGTTAAGCATCTGACTTTGGCCCACATCATGATCTCACAGCTTGGCTTGTGGGTTCGAGCCCTGCAGCCGGCTCTGTGCTGACAGTTCAGAGCCTGGAGCCTGCTTCAGATTCTTTCTGTGTCTCTCTGTCCCTCCCCTGCATGCTCGCTCTCTCTCTCTCTCAAAAGTAAAGAAATATTTTAAAAAATATTTTAGAAAGAAAGAGTTCTTTCTATTTAAGATGCGAGAAATAACTGCATGTTTTCATGCTAATAGAAATCACTTACTTGAGAGACAAAATTGATGCTGTAAAAGAGTGAAGAAAGACTTTATAGAGCAATGTCCTTGAAGCAATAAGAAAAGAATGACTACAAGTTCCTCCCATCGCAGACTCGCTTGCATCTTTGCCCACAAAGGCAACCTTCCCTCTGGTGCTAAGAGCATACTAACCATGCTCCTAGCTAAGGCCAACCCTTTGCATTAGGCACAAGGCCCCATCCTGTCACTCCTACTCAAGGACATTGACTCCCCAAAGAGGTTAATTATAGTAATCTTTAAAAACAAACAAAAAATGCAAAATAATGCATTCTGTCAATTTTTTTTCTGTTTTTACTTACCTCTAGAAGGATTGAAAACCCAACTGCACCCTCCTACACTGTTGGTGGGAATGTACACTGGTGCAGCCCTTCTGGAAAACAGTGTGGAGGTTCCTCAAAAAATGAAAATAGAACTCCCCTGTGACCTAGCAGTAGCACTGCTAGGAATTTACCCAAGGGACACAGGAGTGCTGATGCATAGGGGCACATGTACCCCCAATGTTCATAGCAGCACTCTCAACAATAGCCAAAACATGGAAAGAGCCTAAGTGTCCATCAACTGACGAATGGATCAAGAAGATGTGGTCTATCTGTACAATGGAATACTATATGGCAATGAGAAAGAATGAAATCTGGCCATGTGTAGCAACATGGATGGACCTTGAGGGTGTTATGCTGAGTGAAATAAGTCAGGGAGAGAAGGACAGATACCATATGTTTGTACATATAGGTGGATTAGGAGGAACGTAATGGAGGCCCATGGGGGAGGAGAAGGGGAAAAATAGTTGGGGAAAAGGAGGGAAGCAAACCATGAGAGACTCTTGAATACTGACAACAAACTGAGGACTGATGGAGGTGGGGGGGAGGGGAAGGGGGGTGATGGGCATGGAGGAGGGCACTTGTTGCAATGAGCACTGAGTGTTATATGGAAACCAACTTGACAATAAACTATTTAAGAAAAAAAAAAAAGAAAACCCAACTGCAGTAAACATATACACAGATCTCAAGGTAAGGAATCTTGGACATTTTTCTTTGAGATTATGATAAAAAATAGTATTGAAATTTTAACTCTTGCATTTATTAAGCCCCTACTATTATCATCCTCATTTTATAGATGAGACGGTTGAGACAAAGCAATAATTTGCCCCTCGTACAAGGCCATTAAAAGATATAAAGCCAGGATTAAAACCTGAGCATACTTGCTTTTCATTCTCACATTGTGTTGATTTCTTGTATTTAAAGATGGATCTCGGGGTTGCAGAGTTAGGAGACAGGAGTTAGGTTGAGAAGACAGGTGGAATTATGAAAATGAAAAAGAACCAGGAAAGTTGGGATTCATAATGCAGTTGGGTACTATCTAGACTATTGTTCTTGTGTACTTTGGCTGCCAGTAGCCATGGATTTGAATTTTGTTACAATCACTTACAAGCTGTGTTGTCTTGAGTGTTTTACCAAACTTTTCTGGATCTTAGTTTCCATTTGTTTATGAGAAAGAGAGCACGAGCAAGCCAGGAAGGGTCAGAGGGAGAGAGAGACAATCTTATGCAGGCTCCATGCCGAGTGTGAAGCCTGATGCAGGACTTGATCTCACAACTGTGAGATCAGAATCTGAGCTGAAATCAAGAGTCAAACACTTAACCAACTGAGCCACCCAGGTGCCCCATCCATATTTTCAATAGGATAATATTGCTTACCATGAACTGTGTGAGGATTAAGTGAGCCCATATTGGTAAACACATGGTACACTGTAAATCTTTGTGTTTCATATTACTTTACTTTTTATTTTGCTTTGGTTTTACCTCCTATTTATGGCAAGTGATATTGATTTTCCCTGTATGACTATGTTATAAAAGTTCTTTACAGAGTAATTATTTTAAGAATGAATCAATTTAAAGCATAGGAAATTAAAATATTGTAGCTGATATGCAAATTTGAAAAAAAACTGAAAAAAATTGCGGTGACACAAACATGATTCCAGTCTGTTACTAGCCTAATGGTTGTGGTGGAAAGACCTTAAAGTCTGTGAGCCTTGTGGTTTTCACACCTTGGTATATTTTCCCTTTAATGCAGGCAGGGAAACCTATAGACTATGGCAAACATAGTAGGAAGCCACTTCTGTGATTATACTATAGTATATGAGACCCCATTTCATCCAACTGGCATTAGAGACTCTCATTTGTTGACCTTGAGGAAGTGAGCTACCATGTTTTGAGATGGTCTATGAAGGGGGCCAGTTACAAGGGAAAGTGGGGTGGCCTCAGGATTTGAGTTACCCCTGGTTGACAGCCAGCAGGAGAACCAGGCCCTCAGCCCCCAACCACAAGGAGATGAATTCTGCCAAACTAGAGGCACTTCCTCAGTTGAGCCTGTGATAACACTGTAGTCCTTAACTATAAGAGCTATATTGGAGCCAAGTGAGACCCCAAAGCAGAGAAGCCAGCTAATCTGTGCCTGGGTTTCTGACATACAGAAACTATGAGATCACTGATGTATGTTGTTTTAAGCCTCTAAATTCATGGTGTAATCTGTTATCCAGTTGTAGGTAGCTAATAGAGCAGATTAAGAATCTGGGGTTAGACATTATGACTGTTCATTTTTTTCCACTATTAAATCTGTGTGCTCTTGGGGAAGTTGGCTCATCTACAAAATGAGACTAATGAGATATATTTCATGGTTATTATGATAGTTAAATGAGATCATTCATATCAAGTGCGTATCTCTATAACTGTCATATATTAAGCATTTAAAATATTATCATTATAGTTATAACAGCTAAATAAAGTATATTAACACTTTTAAAATAGTTTTTCAAGGCAAACTTTAGAAAATTTTCATGTAGTTTACAAATCCCTTAAAATGCAGCCAGTAGGAATAGCAACATCTACTGACCATATGTTGCTAATGCATATATACATTAATGAGATTAATAGTTATCTTTCATGCCCTTAGAAAAACTCAGAATACATTAGGTAACAAATTTAGAATTGTCAAGGTTCAGGTATTTATCTGCTTCCAAAGCATTTGGTTTTGGGTTCATCAGGGAATGAAACTATAAATTAATCTAAAGCTTTAAAAAGCCCTGTACTCTATTGCCCATCCAAGGGTTGCTTTGCCCCCATTCAAGGGAAAATTTTGCAATGATTTCACCATTTAAAGTTATAATTCCACCCAGATATTCTCTGCCTGCACAGGCTTCCTGCACATACCTCCCTCCCCCACCTTCCCCCCCCCCCCATCCCTGTGCTGCATCCACATCTAGCTAGTTGCTCTAGATCCTGGATCCAGAGCACTGAGGTATGAGTAGAAGATAACCAGGGACTCCTCCCTTCCTTCACAGTTAAAACCATGAGCATAAATGTATAAAATAAATGAGTGACAAATTCTTGTCCTCTAGTGCTTTCTGACCTTAAAAGAGAGACTTAGACTTTACTTAATAATCTCTACTATCTTATGTCACATATAGTACTACCAGGGGTTTCAGGCTGAGGAGAAGAGAAAAGAAAATTAAGGATAGTTATAAGCAAAGAGCAAAGAAAACAGATTTTCTGTCAACATCAAAGCCCTGGAGATTCCTTGAATATCTGTGTTAGTCCATTCAGGCTGCTATAACAAAATACCACAGACTGGATGGTTTAAAACCATAGAAATTTCTCACTGTTCTGGACACTGGGAAGTCCAGGATCAAGCAACCCATAGATTTGGTGCCTGCTGAGGCCTCAGTTTGTGGTTCATAGCTGTTGCCTTCTCCACATTGCAGTGGACTAGCTTTCTGGGGGCTCTTTTATATTATGAGGGCATTAATGCCATCCATGAAGGCTCCACCCTTCTGACCTAGTCACCTTCCAAATGCCCCCATCTCTTAATATCATCACATTAGGATTTCAACATATTCTGGGGGGACATAAAACATTCAGATCATAACAGTGTCTTTCAGAAGTTACCACTGTTTATTTGTTAAGTTTTTTTATTTTAATTCTGGTATAGTTAACAATTTTTCATTACAAGTTTACAAGTATACAAAATAGTGATTCAACAGTTCTATGCATCATTACTCCGTGCTTATCAAAACAGGTATACTCTTAGTCCCCTTCATCTATTTCATCTGCCACCCTCCTGACCTCTGCTCTGAAATACTTTATTTTAAACAAGTAACCTCAGTTAAAGTCATTTTTTTCAACAAGAACAGTTTTTACTTGAAGCATACTCAGAATACATGGTTCTAAAAGATCTATATAAAACATTCCATCGAAGAAAAATAGAATACACATTTTTTTCAAGTGCACACAAAAGAATCCCCTGGTTAAATCACATAAAAAGATAACTAACAAATATTACCAATGTTACAAATTTAAGAAGACTGAAATCATACCAAGTATATTTTCCATTCACAGTGGTACAAAATTAAAAATACACAGTAAAACAAAGCTGGAAAATCTACAGTGTAAATATTAAACAGCACACTACTGCGCAAGCAATGGGCCAAGTAAGAACTCAAACAGCAAATCAAAATATGTCTCAAAACAAAAGAAAAAGAGAACACAATATTCCAAAACCTAAGGGATGCAGCAAAAGCAGATGTTAGAGTAAAGTTTATTCTATAAATGCTTGTAGTAAGAAAAAAGTTCTGGGCACCTGGGTGGCTCAGTCCTTTGAGCATCAAACTCTTGATTTCAGTTGAGGTCATGTTCTCATGGTAGTGGGACTGAGGCCTCTATCGGGCTCCTGGCTAAGCCAAGAGCCTGCTTTAAGATTCTCTTTCTCTGCCCCATATCCTCTCTGCCCCTCTCCTCTCTTTCTCTCTATCTCTCTCTCAAAATTTTATAAAAATTCCAAAAAAAGAAAAAATTCAAATAAAAAACATTACAAGGAAATAGAAAAAGAGGAAACCTCACAGAAATAAATAAAATAAAAACCAGGATAAACAATAACATAACATTGAAAGTGATGTCCAGTTTAAAAAAAAAAAAAAACAGAATTGGCAATGCTTTAACTACATTAACTAAGAAAAAAAAAGAGAGGTCTCAAAAATCAAAATGATAAATGGAAGAGGAAACAATACAACACATAACCAGAGAAATACATAGTGTGATAACAGATAACTCTAATAAACAGTTATATCTAACAAATCACATAACTTAGGGGAAAAAACAGATAATTCCTAAGCACACACCACACACACGTATGTTACCATGAGTGAATCATGAATCTTGATCCAAGAAATGGGAAATCTTCTTAGACCAATAATAAGAATGAAAGTTAAGAATCAAAAATCTCCCAGCACAGAAAAACTCAAGACCACATGGTTTCATTGGTGAATTCTACCAAACATTTAAAAAAAATATGACAATCTTTATTGAACCTTATAAATAATGGAATAGAGGGAACACATTCAGAATCGTTCCATGAAGCCAGTACTACCCCAATACTAACGCAGGATGAAAACAATACAAGAACTAAAAAGTCTAGTTTGTCTGATACAAGTATTGCTACTCTGACTTTCCTTTGACCTCTATTTGTGTGATAAATGTTTCTCCACACCCTCACTCTTAGGTCAAAAATGAGTCTCTTGGGGGTGCCTGGGTGGCTCAGTTGGTTAAGTGTCCAACTCTTAATTTAGGCTCAGGTAATGATCTCACAGTCATGAGATGGAGACATGTGATGGGCTCCACAATGAGTATGGAGCCTGCTTGGGATTCTGTCTCTCCCTCTGCTTCTCCCCAACTCAAGGGTATATGCTCACTTGTACTCTTTCTCTCAAAAAAAAAAAAAAAAAATATGAGCCTCTTGTAGATAGCATATAGATGGGTCTTGGGTTTTTTGGGTTTTTTTTTTTTTTTAATCCATTCTGATACCCTGTGTCTTTTGATTGACCATTTAGTCCATGTATGTTCAAAATAATTATTGACAGATATGTATTTATTGCCCTTTTTATTATTTGTTTTCTGGTCCTTTCTTGTCTTTGTCGCTTTTGGTCTCTCCTTTGCACTCAGAGTCCCCTTTAATCATTCTTGCAGGGCTGGTTTAGTGGTCACAAACTCCTTTAGTTTTTGTTCATCTGGGAAACTCACTCTCCATCTATTCTAAATGATAGCCTTGCTGGATAGAGTATTTTTGGCTGCAGATTTTTTCCATTTAGCACTGTGAATATCTCGTGCCATTCCTTTCTGACTTGCGCAAGTTTTTGGTGAGAAATCTCCAGCTAGCCTTATGGATTTTCCCTTGTAAGGACTTCTTTTGTTTTACTACTTTTAAGATTTTTTTTTCTTTATCACTATATTTTGCAAATTTAATTACAACATGTCTTGATGTTGGCCTGCTTTTGTTGATTTTGTTGGCATTCTCTGTGCTTTCTGGATCTGAATGTCTGTTTCTTTCCCCAGATTAGTAAAGTTTCCTGCTATTATTTCTTGAAATAAATTTTCTGTCCCCTCCCCTTACTCTGTCTTCTTCTGGGACTCCTGTAATGTGAATGTTACTACATTTGATGGAGTCACTGAGTTCCCCAAGGCTGTTCTCATGTTGCATGATTGTTCTTTTTTTTCCTTTGTTCAACTTCATTATTTTCCATTATTTTATTGGGTAGGTCACTAAGTCATTTCTCTGCTCCTTTCCATTGCATCAAGCCTGTTTCTAATCTTGTTTGTTACACTCTTCATCTCTGATTGATTCTTTTCTAACTCTTTTTCCTCTGTTGTAAGAGTTTCACTGATGTCTTCTATTGTTTTCTCAAACCCAATATCCTTAGGATTTTTACTTTAAATTCTCCATTGGGGGTGCCTGTTTGGCTAAGTTGGTTAAGCCTCCAACTCTTGATACCAGCTCAGGTCATGAGCTCTCCATTTGTGAGATCGAGCTCTGTGTTGGGCTCTGTGCTGACAGTGCAGAGCCTACTTGAGATTCTCTATCTCGCTTTCTCTCTGCCTCTCCCCCCTACCCCCCTCTCTTTCTGTCTCTCACAATAAATAAATAAACATTTAAAAAATTCTCCATCAGGCATGTTATTTATATCTGTTTCAGTAAAATCACTGGCCATGGCCTTGTTCTTTCATTTGGGATAAATTCTTCCATCTTGGCATTTTGTCTAAGTCTCTGCCTTCTTCTCTGTGTTTGAAAAGCCAGTTATGTCTCCTGCTCCTGAAAGTAATGGCCTTATGGAAGAGGTCATGTGGTGCCCAGGGCTTGGCACTTCAGGGACTGTCTCTGGTGAGTGCTCTGCTATTGTGTTTTGGCTGTTCTTCCTTCAGGCCAGTCATCCATACAGGCCCTCTTTGCCTGCTGTGGGCAAGGTTTGGTCCCTAGCCAGAGTGTGGTGAGTTTTAACTATTTGTGCTCTGGTCTGCTTGTGAAGTGAGACCTGACACCACCTTCATCAGAGCTGAGGCCCTGCAGAACTTTCTAATTGGGAGATGAGATGTGGGCAAGAGTTTGTGCCAGTCTTCTGGGGGAAGGGTCCACCATGACACCTGCCATGACATAAGCTTGACAGAGAAGGGCAGTTGCACAGCAGCTCAGGGGTAGTGATGGGGGTGGGGTAGTGGGGAGGGGGGCTTGATGTAAGCATGTTAGCCAAATAGTGTATGGGCTGAACTGGTTCCCTCAGGTGGCTCTATGTTTATGCTGAGGGGTAGGGGAGGGAAATGGTGCCAGCCAGCAACTTTGTTTCCAGAGAAGAGTCTCCCTGGAAACTGCTTCTCAGGGAAGCCTCCTAGAATAGCAAATAATCTCCCCACTTTGTACCCCAGGTGTTTTTCAGATCACCAGTTCCACACTGTCTGGAACCCCTATCCCCCAGGTTATTTGCCTGGCTTCTCTCCAGGAGCAGCACAGTGCCCTCCTGGCTCTTTGCCAGCCAGGCCTGCTGACCATTAAAACGCCAGGCTTTAAGGATGCGGTGTGGACCTGAGTTTGTGTTAGTCTTCTGGGGGAGGGGCCTTCTGTGCTGGGACTGTGACAAGGCTGACTGAGAAGGATAGTCCCCCCACAGTACAGGGGAATGGGGTTTGGTGTAAGCAAGTTAATCAGCCAGTGTTGGTGCTGTCCTGCTTCCCTGCTTCCTGCCAGTAGCTCTATTTTTTTGGCTGAGGGGCGGGGAAATGGCACCAGCCAACTCCCCTGTTCCTGGAGAGGTTCTCCATGAACATTACCTCCCAGAGATACTCTCTGAGGTGAGTGAAAAATCTCCCCACTGTGTGCCCCAGGAGTTCCTTAGATCCCCGCTTCCATGCTGTCTGCCCCCAAGTTGTTTGCGTGCCTTCTCTCTAGGAACAGGACATTGCCCTCAGAGCTCTGTGCTAGGCAAGCCCACTGACCTTTAAAACACCAACTGATTTAAACACTCTTAACATCAGACTTAACATCAGAACATCATTCAAGAGTCTGATGTTAAGAAAAACAGGGAAGATTGGTTTGGGGGGGAAAAACAGGTAAGATTGGCCTTTCAGGGAATGTAGATCCACTTACTACTTTATCACTTACTAAGTAAATAACTAGGTATGGCTCTTAACCTCTTAATACCTCAGTTTCTTCATTTATTAAGTGGTGGGTAATTCTAATGGGGCTGTTGTGAGGATAAAATGAGTTAATACATTATAATATATGTAGATAAGCGTTTGGCACATATTAAGTGTTCAATAAACGCTTGCTGCTGGCATTGATAATTAAGGGAGGGACTTCAACCATTAGTTATCTGTTTCCTGATCTCAGGCATTCAACCCATCACCTCTTGGCCCAAGTGCCCTGGCCTTGTATCTAGGGAAAGCTGAAAGGATCTGCTAGGTAGCAAGACATACTAATGGCAAGTCTTACCTAATTGCCAGGGCTTAATCCTTTTTGGTGTCACCTACCACTGCCCCATATCAGTCTGTCAGAACCACTTCCTTGTTCTCACTGCTCCATCTTCTTAGGGCAGTTTCATCTAATTGCAGGGAAGGCCCCTTTCTCCTCTCTCTCTCTCTCTCATTCTCTCTGTCTTCTCTTCTGTTCCCCCCACCACCACCACTTTCACTATAATTTATGACACCAGTTAAGGATCTGTAGGCCCAATTATTATTGCCTCCACTGCTTTTGTTTGTTTAGGAAGACATTTCTGTTTTCAGGTCAAGACGACCAGTACAAAGTTATCTTGAACTGATTTACTCAAAAGGTTATCTTAAATCAATACATATTTCATATGACTCACACATATTCCTTTGCTAAAGACAACAATATTAAGGAAAAAAATACCCATTATTCAAGACACAACTGAAGAACTGAGGTGGTATTATAAACTGTTGTTACCATCCCACGAGACAATTAATCAAAGACTTTCGCAGTGGTCTAAACCGAACTTGTTTGATATATAACACATTCTGCATAGTCATCACTCACTGTATACCAAATGTAAGCATTGCATCATTGCAGCTCTGAAAGGAACTGAAGTCCTTTCTTTCTTTTTTTTAATTTTTTTAATCTTTATTTTTGAGAGAGAGAGAGAGAAAGAGGGAGAAACAGACACAGTGTGAGCAGGGGAGAGGCAGAGAGAGAGGGAGACCCAGAATCCAAAACAGGCTCCAGGCTTCAACCTGTCAGCACAGAGCCTGATGTGGGGCTCAAACTCACGAACCTTGAGATCATGACCTGAACTGAATGAAGTCTGACACTTACTGACTGAGCCACCCAGGCACCCCTGAGGTCCTTTCTTTATGGTAGTATTTTTGTTCCTGTTGTTTTTACTGCATGTTAGATGAAATTGCTGAAGATTACACAAAGTATATACTAGGGATGTGGCACTAATTATTCGTTAATGAGGGGAAGAGATTTCAAAGCTTTGAGGCAGTCAACAGAACTATAAATCCATGGTCTCCTGCTTATAATCCTTGCAAGTGGAAACTTTCAAAAAGATGAATTTAAGCTGAATTTTATTAACAAAGCCTGATATACTTTGGTTGCAAAAGTGATGATGCAGCACTGACCCTTGAGGCAGGGACCAAGGTTTAACTCACTTCCTATTGTGTTTTGGGCATATATTAAGAGCAGTCTTTGGTGTCTGATGACTCCATTTCCAGATGGATTCATTCTTTATTCATTCATAAAATATCTAATGAGAATCTGCTCTTATTGAGGGAAGAGAGGCATTAAATAATATGTCAGATGTGATGAGTGCTATGGAGAAAATATGCAGGAATACTGAGAAGGAGTCACTGTTTTCATTCCAGAAGTTCAAGAAATCTTTAAAACAATGGGGGAACTAAGCAGAGAGAAATTGGAATTTGCATTTGTAAACCCTACTCTCTAAGGCAGTTTAGACTTTTCCACTATTGGATTATTTTTGACTTGTATTTCTGCTTATGTGGGCAGGGATGAGGTTAGGAAGAATAAGTAGAACTGAATAAGGGGGGTTATTCTACCACAGGGGGAACTAGCTGGGTCTGGCTGAGGGAAGGGTTGGGGAGGACTGTGCTGTTTTGCATCTAAATGACTTCTCTCAGGGCACGGAGCAGAGACCAATCAAATGCTTGAGCAATCTCTCTTTGAGGAGATCTGGTTACAAACCCCCTCCCTAATTTGTTCTTTGCCATTCATCAGTTTAGCTTCCACCTCTGTTGGTGCAATCTTACCAACAGAAAAGAGTTCCTCCATGCTTTTGTCTACACATACACCAGAGTTTCTTCTTTTTTAAAATTATGGTTTTATTTTTTAGAGAAAGACTATGAGGGGGCAGAGAGCGAAGCTAGCATGGAGCTGGACACAGGGCTTGATCTCATAACCCTGAGATCATGACCTGAGCTGAAATCAAGAGTCAGACGCTTAACCACCTGAGCCACCAAGGCACCTCATGTTTCTTCTTTTCAAGTCTTCCCCTCCACTTGTAACTGCTTAGGATTAGGGTTCTGCATGAGGACAAACCATTCTGTGTCTTCCAAAAATGAAGTATCCAATATAGAGGCTTACACCACTGCTGAATAGGTGGGCCAGTGAGGAATAGGGACGCTACCTCCAACTATTTCCTCAGGCACCTCAGGGGTGGCTCTCAGGAGCTGTCCTGGAAGCCATTAGGGATCTCAAGAATGTCTGACTGTGGCATAGATGATTCTCAAAAAAACTTAATGAAACTGTCTCTAATTTACACAGATACCTTACACATCTGTCTCTAACTGCCTACCTAGGGTGGAAAAATAGCTTCTTTTCCACCTTCCAGATTTCATCTAAGCACCACTCATCTTTCCACAGGGAAGGAGATTCTGGAAAATGTAGTCCTAGCTTCTTCTCAGCAATAGAGAGGAGGCCTTAGGAAAGGGCAGAGATGCCAAGCTGACCAAAAAAACAAAAACAAAAATAAAACAACAACAACAAAAACAGTATAAGACAGCCATCAGCCCTCCTCCTAACAGGATCGACTGGCCACCTGTCCCTTCACTCAGACCTTGCCAGCCCCCTCTCAGCCATATCCAAATGGTTTTATAGTTGTAAGTCATGAACCTTAGTACTACCCCCACAAGATGGTGGCAGGATAGCTCTTTCTGATGTTTCATATGGGCATGGCTCAGAAAATTGCCCACAATCACAGTGCCTTCTTAATACCTACACCTTTGTTTTGATGCAAATACCAAGCAGTTCTCTTTGTTCAAAGCAAAGCTAAATTCATTGAGACAAAATCTTTAATTTGAGGGACAGTAACAGTCACAGCCTGCATAAAGAGCCATCCATGTGATTTTGATGCAGGGGAACGGGAAAGAGCAAAGGGAAGACAAGCTGAAAACTCCTTCCCCCATAATTGCCCACAAGAGGAATAAGAGAGGAAGGTCCTCTCTACCACTTACAGCTCTTGTGGTGTTAGAGTATCAATCATCATGCATATGTGTATTGAGTGTCTATCATATTCCAGGCACTGTGCCAGGCAGTGGAGAATCAAATCTAAAAAAGTGTTCTAGTTATCTAATGTTGCATAACAACTCCAGAACTGGTGGTTTAAAATAACACTCATTTATTTTACTCTCAAATCTGTAACCAGGTAAGGCCAGCAAGAACAGCTTTTCTCTGCTCCATGGGGCATCAGCTCTTCTTTGTTCTGGGGGACCCCTTTTCATGATGGCTGCTTCACAGAGCTGGAAAGTTAGTGTTGGCTGTCAGCAGAGAGTTCAACCTGGCCTGTGGGCAGTGGACCTTGGTTCCTTTCCATGTGGTCTCTCCACAGGCTTTGCTGAGGTGGCTCTGCTTCAGGCTTCCTCATGACATGGTGGCTGGGTTCCAAGAGAACAAAGCAGAAGTACGTTTTTATGACCAAGACACAGAAGCGTTTCTTCTACGCTACTTAATCCACTGACGGAGTGAGGATCAAAATGAAGGGACAGATTCTACCTCTTGATGGAGAGTGGCAAGGTTCTAGAAGGTTCATGTGTGGGATGAAAGCTATTGTCAGGGCCATGTTTGGAATATATAACCTGCCACAATATGCCCAGTATGTTGAGGAGCTCATTGACTAGGTTTAAAACCAGTGATTAGCATACGGCCTGGAAAAGTCCTATGAAGGCACTAAGGGAATGTCCAGAGGTTTCAGGAAGGTTAGAGGAAGTGACCAGGGTCTTGAAGGATAAATGGGTATGTACTGGGCAGGAAAGTACAGGGCATGACATTCGAGACAGGAACAGTATGAGCAAAGGTATAACTTCTGACTGAGGCCTCAGGGCTCCTCTATGCATCTCTGCTTCCCCATTTAATTCATTCATGGAAATCCCATGAGGACTGCTAGGGCTTCCCCACAGTGCCTACCATATTGCCTAGATAATCATTTCATATTGTCTTTCACATCATTTATGCTCATTCAGCGATTTCCCATAAATATAATTCATGTCAGATTTAATTGTTTTCCTAGACCTTAATGACTGGACTGATACTAGTCAGGTAAACATTTTGTAGTTATTTTTTAAGTGATCTAACCTAATATCATTTAGCTTCTTTGCAAACAAATCCATCCCATTGTGCTTCTATTTAAATAGTCATCTCATTGCTAAATTTCTTTCAGGCCAAGAGTTTTAGTTAGTCAACTGTACGAACTATTACCTGCAAACTTAACCAAGATTGTGATGGTCTTCCAAGAAGATGATGTTTATTGCTCACTAGAGTTCTTTTTTTACCTCTGTTCTCCATTCTGATGTTTCCTACATGTACTGAAATTAAAAAGAGCTTTATGGAAGGCTGGGAGTAGAGCAGGCAGAAACTGTACTGCTTGCTATTTTCCTTGACCTTAGCAGTCTTGCAGGCAGGAAAGAAATTACACATGGTGAAACCTTGTGTCCATTAGTGTTTCAAAAATGCATTATGTCTCCTCTTGGGGCCTCTCCTCCTCCACAGTCTGTAGGTTTCTTGGCTTAGACCAGGATATTATTTTGGAGCACATAGCAGTAAATCACTTTGGCATTTATTTGAGGCTGCCTTGATTCAGCTTTTCAGACTAATAAATGCCTGTGGGTCTTCTGAAATCTAGTCTGTTTTTGGCAACTCCATGGATAACACTGTATACGTTATGTTGAGGCATCTACTGTTACTTCTGATTGCTAGAAGGCAAACTCCAGTAGAATGAAAAACTATTAGCCTTGATTCATAATGTCATACAGGGTTTTATTTGGTTGGCAAAACAAAGAAAAGCAACCAGCAAGTCAGTGCTGAATTTTAGTCTGTGATTTTCCTTTTTTCTTCTTCTATTTATATTTTGTGAAGCTGTACCTCTATCTCCCTTTAAAATGAAGTCTCTTTAGGGAAAGAGGGGTCTAGATAAACCCTTAAGTATTTGGAGCTGAAACTTGCTTTGAATGAATTTAAATACTCTAAAATGTCACTGGGAAGTACATTGAATATGATAATGAGCCTGGGATGGGACAATTATCCCAACCATGCTTTTAGCCATCATTTCATCAACATCAGTGAACAAAGAGGCCCTATCCTAATGATGCTCTCATTCTAATGGGGGAGACAGTGAACAGTAAACATAACGAGTAAGTCAATAGCATAGTATGTTAGAAGGTGACAAATCACATGGCAAAGGAAAAAGTAGAAAAGGATACAAGAGTACTGGGGATGAAGGAATTTTATTGTAAGTAGGGTTTTGAGTAGGGGCCTCACTGAAGGTGACATCTGACCAAAGACTAGATAGGTGAGGGAGTTGGCCAACTGGTTCTCCACACTTTCTTCTTGCCCCTCAACCCTCTCATCTTTATCTGCACCTTCCCCTACCTCCACCATACAGAGGAGCTCTGCTGATAACCTTGCCTATGCTGTGATAGAGAATAGAAGGAGTCAGGCAGGATCTTCTGCATCTATCCCTGTCCCTGCCTTCCCTCTGTTACTATGCATGAAGTGTCTGCCACTATCCATGAAATGTCTGCTGCTATCCCAGGAGCCCTTCCATTATGTGCTATATCCCCTCCCATTTCACCTTCTCAAGGACGTTGTGTCTTTAACTCTCTCTTCTCTCTCCTGCATCATCGGTTTCTGCTCTCTTCTCAATCAGTACAAACATGTGCCTATAACTCACATCTTTTGTTCCCTGTAACTTACATCTTAAAGGGAAAAATCCCTTGATCCCTATGTTCTCCTCCAACAACTGTTCACTTCTCTGCTTCACAAAAAATCTTGAAAGATTTGTCTAGCATTACTGTCTCCATTTTCTCACCTACCATTTTCTTTTTAAACTATTCAGACTCAGCCTTCTCCTTCATCATTCAACAGAAACTGCTTTCATAAAGGCCAGCCACAGCCAAATCCAGCAGTCATGACATCTCTATTATCTTACTGGCATTGTCAGCAGCATCACTGCCCATGGTCCATCATTTGTTCCTTGAAAAATGTTATTTTCTTGACTCTGGAGCATGTCATGCTCTCCTAGCTTTGTACCTTCTTTACTGCCCCTTTCTCAATCTCCCTTACTTGCCCACTTCTTCTCTTTGATATCCAAATGATAGAGCATCCTCATTCCTGCTCCTGGGTTATTTGTTATATATCTCCTGATGATCTCATGAAGTTCCATACAGATCTTTATGTTACTTCCACTCTGCCACTCAAGGCTTTGTTATCCCAGAGACTTAAAACAACAGGGTTTAATTTTTGATCTCAGGATAATAGAGTTGGGGGAGGGAAAAGGGGACTGCTCTTGCAGTTACTAGGGGCCCAGTGTTACCAAAGCTTCACCCAGACACCTGCCACTGTGGCAGGGAAAGGTGAATCACACAGCAGTCTTCAAGGTTCTGCTCAACTCAATGGCTAGAGCTCATCGTATGGTTCTAGCCTGCCACAGTGGGCCAGGAATCTCAGAAGTCCATCTTTCCTGAAGAAGAGAACCCAATACCATGGACATATTAATGGAATACACACATTATTAGTATTATCTAATACATATTAACACTATGATATTGTCTAATAATATTTAATCTATTTAATATTTATATAATATATAACATATAATAACATATATAGCTATATATCCGTGTCTGTTGAGACATAGCTAGCTAGCTTAGTCCTTTAAATTAAGCAAAGGAGTTACATCAGGTCCTCACTGGTATAATGCTGATATAAGTTAGGTATAATCTATCAGCTACATTTCTCTGTTTTCAAAACTCATATAAGTCCCATTCATGACAGCTTTTTTATAACCTTTAGGTAAAAAGCACTTTGTAAGCTATACAACTATGTGCCCTATTATTGCATCTTCCAATTTTGATCAGCATTCCACCAAAAGATAAATAGAATAGGCCTCAGAAGGATGTCATAACCTTTCCAAGCTCATTAGAAAGTATTTCCAAAGTTAAATTGCTTCTTCCCTGGCAGCAGCCACCCTGTTCATCTGTCCTTTCTGGGTCATGCTTATTTTATGGCTGTTAATCACTGCAGTTTAGTAAGGGCATAATGACACATGGGTTATTGACTGGGTCATAACTGTAAATAGTTATCAGTGGGTTGATCATTTATGATAATATAAAGCATACCAGTGATAATATAGATGTCCCCACATTCTGCTTCTATAATGTGCTACCTTGAAGGAGTAGGGAGATATTTTGATCTGTAACAAGTGAAAGGACTTTTTGTATTGAGTAGATCAGAACTGACATTCCCTACTTCTGAGGGGAGATTTAGTGCTTCACAAAGAGAGCATCCACAAAGGAACCACTTTCACTCCCATGCTCCCATAGGACATTAAACTAACTTCTGTTCATATCCATTGCATTATTTATAGTTAATATAATAGTGGATCTGCAAAAATGTGAGTTCCTTGAGATGTAGGAACAATGTTTTAGCTTTCTCTATGTCACTAGGGGCCAATGTGGTGCTTAGGATGTAGTTATCTTTAATAATGTTGTTTGTTTGAATGACTTTATGATTGGTTATGTTGTTAGAAAAAGACCATTGCTTTACACACTAGGTTTACTGTGATCCTAAGTAGTTGATGGAGGAAGGCTATTCCATACCAGTGTGGATTAGTTAGCACTACTCATCAGATATAATCCCTCTTCCTGATGGCCTTATAAATGAAAGGATCTCTATGGCTATTTCTCTTCAATGGGATGGACACAGAAGTAGCATGTCTTTATGAGACCTCTGAGATCTTTCTTCCCTCTGGCACAGGGACCTATCATCATGAATCACTGAATTACTAAAATGAGCTGACCTGTAATGGACAGGTAGCATAAATAAGAAATAAACCTTTATCATTGCACCAGCCAATAAACATAATGTAATTTTAAATTCTCTAGTAGTCATGGGGCACCTGGGTGGCTTAGTCGGTTAAGCGTCCGACTTTCGCTTAGGTCATGATCTCGTGGTTCGTGGGTTTGAGCCCCGCGTCGGGCTCTGTGCTGACTGCCAGCTCAGAGCCTGGAGCCTATTTCAGAGTCTGTATCTCCCCCTCTCTCTGACCCTCCCCTGCTCATGCTGTCTCTCTCTCTCTCTCTCTCTCTCTCTCTCCTAGAAATAAAAATGAATAAATAAATAAATAAATAAATAAATAAAAAGAAAATCAAATATAAAAAAAAATTCTCTAGTAGTCACATGTGAAAAGTAAAAAAGGATATCAAATTAATTTTAATAGTTTAATCCAATTGACCTAAATTACTTAAGCCTGTAATCAGCATACAAATTAGATATTTTATATTCTTTATTTCAGATATCCTAAGTCTTCAAAATTTAGTATATATTTTACAGAAAGCACATCTCAGTTTGGACTAGCTATATTTTAAGTGCTCAGTGGCCACATGTGGCCAGTAGCTACCATAGTGACAATATAGTTCTACCATTTTAAGTCACTGATATTTAGACTTATTTGTTGCTGCAGCATAACTGAGACCATCTTGACTGTTACACCAAACATGGATTTTCTTCAGATATCCTGATGCATAGTAACCAAGAGCAGGTTGTTCACTTAATGGCAACATGGGAACTTTTGATGAATTGGGTGAAGATTTGTGCTTAGCCCCTTAGCACTGGACCTCTCCTGATTGTGGCCTAGAGAAGTGTTTGCTTGAACTTCTCATAAATTTAAGCCATATCACAACCTTTGTGGTGGCAAGAAGATGACTTTTTTTGTCTAATAGGGTTTTAACAAGGTAATCAACAACATGAAAAAGCTACTCGGTCTCGATCCCAAGATGTTCATAAATTAATTTAGAGAACATTCATTCTCAATGACTGTGTACTTAATAACACACTGGGTACTGGTAACACAGCTGTGCAGAAGCTGAACAGTCTCCTGGAGACAACAGTGTAATACATAATTACAGAATTAATTCATTGAAATATGACCTGTATTAGTTTTATATTGTTGCATAAGAGACTACCTCAAACTTAGAGGCTTAAAATAACCTATGTTTGTGATTTCATAGTTTCTGCAGGTGTCAGGAGTCCAGGTATGTCTCAACAGGGTCTTTTGATCAGGATCCCACAAGATTGCCATTCGGTGTCAGCTGAGCTGCTTTCCTTTCTGGAGCTCAAGCTCCTCTCACGTGGCTATTGGAAGAATTTAGTTTCTAGAGGTTGTAGGACCAATACCCCCATTTTCTTGCTGGCTTCCAACCAGAAATTGTTCTCAACTTCTGGAGCCACTTGTGGTTCCGAGCCCTTACAGATCCTTTTACGACGCAGTAGCATATTTCTTCAAAACAAGCAGGAGAATCTCTCTGATCTCAAGATTCTTTTTAAGAACTCACCTGATTAGTTCAGGCCAATTCAGGATAATCTTTGCTTGTGATGAATTCAAAGCAAAACAGATCAGTATCCTGATCGCAGGAGTGATAACCCTTCATATACACAGATTCCACCCACACTCAAGAAGAGGGGCTTAATGTGTAGCAACATGGATGGACCTTGAGGGTGTTATGCTGAGCGAAATAAGTCAGGCAGAGAAGGACAAATATCATATGTTTGCACGTATAGGAGGATTAGGAGGAACTTGACGGAGGAACAAGGGGGAGAAGAAGGGCGGAAATGGTGAGGGAAAGGGAGAGAGGCAAACCATGAGAGACTCTTGAATGCTGACAAAAACTGAGGACTGATGGATGTGGGGGGGAGGAGGGATGGGCATGGAGGAGGACACTTGTGGGGATGAGCACTGAGTGTTATGTGGAAACTAATTTGACAATAAACTATTTGTAAAAAAAAAAAAAAGAAGAAGAAGAAGAGGGGCTTATACAGGACACCAGAAGGGAAGGAATCTTGGGGATAATATTAAAATTCTGCCTGCCATGTAACTTGAGACCTGAAAGAGCCTGGAATTTATCATACAGAGGAAATAGCACGAGAGACCCCAGAGACTGTTAGGAGCTTGGTGATTAAGAAAGAAGGCCCATATGTCTAGAGCCTAGAGAAAGAAAAGGTAGGATGGAAATAACCACTTAAGTGATTTTCCAGAGATCCATGGGAAACCATGGATTACAACGCAGTTTTTTAATGTTTATTTATTTAGAGAGAGTGTACGCATGTGAGGCAGGGGATGAAGAGACAGAGAGAGAGGGATAGACAGAGAGAATCCCAGGCAGGCTCTGAACTGTCAACATGGAGCCTGACATGTGGCTTGAATCTATGAACATGACCTGATCATGACCTGAGCTGAAATCAAGAGTCACGCACTTAACTGACTAAGCCACCCAGGCACACCAAGATGACAGTGCATTTTTAAAGATATCTCTTATGTTAGTGAGATTACACAAAGCAAGAATGGAATTGAAAGGAGCCCAGCTAAGAAGCTGTTGTAGTCATTGAAGAGACAGATGATGGTGGCTCAAAGGAGGATGGTAGCAGTGGGGATGGAGAGAATTGGACAGATTCAAAAGCATTTTAAGAAGTAGAATCAGTAATGGGGTGCCTGGGTGGCTCAGTCGGTTAAGCATCCGACTTCGGCTCAGGTCATGATCTCAAGGTTGGTGGGTTCGAGCCCTGCATTGGGTTCTGTGCCGACAGCCAGCTCAGAGGCTGGAGCCTGTTTCGGATTCTGTATCTCCCTCTTTCTCTGACCCTCCACTGCTCATGCTGTCTCTCTCCCTCTCTCAGAAATAAATGAAACATTAAGAAAAAAGAAGTAGAATCAGTAAGACATGGTGAATAATTGTATGTAGGGTAAGGAAAAAGGAGAAGTCAAAGACAACTCTTAGACGTGAGCACCTAGCTGGGTGGTTTTGCCATTTCCTGAATCCAGGGACACTCAGGAAAGCAGTTTTGCCAGAGAAGTGGATCTCTTTTACACACATGGAGACTGATAGGCCAATGAGACAATCAAGGGCCCATATCATATTGGTCATTGGCTATGCTGATCTGGAACTCAGAAGAGAGATGTGGGCCAAAAATGACAATCTGGGAGACATTGGATGGTAGGTGACATTGAAAGCCATTGGGAAGGGATGAGATCATCTAGGGAAAACAGGTAGGTGAGACTAGAGCCTGAATGGGCAACTCCATTGAAAGGTCTGCTGAAGAGGAGTGAGTGGTCATTTCATACACCTATTTCCTGTCACTGATGCTAATATCCTCAGGGAATAAACATTGGGATCACTTAGGAATATATACTGTGCTTCAGAGGTTTTTCTCCACCAGGAGACAGTGAGAATGTGTATGTACATGACTTGTGGAGAGAATTACATCAGAATCAGCTGAAGAGCTTTTTTTGAACTACACTTATGAATTATCATGTGTCCCTAAGGGAATCAAGTACAAAAATGCAAAAAAAGAAAAAAAAATCTCCTTAGAGATGTATGCCCTCATTTTTCAGAGAACAGAAGCTTAGAAAAGTACAAGTGATTTGCCTCATGACCCACAACTGGCTAGATGGCAGGCTTGCTCAGAGGAGCAGAAATTGCTTAGTGATTACCTCCAGCCCTTTACCCTTCCAGAAACATGCAATTCTTCATTAGTTTAGGGAGTAGATTCCTTTACCCTTTCAGAAACATGCAATTCTTCATTAGTTTAGGGAGTAGATTCCAGATCTACCAAGAAATTGTAGCATCAGCTAGAGGTTAGTAGAATGTTCACCAAGCATTCAATAACTCTGGGAGGAAGAAGAAATCCTTATTAAGCCATTTAAGCAGTACATACATGTCAGTTTCAACACAACCCTGCAAGGTGCATATTGTTATCCTCATTTTACAAATGAAGAAATAAATGGAGGCTCATGAACTAAGTAATGTGCCCAGTAATGTGAGTGGCACAACCAGGCTTCAAATCTGTTTTTACTCCTAGCCTTACATTCATTTTAGGATGTTTACAGGGAACTGTATGCATTATACCCTGGATTCCAATGTGTAACTAAGCATTTTTCCAAAAAAATAAAATAACAGTGGAATTGAATCTACAAGAAAATATATTCACATTAGCCCCAGCTCTCGTCTTGTGGAGCATCTGTTTTGAAGTCCAGTTGTCTTGATGAGAACCCAGGTTCCACTCCTTCTGTATGATCTTAGCAAAGGTACCCTACCTTTTTGTGCTTTGGTTCTTTGTTTGGAATAAATTAGTACAATAATTTAGGATCAATTATTTATTAGTACAATAAGTTAGGATGCCCGTCTCTTGGGGTTTGGTGAAGATTATATTATTTAATGTATATAAAAGCCTTAAAATACTTCCTAGCATGTGGTAGCACTGCGTAACTGCTCCCACCTCTACCACTATGTGTTTTATTGAACTATGGTTGACATACAATGTTATATTAGTTTCAGGTGTACAACATAGTGATTTGACAATTCTGTACATTATTCAATGCTCACCATAAATGCAGTTACCATCTATCACTGTATAACGTTATTGCAATATTATTGACTATATTCCCTATGTTATACCTTTCATCTTTGTGACTTTTTTATTTTATAACTGTTAAGTTTGTTCTTCCTAATCCCCTTTACCTATTTTGCCCCTTCCCCCCCAGCCACCACCAATTTGTCGTCTATATTTATGATTTTGTTTCTGTTTTGTTTTGTTTTTTAGATTCCATATGTAAGTGAAATCATTTGGTATTTGTATTTCTGTCTGACTTATTTCACTTAGCATCATATCCTCTAGGATATAATATAGGGTAACACATACACGCACAGCCCACATTTTCTTTATCCATTCATCTATCAGTGGACACTTAGGTTGCTTACATAACTTGACTATTATAACTAATTCTACAACAAATATAGGGCTGCATATATCTTTCTGAATTAGTGTTTTCTTTTTTTCTGGGTAAATATCCAGTAGTAGAATACCGCATTGTAATGTATTTCTATTTTTAATTGTTTGAGGAACACCAGGCTGTTTTCCACAGTGGTTGCACAAATTTATATTTCCACCAACAGTGCTTGAGAGTTCCCTTTTCTCACATCCTCTCCAACACTTGTTATTTCTTGTCTTTTTGATACTAGTCACTCTGACAGGTATAAGGTGGTTTCTCCTTATGATTCTGTTATGCTTTCCCCTGATGAATAGTGAAGTTGAGCATCCTTTCATGTGTCTATTAGCCAGTGTTGGACTCTGGAAAAATATCTGCTCATGTCCTCTTCCTGGTTGTTTTGGTGTTGAATTGTGTAAGTTCTTTATGTATTTTGGATCTTAACCCCTTATTGGATATATCATTTGCAAACATCTTCTCCCATTCAGTAGGTTGCCTTTTCATTTAGTTGATGTTTTCCTTCACTATACAAAAGCTTTTTATTTTGGTGTATTCCCAGTAGTTTATTTTTGCTTTTGTTCCTCTTATCTAGGAATACATATCTAGAAAATATTCTAGGGCTGATGTCCAAGCGATTGCTACCTGTGTTTCATGGTTTTAAGTCTCACATTAGGTCTTTAATCTGTTTTGAGTTTATATTTGTGTATGGTGTGTATGGTGTAAGAAAATGGTTCAGTTTCATTCTTTGCAGTGACTGTCCAGTTTTCCCAGAACCATTTATTAAAGAGATTACCTTTCCCCCATATTTTTGCCTCCTTTATCATAAGTTAATTGACCATATAAATGTGGTTTTGTTTATGGGCCCTCTTCTGAATTCCATTGATCCATGTGTCTATTTTTACATCACCAGCATACTTTTTTAAAAGTTTATTTTTAAAGGTTTATTTGAGAAAGAGCATGTGAGTGGGGGAGGGGCAGAGAGAGAGGGAAAGAGAGCATTCCAAGCAGGCTCTGCACTGTCAGCGCAGAGCCCAATGCAGGGCTCAAACTCATGAACCATGAGATCATGACTTGAGCTGAAACCAGGAGTTGGATGCTTAACTGACTGAACCACCCAGGTGCCCCACACCATACTCTTTTGATTACCACAGTTTTGTAGTATACCTTGAAATCTAGGACTGTGATGCCTCCAGCTTTGTTGTTCTTTCTCAAGACTGCGTTGGCATTTGGGGTCTTTTGTGATTCCATTCAAGTGTTAGGATTCTGTTCTAGTTCTGTGAAAAATACTGTTAGTATTTTGATAGGGATTACATTGAATCTGTAGATTGCTTTTGGTAGTATGGACATGTTAACAGTAATAATTCTTCCAATTCATGACCATGGTGTATCTTTTTTTTTTTTAATATTTTTATTTATTTCTAGGAGAGAGAGAGAGAGACAGCGTGAGCAGGGGAGGGTCAGAGAGAGAGGGAGATACAGACTCTGAAATAGGCTCCAGGCTCTGAGCTGGCAGTCAGCACAGAGCCCGACGCGGGGCTCAAACCCACGAACCGCGAGATCATGACCTAAGCAAAAGTCAGACGCTTAACCGACTAAGCCACCCAGGCTCCCCATAACCATGGTGTATCTTTCCATTGTTGTCGTCTTCAATTTCTTTTAATAATATCTTATAGTTTCCAATGTATAAATCTTTCACCCCCTTGGTTAAATTTATTCCTAAATACTGTACTCTTTTTGGTGCCATTGCAAATGAGATATTGTTTTCTTCACTTTTCTTTCTGCTACTTCATTATAGTATATAGAAATGTAACAGATTTCTGTATATTAATTTTATATCCTGTACCTTTACTGAACTCATTTATTAGTTCTAACAGGGTTTTTGGTGGTCTTTAGTGTTTTCTATGTATAGCATCATGTCGTTCATCTGCAAACAGTGACAATTTAACTTCTACCTTTCTAATATGGATGCTTTTTGTCTCTTTTTCCTGTCTGACTGCTGTGGCTAGAACTTCCAGTTTTATGTTGAATAACAGTGGTGAGAGAGGACATCTTTGTTTTGTTTCTTATCTTAGAGGACAACCTTTCAGCTTTTCACCATTAAATATGATATTAGCTGTGGGTTAACATGGCCATTGTTGTGTTGAGGTTTGGTCCCTCTAAACCCAATTTGTTGGGAGTTTTTATCATGAATTAGTACTGAATTTTGTCAAATGCTTTTTCTGCATGTAATGAGATGATCCTATGGTTTTATCCTTCATTTTGTTAATGTGATATATCACGTTCATTGATTTCATGGATATTAAATTATCCTTGTATCCCTGGAATAAATCCCACTTGATCATGGTGAATGATTTCTTTTAATTTTTGTAGAATTCACTTTCCTAATATATTGTTGGGGATTTTTGCATCTGTGTTCATCAGAGATGTTAAAGTATAGTTTTGTTTTTGTAGTGTCTTTTTCTGGTTTTGGTATTAGGGTAATATTGGCCTCATAGAATGAATTTGGAAGTTTTCCTTCCTCTTCAATATTTTGGAATAGTTTGAGAAGAATACTTATTAACTATCCTTTAAATATTTGGTAGAATTTACCTTTGAAATCATCTGGCCTTGGAGTTTTGTTTCTTGGGAGGTTTTTTATTACCAGTTGCATTTCATGGCAGTAATCATTCTGTCCAGATTTTCTATGCCTTCTTAATTCAGTTTTAGGATATTGGATGTTTATAGGAAATTATTCATGCTAGATTGTCCCAATTCTTTTGGCATATATTTTTCATAGTAGTTTCATAACCCTTTGTATTTCTGTGGTATTAGTTGTCACTTCTCTTTAATTTCCAGTTTTATTTACTTGAGTCCTCTCTTTTTGTCTTGATGAGGCTGGCTAAAAGTTTATCAATTTTGTTTATCTTTTCAAAGAACCAGTTCTTGGTTTCATTGATCTTTTCTACTGTTTTTTGGGGGGAAAGGAGGTCTCCATTTCATTTATTTTTACTCTGATCTTTATTATTACTTTCCTTCTACTAACTTTGAGCTTTATTTTTCTTTTTCTGGTTTCTTTATGTGTGAGGTTAGATTGTTTGAGATTTTTTTCTTGTTTCTTGAGGTAAGCTGTATCACCATAAATTCCCTTTAAGAACTGCTTTTGCTGTGTCCAAAAAATTTGGGGCAGCTGTGTTTCCATTTTCTTTTGTCTGCATGTATTTTTTTTATTATCTCTTAGATTTCTTCATTTACCCGCTGATTGTTTAGAAGTATATTGTTTAGCCTCCATGTGTTTGTGGGGGTTTGTTTTTTCCAGTTTTTTTTCTTGTAATTGATTTCTAGTCTAATGCCATTTTGGCTAGGGAAGATCCTTAGTATGATTTCAATCTTCTTAATTTATTGAGACTTGTTTTGTGGTCTAACATGATCTATCCTGGAGAATATTCAGTGTGCTCTTGAAAAAAAAAATGTATCCTGCTGATCTGGGACAGACTGTTCTGTATATATCTCTTAAGTCCATCTGTTCTAATGTGTCATTAAAAGCCAGTGTTTATTGATTTTTCTCTCTAGATGATCTATTCACTGATGTAAGTAGGATATTAAAATCTCCTACCATTATTTTAATACTGTAAGTCTTTACCTTTATGTCTGTTAATATTTGCTTTATGTATTTAGGTGCCCCTGTGTTGGGCGCAGAAATACTTACAGTTGTTATATCCTCTTGTTGAACTGATCACTTTGTCATTATGTAATGCCCTTCTTTGTGTCTTGTTAAAGTCTTTTTTTAAAGTTTACTTTTTAGCAGAAGTATTGCTACCCTGTCATTTTTTTTTATTTCTATTTCCATGGAATATCTTTTTTCATTTCTTCACTTTCAACCTGTATGTGTCTTCAGGTCTGAACCACTGTAGTTTTTTTCTCCGAGAGGCTTATCTGAGTTCCTAGCTGAAATTAATATTTTTTGCCCAGCATTTTAAGAGTTTGCTTTGTTTTCCTACCAGTATAGTTATGAGAAAGTGACACCCTGCCATTTGCCTAAGGGAATACAGAACAGGTGCAAGTGACTACCCAGGTTTGCCCCTGTGTGTGCAATAAATTAAAATGTGAAGCATATTTATGCCCCAGGCCCTTTGCCTTTGACTGTTCTTGCTGCCTGGAATGTTCTGTCCCTGGATAGTGAAACCACATTCTTATACACTTTTTTCAGATGTTTGCTCAAATGTCACCTTATCAAAAAGCCTATTCATACCACTCTATCTAAAATAACATCTTCCAACCATTACTTTCTATTTTCCTAGCCTTCTTTATTTTTCTTCAAAGAATACCATCAGAAATATTATATATCTGTTGATTCAAAGTCTCTCTCCCCAGTAGAATTCATGAGAACAGAAATTCAGTCTGTTATTCACAGCTGCCCTACCAACACCTTGTAGGCTCTCAATAATGGTTTGTGGAATACATAAATGGATAAATGAGTGTTAAATTACAACTCACAGGTTGAGATTCCTTGTCATCTACAAAGACCATGATTTCTAGGTACACTATTGAATAGGTTTGGAACAAAGTGAATTATTCCAGCCCCTCCTTCTACAGGTGAGGAAACTTAGGCCAGAGAGGAAAAGGTCAGTTTAAAAATCTAAGGTCCACTCAGAGACAAGGCCAGGACTGGGCAATTTTCAATATGCTTTCATAGGTTATTCCAATTTGAGCCTCAAAACAGCCATGGAAGTTTTCAGCTCAGGGGCCATGTTATCTCTGTGTGGTCAGTGAGGAACTGAGAGTCTGAGGAGTGAAGTGACTTACCCAAGCGTACAGCGGAGAGCTGTGGAAGGACCTGCCTAGGTGTTCTTCCTACTGCACAACATCACCCAGTTATTTGCTGGCCACTGGTTACCTTTCAAGACAAATCAAGGATACTTCTAGATACTTTTGAGAAGTATCTATGCCTAGGTCTTCAGTAGTCTTCTGTTCCTAAGCTCCAACTCTCTTAAGACCATTTCCTTCCAATTAAAAAAAAATGGATTTGGCATCATCTTTTGAGCTCAGTTGGCCTAGAGATGATAGACAGGCCTTTATAACTTTGACATCCTCTTGTAGGGCCCCAAGGCTGCTGCAGATAAACCTAGACCTATGAGAGCTATTTCCAAACAGATCTCCATTTTCATTCTCCCATTCCACCTGTTCCCTCTTCCTATTTGGCATAAACATCACCCCAATATTACTTTTTAAATCTTTTAAATCTTAGATGAAACCAGAATCTAATGAGCTTGCAAGTGAGAGAGGCAGCCTCCCTGAGCCAGACATTCACCCTGTAATATCCATGGATATTTGGAGAGGAACTTTGTTCAGTTCTCACATGCAGCTGCTTTTCCTAGTCCCTCCAAACAAGTACCTCTTCATTCCTAATGTTCCATCACTATATTTTCATGGCCAAAATTTGCATACCAGGTTGAAGAAAGCAGTCCTTTTTATTCTTTGATCAAAGCTTTAACTTTTGAAAAGATTTCCATATACCTTGATAAATCACATACCTTCGTGACCATTTAAAGAGCATTTTTAGTGCACAAGGAACTAACTAAATATTTTCCATGCATTAAACCTCATAGTCCTCAGAATAAATCTGAAGTGCTGTTAATCACATTTCACAGATGAGAGAATGGAGGTTTACAGAGATGAAATATTTTGTTCAAGGTCATCAGCTGCTAAGTAGCACATTTGGCCCTTCAACCTTGAATTCCAAAGCTTGAAAATTCCAAAGCTAGGACTTTTAATCATTACACAAGTGTTTATTTTTTATGTATAAAGAAGGGCTACATGTCATGCACTTATTTCTTTTTTTATAATTCTTCTCAAATTACATATGTAGTTATTATAACTATCTTCTTTTTTGTGTAGTCCAAGGTACATCAGACAGTTGCCTTATTATAACACAAATGACCCTTTCCCAGCACAAAGCTAGGCATCACATGCAATAAATGTTTGATTAAAAAATGATTAACCAAATCTTTTAAATTGCTTTCCTTTCTTTTGCTACTTTTTAAGAATTGCTACCATCCTGTTTTAGTATAACCCAGTCAGTGAAAATGTATCTGAAATGAAAATAGATTCATAAAAATTTCCTAGAACAAGGTTTCTGTGGCAAATGTGATTTCTGTTATATTATCTTTATGTATACACACACACACACACACACACACACATTATCTATGTTGACTGTGTACAAGATCGTGATCTCATTCACACCTGTATCATAGATGTAAAATGAAGCTCAAATTGCAATGAATTTTTCTTTGAAATTAGTATATGTATTTGTGATGAAAGCCTGGAGGTAGGGGGGAGGTTGATTTGCACGTCCATCTCAGAAATTCTGGGACGTTTCCAGGAGCGTTTGCCTGAGATTTTTGGGAGAAGTGTAGAGAACATACAGCCAGAGACAGGGAAATTCAGGTGCAGAGCAGAAACTTGAGCCACTTCTGCCCCCTTGAGAAAGTGCTCTGAGTGAACTCCTATCTCTCCTCAGTGTGGACAAAGGGACTCATGTGTGGGCTTCATTCTTTGCTGCTGGTTTGCATGTGGCAGAGTGGCACTTGGGAGAGACATGGCTTGGTACCCACGTGTCATCCTTGAAATCAGCTCTGACTCCTCATGGAAGTTCCTAGCTCCCTTTTGGGTAACACACTGAACCCTGATGGAAACAGTTCCACCTCAGCTCTACATCAGCCTCAGAGCCAGGGCCATTGGCAGTGTACACAAGCCCTAAGAGACAGCTGCAGCAGCATAGATGGGACAAATAACACGAACTTCAAGCAGCAGCCCTGAGTAGCTATGGGAAGGGTTCCTTGAGCTGCCCCTTACTTGACACAGCTCATCACTTCATCCTTCCAGAACCCTCCATTCCTCACAGCTTCTGTTTTGTCCCTTTTGTTTGTTGTTTCCCATCTACCTCTCTGATGGCTCCTTCTTAGTCTCCTTTGATTATAGCTTTCTCTTCTTCCAAATCTTCTAAATGTTGATGTGCCCTAGTGTCTAGTCTTTGCTACTTCCTTAGGTGACCTCATCAACTTTTCTGCTTTTAAATATCAATGATGTGTCTGTAATTTTCAAATTAATAAGCCTCACTAGCCCCACCCTGCCCTGAGGCAGACTCACATACCCATTTGCCTACTTCACACTTGTATAAATATCACACTTGTATAAATTTCTCAAATAAAGCATATCCCAAAGCAAACAGCTGTCTTTTCCCTGATTCTTCTCTAACTCATTATGTGGTACAGTCATCCATCCAGTTTTCCAGATGAAACAACATGCATGTGAATCTGGACACTGGACTTTTTATCCCTCTCTTCATTTGACCAATCCTAAATCCTTTCAAATCTGCCTCCAAATTGATCTCAAGTCTGTACCATTCTTTCCTGACTGCATCTACCTTCTGGTTTCAGCCATCATCTTGTCTTACCTGGCCTACTAGAATAACTTTCCTAATTGAACTTCCAAGTCCTGGGTTCCCTCTAGGACATTTTCCATAGGCCATTCAGAGTATACTTTCTAAAACAAGCATTCCTACTCCCTACCTGCCTTTAACCCATTGGTGACTTCTCACTGACCTTACAGAACAAAATCTAAACTCCTTACCACACTGAGCTTGGCCTGACATGATCTGTCCATAGCCATTTTCTCCAACTCCATCTCGGGTAACTCTGCCTACCTCACACTTAACAACTTCCAGTCACCTGACCCTTTTAGTTTCTAGTACAATCTCTGGGTCTTCCTACTTGCTATTCCTCTGTCTGGAATGTTCTTCATTTGACTTCTCCCCCTTGACACTTTCTAATATTTTGGATTTCAGGTTAAGTGCCATATCTTCAGAGGTTAACCAGACAATCTAAGACAGGTACCCCCAGTTCTTCTCTCTTATGGCATTATATATTTTTTCTTTTTGGTTACTTCTTACAATTTTAAAGCCCATATTTATAAATTCTATCTTCCTTGTATATTCAGCACCTAGCAGAGTATCTGATATGTAGCAGTCAGTGAATATCTGTTGAATCTTAATTAATGAATGTCCTTATAGAACATATAAGAGACCCTGGGTACCATGGAGGGACAGGAGACAGGAATTAGGGCTTGATTCTCAGGGTTTCTTCAGACTTGTTGTCAAAGACTAGAAAATTCTCCTCAGGTATTGGTTACTTTTTGGTCATATTCACAGGTTGTAACTTGGATGTTCTTCCCAACACCACCAGTATATAGCATGGCCCTTCTTGGAGATCATGACAACTAACATGTTTTTACATACCTCTTATCTTTATTATGCCATTTAGTGTGATTCCATAGCTACATATTGTGTCATTTCCCATTTTACAATTGAACAAACTGAGGCACAGGGAGGTTAAATAGCTTGCCCAAGATCACAGAGCTGGTAAGAGAGACATATGAATATGAATATGTGTAGTCTGACCTCAGAGTCTGCATTCTTAACTAATCTTTGAAGTTCAGCTACCCATGTGGCTCTGCATCTATGCTGTCTCTCAAAGTGACCTCTTCCAGTCCTATAGATTTAAATGTCATCTATGCCCTGGTCACATTTACTTTGTATCTCCAGCCCAGACTGCTCCCCTGAGTTCCAGAATAATTTAACTACCCACAAGGCATCTTCTCATAGGTAACTGAAACTTAACATTTCCAAAACTGAGTTAATGCACTGCCTCTATGCCCCCATATTCAAACGTGTTTTTCCCTGAGTATCCCCTTCTCAGCAGTGGTATCAGGACTCATGAGATTTCATATGTTTAAAAACGTGTATATTCATTTTATATACATGTGAGATTGCTTGATTTAGATAATGGCATGATATTTCTTCTTTTCTGTACTGTTGCTTGATCTAACCTTCTCTTACTAAGTTGTGACATACCCAAGCAAGAACCATGATGTACATATCCTTACATTCCAGCATCTCATGCATACAGATGTTGACTGGGATCTTGTTGAATGAAGGAAAGAAAGAAGAAGTGTTTTCTGTGAATGTTACCTATTTCTATTTCAGGTAGTTTCCATTCTACTTAATTTCTGCAGCCATTCTTCTTCTAGAGATATTTTCCCAACTCCTTTAAAGGACCATTTTTCTTCTCCCCATGGTTCTAACCTAAGGGTCAGTATATTAATGAAACAACTCTGTTTCAAAAAACCATTTTCATTTCTCTTCGTTTTGTCACTTGCACTCTTGGATTTATGTGGAAAGGAATACTTAGTAATGAGGAAAAATCTATTTAGAAACAGTAGCGTAATCATTCAGCAGTAGAGAAAAGAGTGATATATAAACCATATAATTAGCAGTAATCTATTTCATATTTATTTTTCTGGGCTGAAGTTCAGTTCCTCCTTGAAAAACTGAATGTAAGTAATAAGTGCCCCCCCAACACACACATACAACCTATGACTAAACATTCATCATTCAAGGCAATTCAGCTGACATTTTTCTCAAGATTATGAAAGTAACTTTTAATAGTCTCAAATAAAATCTCAGTTCATTTATTAGTAGCTTACTTTTGCTTTGTTTTTGTTGCTTTGTTTTCTAAAATATGGAATTCTCTTCAGATTAGTTTGTATAATTTATATAAACTAATAAGCAGATTAGTTTGTATAAACAGTTCAGAAAATATGCCTCTTCGATGCATGTACAAAGCCGTAGATTTATTTAATCCTCAGAATTTATTAGGTAAAACTGACAAGGGAGTCGAAGGATATGAGTGTCAGCTCTCTCTGGGAAAAACATTCAGTTTGGCTGTGAGTGAGTTCCTTGGCTTATATCTTTTTCCTGTTTAAGAAATGGAAGGAAAGCCTCCATTGCAAAGTTTGTGTAGGAATAAAATGAGGTAACAATGTGAAAGTGCTTTCAAAATTATTAATGTTTAGAAAACAATAATAAAGTGATGGTTTTGTAATTATTATTATTTAAGTAATAAAACTGAGGCTATTTTTATCCTGCTGAATGAATCAAAATAGCTATGCTTTTATGCAGAAAATGGTAGAGTCCTACAGTAGACTTTTAGTTGATTCCATGGGTATTCAGATAATGAACTTGGCTTTTCCACACACAGAAATGTGACATTTATTTATTTACTTACTTACTGGTTTATTTATTTATTTATAAATGATTATTTTATTTTTGAGAAAGTGTGAGCAGGGGAGTGGCAGAGAGAGGAGGACAGGATCCAAAGGGGGCTGTGCACTGACAGCAGCAAGCCTGACGCAGGGCTCAAACTCACAAACCATGAGATCATGACCTCAGCCAAAGTCAGCCACTCAATTGACTGAGCCACCCAGGGGCCCCAGAAATGTGGCATTCAAAATGTGCCCTAAGTAGAATATTTTAATTTAGTCTCCTTAATATTTTCATATATTCATGGAGTTCTACAAAATTATTTTTCTTCCACTGTATTTATTTTCTTTACGCCTAGCAATTACAATAATTTCACAAAGAGAGTGTATCTTGAGATCATTTTCTGCTGTAAATCAGAGTTTGGTTGAGTCTGAATCAGTTAGTACAATTTCACTCTGCCTTGGAAAGATGAGAGAAGAAAGAGGAAAGTGTAAAATCTTGTAGGAAGGCTAAGTGAATTTAAAGAATTCCCATTTTCAAAATTAACATTTTCTTTTTTTTTTGAAGGATTCCTTAGTTTTTATTTATTTATTTATTTATTTATTTATTTTTACAAATAGTTTATTGTCAAGTTGGTTTCCATATAACAAACACCCAGTGCTCATCCTCACAAGTGCCCTCCTCCATGCCCATCTCCCCCCTCCTCCCCACATCCATCAGTCCTCAGTTTGTTTCTCAGCATTCAAGAGTCTCTCATGGTTTGCCTCTCTCCCTTTCCCCCACCATTTCCCTCCTTCTTCTCCCCCATGGTCCTCAGTTAAGTTCCTCCTAATCCTCCTATACGTGCAAACGTGATATTTGTCCTTCTCTGTCTGACTTATTTCGCTCAGCATAACACCCTCAAGGTCCATCCATGTTGCTACACATGGCCATATTTCATTGTTTCTCATTGCCAGATAGTATTCCATGATATAGATAAACCACATCTTCTTGATCCATTCGTCTGTTGATGGACACTTAGGCTCTTTCCATGTTTTGGCTATTGTGGAGAGTGCTGCTATGAACATTGGGGTACATGTGCTCCTATGCATTTTCAAGTATGAAAGCCATAATCCCTTCCCAGACTCTGAAGTATATCTTTAATATAAACAAAAAGATCCATTTATTAGAAAATAGAGCCTATCTTCTGTTTCATAACTTGGAAAACTGTACTATAGGAAAACAAATGGCAAACTTTTCCAGTGCATAAAAATGCTCAGCTGATAAGCTGAGACCATCTCATATCTGCATCTACAGTCATGAATGGGGCAGGATTGAGTTTTTTGTGGGTGTGTGCAGTTTCTCCATGTTCTCTATGGACATGACTACCTATGAGCTCATTTATACTCCCCCTGGCTATGTAGCTGTGAGCATCCAGTCTAGAGAGGATTGGATATAATAGGTTACTAAATAGAAAACCAGTTCATGCAAAGAGATCCAGCTGCTGGTTGTTACATCTTCAGTGCATATTGGCTTGTCTGTTCCCTGGATGGGTACCTCATTTGCAGTTACCATCTATGTTTTCTCCAAGAGTCACTTCATCCTTCTTGCCTCACAGGACAAGCAACTTTCACTTGGACCAGGACTAACTGTTCCATTTCACTAACCATATTCTGAATTAGATAAGTATTGACTGTGTGATCCCTCTGGATCAGGCACTGTGCTAGGCCCAGAGGATACAACTGTGAATAACAGAAACATTTCTTGTCCTTAGAGGGCTTAACAGCCAGAGATCTCCTTATCCCAAGCTAGAATATAAAACCTCATTTCAGCTTCAATTGCTAGAAAGTTTGATTTTTCAGACCAATTTCAAAGGGTGCCCTCCATCATTGTGGACTTGGGCCCAGGCCTTCCTCCTGTTGGGAAATTCACCACCATCAGAGTTCTTGGGAACTTTGTAGTTGATATCAGTTTGGTCTTCATAATATCTTGAGGGATTCTTATAAATTAAGTACAATATTTATAAACCCAACAAGAAGACCTAATGAAAATATGAGCAATGAATTGCAACTGCACATCATCTGCAATTTAAAAATAATTCTCTGTAGCACATATTTATCCCATAAAGTTGGGCTTCTATTTGTGTCATCTGTGTAAAAGTATTGGATTGTTTATAAATACTGTTATAAGGAGAGTTTAGCCACAAAAGCCTAACATATCTGTTGACATTCTTACACTATAAAAATCTAAATGGCATGCAGTCCAGAATGAGCCTGTGTGAAAAAGATCTGGATAAGTAATAAACCATTTTGCTAATTTAAACTGGTTAGGCTCACTATTTCCTTCTACCTCCTTCCACAACCCAGCCCTGGGAGATGACTTCCAAAGGGAATTTCCTAATTGGATATATCCCTTGGCCAGAGACATAGACCCAAAACTTGTTGGGTGGTTCTAAAATGTAAAGCCTAGTTTTACTTTCCTGTCTATGTGCTGAATTGATAAAAAATCCCAAGAGGGGGCAAAAGTTTTGGGCCAAAAAACATAGTCATTTGAAATAGGCTTCCCTGATAGTGACCCAGATTCAAGACTCACATCACTGAAGACCCTCCATCTCCACCACCATCATTTTTTTATTCGCCCTGGGTGATTGAGAGCATCTCTTCTTCCCTCTGCTTTCTCTGCAACTCATCCTTAGGGTTTTTTTCTCCATGCACTAGCCGCAGTGATCTTTAAAAATTGAAATCAAAATGACTCCCCAGTGTTCCTAGAATAAAGTCCAATTGTCTTGTTGTGGCTGGTGAAGCACTGCACATGCTGGTTCCCACTCACCTTTTCAACCTCTTCTCACACTAATGTTTATGATGAATACACTCCAGCCACTCTGCTCTCCTTATTGCTCCTCAAATACAGGGCATACCAAGTGATTTCTCAGCTTAGGGCCTTTGCACCTGGAACACTTATCCCATGTTCTTACCCAGCTGGCTCCTTTGTATCTCAAATTTGCATGTCCCTTATGCAGAGGGGCCTCTTCTGGACCCCTTGCCCAAAGTAGTATGTGCCTCCCTCCCTATAATTTCTCCCATTATTTTGTAATCTTCAGACTATTCATCGCTATCTGAATTTAAGTTTTCTTTTAACTTGTTTTTGCCTATTTCTCCTTTTTTGTTTTTTGTATGTTTGTAGAATGTAGATAGCATCCATGTCTCTTTTGTTCACAGCTGGGTGTCCATTGCCTGACACATATTAGTATATTTTTTGAATGAATACATGCACACATAAGGACCCAATTTTGACTGAAAATACCCCAAATCTTAAACTCCTATTCTAAGTTCCAACTCAATTTAAACCATAGGAAATTTGAATATACTTTTCAATTTAGTTTTTTTTTTCTGTTTCAGTCCTCTCTAATAAATAGTGACATTATCTTTGTGAAGTTGCATGCCCCATGGGAAGTGCTTGGAAGATATGCAGAACAAATGAATGTAAGAATGCCTTTCAGGTAGGTGTAAATATATTTTTTCCTACTCTCTGCTGCTTCCCTGTAAAACTAATAGTGCTCTTCTCTTGAAACAAATAAAACTGAAATGCATACTGAAACACTATTAGAAAAGACCCTTAAAATGCTTCGGAAATACAGTAACTCTATATGGCTTATGATGACTTCATGGCTTTTTGTGAAAATTCCTGTCTAATTCAGTCCTTAGCAGGTAGATATGTCACTGCCTGTGAGAAATAAGTACTTTCCAAGTGACATTTTCATTTTCAAAATGCCATTTTCTGAAGCCCTGTATACTGCTGCTTTGAATGGCCAGACCCTAGGCATCAATGGTGCAGGTTCTTACTGACATTAAAATCTGCCTTTTCAAGAAATTTCATGAAAATATGATCTATTTTTTAAATAAACTATTTTTAAGTGTTAAAAAGTCAGATCATAAGTACTGTGCAAGCAGAAGCATTCATATTTATTCTAAGCGGCATAAAAATACTTTATGTGGATTGTTTATTTAAAGGATTGATTTACCTTCATCTTATAGTGAATATTTGTATTTTCCATATAAATTAAGGAAAAGTTATCTACATTTGCCAGATAAAGTTTCAAACTTGAAATTATAAATGCCAAAATATGTGGGAAGTAAATAATGGAGTCTCCTAAAGGAGTTGGAAAGATTTAGTACCAAGGGCAGTTCCAAAGGGAATAAAGAATTAAAACCTTTTGGTTCATAGTTTGCCGATAAGACCAAATCAGATGACAGAAACGAGGCAATCTGTTGCCACTTCTAAAACATACCTCTTAATGAGCTGTGGTAAATTATAGAGAGGCACAAGGGACACATTTAGAGAAGGGCAATTTCCATTCAGAGATCTATAATGTATCTTCCTGGTGCATCTTATTTTCTTTGTTTATTGACCTTTTTGTTCTAATACCAAGTCAAAATAGAGGTTGGGGTTTCTAGCATCTGTTTACCTCAAGGTAAAATTCTCATAGGAATTGAGATAAACATAGTTCTAAACTTTTGACTTATTTTTGTATTCAAAATGTGACAAAGGAAACCTGAGAACCCAAAGATTTAAAAAATATATAAAATCACTGAGAGTCATTTATCAGTTTAGTTTCCATTGAAACTTGTTACACTATCATTATAATTAAAGCCAGTTATTTATCAGTGGTATAACAATTTAATATGGTTTACTACTGTATCACATATAAAGACCAAAAGGAAAAGAAATCTAGGCTTAGGTACAGTCATATATCAGACCAACATCTTATAGCCAAAAGTCAAAAGTCTGTGTTCTGATCAAAATGAGGTGGTAAAACTTAGTGAAATTGATAGTTCCTCCCCAGTAATCTCACAAAACCTTCCATCAGAACACAGCTCACAAGGAAAGAACCCAAGCAGATGCGGAAACTTGAGCAGTGTTAATGCACAGCAAGTTCCTAGTACCTGGGAACATTTCCTATATAAAAGACCTGACTGAATCGTAGCTAACATTTCTACATGCTCATTATATAGCAGAAAAGTGCGTCCTGGAAGCAGCATTAATACTTTCCTTATGCCACATTAAGAGAATGTGATATAGGGAATAAATGAAAAATTATAATAACTATGAATAATAATCTTCTTTTTAAGTATAGGCATTCCTGCAGGACAGTGTTAGGACAAAATACTGTTAATATATAGACACTAACTAGCCTCACTAATATTGATGTGATTTTACCGAAGCATAGCTTCACTAGAGAACCTCAGGCATTTGAAATTTATGCTATTATTTTGCCCAGTGTTTCAGGCAAATAACTCTAGCCTAAGAAGATCTATGTATTTCCAAAGGAGGAATTTTCCTGCCATATCACTTCAACAAAATGTACAAACATCAGTTTGACTAAGTGTAAATGCCTCAAAGAATTGTGTGTATATTTATTATTTTCTGTAAACTGCACTTCTGAATCCTGGGTTAGTTTCCTTGGGTTTTTATTCCTACAATGTTTAAAACAAAGTTGGATAATTTTCTTAAGGGAATTTGTGAACAAAATTTGCTTCTTAAGTACTTATCCATCCATGGATGTGCTCTCTCTCTCTCTCTTTTTTAATTAATAGACTAATTTTAAGGCACTTTTATGTTTACAGAAAACTGAGCTAGTAGTACAGTGTTCTCATATTATCCCTTCTTACTCCACTTTCAGTTTGCTTATTGTTAACATTTTGCATTAGTGTGATATATTTGTTATAATTAATGGACCAGTACTGATAAATTACTATTATCTGAAGTCCATAGTTTACTTTAGGGTTCATTCTTTGGGTTGTATAGTTCCATGGGTTTTGAAAAATCCATAGTGACATGTATCCACCATTATGGTATCACACAGAATAGCTTTACTCCCCTAAAAATCCTTTTTACTCCATCTGTTCATCCCTTCTACCCCAGTACAAACCCCTAGCAGCCACTGATCTTACTGTGTCTATTCCAGTAGTTTTGCCTACTAAAAACATGACTATGTTTATAAGTTTTCATAGATAGGCAAAGTTGTATATAAACTTCTCATTTTCCATAGTGAGATTGCTTAGTTACAGTTTAGAATATATATAAACCACATCAGTTTCATTACTACTCCATTGGTTGAAACCCAAAGTATGAAAAAGCTGATTGCATTTTTATAAATCATCTAATCCATATGCTCTCCATTCAGATTACACCCAGAATTTTAATCTGGAATGCTTTAAAAAAATTACGGATATATAGAAATATGACACACCCTTACTAAGTCTGACATTTTAAAGATTTTTTTTTTTCCAAGATCCCTTGTTTTATCTCTTTAATTCACCTTCAGTCAGGGCCAGTGGTTAGACAGTATTCCCTAGTGTGGTTATTTGATGCCAATTAGTATTCTTCCCATACATGTTGTAAAATACGTACTTTTTTATATTACCCTGATTGTATCAAATGGGAGAAGTCTTCTGTAAACTTCAAAAGCCATATAAGTATTAGTTAATATAATAGTATGCCCATTAAATTGTGCATGTTTCCAGCAGGCTGCCAATTCGTTTCTTCATTCCTAAGAAAAAAAAAAAGAAAAAGCTGACCTTGGCTAAATTCATATGAATACTAATTGTTCCAAATCATCACTCTGTACAGGCTTTGTAGGCAAAGAGCAACCATAAAAAATTATGATAATGAGAGGAAGAAATGCCAATGGAAAATATTTCATAAGATTTCATGACTCAAAAATGCATGCCCTATGTTCCTACTACATTTCTCACTGTTAATCTCTTTTTAGTTTTTTCTTCTTCACCTCTTACAGGCTTCTATCTTCAATCTCCTTTCCTTCCTTGCTAGTTCAAACTGTAACTGACGATGGGTTTTCTTCTCGACTGGCTTCATTTTTGCTGTTCTTCCAGGAGAAAAATCTATTACCTGCCCCGCCGGTACAAGTTCATGAGCAGGTTAGTAGCATGCTCTGTCATGATGTGTTTGATCTGTTGGCCTGTTTGTTCCAACAATGACAAGGAATACAGGCTGGAAAAGATGGGCCTTTGTCACATGGCAAAACTGGCTGCCATGCACATTCCAAAAATAGCTATTTCAGGTTAGCCTAAAAGATAAAAGCAAAGATAGAAATGCTCTTCTCAGAATCTTTCCTGTAACTTCTCTACACTTAGGAGGACAGAATTTGTCTGCAGATGTGTTGGAGATAGTTGTTGTTTTTAGCCCATTCTATTAGATCAGTTACCAAAAATCCCAGCTGTTGAGTGCATCTTTGATCTGACTGTTATTATTTTTCCACAAAAATCCCACCCTCCACTATAAGTGACTTGAAATCTTGAAATGCAGACAATCAGCCTCTCAAAAAGCTGATAGCTGTTCAGCCTCGCATTGGTGGGGCCCTCCTATGTTAGTAATACTTTGTTAATGAAATATGCAGATGTATTACCTTACTCAGAAGCCCTTTCTACTTTCCTTTTTTCTTTACCCTCCCTCCACCCACCCAAAATTCTAGCGGCTAAAGATTGCCTTCAGTGTACTATGTACCCTTCCAAAGTTTGTTTCTCATTGTTTTTTTGAGAAGCCATGGAGAAAGGGAGGGGGAGGGTCGATGGAGTCCTTTATTTCAATACTGTTCTGATCATTAGAAATCTACTTTCAAAATTTTAATTAGTCTTATGTGACCATTCACCCTGAGCTGAGCTAATTGTTAAACTTGGAGACCATTGTATTTCTCTGAAAATCCTATTGTTCAGTTCTATGAGAGTTAAGATTCAAGTTTACTCTGTTTATGTGCTATCCAGAATAATTATAAGAGTAATTGATATATTTTAGTGGGTTTACTCAAATGCATGTGCACTCAACAAAGCACGATATAAGAATTGACATCCAGAAACAAAGATGTGGTTTCCAAAAAATGTCCCTGCACAGTATCTTTACTAGCAGTTCTACTTTCCTTAGCAGTAGTGATAGCTTTTGGATTCACCATGATTTAAAAAATTTTAAATGTTTATTCATTTTTGAGAGATAAGGAGAGACATAGCATGAGTGGCGTAGGGGCAGAGAGAGGGAGACACAGAATCTGAAGCAGGCTCCAGGCTGTGAGCTGCCAGCACAGAACCCGATGCGGGGCTTAAACCCACAAACTGTGAGATCATGACCTGAACTGAAGTCAGACACCTAACCAACTGAGGCACCTAGGGGCCCCAGATTTACCATGATTTAGATTAGTTCCTTGTCCTGTAATGACCTTCTTAAAACTCTGATGGTAGCATATTAGCCTATATCACTAGTTCTCAAACTTTAACCAGCAAACCTGGAGAGTTTATTAAAACACAAGACTGCTGGGCCTGTGCTGTAATCTATGATGTAGGTGTCCATCTCTCCACCTGGATGGTATGTGAAGGCAAGGATGGCTTGTCCAATTCTATATTTCCAGTACCTAGCACATAGTAGGTGCAGTGAATGGGCAAATGAATTTCTTTACACATGTGGGAGGATTTGGGCAAGGGAAAAGGACGTCATACAAAAATGCATAGGAAAACCAGGTCTGCCAAAAGTATCAGAGACAAACTTGGAACTAAAACATTTACTCACACTGCGGGGGAAGGGTGGGCAATGAGGGCTTAAAAGAAAAAGATGATAAAAGGAACCATATATCTCAAGGTTGGATTAGATATCAAATGTCATCAAGTCCAACCACTCAACAGATATTTGAACTTCTGCTATACAGTCAACCAGCCCATGTTTGGACATCTGTGGAGCTAGAGAATTTCTGAATACAGCTGTGGGCACCTGACTATTAAAAAGTTCTTCCTTAAAATAAGTCATAATCTCTCTCTCTATCTTTATCTCTTTAGTTCTTACTTGAAAAAAAAAACATTCATATTATAGTTCTGCTCCCTGGATAAACAAACAAAAAAATAATCTACAGAGCAGAAAGCCAAAGTGTATGAGAAAAAGTTGTGAAATTATAAACAAAAGTACTTAGCAAGTATTTGGAAATTGAGGGAGAGAAAGAGGTTTCCATACCTAAAGCGTTGGGAAAATGTTGGAGGTAAAAGAAGAATGAAAATCTAAAAGAGGTACAGGTGAGAAAGATGTTGATTTTTGTTTTATAATTCTGTAGTATAACTCACAGTAGGTCTTTGACACACAGATGTCTTGAAGACCTCTGAAAATGATGGCAAAGCAGTTGAAGCTAGAGGTAAAGCTAGAGAATCTAATTTTGGAGTCAGAAGTATAGAAGTCATGGCTTAAGCCAAGGGAGTGAATGGAATCTCCCAGGGAAGGAGGCAAAGTACAAAAATAGTTCCAGTGGCAATTCCTTAGAAAATCTGTGTTAAGGAGGCAGGAAGAGAGGGAAAAAGGATGAAAAAGAACAATTTAAGAAGGAGGAGACCCAAGAGAGGAGAGTGTCAAAGGTACCAGGAATGAGTTCCCATTAGAATGGGTGTTTTTCAACTTATGATGAAGGCTGAGACATGAGAATCGATTTTGAATATTTAGAAGTTAGGGGTGCCTGGGTGGATCAGTCAGTTAAGCATCCGACTTTGGCTCAGGTCATGATCTCACAGTTCATTAGATCGAGCCCCACATCAGGCACTGTACTGACAGCTCGGAGCCTTGAGCCCACTTCAGATTCTGTGTCTTCTTCTCTCTCTGCACCTCCCCTGCTCACATTCTGTGTCTGTCTCTCAAAAATAAATAAACATTAAAAAAATTTAGAAGTGAGTGATAATTCCATGATAGCATTCTCCATAAGAAGTGGTTCTCAAACTTAAGTGGACATCAAGATTATCTTCAAGGTTTTTTAGAATTCAGATTATTTGGCCCATCTACAGAGTTTCTGAGGTGAGGTGCAATAATTTGAACTTCTATCAAGATCCCAAGTGATGTTAATGTGGCTGTTCTAGGAGTATATTTTGAGAATCATGACCCCATAGAGGAGGGTAATGGAAACGAAATTGCAGCTGGTGGAAAATGGACAAGCCCCTGATAAATCAGGGGCAGTGAGGATTCACTACTACTTTGATAAATTTTGAGATAGAAGAAAAGAGAGGGGGTTGGCTTGAGAACAGTAGCCAAGAGGAAGGAAGCAGAAGAGATTGTGACAGGTGACCAATGACAAATTCTCCATTCATATAGGGGAGAGGTTTTGAGTGAGTAAGGGTTTGGGAAATCCTTGTTTCATGAACTGAAAGAACAACTTACTAAATAGCAATCTTTAGCCTGAAAAAGTCAATGTTACCTCAAGTGCATGAATCATAATAATAGTAGAATTTGGGCATTGGAAGTTCCTGGAAGACTCAGACAAAAGAAAGGGAACCCTAACTGGTACTATGACACACTGATTCAGAATGCCTCTTAAGATCAGCTTCATTGCTTACCACATCCCTATAGTGGTATACCTTAGTGAAGCCCAGTATCTGGTGTAATTTTTGTTTGGGGCGCTTGGGTGGCTCAGTTGGTCATGCATCTGACTTCAGCTCAGGTCATGATCTCACAGTTCATGGGTTCAAGCCTCGCACTGGGCTCTGTGCTGACAGCTCAAAGTTTGGAGCCTTTTCTGGATTCTGTGTTTCCCTCTCTCTTTGCCCCTCCACTGCTCGCACTCTGTCTCTCTCAAAAATAAATAAGCACTAAAAACATTTTAAATGCAGTTTGTTAGAAATGTTGGTATCTATTTTAACTCTTATGGAGAGAGTCTCTGATATGCCAGCTTGAAGGGTGTGTCTAACATTTTGCTATCCTGATTGTACAGGATAATGTTTAATAAAACATTGACTATAATATTCTAAAATTCTCATGTCATAGTAGATATGGATATTTAATTTAGCTTTTAGTTTTGTACACATAAATGGTATTTAATTTCATTACATCATGAAAGAATCCCTGAAATACACTTATCTCCTTTAATGGTAACAGAAATATTATAAAGTTTCTGAGCAGGCAGAGAAATAAAGCATCTTTTCACAAATATCTTTATGCTTAAAAGTCGCCTGACTTCTATAAAGCACACTCATGTAGTTCAGACATATATTCTTGAGGTAAATGCTATTTTCATCATGTACTTGGCCTGTTAAATGCTCCTTTGACTCTTTGGCCAGACTTCCAGGCGTTATAAATTGCCTATCCAATAAAGAAAGGAAATTTATCATCTATCTTCTGCCTGTTTTTTTGTCTTCACCAAATAATGCAAATATAGTCTGTAGAAAATGTGATCACAAAGGAACAAATTTGATTATTGTAGGTGGCTTGTTGCTGAAGTCTCATTACTACTCATTCCTTTTCCATCCCCTTCCCCCTCCCCCACACACACACCTGCCTGATATTATCCTTTGCAATCCTTTGACAGAGTGCTGCCCCTACTACATTATACATTCAGTGCGGTTGTAATCTTATCAGTTGAATACAGGCAAATACAAAATGACTTGTATTTTCCATCCTTGTTTTTAAAAATTAATATATGTAAATTTTCCATAGCCTTTAGACTCTTCTATAAGATATTTAGGTTGTGCCCCAGTTAGTAGCCTTGTGACCTAAAAGAATTCTAACTCCAATCCAAGGAGAGGCTATAAATACAGGAGACTTGGCTCTCAGAAGAGGAAAAAGAAATCCAAGGCTCCTGTTGTCTGTTACCAGTCCAGAAGGGCTTCATTTATTGCACCATAGGGCTCTGTGTGGTACCTCCATTATTTAAAAAAAAAAAAAATTATCTGTAGGTTCCCTCTAGATATGTCATTCCCGAAAATGTAATCTGTTTGATGTGTGATGCTATTATAATATTCTGGTCTAGGGGAAAGCAAGTGTCTCTGAAGTAGCCTATTTCATTTAATTTAGCCTAATTAAGTTGTCATTAGTACAGGCTCCCTCCTGGGTTGTTAGTGGCTCAAGGGAAATGCCTTTATCTTCTTTGGGGTATACCCACAGCATCCAGGTGGGGGCACTGCACACAGTAAGTAATTTATGAAGACCTACTGATAGGTTAGTATGTGGGGAGTGAAGTCCATTGGCCTGTGGCCTTTTCTGTAATTATCCCCACTCCTAAGGTAGGTAGGATAGTCTCCCCTTTACATCTGAGGGAACCAAGGGCCAAAGAGGTTTAAGCAGAACCTTTGCAAAGCACATTTCCAAGGCACAACTTGGGAAGGCACAGCACATCAGAGACGGCAGTCCCTCCCCAGTTGCTTGTGTTGTGCTGCCAGCTCTTTCCAGCTACTCAGGACCTGACCTGCCATGAACCAGAATCTGGGCAAGGGAAGGAGGGACCTTGAACTTCCTGTAATATCGACTTTCTGTAAAATACCCATCTTTTGGTTTAGATATTAACTTGACAAATTTAGACCAGAAATGCCCAAGTGGATGATCAATTCATTGTTTCTATTGATTTGACTATGTAGAGGCTTCCTGCACTCCCTGGCTCCTGGCCCTCTTCATCCTCAAAGATAGCAATGGCCTGTTGAGGCCTCATGCTTTGAATCTCTCTGACCACTCCCTTTCTTCTGACTCATCTTTGCTATCCCTAGCTGGAGAAAGTTTTCCTTTTAAATGGTTCATATGACTAGGTTGGGTCCACCCGAGTAAACCAGGATGCTCTCCTTCCTAAAGATTTCTTAATCCTGATTAAATCTACAAAGTCCCTTTTGCCATGTCACATAACATATTCACAGTTTCCAGTGATTAGGCTGTATACATCTTTCAGGAGCCATTCTGCCAACCAGAAGAGCACCTCTGACCACATTTGATTTGTTTCTATCATTTCCAAGTATATAACATGGACCAGTGTATGTGATGGAAGCTATCCAGTCCATGCTTTGTTCTCCTGCTTCTGCTCAGGCTACCCCAGTGAGGACGGATTCATATGTCCCTGCCCCAGTCAGTGTTTCAAGTGTTTTGTTTTTAAGATATCTTTTGAATATCTTTCTTCCATCCTAATGTTTTTAAAGCACAGTTCCTCTGCTTTTGATCACTTTTATATTAGCCTCCATGGTCCTCAAGAAGTTATTAATAACACTGTATTTGCCTGGCAGCCTTTCCAAAGCATTTCATGACACCATCTTTTGTAAGCTTCCTAACAGCTCTGCAAGGTTGTAAGATGGTAATCATGATGATTATTCCATTTTAAAACCCTTAAAAAGGTGAGTGATTTGTGGAAGTCACACAGATGATAAGTAACAGAGCCAGGATTTAGGCACCCCAATTACACATCCTAGCTTCTTTTGGGAGCTTCCCTTCTCTTCCTTCTGCCTCTTCTGGCCCTTCCTCATTTTTCAATGAATCATTTTCATTACCCCGTTCTACTCTGTCTCCACCATTTCTACATTTCATTTAAATTGTGCTACAAGCTGTTGCCAAAAGCTGCCATTTCATTCCCATAGAGTATTTATGCCTGATTTTTCACAGCTTTATTTGTTTTTATCCATGCTGAGCACTGTACCCAGCTGGATTTAATTCATAGTTGTTGCACGCAGAGCACAGATTCTGTAAGAATGTGAACTTTGCAAAGTGTAATCCGATTAGTGCTGCAGACTAGAGATGTGTGGGAGGTAAAAGCTCTATTATGAAAATCCTCTGGGCCAATGCCCTCTTTCTCAAATGAGTTTAAAGGCAATCAGATGAAATAAAGCCAAGAGTTATGGGGAAGGCCACCAGCTTAGCCTAGGAAGTATAACTTATGAGTCCATTTAAGGACTAAATCATTGAACTTGGACAAGCTGTAGATACTGGTGAAGCACAATCAACTTTCAATTGAAAATAAAGAAATCTTAAGAGGCAAGCTGGTTGTTCAAATTCATATTTTGTGGGGTAAAAAGATTGTAATAAGAGCCAGTACTTAGTTTACACCAGACACTCTTCTGGAGACCTTATGTACATATTGATTAGTTAATCACCGTAACTCTATGAATGGAGTATCATTATACTTTATAGATAAGGAAATTAAGGCACAGCAAAGTTAAATAATTAGCAGTGGCCAAGGTCACACTGCTAATATTTACAGAGCCAGGATTTGAATCTAGGCATTTAAACCCCATGTTCTCAATTACTGTGTCATACTGCCTCTCTGATAAGCATCATGTCACTATGCTTCAAGTATCCTTAAAGAGATGGTGAGGGAGGAGAGGACGAGGAGGAGGAAGGATAGAGGAGATGGGAACTTTCCCCTCCTTGGGGCCTTGAACTCTTCCACTGTACTGTTCTTTTCTGGATACATGACCTTCAGTAGAATCTTGATTTCTGTGTGTACGTATGGATGGTAGATATGAGTTGTCTTTGAGAGGAAGGGCCTAGAGAAGCTGTGAGATCCTTTCTGTTTTGAACTTTGAAGGGTTCTGAAGAAAGGCCAGCTACTACTGGGCACAGGGCACTCACTAGTGGTGAGGCTGGAACCCTGCTGAGAATAAAAGAAGTGGCAAAAGAATTAACCATTATTTTTCATCTTGGAGCAGACTGACTACATAAAAAGTCATTCCTTCACCTGGGAGTTTTATTTAAAAGGATAAATTGCCATGTAAATAGTTTTATAACTGGAAAAAAAATCCTGCCCCAATTCCATGTGCTTTTCATATCTAGACTGAGAAGGCATTTAGTTATTTTCCTCTGTAGAGCAGTCTATCCTTCCATAGCCCTCAAGTGAGGATTTCTAGTATCAATTACTTTGGTGGGGTGATCCCTAAAATCAAGAGTCCAAAACCTGCATTCTGTTCCTGGCTTTCCTCATGGGCTGGGTAATTTGAGCTGGATACTTACCCACCATCTCTTTCGGATGTGTGAGATGAGTATGGTACCTGTTCATTCTACCTCATGGAGATGCTACTTGATAAGTGCTTTTGGAAAATACTTTATTCAGTGGTATAGATATGCCAGGTAGCAAAGTTGTTTTAAAGTGTGCTGCGGATTTTGCTCCTTCTAGTGGTTTTCTGTGGATGATTGACACTTTGATCACTTGGAAGCCAGAAGTCAGAGGGAATGGGGAGGGGGCCAAGGGAAATCTATGGCTTGTAGACCACACTTAATGACACTGTTGTTTTCTCTCACTTGGTATCATTGTGCACTCTGACCAGAATGGCACATGTGTTGTCATGTCCCAGTATCTTGAGAGCCATGGAGTCAATCTGAAGGACAGAAATGAAAACTGAACAGCCTGCTGTCTGATGAGAGGCAGCTCAGAGGTGGTGTGAGAGGCAGGAAGCAAATCTTGACATCATGCTGTCTGTACACAGTCAATCCATTGGGATGTGCTGTCAGCTTCCCTGCCAAAATTAACTACATCTTGACCACTTCCTTAACCAAGAAAACGTTCCAAATACAAAATAAGTTTCTAGAACCTACAGAATATAAGAAGCTAAGGTCTCTGCTGCTTTGCTTAAGGGGCTATCCGCTTCCTTCCCAGAGCCTTCAGTCTTGGTCATTTATTGGCATGTGGGTAGACGTTTAACTCTCGGCTACTATTTCATAGATAATGACACTGAGGCCCCTTGGTGAGATATTAAAAAAAAAAAAAAACAACGCTGGAGTTGAGGCTTTCTTCTGTCTATAAACTGGGGGTATCATGAGTGCAGTGAGAGTGCCTGGGTTGTGTGGTGTCATACTTACAGCTCTGTGGAGACTTCCATCCTGTGTTTTGGGACAATGCTGACATGCTGTATTGGTCTTGCCTTTCATGTACAGGATCGATAAACAAATAAGCAGGTTTCGGAGATGGTTACCTAAGAAGCCCATGAGGCTGGACAAGGAGACACTGCCAGACCTGGAGGAGAATGACTGCTACACTGCCCCTTTCAGCCAGCAAAGGATCCACCAGTGAGTGTTTCACGTGAAAGCCTTTGTCTTACTAAGGACATGCAGCTGTGGTAGAGCCTTCTCCTGCACGCCTTTGAGTCCTTGGCATGAGGAAGGAACAGCTTAGTGCCCTTCTTCCCTGAAAGTCCTGTGAGTGTTCATATCCTTTTGTATTAGGGTAAGCTAACTGTTCTAACAAACAAGCTCCATATCTCAGCAGCTTGATACAACAGAACATGCATTATTCATATGTGTTTGGGTGAACAACCTTCTCCTTGGTGATTCAGAGACCCAGACTCCTTCTGTTTTATGGCTTTGCCAGTCCCCATTGCTCAGAGCCCTTGAAGGCTCTTCAACATCTAAACAGCAGACAGGGAAATTTGTCTATCCTCGCCCTGTTGAAGAGGGGTGGTTTGTTTGTTTTAATCAATCTCCAGTCACTTCTCAGTTCCTTTTTCTGCAGCAACCCACCAAGTTGCCCCAGGAAAAGCCATATGCCTTAGCAGCCCATTTGCTGGCTCATTTGTCAGACAATCTCCAAACAGTAATTTGTTACTTTTTCTATGTGGGGAGAAAATGTTGGCTAAGTAATTAAGCCTTTGAGGAATTGCAAAAGTGATAGGGAGTTGACTGTGAAACATCTGAGATGGCAAGAAATCAGGGTGGCAGGGTCAGTGGTAGGAGAGAAAACACGCCAAAGACTATAAGCAACTAGGCAGAAACAGCCTCTCAGAAGGCAAATAGTTAAGTTGGGCATAGCCTTGTTCTCAGCCAGACTTTAGGAATTCCTGGCTCTCCTGGCTCTAGCCACAGAGACAGCCTCAGTAAAAATGACTTACCCAAGGGGAGGGGAAGGATGACATATTTAAAAAAAAAAAAATAGGTTGCAGGTACCTGGGTAGCTCAATCAGTTGAGTGCCCAACTCTTGATGTTGGCTCAGGTCATGATCCCATAGTTTGTGGGATTGAGCCCTGTGTCAGGTACTTTCAGAGCCTCTTGGGATTCTCTCTCTCTCAAAAAAAAAAAATATAGGTTGCTAACTTTGAGAAAAAAATAAACCAAATGGCAGTTGTCAAGTTGCAGAGAATGTACAATCAGGGGCGTGTTTCAGCAAAGAAAATCAGTTAATGTCTTTGGACTTCAAGAGGGTAAGGAGAACAGAAAAAGAGTAGGTGTTCTGCATCAAAATATGTAATGCATAATACAAAAGAAGCAACTTTCTAAGCCTCTGAAATAGCCAAACTCTGGATCCCCACAAGTCAAAGTGATGCCAACCCAGGCACATTATGTGAACATTTAAAAGAGTCATTGAAGAAGATATAAAACTCACAACCTGGCCTCAGATTCCTAGTTAAATGCTCCACAGGAAATAGGAAATGAAAAGGATTTCACATTAACTCAAAGATTAAGACATATGGGTGTTTTTAAAGAGCAAAAGACAGATGAAAGCTGATGTGTTCCTGCTCTTAATTTAAGCCTTTTCTATCCCTATTCTGTTCATCTTGAAGTTTCTTAGACAAAGGTTGTATGTTTTAAATTCTTCTGGAGTAGAGTCTGATTTATATGTAGAGTTTTCCGTTTGTTTCTCACCTGCCTACCAGAGTATCCAGCACAGTGCAGGAGCATCTCATGATTTTTGGATGGATAGGTGGGTGAACGGATAAGTACGTGGCTAGATGAGTGGAACAATCAATGAAATACAGGGTATGTGCCTGGAATTGTGCTTTACTTTTAAAGGGATATAGTTAAATAGAAAAGGAAGGTTTCCTCCAGTATGCATCTTCATGCTGGTTACATTTCCTGATGTTCTTTCTTGCTTTAGAACAAATTTTTAGCAGGGTTCTCAAAGTCAGAAGTACCTGGGCACCCATCAGGATCTCTAGGGAATAGAACCAAGAATCATATCTTTAAAAGTATTTTAAAGTATATGATAAATGAGGGACAATAGCCTGTGGGATCACAGAGGTATTTAGCCATCTCTATCTCAAATTTGAGAGGCCTTTTTTTTTATATGTTTGGGCATCATTTAGTTGTTGTTTCATTTAGCTGTCACTGATTTGATGTCTACTTCTTGCCAGGCACTGCCCAGGTTCAGAGGATATAAAGATAAATAATACAGTCTTTACTCCTGCCTAGTAAAGATAGAAGACCATCTTTCATAGTTGTAAACAGTATTATGGTTGTGCCTTAAAAGAAAGAGTGCTCCATGGTATATTTATACAATGGAATACTACATGGCAATGAGAAAGAATGAAATCTGGCCATATGTAGCAACATGGATGGAACTTGAGAGTGTTATGCTAAGCAAAATAAGTCAGGCAGAGAAGGACAAATACCATTTGTTTGCACATACAGGTGGATTAGAAGGAAGTTAATGGAGGATGATGTGGGAGAAGAAGGGGAAAAATAGTTGGGGAGAGGGAGGGAGGCAAACCGTGAGAGACTCTTGAATGCTGAGAACAAACTGAGGGCTGATGGGTGTGGGGGAATGGCGAAGGGGGATGATGGGCATGGAGAAGGGCACTTGTTGGGATGAGCACTGGGTGTTATATGTAAACCAATTTGATAATAAACTATTTAAGGAAAAAAAAAAGAAAGAGTGCTCCATACTCCAAATTAGGATGGAGGTTCTAAGAAATAAGTTTCGAACACACAAAATAATACTTAAGATGTGTCTTGAAGGATAACACATCCAGGTAGGTAAGTGAGGAGTGGAGGGTGGAAGCATATCTCAAGAGGAAATAATGTATGTACAAAAGTAAACAGACATGAAACAGAATGGGGTTTTGAAGAACTACAGGCAGTTTTCTGTGAATGGACATAGGGTGTGAGAAAACTGGTGTCACTGTTTGAAAAAAGAGAGTGATCAGTGGATGATGAGCTTTCAAGATAGGAGAAGCAAGAAAGAAAAAGCAGAGGGACTGCTGGAATGAAGGAAACATCAGTGGATGATGAGCTTTCAAGATAGGAGAAGCAAGAAAGAAAAAGCAGAGGGACTGCTGGAATGAAGGAAACATATGAGCCAGGCCTCACTTGGGCCAATAGGATAGTTCCATTATGCAGTTCCATTATGCAGTTCCATTATGCAGTTGGGAGATGAAGGATTAAACAAGGGTCTATGAACATCAAGGGCACTAAGGGATTTCTTTCTTTTTGAGAATTGTCATGCCACATAGACAATGTCCCTTTAATGAATGTGTAAAAGTAAGACTTGAGCACTGGCTATCAAGTTAAAAGTGACTGGTTATATAGACACTCAGGTGGCTCATTCGGTTAAGTGTCTGACTTTAGGTCAAGTCATGATCTCACGGTTTGTGGGTTCGAGCCCTGCATCGGGCTCTGTGCTGACAGTGCAGACCTTGAATTTGCTTGGAATTCTCTCTCTCTCTCTCTCTGTTCCTCCCCCAACTTGTGCATTCTCATTCTCTTATTCTTTCTCCCTCTCTTAAAATAAATAAACTTTAAGAAAATGAAATGATTGGTATAATCAGAAAAAAAATCCCCAAAGATACTTTCCTAAGGTGACCTTAATGGGTTTAAAATAACCAGAAGTACCTGGCAAATGAGCTATAGGGGTTATAATATGATTTTTTGGTTTTCCAAATGTACTCCAAAAACCCATGTGGCTTCTTGGTTTTGCAGAATGTTTAATATTGTGTTTGTTTAGGAATAAGAGAGAATAATAGATATTTGTGTGTGTGTTTGTGTGTGTATGCATGTGCATGCATGAATGTAGTGGAAAAAGGGAGAAAAAATTAAGAGTTTAATAAATAATGGTCAATGTGGGAAAGATACCTTAAAAATACTTTGCACTCATGATAAAACCCAGACTCCTAGGTTGGCTCACTAACTCCTGCTTCCATTCCCCTCTTGAGCACTTCAGCCACAATGCACTGCTCTCACCTCCTTAACTCATGATGATCTCTTGTCTTCTTTTGCACATGATCTTCCCTCTGCTTGGTGTACCCTTTCCCTTAGGCTCCCTTCTTTCAGGTTTCATCAAAGATGTTTCTTTCAGGAAACCTTCCAAGATTTCCCACCTCCACCCCCAATTCTGAGTGAGGTGCATTCATCTATATCTGATATTTATTTTTTCTATCTTTGCTCTTAATATAGTATCATATAGACTGTAACGTCCTTGAAAGGCTATGTCTGTGTCATCTTTTTTTTGAATCTCATAGCTTGTGCTTAATAATGATTTGCTAAATGAGTAGTGAGTAGATAAAGATGAAAATAGAACAATTATGTGAGCAAAGAATATAGATGGTATATATAGATGATTAGCTCACTGCACACTCATCTCAAACCAAATTAAGAACATTCTGTGCTCTAGTGTGGTCCACTTTCATTGTCCCCAGTCCAGTATATGGCACTAATATTTGTGCAGTTGCTGAAATAAGAGTCAGGAAGCTATTCTAATCCTCTTCTTCACTTACACTTCCCACATCCACTCCATCTCCAAGGGCTGATGATTGTACAATTTAAGTGTCTCTGTAATCTAACAAATTTTCTCTATCTCCATCATCATTATGTCACTTTTAAACCTAGAAACAGTATAACAGATCTCCCTGGTTCTATCCTTGCCCACCTTCAATCCATTTTCCCAAGCGCAAACAGAAGGATGTTTTTGAATTACACATCTAATCATGTCACTTGACCCTGTTTAAAAATCTCAGAATGTATACCAGAATTACTGAGGTGATCTACACGGCCTTGAATGGGCTGGCTATGTGACCAGTTCCTCTCCAACCTTATCTCCCTTCACTATTTTCCACCCCAATTCCCTTTTTCTTTTTGAACATTTAAAATTTATTACAAATGCAATAGGTTAAACTCTCATACAAAGTACAACTTACAATTAAAAATTTAATGTGACTAAAACTTTTGAACACTATAAATACTTTGAAGAGTAGACAAAATAGCTATAATTACAATGTTTGCTAAATTTTATACCAAAATATTTGGTATACTTTATACCAAAACTATTAAAAATTATAGATGCTATTATTTCTTTATTATTTTGATAAATATTCTTAAATACCTGTGTAGGGTTACAATAAAACCTGTTTTAATTTAACTTAAAATTATAGTAAAGTTTATCTTGTCATCATCCCAGTATTACAAGGTCTTTGGTTCCAAAAACAATCCCCCCAAATAAAACAACCCCAGTATCTTCTCACACCACTTTGGTTCTAGGACCTGAATTATCAACAGGCTAATTTCTGACATGTAAATGGGACTGACTGCTTGTCCTAAATTGATTTGAACCAAAGCTACTGATCATTTGGCAAAGTCCCTTATGAAACTATACTCTGTTATATTAGTGGCATGATTTGAATTTCCCACAGGTTTAGATATTTGCAATTATGATCCCGACACATACAGCCTCTCTCAGTTCTTTGGATGCACTCTCTCTCAGGGCGTTTGCACACAGTGTTTTCTCTCTCAGAATTCTTTTCCCATGTCTTTCCTTTTCCCCTAGTTTACTCTTATTAAACCTTCAGAACCTAACTCCAGAACTCTTCCCAGGGAAGCTCTCGTCTCTCCTTCCAAAGACCAGGTCTCCTTGCTATATTCTCTTTTAGTCACATGTTTCCTATGTAGCACTTTTCTTATGTGAAATTCTATAACTGTGTAATTATTTGGGTAAAATATGATTAATACCTCTCCAGGAAAACTGAACTGCATAGAGGCATACGCTATGTCTGGTTTTGCTCATAATTATATCTATAATACCTAACATAATGCCTAGCATACCATAGATGCTCAGTATTTGTCCACTAAATGAATGGAGTAAGAGTGAAAGTAATAAGGACAACATGGGATAATGTAATCATGAATATTTATACTCTGAACTACCTTGTACAAAAAATTAAAGTTAGAATAAATTCAAAACCAAATAGCCTCGCATCCTATTTGAACATCTGTCAATGTTTGAGAAGCAATAAAAGCAAGTCTGTGAGTATAGATGTTTATAAGAGACATATGATGCCATCATTCATTTTATATGGAATCACCAAAAGTGACCTACACATAGGAAAACTCTTAACTAGATGCCAGACACTATTTTAAGAACCTTAATCCTTATAACAACCCTATGAGAGAGGAGGTATTATTACCACCATTTTATAGATGAGGAAAGTAAAGCACCAGCAAGTTAAGGAATCTGTAGTAGGTCATATAGGTAGACTAGTCCACCCACTGAAACAACCCCCAAGTATCACTGCTTTAACACTATAGAAGTTTAGGGGCGCCTGGGTGGCTTAGTCAGTTAAGCGTCCGGCTTTCACTTAGGTCATGATCTCGCGGTTCGTGGGTTCGAGCCCCGCGTCGGGCTCTGTGCTGACTGCCAGCTCAGAGCCTGGAGCCTNTTCTTACAGTCAATGAAAATAGAATGTCTTTTTAATTATTTAGATCTTTAATTTCCTACAGCAATGTTGTAGTTTTCACTGTACAAGTTTTCTAGTATTTTTGGAAATTGTTGCATATACATATGCACTTTTATATTATGATAATATTGACCTCAGAGAATGAGTTACAAAGTATTTACTCCTCTTAATTTTTTAGAATCATATATCAGGGGCGCCTGGGTGGCTTAGTCGGTTAAGCGTCCGGCTTTCGCTTAGGTCATGATCTCGTGGTTTGTGGGTTCGAGCCCCGCGTCGGGCTCTGTGCTGACTGCCAGCTCAGAGCCTGGAGCCTGTTTCAGTCTGTGACTCCCTCTCTCTCTGACCCTCCCCTGCTCATGCTGTGTCTCTCTCCTCTCCTAAAAATAAAAAAAATTAAAAAAAATTAAAAAAAAAAACACTATAGAAGTTTATATGTTATTCACATCATTGTCAAGTATGTGTTACCATGAAGAAGAAAGTGCAATGTCTCTGTTCCATGCAGTCATTCAAGTACCCAGCCTGCTTCTTTCTAGTAATTGCCATTCCCTGGATTCCTTGCATCTGGTGAGATGAGTAACTCTGTAGGAAGTTTTTATGGGCCAGGCTTAAAAGTGATGTACAGCACTTATACCCACATTTCATGGGCCAGAGTTCAGTCTTGTGTGTTATAGGATTGTTACTAGATCACTGGCCTTTGTCCTTTTGACGCTAGCAGCCACTCCCTCCCCCCCCTTAGTTCTGATAATCAAAAATGTCTCCAGACATTGCCAAATTTTCCTTGCCTGTGGGAGGGGTAGGGGTAGAGGATGGGCTCAAAATCACACCACTCTCTCCACTTGAGAACTGTTGCTCTACTGTCTTTTATTACGTGACAGCCTTCAGGCAGGACCACCCACTCTCTGAGATCAATTAAACTCTAGTTGAGTCTGATAATTATGATAGACAAATCTATTTAAGATTTCTTTTTTTCCTTGTCACCTCCTTGCCTGTGAATGTTGGCTTAAGTATCATTGTCCTTCATTTTTACAATGGCATTACCAGTAATATCCTTGAGGCATTTACTTCTTAAGGCTGGTACTCATAATAAAGGTTTTTGCTGGTAGACTGAGAAAAGAAAATGTAGAAAAGATTCATGCCATTTTTTATAATAGATACATAATGTATTCTTCCAAGAAATAGATCAATTCTGAATTGCCTTTCAGGAAAAAGTTTGTGCTAGATATACACAGAAAAAGATATTTCTCCCTGTAATTTTATTCCTGTTATCATTAATTTCTTTATTTTTATGAAACCCTGTGAAAGATGAGGTGAAATTAAATATTGACCATTTCCTAATAGAATATTCTGAATATTCTATTGAATAAATAGGCCAAGACCCTTGCTCTCCTGGAACTTAGCTTGTATCTGGGGCTAACTGGCAACAAATCATAAACTGGTGGTTCTCAGTAGGGGCATGATTTGGCAAGATCTGGAAACAGTTTTGGCTGTCACAAGTGGAAGTGGAGAGTGCCACTGGTATCTAGGAGATGGAGGGCAGGGATGCCTCTAAACATCCCTCAGTGCACAGGTGGCCCCCAAAACAAGAAGGTCTCTAGCCACATATGTTAGTAGTGCTGAGGTAAACATTTAAAAAAATCAATTGTAAAACATGTTAGAATGTGATAAATACTATGGAAAAAGAAAAAGAAGAGTAGGGGTTAGGGAATGAAGAACAGTGGCAATGGGGAGGTGGGTCCAGGTTAAATTTTCAAAAGACAGTGTTTATATTCTTCAGGAGGCCTCATAGAAGGTGTGATTAGAAAAGACTTGAAGGATACCCAAAGGATATAAAAATAAAGATTTGAAGGGACACATGAAGTCAGTGTTTATAGCAGCATTATCAACAAAAGCCAAACTATGGAAAGAGCCCAAATGTTTATCAACTGATGAATGGATAAAGAAGATGTGATACACACACACACACACACACACACACACACACACACACACACACAATGGAATATTACTCAACCATCAAAAAGAATGAAATCTTGCCATTTGCAATGATGTGGATGGAGCTAGAATGTACTATGCTAAATGAAATATGTCAATCAGAACAGATGAAAATATTGGAAGTTGGGGGGAAGAAGAGACAGGGAAATAAACCACAAGAGAGACTCTTAATGATAGAGAACAAACTATGGGTTGATGGAGGGAGGTGGGTGGAAGATGGTCTAGAGGAGTGGTGGGTACTAAGGGAGGTACTTGTCATGATGAGCACTGGGTGTTGTATGTAATTGATGAATCACTAAATTTTACTCCTAAAACCAATACTGCACTGTATGTTAAATAAATTTTAAATAAAAATGGGAAAGAAAGACCTGAAGGAGATAAAAGAGGAGTACAGAGAGGAAGTTCCAGGTAAGGGAACAACCAAAGCACAGACCCTAATCTGTGAACACATTTGTGTGTTTGGGGTAAAGTGAGACCCTTGTGGCTGGAAAAAAAATGATAACACAGTCAACAGTGACGAGTTAGAAAGGAAAGAGGGAGGCTGATTATATACAGCCTTGGCTTTTACAAAGGAAAGGTAGTCTAGCCCAACTATTGAAAAGCCTCATTCTGACTACTTTGTTAAGAACAGAGTGTGGGAAGCAAGAATAGAAGCAGGAACCAGTAGGAGGCAACTGCAGACATCCCAGTGAGAGAATTTCTAGCTTTTGAAAGTCTACAGTGAAAATATACATCATATACAACTCAGTATCAAACAATTTCCTTGCAAAGGTTGGTTGTACACAAAACATTTTAGTATGTGTCCTGTGCATATATGAAATAGACATGATAAAAAGACCCTTTGAAATGAGATTTGCTTACATGCCTTTCTCCCCTTGGTAGACTGTGAGCTACTGAGGACAGGAAGTTTCTGCCTGGCAGCCAGTGGCACCCAGGGCATGATTTTGATCATAGGACCTAACAGAACAGGAAAGGGGCACAGTGGAATTGGCATTGGTGCCACTGTTGGAGGATGGAGATGCGACTTCAGGTCTGGTTATCTCTTCTAAACTCAGAATATCCACATGAGAAGTTGAAAACCATAGTTAACTAGTCAGTCAATTGTGGTCGCCATGTTCTATTGAATTTACCCTTAGCTTAATTGATTTGTTTTTGGTCTCAATTCTGTAGACTATCTTTCCTATCCAATTTTTTGTCTATTAAATTCTATTAGGATTAATGCCTGACCCCAAGATCCTTATTTCCTGCATCACATATTTTAATTCATGTGTCATGTTCATATATGAAATGTCATTGTGTACATGAAAAGACCACTAGGTATAAAATTGGCTTACATGCCTTTTTCTCCCCTTCTGTATTATGAGCTAGGGAATATTTTTTTAGTTTATAACCTTTATTTTTTTAATTAATTTTTTAATTTTCATCCAAGTGAGTTAGCATATAGTGCAACAATGATTTCTAGATTTTTTTAATGCTCCTTACCCATTTAGCCCACCCTCCACCACCACCCCTCCAGTAATCTTCTGTTTGTTCTCTATATTTCAGAATCTCTTATGTTTGGCCACTTCCCTGTTTTTATATTATTTTTTGCTTTCCTTCCCTTATGTTCATCTGTTTTTTATCTTAAAGTCCTCATATGAGTGAAGTCATATAGTATTTGTTTTCTCTGGCTAATTTCGCTTAGCATGATACCTTCTAGTTCCATCCACTTAATTGCAAATGGCAAGATTTCATTCTTTTTGATTGCCGAGTAGTACTCTATTGTATGTGTATGTATATATACATATACCTCATCTTCTTTACCCATTCATCTATCGATGGACATATGGGCTCTTTCCATACTTTGGCTATTGTTGATAGTGCTGCTGTAAACATTGAGGTGCATGTGTCCCTTCAAAACAGCATACCTGTATCCCTTGGATAAATACCTGGTAGTGCAATTGCTGGGTCATAGGGTAGTTTTATTTTTAATTTTTTGAAGAACCTCCATCCTGTTTTCCAGAGTGACTGCACCAGTTTGCATCCCACGAGCAGTGCAAAAGAGACCCTCTTTCTCCGCATCCTCGCCAACATCTGTTGTTGCCTGAGTTGTTAATGTTAGCCATTCTGACAGGTGCGAAGTGGTATCTCATTGTGGTTTTGATTTGTATTTCCCTGATGGTGAGTGATGTTGAGCATCATCTCATGTGTCTGTTGGCCATCTGGATGTCTTCTTTGGAGAAGTATCTGTTCATGTTTTTTTGCCCATTTCTTCACTGGATTATTTGTTTTTTGACTGTTGAGTTTGATGAGTTTTTTATAGATTTTGGATACTAACCCTTTATCTGATATGTCATTTGCAAATATCCTCTCCCATTCTGTCAGTTGCCTTTTAGTTTTGCTGATTGTTTCCTTCGCTGTGCAGAAGAATTTGTTTCTCTTGTCTCTGGAGACATGTTGAGTAAGAAGTTGCTGTGGCCAAGGTCAGAGAGATTCTTGCTTGTTTTCTTCTCGAGGATTTTGATGGCTTCCTGTCTTACATTTAGGTCTTTATTCCATTTTGGGTTTTTTTTTGTTTTTTTTGTTTTTTTTGTTTTTTAATTTTTTTTTTAATGTTTTATTTATTTCTAGGAGAGAGAGAGAGACAGTGTGATCAGGGGAGGGTCAGAGAGAGAGGGAGTCACAGACTGAAACAGGCTCCAGGCTCTGAGCTGGCAGTCAGCACAGAGCCCAACGCGGGGCTCGAACCCACGAACCACGAGATCGAGACCTAAGCGAAAGCCGGACGCTTAACCGACTAAGCCACCCAGGCGCCCCAGGTCTTTATTCCATTTTGAATTTATTTTTGTGTGTGGGATAAGAAAGTGGTCCAGGTTCGTTTTTCTGCATGTCGTGTCCAGTTTTCCCAGCACCACCTGCTGAAGAGACTGTCTTTATTCCATTGAATATTCTTTCCTGCTTTGTCAAGATGAGTTGGCAGCACGTTTGTGGGTCCATTTCTAGGTTCTCTATTCTGTTCCATTGATCTGAGTGTCTGTTCTTGTGCCAATACCATACTGTCTTGATGATTATAGCTTTGTAATACAGCCTGAAGTCTGGGATTGTAATACCTCCTGCTTTGGCTTTCTTTTTCAAGATTGCTTTGGTTATTCGGGATCTTCTCTGGTTCCATATAAATTTTAAGGTTGTTTGTTCTAGCTCTGTGAAGAATGCTGGTGTTATTTTGATGGAGATTGCATTGAATATGTAGATTCCTTTGGGTGGTATTGACATTTTAACAATATTTGTTCTTCCTATCCAGGAGCATGGGATATTTTTCCATTTTTTTTATGTCTTCTTCAATTTCTTTCATAAGCTCTCTATAGTTTTCAGTATATAAACTTTTCACCTCTTTGGTTAGATTTATTCCTAAGTATTTTATGGTTTTAGATGCAATTGTAAATGGAATATATTCCTTGATTTCTCTTTCTCTTGTTTCATTGTTGGTGTATAGGAATGCAGCCAATTTCTGTGCATTGATTTTATATCCTGCCACTTTGCTGAGTTCATGATCAGTTCTAGCAGTTTTTGGTGGAATCTTTTGGGTTTTCCATACAGAGTATCATGTCATCTGTGAAGAATGAAAGTTTGACCTCCTCCTGACTGATTTGGATGCCTTTTATTTATTTGTGTTGTCTGATTGCTGAGGCTAAGACTTCCAATACTATGTTGAATAACAGTGACAAGATTGGACATCTCTGTCTTGTTCCTGACCTTAGGGGGAAAGCTGTCAGTTTTTCTTCATTGAGGATGATATTAGCATTGGGTCTTTCATATATGGCTTTTATGATATCAAGGTATGATCCTTCTATCCTTACTTTCTTTTTTAGGGTTTTAATCAAGAAAGGGTACTGTATTTTGTCAAATGCTTTCTCTGCAACTACTGAGAGGATCATGTAGTTCTTATCCTTTCTTTTATTGATGTGATGAATCACATTGATTGTTTTGTGGATATTGAACCAGCCCTGCATCCCAGGTATAAGTCCCACTTCGTCGTGGTGAATAATTTTTTTTGATGTATTGTTAGGTCCATTTTGCTAATATCTTGTTGAGGATTTTTGCATTCATGTTCATCAGGGAGATTGGTCTGTAGTTCTCTTTTTTAGCAGGGCCTTTGTCTGGTTTTGGAATCAACGTAATGCTGGCTTCATAGAAAGAGTTTTGAAGTTTTCCTTCCATTTCTATTTTTTGGAACAGCTTCAAGATAATAGGTGTTAACTCTTCCTTAAGTGTTTGGTAGAATTCCCTTGGAAAGCCATCTGGCCCTGGACTCTAGTTGTTTGGGAGATTTTTGATTACTAATTGGATTTCTTTACTGGTTATGGGTCTGTTCAAATTTTCTATTTTTCCTGTTTCAGGTTTGGTAGTTTATATGTTCCTAAAAATTTGTCCATTTCTTCCAGATTGCCCATTTTATTGGCATATAATTGATGAGCTAGGGATTTTTTTTTTTTAATCTAGAAAATAGCAAAACAGCACAGCTCTTGGTGCCAGGAAAGCACTGACCATGGAAATCTTGGTGCTGGGGCCAGTGAGGGCTATTAAGGACAGGAGAAAGTTGCTGAAGGGTTGTTGGTAGGAGGTTCTCTGTAAACTCCCTCTGATTGCCTTCTTATCATTTAACCTTCTTGGCTTCATAAGCCAGTAAACCATGGCAGTGAGGTATTGATGGGAGTAATCAGTCAAATGACTGTCTGATGGTTATCTTCAAGTAGTAGTAGCAACAATTGTAAGGATAAAAGGTGATAGGGGCCACCATTTATAAATAACTCCTGTATTCCAGTGTTGCACCATAGGCACATTACAACTCTGAGGGTGCTGGTGGTATGATGAAGGTCAGAGAGACTGTGGGGCTTGCTCATAGTCACTCCATTCAATGACAGATAAATGAATAGGAGAGAAGTGTGTTTTCTCCATAGTGCTGATATCTCAGGTACATGCCACATGGATGGAACCATAGTACAGTTTACTTTCCAACTGCATTAAACTAGTGTGAACAGGGACCCGATTGCCTTTGGAATTTGTTAAAGCATGGGGGGCGGGGGGTAAGCAATAAATAAAATAAAATAGTAAGATGTAAGTAAACATTTTGAACTGAGGAAAATATCATTTACAGTAGGCATTCAAGTTCAGGGGGAGAAAAGGCTCAGATTTGCAGGCCTCAGTGGCCTATGTGTCTGTAGTGGTTGATAAATGAGCCAGCAAATTGGGCTTTGAGCATAGTGAGTAGAGCAGAGGGAGAAACACAGTAAGTCACATGATTCTGATTGTCAGAGAGGAAGAAAACAAATCCCTCAGTGAAGCAGAGCTTTTCTTAGCATTTTCCTAGCATTTGCAAGAAATAAAATTCTTGCACAGGAAAGGGAGGAGGGCTGTAAATAAAGCAGTGAACAATTTCCTTAGCAACCTCCTTACAGCAAACATCTTGTAGGCTGTTCCAGGGGCTGTTTTTGGTGTGTCCCTCAGCATGGTTCTGGAGGATTAATTGCTCGTGACCATCATGTTTTGGAGGAATTTAGACTTGTCTTCAGCAAAATACTGCAGTATATCTTAAACTAACCTCATATAAATCTTTGTTGTTTAAACTACATTCTGCAAAAATTATAGCTGAGAATTGATTAAAAGCAAATAGCCTCATGTTCCATTTCAATGTATATTTGTGTTTTGAAAAGTCATAAAAGCAACTGTGGGTACCTATTTTTAGAAATCAGTATATAATACCATTTGGTCATTTTACATGGTATCACCAAAACTGGACCTACGCATTGCTTACCAGCCATAATTTTATAAGTGCCTAAGAATCTGACCCCCACAGAAAGCTCTCCTGCACCAGACAGCTGTGGGGCTCAGGCTGTCAGCATTAGGGTCAATCATTTCACTGAAGCATTGTATTTCCAGAATGCCCCTCCAAAGTCAAACAACTTCAGAGGCAGTAATTCAATACAACAGTAGGGAGTTTGTTGAATGTTAGGCCTATGAGTAAGATATACCCATTATCTCCATTTTTACAGAGGGGGAAATGGGCACAGAGAGGTCAAATAACTTGCCCAAGGAAACACAGATAAGATAAGGAGATAATATAAGTGCCTAAGATAAGGCACTCTAGCTCCAATCTTATCCTCTTGACATTATATATCAGTTTTCTATGGCTGCTATAACAAATCACCATGAATTTCATGGCTTAACACAAATGTACTATGGTCCTTCAGGTTAGAAGTCTTCCATGGGTCTCACTGGGCTAAAGTCAAAGTGTGGCAGAGCTGCATTCTTTTGTAGAGGCTCTGGGGGAGAACTGTTTCTTTGCCCTGTCCAGCTTCTGAAGGCTGCTGCATTCTTGGCTCTGGGCCCCTCCCTTCATCTTCAAAACCATCAACAGTGGTTGAGTTGTTCTAACATCACATCATTTCACTTTGACCCTGCTTCTGTCATCCGACATCCCTCTCTGACTCTTCTTCTTTCCTCTCCCATTTTTCAGGACCCTTATGATTACACTGAACCTGCCTGAATGGTCCAAGATGATCTCCCTACCTTAAAGTCAGCTGACAAGGAATCTTAATTGTATCTGAAATATTAATTCCCTTTTGACATATAGCTTAAAATCCCTAATCCTGGGATTAGGATGTTGACATTATTCTGCCTAGCACATCTATATAGACTGGCCAGTCTACAGAGTCCTAAGGGTCTGGAAAGAGGATAAGTAAGTTTTGACAGAAGGAAAAACAAGAAGGAATAAAGGGTTGTGGCAATAAGATTTAGGGACATTAAATGAAACGACTTGTGTCAGATATTTAGTCCACTACCTGATCCATAGAAAGCACTCAATAATTGATAGGTGTGGTAGTGGTGGTAATGATGGTGGTGGTGGTGGTGGTGGTGATGGTGATGATGGAGGTGAAGGAGGATGACCATAAGTACAATGAGAATTCTTGGGAGAATCTCTAAAAAGCTGTAGTCAGTGTAAAAAAAGGGCAAGTTTGAGGTAATAAAAACGAAGTTCTGCAAAGGTAAATATCTGACCTGAACTAGAATAGCATTACTTTTAAGCTAAATGTTATTCAGTGTTGTGGATATGTTATGGACCGAATGTTTATGTCACCCACTCCCAAATTCATATGTTGACCAATAATCCTTACTGTGATGGTATTGAGAGGTGAGACCTTTGGGAGGTGATTAGATTGTGATGGTGGAGCCCTCACGAATAGGATTAGTGCTTTAAAGAAGAGACCAGAGAGCAAGGTTACTGACCACCATGGGAGAATACAATCAGAAGTCTGCAACCAGAAGAGGACCCTCACCAGACCTTGACCATACAAACACACTGATTTCAGATTTCCAGTCCCCTGGAAATAAATTCAGTTGTTGAGAAGCCACTCAGTCTATAATAATTTGTTATTGCAGCCCAAACTAACTAAAGGCAGGATATACTGCCATTTCATATTTAACAGGAATGTATGCACATGTGTTTTCTAAACCCCGTCAACATGGATAGCTAAAGCCATGGATTCTTCCAGCATGTACCTTTTTCTTATTTTCTCTTTGGAGTTTTTCTGGTGTTTTCATCGATCTGAAATCTTTAAAGAGTCCTTTAGGCAAAGAGATACTAATATTGATTTAGGTAGAATTAACGTTCTTTTCGTGCCCCCATGACTTACAGCAGTCTCAGAACAATTTTTTTATTGCAATCACTTATTCAGCATTAGGATCCTCTATATGTAGGTTGTTTCTATTGATCTGTAAAGTCAGGGGAAACCCATCTATAATCTGGAAAGTTTTATACTGAAATGAAAATGAAACCAGCCACACAGCCTGAGATTTGTGTTTCTGTAGATGATGTGGTTTCTTTTAAGTAGAACATAACTTAATGAGTCTAGTTGAGAGGCAAAAGAGGCACCCAGTCATGTGGGTAAAGTGCACCATTGGGTATCTGGAGACCCAATAGTTAGTTAACTGTGTTCTCTTAGTACTTGTAGGACCAACTATGAATAAGTCACTTAGAAATTTTTTTTTTTTTTTTTTTTTGCCATTTATCCATCTGTAAATAGTTTTTTCATTTACTAAGTCATTAGTTCAACAACTTTATTGAAGTATTACTGGCATACAATGTTATATTAGTTTCAGGTATACAGCATATTGATTCAACAAGTCTATGCATTAGTCAGTGTTCACCATGGTAAGTGTAGTCACCATCTGTCATCATATAACATTATTACAATATTGTTGACTATATTCCCCATATTGTATTTTTCACCTCTGTGACTTACTTATTTTATAACTGGAAGTTTGTACCTCTTAATCCCCTTCACCTATTTTACCCATTCCTTCATCTCCTCTTCTATGGCAAACACCAGTTTATTCTCCATATTTAAGAGTCTGAGTTTTTTTGGATTGTTTCTTTGTTCATTTGTTTTATTCTTTAGATTCCACATATAAGTCATATAGAATTGTCTTTTTCTGTCTGACTTATTTCACTTAGCATAATACCCTCTAGGTCCATCTATGTTGTCACAAATGGCAAGATGTCATTCTTTTTTATGGCTGAGTAATATTCTATTGTATATATTTACTGCCTCTTCTTTATCCATTCATCTATGGATGGACACTTGAGTTGCTTCCATATCTTAGCTATTGTAAATAATGCTGTAATAAACATTGGGGTGCATATATATTTTGAATTAATGTTTTTGTTTTCTTTGGGTAAATATCTAGTAATGGGAGTACTGGGTCATCTGGTATTTGTATTTTTAATTTTTTGAGGAAACTTTATACTGTTTTCCACATTCCCACCAACAGTGCACAAGCGTTCCTTTTTCTCCACAGCCTCTTCAACACATGTTCTTCTTGTCTTTTTAATTATAGTCATTCTGATAGGTGTGAGATGATATCTCATTGTGGTTTTGATTTGCATTTCCCTGATGATGAGTGATGTTGAGCTCCCTTTCTTGTGTATGTTGGTCATTTGTATATCTTCTTTGGGGAAAATGCCTATTCAGTTTCTTTGCCCATTTTTAAATCAGATTAGTTGGGTGGGGTTTTTTTGTTGTTTGGTTTGGTTTTGGGTTTTTGTTGCTTTTTGGTGTCAAATTCAATCATTCCTTATATATTTTAGGATATTAGCTTCTTATTGGATATATCATTTACAAATAGCTTCTTCCATTCAATAGGTTGTCCTTTCATTTTTTGATGGTTTCCTATTCTGTGCAAAAGCTTTTCATTGTGGGGTATTCCCAATAGTTTATTTTTATACTCATTTCCATTGCCTGAGGAGACATATCTAGAAAATTGTTCCTACAGCTGATGTCCAGAGATTACTGCCTATGTTATCTTCTAGGATTTTTATGGTTTCAGGTCTCACATTTAGGTCTTTAGTCCATTTTGAGTTTATTTTTGTGTATGGTGTAATAAAATGGTCTAGTTTCTTTTTCTTTTCTTTTCTTTTTTTTTTTTTTTTGCATATAGCTATCCAGTTTTCGCATTATCATTTATTGAAAAAGACTATCTTTTCTCCATTGTGTATTCTTGCCTCCTGTGTTGTAGATTAATTGACCATATAAGCATGTGTTTATTTCTGAACTCTCTGTTTTATTCCATGGATCTGTATGTCTGTTTTTGTGCTAGTACTATACTTAAAGCTTTGTAGTATACCTTGAAATCTGGGATTGTGATACCTCCAGCTTTGTTCTTCTTTTTCAAGATTGCTTTGGCTACTCAGGGTTGTTTGTGGTGCCATACAATTTATTTGTTCTACTTCTGTGAAAACTCCTGTTGGTATTTTGATAGGAATTGCATCAAGTCTGTAGATTGCTTAGGTTAGTATGGACATTTTAACAGTATTAACTCTTCTAGTCCATCATCATGGAATATCTTTCCATTTGTTGATGTCATGTTCAATTTCTTTCATCATTTCATTCAACACATATTTTTTATATATTTTGTGCCAAGTATAATACTGTAGTAGAGAATGTTATTTTGTGTTCATATATATATATTTGTGTGTACATATTTTCAATTTAAATTTTTAACTTGGGTATATTAAATTTGATGGAAAAGACACCATTTTACACACAAATGGTAGAAAGCCAATGTAAAACATTTATAGGAAAAGGGAAGATTTGCCAAATTTACATAAAATAAGCAAGGGTTAACATAAAGGGAAGCAAGGGACCCAGGACTGCATCTGTGGAGGGATTGCATTCTGTGTAATTACACTGTGCATTACATCCTATGGAACAATGGTCAGTAGGAACAAGGGAGATCAGTGGGGAAATTCCATGCTGCCTGTTCTTCATTCGTTGTCTCACTTGACCTCTGCAACAACCCTGCAATATCATTTCATTGTCCTTACTTTACAGAAGGTAGAACCCAGGCTCAGAAGAGTTAAGCAGTTTGCCCAAGGCTACACCATAACAAGCAGACTTTGGGGTCTGCTTAGAACCCAAAACTGCCTGATTTCAAACCCATGCCCCTTCCATGATACCACAGCTAACATTCAGCAAGCAATCACTGGACATCAGGTTACTCATAAGACCAGTAGTATTATTATACCCATTTAGAAATGGCAAAATGGAACAGAGAAGGTTAGCCAGTTATCTGAGTTACAGAGCTGGCTGAAGCAGGAAACCCTCCTGAAGAGTCAGATTCCACGAGCTCACTCTTACTCTGCTAGCACACTCAAACCCAGGCTCTCATATTTATCTTCATTAGGATTTTGAGATGAAGGACAATAGATTTATCTCTTTTAAATCCACACTCTTAAATCTAAAGGAAGGGCAGTCCTGCTTAGAACAATTGAAAGGCTTGGGGCAAGAGTACAAATGAAGCCTATAGACCACATGTCTAAATAATTAGATGTGATAAATCGTGTTAACAAGTACAACTGTTTCTTTTTCTATCTTGACAAATACACCTGCATAAAGACCTGAATGTCTAAGTCCTCAGGATTCTTGGAAATTCATTCCATTGGTGGGGTGTGGGGAAAATGGTTTTCCCCCCATGCTCATGGCCTGCCCTCTTCTCTTCCTGTCCCCAGCTCCATCCCACCCTGAGGGGCCTCAGGCTCTTGTATGTAGACACCCCAGTCCCATGTCCAGGTGTCACTCATGTCCCTTGCAAACAGCTTGGATGCTTGCTAGGCATAGAATTGTCTCCGGTAGACCTGAGAGGCCCACAAAGACCCCAAAGTGGCCTTGGTGATTTTGGGGTCAGACTCTAGGTGGGCACATCCTCTTGGCCTAGCCAGTACCTCACCCTAAGGGAAGCAACCCATTAGGAGGCTGATTTATGAGCCCTCTAAAATCCAGAGCCTGGGAAGGATGCATCTTATATCTGAGATGGTACTGTTTGGGTGGAGGGTAGGGACTACAGTTAAATCTATGGCTTTTGTGAATAGTACTTTACTCAAATGGCTGCTAATTCAGAACCATGTCTTAGAAATGTTTTTATCCCTAGGGATAAATTTGATTCTTCTCATTTCCCACTTCCCTCATCCCCAATACCATACCCACACCATCAGCTTTGTGTTTTCCACTACATGTTGATCAGCTTTGACACTACCGTATTTTTCATCACCCACCATCACCACTGACTCCTTTCGGTCCTAACTACTCCTTTCTGACCTCACTGCCACTGCCACAGTCATAGAGGCTACCAACTCTTCCATGAACTATTATAAGTTTGCTCAACTCCTTCATCTTTCCCCATTTCCGTATCTATCCACCACACCCATGTAGCCAGGTCACATGTAAGTATCCTTCCACTGGCCCACATGGCCCTTTAGAAGGACACCCTTCCTCTAAGAATTCACAACCCACAGTTTGACAAGCAGAATATCTTGGATTTCCACCCTTCCCCATCCCTTTGCCAAGCACCTTTAACAGTGAATAAAATGCACTACCACATGTAGTAGCATTGCTTCCTTGCTTAAGAGCCTTCAAATCTTTTTTTTAAATTTTTTTTAATTTTTTTTTTTATTTATTTCTAGGAGAGAGAGAGAGAGAGACAGCGTGAGCAGGGGAGGGTCAGAGAGAAAGGGAGATACAGACTCTGAAATAGGCTCCAGGCTCTGAGCTGGCAGTCGGCACAGAGCCCGACACGGGGCTCAAACCCAGGAACCGCGAGATCATGACCTAAGCGAAAGTCGGACGCTTAACTGACTAAGCCACCCAGGCGCCCCAAGAGCCTTCAAATATTTCCTAGGCCCTTTGGGATCAAGTTCAAACTCCTTAGTACATGGGACACAAAACTGCTTTTCTTCTCTTCCCACCAGCGTCCTAGGCTGGATGGGCTGAATGCTCCACTACATAGCAGTGAAGGCTACCTAACTATCCCATAACTGGTGTTTTTTCTCTAAAGTATGCTCTTCCTCTCACTGTCTGGTGAAAGCCTGCCCTCCCCTCAGGAACTAGTTCAGATATTTTCATTTATTTTTACATTTATTTATTTATTTTTGAGAGAGAGAAAGCACAGGTGAGGGACAGGGGTGGAGGGCGGGGGGAAGAATCCCAAGTAGGCTTCAAACATTCAGCACAGAGCCCAATGTGGGGCTGGAACTCACAAACTGTGAAATCATGACTTGAGATGAAATCAAGAGTCAGGCGCTTGGGGCACCTAGGTGGTTCAGTCATTTAAGGGTCCGACTTCGGCTCAGGTCATGATCTCACTGTTCGTGGGTTCGAGCCCCATGTCGGGCTCTGTGCTGACAGCTCAGAGCCTGGAGCCTGCTTCAGATTCTGTGTCTCCCTCTCTCTCTGACCCTGCCCTGCTCACGCTGTCTCTCTCTCTCTCTCTCTCAGAAATAAATAAAACATTAAAAAAAAAAAAAAGGAGTCAGATGCTTAACCGACTGAGCCACCCTAATGCCTCAGATATTGTCATTTTTATTAAACCCCTTGTGTCTCATGCAGATGGCATTAGACTTCTGGGTCCATTAGCCTTTGTAAATACTGTGATTATGGCAGTGATTATGTTATACCACAAGTATTTGTTTCCATATTGCACAAAGCACAGTTCAGCAACCAAAAGTAATTAGCAGGGATTTCCAGTTTTTACTCAAGTTTCTCAAAGGACAGAAAAAAGAAGCCAAGTACATGGTCTCAGCAACCATTTGTTGTCATCATTTCTTCTTCCTTCACACCCTCTGACAGAAACATCCCTTCTCCACCAAAGCCTCTGCAGCCTAAGGTTCCTCTCCTCCCCATAAACCTCACCCCTTTCTTCCATCACTTTGTTATGTGGACTGGCATAGCTTCTCCACAAGGGAGGAAAAAAATCCATCCTCTTCAGATAGAGTAAACTAAGCTATAGATTACAGGATTATCTTTGTCGTGTTAGAGACTGTGCCAGTCAGACTGTGCTAGGTTCTGCTGCACTGACATCCCTCAAATCTCAGTGTCTTACTCAAAGTGGCTGACTTATTTCTTGTTCACATAGCACACTAGCTGTGGGTCAGCTGAAGCTCTGCTTTCCAGGTCTTCTTTCTTATGGGACATTGGCTGGAGATACAGCCTGTACCTAAGACATCCAATCTCATGGCAGAGGGAAAGAGTAATGGAAGAGCCACACCTTGGTTCTTAAAAGTTCCACTCACATGTGGCATAATCGCTTCTACCTATATTCAATTGGCCAACACAAGCCTTATGACCAATCATGGCAATGGGGTGGGAAACTAGACTTCTCCCCAAACAGAGGGACTGTAAGCCCACAATGATGTGTAGGGACATATAATCTTCACAAACAAAAACAGCAAATTGGTAATAATATAGCAGTCCACCCAGGAATACCTTATGTTAATAGTATTTTGTACTTATATAACACATTATTCTGTGAGCAGACTATGTCTTGTACTGTTTTACTTTGTTTTAAACACCTTCCATGTTTTTAGGAAATAAGGTTTCCATACAAATTAGCAAAGACAAGTAAAAGAAAGGGAAAAAAACTCAGTAGGGTAGAAATCAGACTTGGAATTGAAATGTTTTGAAATACAAATTCAGAAACCATGTTGATACCATGGTGATATTCCTGTCAGATTAACAAGCTGGATAGGTGGATGGTTGTTTATGTGGTATGTGATTTCAGAGAGAGAGAGAGAGAAGTTCCCTCCCCCAGAGAATGTTTCTTTTTCTAGCTCCCTGGACCTCTCAGGCTCCACTCAGGAAAACTGAAACCTAGTAGTCGTTTTAGTAGAGGTTAGTGTGGGGAATCTGTTAAATAGGTATTGGAGAACGAAAATGTCTCAGAGTGAGCACTGTGTCTACACAGATACTAACTACAGGAGGTGCAGGAAGCAGCATATTGCCCTCTAGGGCTAGAGGGTCTAAAGGAAGAGGTTCGGTTTATCAGAACCTCGAAGTTCAGAGAAGATTGCCCGCTGGAAATGACTCCCACACCTCTGAGGAGAAAATGCTGGCCTGCCTGTGCTAAGACCTCTGGGGTGCAGGGCAGTGCAGTGAGTCTAGTTTAGGGTGTTTATTTTTTAAGATGGAAACTGGAACCAGCTGCCACTGTGAGGTTGAAGAATCACTGCTGGAGCAACATTGACAGGACAATGGGCAAAGAGGAAAGACCAGATCCCTTCGCCCCCTTTTGTTCCCCTTCCTGTCTCCCTGTAGGACCCTCTACTGGCAGAAAGTTATCAGAGAGCCAGCCACAAAGTAGGACTGTATTGGCAGAGGCCCTGCTCCAGCATTACAGACGAGGGTAAAGAAGAGAGAAGCTAGGAGAGAGCTCAGGGACTGGTACATCCTCCTAATATCTGGCATCTTACAATGTGAACTTTAATCCTTTAGCTAAAGTCATCTGCATTTGAAATAAACATCCCTTTCGGTGGAGCGAGGAGGAGGGGCACCTGGGTGGCTCAGAAGGTTAAGCGTCTGTCTCTTAATTTCGGCTCACGTCATGATCTCACAGTTGCAAGATCGAGCCCTGCATATGCACTGTCAGGGAGGAGTCTGCTTGGAATTAATTCCCTCTCTCCCTCTCTCTCTGAGTCTCCCCCCAACGTCCTGCTCGCTTGTTCTCTCTCTCTCTGAAATATAAATATGTAAGTAAATAAGTATAAGTAAATATAAGTAAGTAGGTTAGTTAATTAATTAATTTAAATGTCCCTGGGAAAGAGGAAAGTTTTAATGTTATTCTTTGTTTATACCGTATAATGAGTAAGCTTATCAGCTCTTTTCTAGAGTCAAAAATAAAGAAGGGGAGGAAGGAAGAGCTAAGAGGGGGTACTTTGGCTATAGCAGTAATAGACCATGGATCTCACTAAGATGGGAGAGGAGGGGAAATGTCAAAAAAGAAAAAAGACTGGGGAATTATGGAAAATAAATTTTTACCAACTTTCAAGTTTTATGGATGCTTGGCAGGTTTCTAGATCTTTGCTGACTACAGCAATATAGATGAACCACAAGAAAGACAAATCTGTCCCTTTGGTCAGCATTCAGTCCTACTCTGCTCCAATAAAGGAATATAAAAATAAGACCCATCACCAAGATCAGACTAAGACAGTAGCCGCGGACAAGTCACTGGATGATCAATTTATGCAGTGACAATTGCCTCAGTAATTCAGGCAAAACCTTACTATCAACTCAATTACAGTAGCACCCTAATTAGTAGAAGCTGAGGCCTGGGTTATTCTAAATTGGATTTTTCTGCTCTGAGGATTAATTATGAAATCACTAGGTGTCCAAACTTGTTCTTACGGATTTAAAACAAATGATTTCCTCTTCATTCTGGCTCACTTTTGAATGGGAAATAACAGTGACCTCTAATAAATTTAAGTACCACAGTGCTTTTATGTTTTCCTCCTGAATATCCATTTCCATTCATTCAGCATCAGGCACTCATTCTGAGACAGGCATTGTGTAGGGCTGAACGACTATGAGTGAATCACCGTTTCTATCCTTAAGGCTTCGTGGTTGAGTTCACACAGGCTCTGTCTGTGAGACCTGGGCCCCAAATCCCAGCCCTACAACTCACAAACTGTAAGATTCTGAGCTTCAGTTTCATTATCTGTGTTTGGGATTCATAATAATACCCATGTAATGTGAAAATTAGCAAACTATATAAATGCCTATGGCACCTGTTCAATAAATTTGTCTATTTTAATAATATATGTATCTAATATATAAATAGATAATTTTGCTAAACGTGAAGACTATGTATATTGATTTTCTCTGTTGATTGCTAAAGATGGAGACAATTTAGGACTGGTATAAATTGCTAATAATTCTAAGATAATCATTTTTTCTCTCATCTGTTCTCTTTCCTATCGCTTTCCTTCTCCTTTTCTTGCCCGCAGTCTTTTGGTTTTATAAGAAGTAAATTCCATCTATCAGTGAGGCAGCTTCTTCCTCTAGAACTGAGAGAAGATTAATTTCCATTGTTTCAGCCATCCAATCTGTGGTACTTTGTTATGGCAGCTATAGCAAAAACCTAGTGCACATATCTATTGCGTTTCATTCTTTATGATCATTTGATTGTAAGTATTTTTCCCTCAGAATTTTGAAGGTCTTGCTCCTTTGATTCCAAAATTCAGTATTGCTACTTGTAACTTCAAAAGCATCCCAATTCCTAAGACTCTCTATTGTGTAACCTGTTTTCTCCTCTATGGGAGCTTGTATGGTTTTCTCCTTGTCCCCAGTGTTCTGGGGTATCTTGAGGTAGCTCTGCGTTCATCTGTTTTACTGGATCATCAGTGGACCCTTTCAACTTCAATACTTTTGTTTTTCAGTTGAGGGAAATTTTCTTGAATAATTTTTGTATTTTGCCAGTGATTTATCCCTTTTTCTTTCTTTATACAAGTCCTGCTCTTCAGGTAGTAGACTTCCAGACTGATTCTCTCATGTCTGTCTTTTCACTCCTTTTTGTTACTCTGTACATTTTTGCTATAGGAGATTTTCTCAGTTTATTTTCTGGAGGATTTCTTCAATTTATTCTCAAATGCTTCTATTAAGTTAGTTGTGTTCTCATTTTGCTTTAATTTACAAGGGCTATTTTGATCTTCATAATGTTATGGCTTTTTAAAACCATATCTTGAGTGTTTTTTCACAATTACAATAACTTTCTGAGCATATTGATTATTTTCAATGTTTCCTCACTCCACATAGCTAATATTGTCTAACACATTTCTTTCTGATTATTTTTCACTCTCTTTATTGTTCTCTTTTATAGATACCCAGTATTCTTGGGCTGACTATCCATGCTAAAGAATAGGAAATGCAAAACTTGAATAGAATTTCATAGTAATGGGTGGGGCCTATCACCTTGTAACTTTGTTGTAGGTAATTGGCTGGGAGGTTTCCATTTTGGAGTCTTCAGTCTTAACTCTCTTCAGATCTTTCATATTAAGCTGGTCAGATTCCCCAAAGAAGTCTCTGCCAGTGTTCTGCCTGGAAAGTCAAAGCCTGGTTGCCAATGTTCTGGAGCCTAAGTGAATGAAGAAAGCTGGGAATCTCAGCTTCCAAGATGCAAGTATTCACTTGGTCCTCTAGATTTCAGGATAGCTCCCCTGCTCCTAGCCATGTCTGGTATCTTACAGTTTGGGGGCTGTATAATTACCATATGCAAAGAAAAAAAACCTCTCCAGGTTTCTGTGAAAATACAGGTGAAGATCTGAGGATCTAACTTCTTCCTAAATGGCTTTCAACTAGTGGTTATTTTAGCGCCCCTTTCACCCCACTTTTAGAGGCCACTGGTGCCCCAATTCTTAAGATTTATGAGATTTTATAGAGTATAAATATGATTGTCCTTGGTCTTGTCCAGAACTGGTTTAGGATTCTGTTACCACCTGTCTGTCTTCTTTACACATTCCAACATTTTATTACTGTTGCTTTCTGCTGTCTTTGTTCCTTGAGGGTTTATACCTGTGTGTAAAAACACACATACACGCACATGCACACACACACATACATTACTGTTATTTGCATGGGGTTTTGAGAGAAATTCAAATTAAATGCAAGTGTTTAATTTTCCATTTTATCTGGAAGTCTCAAGAGCAAGTATTTCTTTATTTGTGTTTAACGTTCAAATAGAAAAGATGATATCATGAAGTATAATTAGAAATGACCAATGGATTAAGAAAAATGTGTTCACATTGCTTTAGGTTTCAGCAGCTTATCACCTTAATCCTACCAAGAGGCTTTAAAATCTTTACCAAATGGTCAGAACTCTGAATATTATGTAGATCATATATTTGGTCTGATAATTATCTCCTCCTTTCACTCCTAACAATTACACTTAAGAAGTTAGTTATTGCACTGCGGTGCCTAAAGCCAAAAAAAAAAAAAAAAAAAATTCTCAAAATAGGCCTTGTCACATAAAAAATTAATTGGTTGCTTTGTTCCTACTTAGATTTTCATTAATTTGAGGACATAATTTAAGTGACAGTTAACTGTATCACCTTTGCTTCTCCTTGTTAAAAATCTCTATTTAAAAGTATAATTGAGAAAGTTTTCTGAAATATTTATTTTAAGGCATTAGCTTTCACTTTCCTTTTTGTATTATGAATTAATAAAATTTTAGCCATCAGAAAAGACTGGCATATTGGTCACGGATTGCTACATAACAATCTACCACAAAATTTAGTAACTTAAAACCCATTTTACTTGCTCATGATTCTTTTGTTCCAGCAGTTGTGCTGGGTTAAGCTGGCCAGTTCTTCCCCTGGTTCCATTTGGAGTCAATATATGGTTGCAGTCATTCTATAAGGAAAGATAGTTAGACATGAGCATGTAGATACATCTCCTCCCACCCCACCTCCAAAAGTTCAGAAAGTAACACAAGAAAAAAGATAAAACAAGGTAATGGAAGAGAGAGTGTGTGGCTTATGGGATAGGAGAGTAACTGCCTTAGCTAAGATATTAAGGAGGTGACATTTAAGTTGAGGCCCAAATGTTGGAAAGAAACAAGTTGAGCAAATATCTGGGAATCACATGAGCTAAAGCCCTGGGCAGTGGCAAGTTGAGGTTTTTCAAGGGCAGAAGAAATGGCAATGTTGCTGGTTTATAATGAACAAGACGAAGAGGAGAAGAGAGAAGCACACTTGCGTAGGCAAGACCAGACCATGTCGGAGGAACATGTAGACCTTGGAAAGAAGTTTTAGGCTTTATTCCAAATATGGGAAGCTGGTGAAGAGTTTTAAGCAGAAGAGGGATGAGATTGTATTTATGTTTTAAAAGATCCTTGCTATGTAGAGAATGAACTAATGGAAGGAGGTGAAATTGGAACAGTCAGGAAACTCTTACAGTGCTCTTAGAAACAACTTCAACGCAAAGACTGTTATAAAGGATCATATTCAGGATAACATTTGGGAAGAATGAAGAACTTGATTGGAAATTGGACATGAAAGAAATAGAGGATATAGAATGCATCTCAGGTTTGTGACCTGAGAAATTAGATGTGTCACAGTGGCATTTTTTAAGATAGAAAAGATGAGGGGAGGAAAGCAAATTTTTACTTTACAAGAGTATAGATCAAGAGTTCTGTTTGGGATGTGTTGGGTTTGAATTGTCTCTTATCCAGTCATCTACCAATGAGGTTTGATGATCTGTCTCAATACTTTATAGTCTCATCACCCCATCCTTGGGTGATAATGACCCTCATTTTCCTGATAAGTAACTATGTCTCAAAGAAACTCAATGACCTCCCCAAAGCCATTTGAAGAGGAAGACTTGAACCCAAGATCTGTATACAGTCCTAAAGGGCATTTTTACCCCTTACCCAATCTCCTGCTCCAGTGTTTGTGATCAAAGGGAGATGCCAGATAAGGATACCATTATTGAGGCTTTGCTCACACTGTCATCCGTATTTGAGGCAATTGTCTATGTACTAGCCACATGTGACTATTTACATTTTAATTTTAATAAGTTAAAATTAATTAAAAATAAAAATTTACTTTCTCATTTGTTTATCCACAGTTTAAGTGTTCAGTAGCTACATGTGAGTAGTGGCTACCATATTGGATAGCATAATTAAAGAACATCTTCATTATCTCAGAAATTTCTATTCAATAGTACTGGACTGTAATTCATACTAAGTTAATTGTGAAGAAAGTATAGTCATATTCTAATAGATATTGCCTAAGAGGAAAGTTTTTTAAAAACGATTTTGCATTTGCTTTAAAAGTAACATTTTACGATAGTCTGTAATTTTATACATAGCTGTAATGAACACCTTTTCCCAATTCACACCCTTGAATCTTTGTGTATTTCTCTTTTGTTTTCTAATAAGATTAGAGGCTTCTCTGAGGAGAGAAGCTAGGTTCTTTTCACCTTTGCACTACCCTCACTCAAAATACATATATGCATAACATCCACATCCCTTCCTATCTACCACCCACCTCCACAAGTAACACCCTCAGTGGACAGTTCTTTGCACAGAACAAGTAGAATGTTTACAACCAGCATATCTCAGTGCTTTACAACACTGCTGTGGCCAGTTGGCTGAAGAAGAACATTAAACAGTAAAAATAACCACAGCCTCAGGGATTCTATAGCTAAAACCTAATTTCATGGCATATTCTATTCCAGTTTTAGCCCTTTCTAGCAGGGAAGAGATTGGGAGGCTCATCAAGTTAAACTGAAGGCTGCTTATCTCTGGAGGGTAGGGACCTTGGAAGGGAGACAGTGGGAACTTCATACTCAGATTTCCATATTACCTGACATGGAGGTCATCAGGGCCCTCCTCACAGGGCAAGTTGAAAGTGTCCAGAAAGTCCTATTCACATACACAGGCATGCAGACAGGCATGTGCTCTCAGCAGTTCCTTTCACAAGTGAATGGGAAAATTTGGAACCGACAGATGGGTTTTGAATCATTACTCGGTTGTGTGACTTCAGGTATATTACATAAATACTCTAAAGATTAGGAGAAGGAGATGTATGTGTAGAGCCTTGATCGCAGAATTATTCCTCTTCTCACCCTTCAGGGTAAAGGGGAAAACAAACTCAGAAAGAAATTCCATTTTCCCTTTAGAATTTTTTTTAACAAGGGGCACCTGGGTGGCTCAGTCGGGTAAGTGTCTGACATCCCCTCAGGTCATGATCTCACCATTTGTGGGTTCTAGCCCTGTTTCGGGCTCCACTGACAGCTCAGAGCCTGGAACCTGCTTCAAATTCTGTTTCTCCCTCTCTCTGTCCTTCCCCTGCTCGTGCTCTGTCTCTGTCTCTCAAAAATAAACAAACATTTTTTAACAAAATATATCATGTTTTTTTATAGGCGGTACTTACATATGATAAAAATTTCCCAAGTGTGTCAGTGAAGTTTCCTTCCTTTCTAGCCACCTAGATCTCCCAAAGGCAGCTAGTATTTCTGGATGGCCATGTGTCCTTTCCATGTCATCCTGTGGATATGCAAGTAAATAAATACATCATTACGTTTATATCTTCCTTATATGTGTTTTTATCTTTGATACAAATAGCTGTGTGACTATTTTAAATCTGTTTTTTACCTGTAGTGTCTTGAAGAGTTTTTTATATCTACACTGAACAGTTTCCATCTCTTCACAGATTCAAAGTATTTTACTGTAGACTTGTACAATAACTTGCTTATCTTAACCCCCACTGATGGATTGTTTAGGTCATTTTTAGAATTTTGCTATAATACCACATGCAATAATGAATGTTTATGATTATCTGTCACTTGGCACATGGGTAAGTGTATTTGTATTAGAATAAATTTCTAAAAGAATTGCTGGTCAGAAGATATGTATATATTATATATAGTATAATTATATAGCTATTAATATAATATAAATATGTATCACATATTTTATACACACACACACACACACACACACATATATAATTTTGATAGTCCTGGTCAAATGACCCTTGTAGAATTTGTACTAGTTTGCTGACCCATCAGTAATGTATGAAAGCAAAGTTTCTAAGCCTTTGTGGAGCCCCATTACCTCAGAGACTGAGCTCCCAAGTCTTAAATTTGCCTGAACAGCTCAGCTTACTTCGTGCATGCATGTATGTATGTGATTTCATTTGAAGAAAGTTGCTTTAGCTGAGTGACTTAAGGAAGGCTTGAGAACAATGATGTCAAGAATCATCACTGTGCCTTTTCTTAGCCCTTCAGTTTGAAAGAGTGACATTGATCACAACCTGTAAGAATACTCTTTGGAAGTGTAGAGAGAATCGTTCAGGTGGTAGCTGGAAAGATGAAATGGGTATAAATATTTCCAGGAAGAAGTAGCTGCCAAGTTATAAAGAGGTGATATTTAGTCTCAGCTCCCAATGTTAGCAAGTGTTCTCTGGAAGGTCAGCTTATTTGAGCCAGTTGTCAAGCCCTGTATTAGTGCTAGAAATATAGAGATAAGCATGACTGGTCCATGCCCTCAAATTCATCCAGAGAAGTTGGGTATGTAGGCAGGCAATTTCTATATGATGTCATAGAAGCAACAGCAATGATGACAGCTGACTCTGAGAGCTCATCAAGCACCAGACAGTGAAGTTCTCCAGTGCTCATCATCTCACTTGATTCTACAGAAATGCCATGAGAGTGATTATGGTGTTATCCCCATTTCACAGATGAGGCAACCAAGATCCAGGGAAGTTGAGGGACAGTCCCAATATCACATAGTATGTGACAAAGCTAGGGTTAAGTCTGTGGACTCTCTCACTTCGAAGTATAAGGGGAATCCAGGGGTGATGTTAGAGCTTAACACTCATCTTCGTCTTCTAGTAAATGGTTTCTCCTTCCTTCTCTTGTTATGATACCACATTCCTTTTCAGAGGAGGGAGGTCAAGAAAGGCCACTGGGGATGTGTCCTGAGTTGAGGCTCAAAGAATGACTGGAAGCAAAGGAAGCATTCTAGGCAAAGCAGCTCTTGGGCTGATCACAAGGAGAATCAGTCCTCAGGAGTCGAGAGGTTTCTGACACAGGGAAATGAGTAGAAAAGGTAAAGAGGGCAGCCTCTGGAGCCAGACTGCCTGAGTTGAAATCCTGCCTCTCTCCCTTAGTTGAGTGACTTGGATGCATCATTTGCCTTCTCTTATTCTTCACCTGTAAGATGGAGCTATAAAATACTATGTCCGAGGTTATTGTAAGGATTGAATGAGTTAATGTACCTGGAGTGCTTAGAATAGTGGTTGGCACATGCCCTATATATTTGTTCCCACTACAGAATCTCCAGATTCCAGGTATAACCTAGATATAAGGAAGAAGAAAACAAAATTTTGAAGCTCATCTGTGGTGCTTATTACAGAGAACTATTACATGAGCTCACAAAATGTAATGTGGTGCTATAAAAGGAGAAGAAAGCAGAAAACCATTTAATGGAGGAGGGACATGGGCTTTTAGGCCAGAATTGTCCTGTCAAGGATGGTCATGCTTACCAGCTTTCAGTTTTCATCTTGTATTGTGAGTCAAAAATGGGCTTTTTTTTATCTGTCTGTTTCTTTATGGCATCTTTATTTGGTATTAAAATAGAATGGTCTGTCTTAAATAAGGTGGAAAAGCAGAAGGAGGATAAGATAAAAGGAACTGCATTCAATGTAACTTTTGGTTTCCTCTCTTCCTCTTTGATGCAATAAAATGTTTTAAGAAAACCTTAAAGAAAATACAAGATAAGCTCTGCAGCTTTCTCATTCACCCACATAGCATTTATCTGTCATCCACCAAGTCAGATTACTTTTTCTGAGAACAGTTTTCTATAACAGAATCCTGGGGAGGTAACAGTGAGGGGAAAAATACTTCTGTAGGGAATCATGTGATTTACATTTTATCTTCATACTCTCTGGCCATTCTTCCCCTTATATGTTATCGCAAATTCATGTTCTCAGCCGTTCCCAAACTAAAACCCATGCCTGGACTATCTTCTCTAAGCCAGTTTTATTTCTTCCTTCCACCATTTGTACAACGCTTGGACATCCATCTGCTTGAAGAAAAGCATTGAATAGCAATTTCCCCAATGTAAACCTCAAAGGCCCTCACTTACTGCTATTCAGAAGCCTGTACCTGTATTTGTTTTTTTTTTTTTTTAATATTTTTATTTATTTCTAGGAGAGAGAGAGAGAGACAGCGTGAAGAGGGAAGGGTCAGAGAGAGAGGGAGACACAGACTCTGAAATAGGCTCCAGGCTCTGAGCTGGCAGTCAGCACAGAGCCCGATGCGGGGCTCGAACCCACGAACCGCGAGATCATGACCTAAGTGAAAGTCGGTCGCTTAACCGACTAAGCCACCCAGGCGCCCCAACCTGTACCTGTATTTGTACCAGCCACTCAGATCCTGGGACCACAAAAATTAGTATGATTGAGCCTTTTGTCCTAAATGAGTTTACAGTCTTGTGTGGGATACAGACATGCAAAGGGAGGTAGATTCTGTCTGTCTCTGCCACATGATCATGTTCATTTCCTTTATGGCTTGTCTTTTTCCTAGACTGTAAGCCTCTCTAAGACAAAGTTTTTGTTTTGTTTACTACTATGTAATCAATACCCTAGACAGTGCCCTCAGTAAACATTTATTCAATGAATGAGTGAATGAATGAATGAAAACAAATGACAACACAGAAAAAATGGTAAATTGAAGTGCTTACAAAATAAGAAGGAGCACAGAGGAGGGAGTACTAAACTCTTGCTGGGGAGCAGTGGAGTTGGAGGGGTGAGGTCGCCTGTTGGGGAAAGTGACTTCTGAGCTTGGTTCTGAAGGTAATGGCTGCCAACCTTGATATGCCTTGCATGGTGTCTGACTCAAAGGAGGTACCCAATAAAAGTTTGCTGAGTTAGTAAACTTTACAATTTATGAAGCAATTATATTTGCAGTATCTCTAATATTGTACCACTTAGCACATTCCTGGGAAGGGAAGACATGACCACTTCATGGTGGACTATGTGGTTCTGGAAGCACGGTCACCTGGAAAACCTCTTAGTAGGGTAGGATCATCTACTGGAAAATCCAGTGTCTTTGTGTGTGTGTGTGTGTGTGTGTGCGCGAGCCCATTAAGAAACTTTAGAGGCTGGATCAGTCATTGGCTGAGAAAGAAAGCAACTTGAAGTATATGCTTTAGGAGAGGAGTTCCATCCAGAAGGAACATGGTAATGGAACAGACAGAGGCCCTGAACCAGACCAGAGCTTATTACCTATCTCCTATATCCACCACCGAAACCAGTTTGAGATTTAAAATTTCTGAAAAATCAGGTGGTTGAGATAACATGGAAGGAAGTGGAGTAGAAGACAAGAGGGGATAAAAACAAAATTTTTGGTTGAATTTATCTAATGACCTTACTGAAGGGAAAAAAAAACAATAACAAAAATAAACAAGATATGAGGACTAGACTTGCTACGAGTTTAAGGATTCTTAATTGTGTTTAGCGTCAGCTCCTTCCTGACATAATTCTATTAATGCTCAGGAGACTAAGAACCAAAACTACTGAGATTTGTGAGCCTCCTGCCCTTGGTGTGATCTCTGGACTCTCTCATGCTGTTACAGACTTACCCTCCGTGACTGATTAATCAGACACCTCTGTATGAGTAACACCAAATTATGTCAAAGATTAGATTCATCACCTCCAATTAACCTTCAGCTTGTGTTTTCAATATGTGTGTACAGCTTCATCATACACAACAAAGACACTTTCTTCAACAATGCCACAAGAAGTAGAATCGTACATCACATTTTACAAAGAATAAAGTATGAAGAAGGAAAAAACAAGATTGGTAAGTAGCATATTACTGTAACAAGCTACATTTGATTTGGGGGATTAAAGACTTTTTTCCTTTGGCTTTATAAAGTTTATATCAGTTCTATAACTTCTCAAGATTTATAAAACCTCTATTTCCTTGATAGATAACTCACAAGTGCAAAATCTTAATAGCACCCATAGATATTTTAAAAATAGCATGTTATCTCATGTATGTAAGATCATGGGGAAATTCTCTTAGTTCAGTAAATATTTATGGTGTTCCCATTATGTGCCAGGCAGTGGGCTAAATGTTGGGGAGATGGGAGCATATTGTCAAGAAACTAAAAGCCAGCAATAAACAAATAAGTAAATACAGTGAGTAACATGAAGAAATTGAAATGGATGATGTTACAGAGATAGACCAGCAAGGGATGGGGGGTTGGATATCAAGCTATGATGGAGTGGTCAAGGGAAACTTCACTGAGAAGCCAGGGTTTGAACTGATACCTGATGCCAAGAAGGGGCCAACATGGGAAGATGGTGGGGAAGTTGTTCTAGGCAAGAGCAGAGATGAATTGTCATACATGAGGAAAGTCTCCAAATAATCATCTCCCCCATTAAACAGCTTCCATTATTCATATATATGTATTTTGTTTTTTATTTTTATTTAACTTTATTTTTAAATTCCACTATAATTAATATGCAGCGTTATGTCAGTTTCAGGTGTACAATATCATGATTCAACAATTCTGTGCACAGTGCTCATCATAATAAGCGCACCTTAATCCCTGTCACCTATTTCACATCACCTCCCCACCTCCCACCTAGTAACCACTAGTTTTTTTTCTATAGTTAAGAGTCTGTCTTTTGGTTCATCTCCTTTCTTCTTTGTTTTGTTTCTTATATTCTACATATAAGTGAGATCATATGGTATTGTCTTTCTCTGACTGACTTCACTTAGCATTATAGCCTCTAGATCCATTCATGTTGTTGCAAATGGCATGATTTCATTCTTTTTTAATGGCTGAGTAATATTTCAGTGTGTGTGTGTGTCTGTGTGTGTATAAATATATACACACACACACATCTTTATCCACTCATCTATCAATGGACATTCATAATTCATATTTGTGGCATTTTTATGAGACCCTTTACATATTTTATCACATTTTCTACATTATTAAATAGATTATCATATATCAGGAGAATTTGGGTGGCTTTGTCCTTATTTCTGTCCAAACCTTTTATCAATAGTTTGAATAATGACCTATATCAGTCAGGATCTAGTCAGGGAACAAAACTCACACATAATTTTTACAGGGAAAGTTTAATATAAAAACTATGACAGAGGATTGGAGTATTCAGGGATTGGCTAGTCAAGGGTAAAGAGAACTCTAAAGGATAAAGAAGTGGCAGGTATTAAAGGCATCCACCACTTTTGGAAAGTCTCCCTCCAGCAAAGCTGTGATCCAGACTCTACTGGAAATGGTGCAGCTGTGGTTCACTAGGTGACAGAGCAGTTTTCTGGAGTTGCTGGGAGAAATTGCCTAGAGGGATTCCAGGGAAGCCATTCATTCTGAGGTGTTGCACCAACAGCACTGCTCTGTGACACTGTTCAAGGAAATGTCTGCCCTTGGAGTGGTAGCATGTGCTACCAGCCATCATGCACTGCAGGAAGTTGGTGCCATAGAAGCCATGTGTTGCAGAAGCCTGCTGAGGGGTGCATACTGGTACCAGGAAGACAAACTCCTTCCTCTTCCAGGGTCCTTCCAGTGCCTTCTACTGACAAAGCCTAACATTGCACAGTCTGGTAAAAAACAAATATTTACAAGGTCCAGCTCCATTATTGCAAAGTAGGCAATGAAAATATATTTGGAACTAAGGGGCAAATAAATTGATAACTGGTATATGGCTTAAACAGCCTGCCCACCAAGCTTTCAGAAGGGGTGGATTGTGGAGGGATGCATTAAATATGTCTGTCATTGGATTCAAGAGCGTAAGAGATCTCAGTGATCTGGAAATCTCAGCCAAATCCAAAAGATGACATTTAGTAGTTTGTAAATGTAAAGTCCTACACTCGAATTCCCCAAAACAACTACCCTGGTACAGTGTGGGAGAAATGTTGCTCAACAACATCATGAGAGGAACAGACTTGAGAGGCTTAGTTAAATGCAAGCTCAGTGTGAGTCATTAGTATGGTGAAGCTGCCAAAAACTGCTTTGATTATAAACTGCATAAATTAAATATAATACAGAGAAAATGATAGCTATCTAGTCCAAATCTGAATACACCTATAATAATAATTTCAGTGAGAATCTTATGTAGGTGAGTATCATAAAATTGAACCTGATATATTAACTTCAGTTGTAGATTAGCACATCTCATATTCTCTGCAGCAGTCAGCCATCCTTGAGACATGTACTCTCCTTAAAGTCCTTCATGGCCATTCCAGCTTTAAGGTATTCTTCCTTCTTCCTGTGAATTCCTATGACAATTACTTTTGAAGTGTTTATTTAATAAGTAATCATGTACAACTCACCATTCATTATCTTGAATTCTTTATTTTCAATGACATTATGAAAATTCTATCACCTAAAGAGAACCACTGTTAAAATTTTGGTGTATTAAATAACTTAATTCAAAGAAAGGATAAGAACCATATGATCTTCTCAATAGATGCAGAGAAAGCATTTGACAAAATACAGCATTGATTCTTGATAAAAACTCTCAACAAAGTAGGGATAGATGGAATATACCTCAACATCATAAAGGCCATATACAAAAGACCCCCAGCTAATTTCATCCTCAATGGGGAATAGAGAGTCTTTCCCCTATGGTCATGAACAAGACAAGGATGTCCACTTCACCATTACTATTTAACATAGTACTGGAAGTCTTAGCCTCAGCAATGAGACAACAAAAAGAAATTAAAGGTATCTATATCAGTAAGGAAAAAGTCAAACTTTCACTATTTGCAGATGAAACGATACTCTATGTAAAAAACCCAAAAGACTCCACCAAAAATTGCTAGAACTAATACATGAATTCAGCAAAGTCACAGGATATAAAATCAGTGTACAGAAATCTTTGCATTTCTATACATCAATAATGAGGCAGCAGAAAAAGAAAGCAAGTAATCGATCCCATTTGCATCTGCATCAAAAACTATAAGATACATAGGAAGAAACCTAACCAAAGAGGTAAAAGATCTGTACTCTGAAAAATATAGAACACTTATGAAAGAAACTGAAAAGGACACAAAGAACTGGAAATGCGTTCCTTGCACATGGTTGGGAAGAACAAAGATTGTTAAGATGTCTATACTGCCCAAAGCAGTCTACACATTTAATGCAATCCCCATCAAAACACCACCAAAATTTTTCACAGTGCTAGGAAAAAAAAAACAATTGTAAAATTTGTATGGAACTACAAAAGACCCCTAATAAAGCAATCCTGAAAAAGAAAAACAAAACTGGAGGCATCATGATTCCAGATTTCAAGCTATTTTATAAAGCTGTCATCATCAAGACAGTATGGTACTGACACAAAAACAGACACATAGATCAATGGAACAGAATAGAAAACCCAGAAATAAATGCACAATTATATGAGCAACCCATCTTTGACTAAGCAGAAAAGAATTTCCAGTGGAAAAAAAGACCGTCTCTTCAACAAATGGTGTTGGGAAAACTGGACAGCGACAGCAACATGCATAAGAATGAAATCGACTACTTTCTTACACCATATGCAAAAATAAATTCAAAATAGATGAAAGACCTAAATGTGATAAATGAAACCTTAAAAATCCTAGGGGAGAATGCAAGCAACAACCTCTTTGACCTTAGCTGTAGCAACTTCTTACTAGACACATTTCCAAAGGCAAAGGAGACAAAAGCAAAATGAACTATTGGGACTTCATCAAAATAAAAAGCTTCTGCACAGCAAAGGAAACAATCAACAAAACTAAAAGGCAGCCTGTGGAATGTGAGAATATATTTTCAAATGACATATCAGGTAAAAGGTTAGTATCCAACATCTATAAAGAATTTCTCAGTCTCAACATTCAAAAAAAAATCTAGTGAAGAAATGGGCAGAATACAGGAATAGACTCGTTTCCAAAGAAGAGATACATATGGCCAGCAGACACATGAAAAGATGCTCAACATCACTCATCATCAGGGAAATACAAATCAAAACCATAATGAGATACCACCTCACAGGTCTCAGAATGACTAAAATTAACAACATAAATATTACATTAATTACTTTTTAAAATATCCCCTATTTGCTCATGTAATTTTAAAAAACAGTATATATTACACTTACCTTTTATCATACCTTTTTCAGTTAACATTGTATAATAAAAATTGTAGGAAGGAAATAAGTAGAAATGAAATGATTATGAAGTGGCTATTCTAAATTATTTCATAAAATACAAATTTTTAAAAACAATGCCTTTACTAATATTGGTGCTATAACTTGCAACACATTTCACAATTTATTATAACACACTAGTGTATTGAGAATCTGTAGCTAAAAACTGCTAGTGTGGACAATAAACTCCTTAATTGTAAATACGTTGCCTTATTCTTCTTTGTATCATCATTGCTTAGCACACTGTCTGGCATATAGTAAGAGTGCTTCTTGAACTGTGTTGAAAATCTTTACAACACAATTAATGTCTAACCATCAGCATTCTTAGACAGTCAAAAATTGTGTACAATGAGGCCATTCAGCAATAACTTAACTTTTGCATCTCAGAATGTGAGCTATTTTTACAAGTTGTCAAGAGGAAGAGAAAAGGACAGACAGTGATTTGTAAATATTCTGAAAGAATGCAGGAAGTATTGTATTGTTACTAGTAAGAAATGATCTTTGTAAAAGTTTCTCTTATTTGATGAAAGGAGAATTCTATTCAAGAACCCAATGCTTTTTAGTTAAGTTTTTATTTAAATTCCAGTTAGTTAACATAGAATATATTATTAGTTTCAGTGATACAACATAGTGATTCAGCACTTCAACCCAACACCCTGTGCTCATCACAAGTGCACTCCTTAATCCTCATCACCTACTTCACCCATCCCCCCACGTGCCACCCCTCTAGTAACCATCAGTTTGTTCTCTATAGTTAAGAGTCTGTTTCTTGGTTTGCCCCCCTCTCTCTCTATTTTTTTCCTTTGCTCATTTGTTTTGTTTCTTAAATTCCATACAGGAATGAAATACTTGGCATTTGTATTTGACTAACTGACCTATTTTGCTTAGCATAATACTAACTCCATCCATGTCATTGCAAATGGCAAGATTTCATTCTTTTTTATGCCTGAGTAAAATTCTATTGTATGTGTATATGTATATGTATGTATATGTGTCTGTGTATGTATGTGTGTATGTATATATACGTATATATAAAGAATATATTCGTTATTCATTCGCCAGTTCAGTGCTTTGAAAATTGGTAATGATGACCTGGAGGAGTATCTAATTAGAAATGACCAATCGCAGAGTAAATTATTAACACAGGGTCAGTCATTATGCTGAAAAACATGGAGTAGCACTACAAATGCTCAGTTGACCCAGTGTTTCCTTGTCATCTTTGGCTTTGTAAATAAAAGAAGTAACATATTAGAAGAAATTTTAATTTATTGATAGAATAATGTTTATCTAATGTTATTTTCTACCTTAAGTTCTTTCCAAAAGTGACATCTTCCTTGAGCCAACAGTGATTAGAAATAATTCAAAACTACTGATTTGTAAATATGATTCCTAAGGATACTTTGCTGAAGTGTAAACTATGTAAGTTTTCCTGAGTCACTCTGAATTTATTACAACTGTGAAAATCAAACCTGTTGAAATCCATTTTCAAAATAGAGCAATTAATTGATCAACTAAGATTTTTTTTAACAATATAAGTACATAAAATAAATCTTGAAATTGACTTGTATTTTCAAAATTGGTGCTCAAAGGGAAAGTTAGTGAAGTAGTATGCTTCAAGTATAAACTACTTTCTCACTTTGCAAGACTGTGATAAATTATGATAAGCTTACAGAAGTCATCAACAGAGTCTCTTATTAGGTCCCTGTCAATTCTATTTTTTCTACTATCTGGGATGTTTGAAAGTTGATTGCTGAGATCATGGAATTCTCAATAGAGACTCCAAAAAATCAGAGCTTTCCACATAATCACTTATTCATTCATTGCTAAGGTATTATTGAGGGCTGTCTGCCTGCTAGACAAAATACAAAAACCCTACAGATACTTGTATTTCATATATTTTCTTAGACATTTAGTGTTAACGTCAAGCATCTTAAAACACAATACTGTGGGGGCATCTGAGTGGCTCAGTCGGTTGAGCATCTGCCTTCAGCTCAGGTAATGATCTCACGGTTTGTGGGTTTGAGCCTCACGTCAGGCTCTGTGCTGACAGCTCAGAGCCTGCAGCCTGCTTCGGATTCTGTGTCTCCCTCTCTCTCTGCCCCTCCCCTGCTTGCGCTGTCTCTCAGAAGAAGCAAAAATGTTAAAAAAGTTAAAAATAAAATAGGACTGCTCCACAAAACAAAACAAAACAAAAAACACAATACTGTGTTACTGTGATTAAAAGTACCTGAACATTGATTGACCCTCCATCAGTAAAAAGTGGATCGGTGCATGTTCATCTCCCAGTGAGACTAAGCCTATGAACTCTAACCAGGATCTAAAGCATAGGGAGCATTCCCCTATTAGTCACTTGAGACACATTCTTCTAGTCATCTTCTTTGAGGTGCATTTTAGGAAGTAGCATAATTCTTGATCTGAAAGAAACTTCAAAGGTCAACACACTCAACTTCCACTCCTGGCCAAGACAGAATGACAGGCACAAGATTTACTCCCCCACCTGAAACAATCAAAGAGAAAACAGGAAGGGAGAAAAAGAAGTATGAGACTACTGTTTTCAAGACACCAAATGTTGGGCAGCCAAGAATAGGGATCCCTGGGAAACAGAAAACAAATCAGGTGAGCCCCTTGATTGTCTCAGCTTGCTACTTTGACATGGTTTCCAGATAGGAGGCTAGGGAAGGAGAACCCAAGCAGAACCTGGTAGCCTGCCTGAGTTGAGAAGATGTTGTTGAGAGTGCAAGGAGACCAAGACAGTTAGGGTTCACAGAACAGAGTACCACAAAGTAGAAAGTTCCACCAAGAGAGAACTCTGAAGATCAGCAGAGGGCTCCCCTCAAGTATTCACCTGACAACTGATTAGTGGATATATACTAGGAAACTATCCAAAGTCAGTGAAAGAACCCCAAAGGATTTCCACTGTTATTGGAACACTTCATAATTCACAGAACATTGAATGTAAATGCTCTAAAGATCCCAATCCAAAATTGAGAAGTTAATAAATTGAGTAAAAAAAGCAAGGCTTAATTCTTTGCTGCCTACAAGAAACATACTTTAAATATAAAGACACAAATAGGTTAAAAGTTGAAGCTTCAGAAAAGTTTTGGTTACCACGCTAACCAAAAGAAAGCTGAGGAGGCTATACTGATATCAGATAAAATAGATTTCAGAGCAAAGACTATTAACAGAGATCAAAGTGAATTTAGTCAGTTCATCAGGAAGATATAACAATCCTAAAAGTCTACAGCTTCAAGCTACATGAAGCAAAAACAGAACTGAAAAGAGAAATAGATAACTTCACAATTATAGTCAGATTAATAGTATAAGTAGACAGAAAATCAGTAGGAATTAGAAGACCTGGACAACATTATCAATGAACTTAATTGATCTTTTAGAGCAGTCCACTACCAATAAGAGCATAATATGTTTTTTTTTTTTTAACTGCATATAGAGCATTACCAAGATAGGTCATATTTGAGGGCATAAAACAAGACTTGATAGATTTAAAGGGATTCAGGTCATACAGAGTATGGTTTTTAACCACAGAGGAATTATATGTTAATAAGAAGATAATTTCTGGAAACTTTATAAATATTTAAAACTAATATACTTTTAAATAACTTAGTGAAAGAAGAAATCAAAAGAAAAGTCAGTATGTTGTATTCAATGAAAAAACACAATATATCAAAAAGTGCAATACTTAGGGAGAAATTTATAGTACTACATGCCAGTATATATGAAATGTCCAAATTAGTGATCTCCCCTTCCACCTTAAAAAAAAAAAAAAAGGAAATTAAAGTAGGTAGATGAAAGGAAATAATAAAAGAGAAGAAATCAATGAAATAGAAAACAGAAAAAACAAGAAAATCATTGAAACCAAAAGCTGTTACTTAGGAGGAAAAATAATAAAAAAAAAAAATTTATAAACCTTGTGGTAGACACACCCAGGGTGACTTCCCAGTGAGTCATGCCCTGTATAATTCCTCCCCCACAAGTGTGGGCAGAAACTGTCCCTTAAATTTAACCTATAGAATTGCAAAGGTGATTGTGTCACTCCTGTGATTTTGTTACATTACAAAGCTCAAGAGATCTTTCAGGTGTGAAGTCTCTTAATCAGTTTGACTGACTTAATCAAAAGGAAGATCATTCTGGGTGGGCCTGACCTAAACAGGTTTAGGCCTACCACCAGCTCAGAAACTTGCAGTGACACAGATTCACTCCCTCCATTGCTGGTTTTGAACAAGCAAGTAGCCAGGAATATTGTAGCTGCAAGGAAATCAATTCTGTCAATAATGTGACACAGCTTGGAAGTGGATCCTTTCCTAGTTGAACTTCCAGGTAAGAATGCAGTCTAATCAAAACCTTCACTTTGGCTTTATGAAACCCAAAACAGAGAATTTAAGTAAAGCATGTCCAGACTTCTGACTAAAAGAACCTGTGAGATAATAAATGGCTATTGTTTTTAGCTACTATATTTCTTGTAATTTGTTACATAGTGATAGAACACTAATGCAAACTTCTAGCCAGACTTCTCAGGAAGTAAAGAGAGAAAACACAAATTCCTAAATTTCTGGGAAGAGGAGAGGTGATCTCACCAAAATCTTCTGAATATTTTAGTAATCTTTTATTATGAATAATCTTGTCAATAAATTTGATGACTTAAATGAAACGGACAAATTTCTTGACAGATGAATTTAATCAAAACCCATTTAAGAAGAAATAACCTGTATTGTTGATTTTAGCCATTCTGACAGATGTGAGATGATATCTCATTGTAGTTTTGATTTGGACTTCCCTGATAATCAGTGATGTTGAGCATCTTTTTGTGTGTTTCTTGGCCATCTGGATGTCTTTTGAAAAATGTCTATTAATGTCTTCTGCACATTTTTATATTGAGTTATTTGTTTTTTGGATGTTGAGTTGTGTAAGTTCTTTATATATTTTGGAATGTGTATGTCAGATATGTCATTTGCATTTATCTTATCCCATTCCATAGGTTGCCTTGTAGTTTTGTGGATCATTTCCTTCACTGTGCAGAAAATTTTTATTTTGATGTAGTCCCAGTAGTTTAATTTTTTTCTTTGGTTTCCCTTGCTTCAGGGGACATATCTAGAAAGAAGTTGCGATGCCCAGTGTCGAAAAATTTTTGGGTTTCCTGTCTCACATTTAGGTCTTTGATCCATTTGAATTTATTTTGTGTATGGTTTAAGAAAGTGATCCAGTTTCATTCTTTTGCATTTTGCTGTCCAGTTTCCCCAGCACCATTTGTTAAAAGAGACTGTCTTTTGCCCACTGGATATTCTTCCCTCTTTTGTTGAAGATTAATTGACCATAATTGTGGGTACATTTCTGGGTGTTTAATTCTGTTCCATCGATATATGTGTCTATTTTTGTGCCAGTACCATACTGTTTTGATCATTACAGCTTTGTAATATAACTTGAAGTCCAGAATTGGGATGTCTGAAGCTTTGCTTTTCTTTTTCAAGATTGGTTTGGCCATTAAGCTTCTTCTGTGGGGTTCCATTCAAAGTTTTGTTTGTTCTAGTTTTGTGAAAGATTCTGTTGGTAATTTGGTAGGGATTGCATTAAATGTGTAGATTGCACAGGTGTTGGCAAGGATGTTGAGAAAGAGGAACCCCCTTACACTGTCAGTGAGAATGCAAACTGGTGCAGCCACCATGGAAAACAGTATGGAGGTTCCCCCGAAAAGTTAAAAATATAACTACCCTATAATCCATCAATTGCACTACTAGGTATTTACACAAAAAATGCAAAAGTACTAACTCAAAGCAATACATGCACCCCAATGTACATTACCTACAATAGCCAGCCCAAGTGTCCATAAGCTGATGAATGGATAAAGAAGATTTGGTATATATATATATATATATATATATATATATATATATACACACACACACACACAATGGAATATTACTCAGGCATAAAAAGAATGAAATCTCACCATTCACAATGACATGAATGGAGCTAAAGAGTACCTTGCTAAGCAAAATAATTTGGGGAAAGGCGAATACCATATGATTTCATTCAAATGTGGAATTTAAGAAACAAAACAGATGAGCCAAGGGACAAAAAGTGAGAGTGGCATGCATGGCAAAGGAAACAACCCACAAAACTAATAGGCAACCAACAGATGGGAAAAGATAGTTGCAAATGACATATCAGATAAAGGGTTAATATCCAGAATCTATAAGGAACTTACCAAACTCCACACCCGAAAAACAAACAACCCAGTAAAGAAATGGGCAGAAGAGGGGCGCCTGGGTGGCTTAGTCGATTAAGCGTCCGACTTTCGCTTAGGTCATGATCTCGCAGTTCGTGGGTTCGAGCCCCGCGTCGGGCTCTGTGCTGACTGCCGGCTCAGAGCCTGGAGCCTATTTCAGTCTGTGACTCCCTCTCTCTCTGACCCTCCCCTGCTCACGCTGTCTCTCTCTCTCTCCTAGAAATAAATAAAACATTAAAAAAAAAAAAAAGAAATGGGCAGAAGATATGAACAGACACTTCTCCAAAGAGGACATCCAGATGGCCAACAGACACATGAAACGATGCTCAGCATCCCTACTCATTACAGAAATACAAATCAAAATGACACTGAGATACCACCTCACACCAGTCAGAGTAGCTAAAATGAGCAAATCAGAGAACACGAGATGCTGGCGAGGATGTGGAGAAACGGGCACCCTCCTATACTGTTGGTGGGAATGTAAACTGGTAGGAAACTAGTAGAACACTGTAAATTGGGATTTCAGTAAAAACTTAAAAATAAACTTATGTATATAAGCACAAAAAAGGAAGAAATAACCTAATTAGCCCCATATGTATTAAAGAAATTGAATTTATGCTTTAGAATCTTCTCACAAAAATACTCCTGCAGGCCCAGATTATTTATTTATTTATTTATTTTACAAATAGTTTATTGTCAAATTAGTTTCCGCATAACACCCAGTGCTCATCCCCACAAGTGCCCTCCTCCATGCCCATCCCCCCCGCCCCACATCCATCAGTCCTCAGTTTGTTTCTCAGCATTCAAGAGTCTCTCATGGTTTGCCTCTCTCCCTTTCCCCCACCATTTCCGCCCTTCTTCTCCCCCTTGGTCCTCTGTCAAGTTCCTCCTAATCCTCCTATACGTGCAAACATGATATTTGTCCTTCTCTGCCTGACTTATTTCGCTCAGCATAACACCCTCAAGGTCCATCCGTGTTGCTACACATGGCCAGATTTCATTCTTTCTCATTGCCATGTAGTATTCCATGGTATAGATAAACCACATCTTCTTGATCCATTCATCTGTTGATGGACACTTAGGCTCTTTCCATGTTTTAGCTATTGTGGAGAGTGCTGCTATGAACATTGGGGTACATGTGCTCCTATGCATCAGCATTTCTGTATCCCTTGGGTAAATTCCTAGCAGTGCTATTGCTGGGTCATAGGGGAGTTCTATTGTTAATTTTTTGAGGAACCTCCACACTGTTTTCCAGAGGGGCTGTACCAGTTTACATTCCCACCAACAGTGCAGGAGGGTGCCCGTTTCTCCACATCCTCGCCAGCATCTAGAGTTCTCTGATTTGCTCATTTTAGCCACTCTGACTGGCGTGAGGTGGTATCTCAGTGTGGTTTTGATTTGTATTTCCCTGATGAGGGATGCTGAGCATCGTTTCATGTGTCTGTTAGGCCCAGATTATTTTATTTGTGAATTCTATGAGCCATTCAAGAAAGAAGTAATACCAACTTTAAAAAACTCCTTCACAAAATTGAAACAAATAGTCATATATCCATATGATTGAAAACCCAACAATGAAAATAATGAGCTGCAACACAGGTGAATCTCAAATTATCCTGAGTAAAAGAATTCAGACAAAAAAAATATAAATACTGTATGATTCCATTTATATAAAACTCTAGAAAATGCAAACTGATAATGACAGAAAGCAGATCAGTGTTGCCTTGGAGATGACTTAGGGAGGAGTGCAATTCCAAAGAAGCATGATAAAACTTTGGGGTAATGGATATGTTTGCTATCTTGACTGTGCTGATGGTTTCAGGTGTGCATATAGAAGTCAAATCTTCTCAAATTGTGTGTTTTACATCTGCTTCATCTGTCGTTTGTCAGTTATGCCTCAGTAAGGCTGTTTTTATAATATCTATATATCCAACACCCTTCCCCCAATTTATATGTGAGAAAATTGAAGCCCCAGGACAAGAGAACTTTTTCAAAGTCATACCACTAGTCCAATGCAGAAGGGTTAGATTTATCCACATTGAAGCTTCTGGATGAATATATTAAAAGGGCTCCTGGAAGAAAGTCATTTTTTTGTGTTTTTTTTATGTTTATTTATTTATTTATTTAACAGTTTCTTTTCAAGTTGGTTTTTTGATATGATAAATGCATCCACTTTTCTCAGTGCATTTTCTCTGTGCCAGGCACTATGTGTTTTGTTTGCTTCACTGTTTTGTTTCTATTTGAAAATCTGATTTCCCAGCCCTTGATTCCAGTTTGCTAGCAGAGAGTAACACTTTCCAAACTGAGTACCCAACTGGGTTCGAATCATCTTTGATAAGCTAGATGGCTTGCTCCAAAAAGTACCCCCCTTACACTAGTCGTGAACATTGTGAGGATTCAGACTCTGTGTTAGTTCAAACTGCACTTTTCTGTCATTTTAGGTCTTAATCGTTTGCTGACCAACGGCTCCTATGAAGCTGCATTTCCTTTGCATGAGGTATTGTCCTGCCTTTCCTCCTCCTTTGTCCATTTCTTGTGATTAAATCAGCTTCTGGGAATAGTCATTAATTGAGTTTGCTGATATGACATTTGCTCAGAGTAATTTAATTTGTTCAGTGGATAATGGGGGGGGGTGGGGCTACTTGCATTGTGACATCTCTCCCCCAACAAAGATTTATTTCTATATATCTTTAAGTAATTGTAAGAATACTTGAATCAAGAGTCACTCAGCATAAGTTCAGAGTAATCACTGAGGGACTCCAAGTCATAAAATTAGAGAGGCATTGAAAATTTGCATGAGGCACCAGACCTATGGGGAAAATGTTGCTGAAATACATAGTCTCTGCAACAAAGAAATTTATAGCTATTCCTTTGAGAGTAGGAGGGAGCCATCTTGAAAAGTCTCTGGTAAGCAAAGGGTGATGCATGAAAATGAGTTGTATTGTACATATTATTGTTCATTTAAGTTCTATAAATTTTTATATTCTCCTTATTTGCTTCATGGCTTTTGTCATTTAGATGGATTTTAGTAAATATAATTGTGATTACCCTTAACTCTGTTTTACCCATTCAATTTTGGGTTATTTAACCCAGAATTCTCTTTTACACATAGGTTTTTAGGGACATAATCCTCATGATTGGTGAGAGATTGTTCTTCTCTTCATAGTATTGAGCCCCTACTTTGTACCAGTCACTGTGTGACACAGCACAAAGATGATTATCATAGCCCATGTCCTGTAGGACCTCACAAACTAGCCAGGTTGGAACTCCTGGGAGTGATTTCCAGAAGCCTTCTACTAGAAATGATGTTAAGGAGTTTGCCAGTAAACTTTGGAAAACAGTTCCAACAGTTCATAATGGCAAATCTTTCCAAAGGATACCTTTTATTATTTGGCTTAGAGTATTGCCTTGTTGTTTTAAATACCACAGGCATGCAAAGGTCATAGAGAATTTTACAAATTTTATTCATTAAGAAAACTAGAAGCTTTGGTCTGAGACCCTGTTTACAGACTGCCATGAAATCATTTTGGAATGATTCTTTTAGTATGACAAAAGCAAACATTTTGACCCAGAGGTTTTCTAGAGCCACACACAAGTGATTCTGAAGACAGATTTCCCAAAAAAAAAAAAAAAAAAAAACATCATGTGGCCTCCTGTAGTTATTAGTTGGCATTGCCCCAAAAAGTTTTCAGTGACACCTGCATCCTCCCGCAGCCAGCCCCTTGCCTGTAGTGAGCATGGTAGGTAACAGAAGTATCTGTGTAGGTATGAGGAGGTCTAAGAAGATGCAGCTTTGAAACCCCATGGAGTAACTCAAGGTGTCTTTGTGGTTTTCACATCTCAGTAAAGCCCTCTATTCTCTGAGAAGAGAACTTCCAAATCAGTAATAGCAACAACAATAACATAATTGCTCTTTTGACTCTTTACTCTGAGTTTAGCTTGATTATATTATTTAACCTTATAATAACCTTCAAAGGCAGGAAATCAGGAAGAGCAGATATTGTTGCCTATGCTTCATGTTAAAAATTTAAATAATGATTTAGAGAAAGTTTAGCCCACCTCTAGTCACTGTGTGACTATGTTGACCTGAGACTAGAACCTGAGTTTCTTGCCTCTCAGCCTGGTTCACCTTCCACAAGAAAGAACTTTTTAGGTTAATGTTAATAATTAGTCCACTTCCAGAAAGTACTTTTTCTGTTTGTGAAACTACCATTGCCATTAACTGAACTCAGAAAAACCCGCAACTGTCTGGCCCTTCATCCCATCATTTGTTCCTTGAAGTGGTTGAATTATACTTGAATTATTGTAATTCTGAGGTTATATCCAGCTTTTGTATTCTAGAGTTTTTGCATGGGTAAGGCAAGGGTACAGCAATGGCTATTTACCAACTACTCTGTCTTGAGACAAGTGGAAAAGAGAACTAAGTCTTAGGCATGTCCTCTGGGCAAGACACTTTATTCATTCAAACCATGAAAGAAGTCTAATGAAGCAGGTATTTTTTTTCCATTATGAATTAGGAATCCAGAGCTCAGAGAATTTAAGGCCTTCTAGCTAAAAAGTAGCAGAACTGAGTTTTTACTCAGTTCACCTGCCTCAGTCTAACAAGCATGTGCTTTTTACTACACAGCACCATCAACAAGATTATGTCCACAATAAATGCTTTGCCTTCAATAATATGGAACCATTTCTTTCCTATATCACCCCTATCACTACTCTTGCCATAATAGACTAGTATTACTTTCAGCTTTTCCTTATGACTTTTTTGGGTATTACCTCACTGGCAGTGGTGTTTTTATCCCAGGGAAGTTACAGAAGTAAAAACTCCATTAGAACCCACGGAGCGGAAAACCACCGACATCTGCTCTATGAGTGCTGGGCCTCCTGGGGTGTGTGGTATAAATACCAGCCTTTGGATCTTGTAAGGTGAGTTTTTAACCAGCTGCAAATATAAAGCTTGGACAGAATGATTAGGGGAAACAGTCAGCTGGGACAAGAAAAAAGTCTGAACTACACAAACTCTTGCTCAAACCTGGCTTTATCTCAAAAAGGCAACTCTGTCAGAGGACATCGGTAATTCTTGGTAAACTAGATCTCACTCTGATGAGGATGGTGCTTACTTCAAAAAGGCCTTAGGAAGGGGTGTGTGAGATCAGCCAGGCCTCCCACAGGACTTTATAGGGAGCAGGTCATCCATGTGATGATTACTGACAAATTATCAATAATGACTGCAGAAAGATGGCATGCTTACATATTTTAGAGACAAATAGAGTGTTAGTTGCTATGTAAGTAGGAAATATGGATTCTGTCATAATAATAAATTTCAGGCTTATTTTAATTTTCAACCAAGAAATTTGAAAGATTGTTTTAATTCTACATGTCAAATCGGTACATCAGCGTTTAACCTGTGATAACATTGGAAATGTATGCTTTTTTAACTATTTATACCTAACTTTCAGCATTCATGGCAGCATTATACTCTGACATCTCATTAGTTATTTAGAAGCTGGTTATTGTTAGCATTGGGTACCAACAATCCACACTTTGTGGATTCCTTAAAAAAGGGAAAGTCGTGTCTCATTTCCTAGACTAGCTTGATTTGTTTTACTCCGACTAGTGCCCTTAAAAAATGAGCCCAGAGGAAAATGAAATAATAAGACAACTCACTTTATGTTTTGTTTCCCTGGGCAGTCACTCATTCTTCCTGCCAGAGTCCTTGTTCCTAAGTATTTACTCCTACTGACCCAAGGGCACTGACGAATTGTGCACTATTCTTTGTATTAGTAACAAATGATCCAGATGATCTGGGTGTGTGGAAAATATTTTCTGAGATGAGATGATTTTCTTTTCACGAGTCTCAATACATGCTAAAACAGTAGGGAGAAAAATACAAGTAAGTGCCCTTCCCAGCCTCATTCCCAATATTACAGGAATACACTGATTAAAAATTATAGAAAAGTACTGCAGGCAAAATATCTTGACATTGTTTTTTTTTTTAATTTTTATTTATTTCTGGGAGAGAGAGAGACAGCATGAGCAGGGGAGGGTCAGAGAGAGAGGGAGATACAGACTCTGAAATAGGCTCCAGGCTCTGAGCTGGCAGTCAGCACAGAGCCCCCCGACGCGGGGCTCGAACCCATGAACCGCAAGATCATGACCTAAGCAAAAGTCGGACGCTTAACCAACTAAGCCACCCAGGCGCCTGCATCTTGACATTGTTTTGATTAAGACTTTGCAGTTTCTCAACTGCCCATTGTGTTCTAGTATGATGCTAAATACTATTGGCAGAGACAGTTGGAAGCCACCATATCTAAGAAACTCAATTTCCTTCAGAAAAACAGTCTCTGCATACTTGAAAAAACTGGAAAACCATACAAGACTATGCACAGTTAGGTATAAAATGTGTGATGAATTTTACATCAATTTGGAAAGGTGGGAAGAATAGATATGGATAGGTGCTTCTGTGACAGGCTCTGTAGAGCTGAGCCTGGAAGGGACTGGGATTTATATTGGCCAAAAGGAAGGGAGATGAAAAGTACAAGCAAGATTTGAATAGAATGAAGTTGTGGATTATCTAGGGAATCTCCTCTCTTAAATGTTCTTTTCCTGTAAATTTTGCTTCTTCCATGTCTCTTGAATCCAGCCACACCCTAGGATCTCCTCCACCATACCACCTCCTTCACCTTACAACCTGGACTATGGCTGTTGTCCCGTGCTTGGTCTCCTTTCTCCCACTCTGGTCCCTTCCAATCCATTCTCTAACCTGCAGACAGAGTGATATTTTTGGAATGTGAATCTGATTATGTCCCTTGCATGTTAAAACTCTCTTATGATTTTCCCTTTCTCCCAAGACAAGGATCAGTGCATTTCACTGGTTTGCAAGACCCTCTGAGGCCCAACCTCCACCTACCTCACCAGCCCATCTCTTGTGATCAGTGTTCCAGGCACACTGCCCTTATTTTACCTGGTTCCTTCTGCTACAGGTTCTTTGTACTTATGGTTCCTCTGTTGGAAACACTCTTATCATGTCCCCAGTCCTTCCTAGCTAATAGTCACCTCCTCAGAGAAGTCTTCCCTAATTAGGGCAGTCACATGGTCTTAGCTTATATACTTATGGACTTGTGTTCTTCTCTTTTTGTAGCCCTTTTCCCAGTGTTATTATTATAAACTTATTTCTTTAATTGATTGATGTATGTCTGCTCTATCAGCCTGTGAGCTGTACAAGAGCAGGGACCATGCTTATTTTGTTCTTCATTTTACCTTCAGTTCATAGCCCAGTATTTGCCACTTGGAAGGTACTTTCTATTTGTTGAATGAATAAAAGAATATTTATTTGTGTATTTGAATGTATGTTAGAGAAGTCTTCAGGGAGTGAAAAAAAATTGCTGTTGGAATACAGTGGAAGATAGGATAAATGGAATAATCTTTATCTCATCTTTTAGGAGCTTTTAGGAACCATTGGCCATTCTTAGAGGAAAGCAGAAGCCAGTATTTGGAAATAAGTCATCAACAACATTTGTTTAGAATGGGAATTTTAAAAAATAATTAGAATATTATTATATTAAACTAAACAATAATGAACTTCTGGGGTGCCTGGATGGCTCAGTCAGTTAAATGTCTGACTCTTGATTTCAGTTCAGGTCATGATCTCACAGTTTGTAAGTTCAAGCCTCGCATCGGGCTCTACGCTGACAGCATGGAGCCTGCTTGGGATTCTGTCTCCCCGTCTCTCTGCGCCTCCCCGACTTGCTCTCTATCTCCAAAAATAAACTTAAAAAAATAATGAACCTCTAACTAATGACATGTAGCACTTGAGAGGCATTGAAAACACAATTTGGGTTGTATTCTAGTGTAAGTCAATTATGTTATTAATGGTGTTTGAAAATAAAAGAAAAAAGGCATTCCCTGGACACTACTGAACTTCACAGACTGAAGGGCACTAGGCAGACTCGTTAGTCTCCGAAAAAACATTTTTAGAGGTGAATGTTGAAACTTGTGAAGAATCATCACTTAAGAGGAAAAGTTATTGTCAGTGTCCATTCATGTTGAATCTCAGTAAGTAGAGTTGTTTTCTTTCTAATAGCATGCATTTCTAGCATTGTAAACATCTTATAAGGCTACAAAATATTGAGAGGGGTATCTAAAGTTTTTCACAATCACTTTGTTTCCTGTTTTTAAAAATATATGTCATTATAATACATGTGCTACAAACAAGCACACACTTGGAATGGCCAAGATGAGTTCATGTGTTTGTTGTCAGCAGCACTTCAAATTCTCCTGGTTCTGTAGTAAGAAGTGTCGTATCTTCCTGAATGGGCATGGGTTTACTCTGTGTTCTCATAACAAACTTGTGTATAATCATGTTCTTTTATAGGAAGAATTTATTTTATTTCCAATACATAATAGTAGGGGAAGAAATTGAAGCCCAGAGCCTTAATTTGGTCAAGTATTCTATTCTCTTAGATGCATGTTTATCAGCAAGGACACTACAAAGTAAAATTACTGGGCAAAGTGTTAAAATGCTGTTGTGTCTTAAACAGGCGGTACTTTGGAGAGAAGATTGGGCTGTATTTTGCCTGGTTGGGCTGGTACACTGGCATGCTCTTCCCAGCTGCCTTCATTGGATTGTTTGTCTTTTTGTATGGTGTCATTACTCTGGATCACTGCCAAGTCAGGTATGGGGAGCTCTGGGTGAGCTCCTATTTGCTTCTATTTAGACATGGGTGGTGGTACTTTGGGGATGTTCCCAGATCATGGACCCACTTTTCCTTGTAACTTCCTTCTCAGTAACTCCTAAAAGAATTCAAAAGGCTCAGTTCACTAGATCTTCCATCCATTGCCCATGCTACTGTATCTTCATATGCCAGGGTAGCAGTGTTTATACTTGTGGACATATAAGCCACTCTATATCCACAGAAAAAAAATCACTTTCATTCACTGGCTAAAAATTGCTCTCCTTCTGAATTTTTACCTTTTCTCTTTATGCTAATATTGCAAAGTGGCAGGTTCACAATCATTTTTTATGAATTCTGTGTTTTTACAAGAACCCTTTAAACATAAATCAGAAAGACATCTTACCAACTTGTTGGGACCTTGAGAATGATTCAGTGTTGAGGACTGTTAGCTCTCTCACCAGAATATAGTTTAAGATATTTACAGAGAGTTTATTGCCAGGCTGGACAGTGATCTTAAATAATAAATGTGCCTTTTAGGAGTGATTACAAAAGTAAAAGGGATTGACTGATTCTCCTGCCTATAAAAATATTTTACTTTTTGGTGAAATTGTTAATGGGTATGTAGTTTTCCCCCAGAACTAATGCATCATATTTTTATTTATTCCTCCATTATTTTCACTTGCCATGCACATAGATTTGAGGCGGGCACTTTTAGGTACCTTGTTGTTCCTAAAATTCAGTATGAAACTGCTTCAAATCTATGAAATGTTGTGAATGACTTTTGTGTAATTTAGGGTATAACATCCAATGTTTTGCTTCATGTATTTTCAGAGTTTAACTTATTAATATGTAAAGCCAAGAAACAGCCTCATAAGTAAGTAGATTTATCAAATTACCAAAATGTGCAGGCACTTTTCTCTTAGATGCATCTCTTAATAACAGATAAGGCTAGGAAGCTAATAAGGACAAAAATATGAGCTACTGGGTCTTATTTAGTGGTTGACTATTCTGGCGAAATTGGATGGAAAAGCTTGCTCTTATGTCATTAAAAAGTAGTCCTTTTCTGTTCTCTTTTCCAGTAAAGAAGTCTGCCAAGCTACAGATATCATCATGTGTCCTGTGTGCGATAAATACTGTCCATTCATGAGGCTGTCAGACAGCTGCGTTTATGCCAAGGTAATTTCAGATCTGCAGCATTTTAGGTGGATTCAATCTTTCATACATTTTCCTGAGGAACAGAGGGTAACTGTATTCTCTTTGTCATATCTGGTCCTTGATTCTCAAGTTCATGTTGTAGGAGAGAGTTACCTCTATCACTTGGTATTCTAATTCAGATATGATTTTTACAATATATGTATTTTAAAATGTATTAGCTCTGATTATCATCACAAGAAGCTGCAGTTTGCATACTGACAAGAGTACGGTTGTTAGAGTCAGAGAAAGATTCAAATCTTGACTCTGCTTTTTACCACTTGTCAGCTCAGGAACAAGTTATTTAACCTCTCTGAGTCACAGTTTTCTTATCTATAAAATGAAGAACATGATGATTGTTTCACACAATGGTTATAAGAAATAGAATAAAATGTATAAGATATTCATAAATGACAGCCGCATCGTTTTCCTCTTTCATCATTATTGTCAAAAATTTTAGACTCAAGACTAGCTCAGCTACTTACCTCCTTGACCTTGCACGTGGACAGTCTCTTTGAGGCTGAGCTTTTTCATCTCTAAAATGCACACTGTGATAGCTGCCTTCTCTGCCCCATGGTATGTCATGAAGACCAAAGAAGACAGTCCTATATGGAAAAGTTCTTTGAAAAGAACAAATATATCGCGTCATTACATCTATTATATATAATTGCATGTTTCTTTCCCATGTTATGCTTTTATTAAAACTTTAGAATTCATTGAATTCCTTATTTTTTATTTATGGTCACGCTCACTAATGCAAAGCAGTAGTTGGAGTATGGGCTGCCGAAGACTTTTCTGATACCACTGCCTGTCAACTTGCCCAAATTTCAGATACAAAAAGGGTTGGCAGACTTTTATTGAACGTCTGCAAACCCTGAAGCATGGATCTATCTAATTATACTGTTGGCACGGCAGAGTTTTGTTCATTGTAAATGAGAACATTTGATAGACAGCCCAGGAGCCCGCCCATCCATGATATGTCCGCAGCACTGCAGGTGGTGAGTCCATGTGGGTGGAGCCCAAACCACAGCAGCCAGGTGTCATTTTAGGAAGATTTTGCTTAGTGCTGCAAGGGACCAAAAAAGCACAAAATACTCTCCCTGTCTTTGGAGAACATACAGATAGACCTGAGCAAATGAGACAAACTTAACAGAATGAGCTTGGTAAATACTGGTTTGGTGAGAATCAAAAGAGTTTTGTCAGCAGTATAATTTTGTTTAAAGATCATGAATTAAGCTTGAATGACCAAGGTATAAAACTTCTGCTTTTTGAGAGTCTCAGAAAACCAACTTTTTGTTGTTACTGTTGCTTGGGATTATTTGTTTTCTACAATAAATATATGACTTGAGTGAAGTTCTCTCTTTAGGAGAGCCATGATAATTCCTTAAAAGAATCATCATGGATACTTTAGAGTGCTCAGATTTTTTAGGAGCTAGTTGAGCAGTTATCTTACTGAACATAAGACCTAGAATAGTAATAATTATAATAATAGCTAGGCTATAGATATCAAAGTAGCTAGGCAACCTACATTTTTATTTCTAATTCTTATATCAACTTCAAGGCAGATGTTATTACTCTGATTTTACTCAGGTAAAAATTACTTATCCATGGTCACGCAGCACTGAGTAGCTAGGCCTTATCTGACTGGAAAGCATGTCATTGTGCCATTTACAAGATGTTTAGATTCTGGATTTTAGAATTGGCCTTGCCTTTAAAAACATAATAAAATGAAAGATAAAAAGACACAGAAGGAAAGAATTGAGGTTATATAGAGTTTCCTTTAGAAACATTTATTAGAAATGCCAAACTGATTTCATGGAACTGAGGATACATGGGAATATTGGGTCAAATCAGAGCCCAGATCCAATCTAATTGATGGCTGTTCTTCTGGTCAGGAATGCTTCATTCTCAACCTTTACATTCGCAAGGTCAGTAGAAAGGACCTATTGGCTTGTTTCACTGGAAAAGATACTGGAAGCTCACACTGTCTGGGAACAAGGGCCTCACAGGCCAGAACTGGGCCTCCAGGCCCCCAGATGTCTCTCTTTGGCCACCTGTCTACATGATCATTCTGCAGACAGGTTCTTATCACATGCTCAGGAAGGTGCCTGCTGACTGCCATAATACAAGGCTTATATCTTCCTTTCTTTTTATAAAAATCCTTGGTCTGCCATTACAGAATGTCTCTTTCAGAGTCTGTATGTTGCCTAGTTTGGAATTCTTTGGAGGCAGATGTCTTCCCCAAATACTTCATTGTTTTGGCCTGTGCATGTTTATCTCTTGGAAGTGTCAACCACTTTGGGTAACAGTCATAGGCCAAGCACTCAGCTGTCAGTCCTGGTGATTTTACGGGAGAAGACGATGTGTCCTAGGTATGATATGCTGCACTTTTCCAGAGGACTTTTTTGTCAGAGTTTCCTTTTTAAGCCTGCCTAGAACAAAAGAGAATTGGGCAGAGCCACTCACCCTTGATTGTAATCTACCAGCCCTGGAGTTTAAGAGGAAATGGACTAAGGAGAGAATGCGAAGGACAGCTGGCCAGGCAATAACTCCTCAATATCCTCAACCAGGCAGAACTCTGAGCATCCTTATATTACCCCAAGAACCAGCACCTGCGGCTTGGCCTGTTGCAGGTGATTTGATGGGGGAAACAAACTGTCCAGTGACTGTAGAGGAAGAGGCTGGAATAGAACTTATATATTTCTCCAAGTTGAGCTCCCAGACCGCTTGGGAACTGCCACTAACTGTCTCCACCTACACACACACACCATTTCAAGGCAACTTTCCATTTTGCCTTGGGGTTTCTCAGAGTCTTTGTTTTCATGTTTTGTTAGTTCCCAGTATCTACTGTCTTGCTTCTCCAGGGTTGATTTTGGCAGAGGGAGTCATCAGTCTATTTTAACTTACATTTTAGTAGGAACCAGAAGTCCTTATTAACTCACCTCTCCTGATTCACATGTTCCCAAATAACTGTAGCAGAAAAATGTCTCTCTCCAAATGTTTGTATATCAGTTCCAGGGAGGGACTCTGATTGGTTCTCTTTGAGCCAGATGCCCCCTAGTGACCTACATGAGAGAGATCTATTACCAGAAGGGAGGAAAGGTCATGTAAACTGCCAAAAACAATGACCACCACAGTTCATTCCAGAATCTACACTGATGGTGCAGGCTACAACTTCCACAAACTCCCTATAAATACCCTAGTAGCACAGACCAGCCACATACCACTGGAACTCTCAGGCTTGACTTAATGCTCAGTGCATTATGCAATATGCAGTATGTAACTTAACATCCCCTCTGGTGTATGAAATAAATTGGCTTTTGCCTTTTGTCTACATTAGGTATTTGAATGCTGTTCATCTCACCTATGTTCAAAGAAAAAAGAAGGCATAAACTTTTGGAAAATTTTGAAATACTTCACAATCTGATATAACAGGAAAAGACCTGTTTATAGTTGGCACATTCTCCAAGGGACAGTAAAGTATACTTTATAGAGAGCTGTAAAGCACCCAAAAAAAGGTTATGCTTTATGAATGTATCAGTCATCATTTCAATTTGGCATTATATTGCTGTGATTTTTCCAAGAGGCGGAAATGAGCATGGCAGTTTTGTAGGACGAATATCTTTGCTTTCTGCTGTGGTGTTTGTGATAGAATATGTTATTCTAGCAATAAAGTGTTTGCTAGATAAAGTATTTGTGTTGTGTGTAATAGGTAAATACAGTCATTACCCAAGGCTTTAATGAAGGTGGAACTGGATTTCACTAATGGGCTGCTCTCTCTTTGTAATACTAAAATCCAGAGGGCAGCCCAGAAAAATATTTGCTCAAAACTATGCAAAGAAAATATCCATGTTTCCAAAGTGAATAAATAAGGCATTAAAAATAGAAATCAGAAGACTTTAAAGCACCAACAATAATACCTTCCTGGTCTTAAATATAAATATATCCATAAACATATGTGCACATGTAATAGTTTTTATGGTATACAAAAGAAAATTCTTAGCACTTTTGGGGCTGCTAATTAATGTTCAACTAGATGATACCCACTTAAATGGTACAGATTCTCCCTTGCATATCCAAACTACTTCACAGTTGGAGGAACTGCCTTCTTGATTATGATCCAAACTGAAAATCTCCCAAGGAAACCCTGAAAAATTCATATTTGTATGAATATTTGTGTGAAAAATCTATTTGTATAGAGCTTGAAAAAATGTGAATTGAAATATAGTATATGAGAAACTAGTTTAACTATGATTCATAATGTTCCCAGGTAACCCACCTCTTTGACAATGGAGCTACTGTCTTCTTTGCTGTTTTCATGGCAGTCTGGGGTAAGTGTCCGGAATCCAAGTGACTTCACTTCCCCATATATGCTTTATTATATCTTCCTTCAGAAATCTGACTTTGTCATGTCGATGTGAAAGGAATTAACTTGAGCAAATTCTGTTAGCTGTTCTATTAGACACGAGTTGGTAAATAATTCATTTATTTATATAAAAATAATGTGATAGAGAAGAAATATGTCTGATTTCTCTTAAACCTTCAACATTTTCATTAACATTTCATTATTAATATAAAATTCACCTGTTGGAGGCAAAAATAAAGCTTATAGTATACCAAAAATTCTTGTGAGATATAAGTACTCATAGAAGTATATCTCGGACTTTCTGCTGTGAGTGGAATCTTTTCTTCCAGCTAATGTATGAGTACCAGCCTCTGGCTTTCTTTCAGTTCTGGTTAAAACGACCCCCTATAAATGAGAGCTCCTTAAAAAGCTAAATAGAGTTCTTCTATATCAGTTTAAGTCAACAGCTCCATAATAACAAGGTGTGATGGAACATTCACTTAAATAATTTCTTAACCCAAAGAAAGTACTTAACCTACTTCTTTGTAAAATGAATTTCATAGTATCTTTCTCATCAAATCATTATAAAGTTTTCATTTAGTAGTATAGACAAGGGTCTGGACAAATTCATAGTAAACAATTTTGGTTACCTTTGGAGAGAGGTTAAGTGAGCAGTGATGTGTAAGGGAAAGGGTAAGTGTGAAAATTGAATTTTTCACAATTATTATGCATTTCTTCTAGAAATTAAAATGCCAGAATCTCAGTTTTGATGTTACAAAACTGCTAACTCAAGGCTTATTATTATTAACGTAGACTTTAGTTGTGCCTTATGTCTGGAATGAATATTAGATCTTCTCCATCTTTCAGAGGCTAACTGAATTGTCCTCTTCCTCCTTTGAATTTCATAACATTTGACTTCTAACCTTCTTTGGACACTTAAAATGAGCTGCATACACACTTTATCTCCCCTAGTAGGTTCATCTTCCTCAAGGATCATTATGGTTATTGAAGATTTCACACATTTCTTGATGGGAAAAAGAAAGAAGAGAAAGAAAAGGAAATTACCAAAATGGTTTCTTTATAAGACAAGGAATGTGTTTAGTCTCTTTGACAACTGGAAATATAAAAGCCTTGATTTCTCAAAGAGGCTTGTTCTAGATATATTTTGTGTCTTCCCTCCCTAGAGATATTGAAAGGAAAGTTGTCTTTCCCATTACATCTCCGTTGAAGGGACATATTTTTTAAAATTTTTTAATGTTTATTTATTTTCGAGGGAGAGAGAGAGAGACAGTGAAAACAAGGGAGGGGTAGATAGAGAGAGAGAGACGCAGAATCTGAAGCAGGCTCCAGGATCCAAGCTGTCAGCACAAAGGCCGATGCAGGGCTCGAACCCATGAACCGTGAGGTTGTGACCTAAACTGAAGTCAGACACTTACGAGACTGAGCCACCCAGGTACCTCAAAAGGACATATTTTTAATCCTGTGACTCCAGCCCTTGTGTCAGTGGGCATGGGACCCAAAATCCTAGTCAAACCTTAGGTTAGTAAGTGGCCTGGGAGAAGACCTAAAGTTCTGTCCAAAAAGGAACTGGCAAGCTCACCCACAGTCTTATTCTAAGGAATATAGATTGAAAAATGTGGAGAGAGACAGTTAGCAATAGGAATTTATGCTGAAATGTGCAGAGAGGGCAGGAGATAGAAAGAAGGAAATTGAGATTGAACATGAAGTAGAAGTAAGAAGAATTATTAGCAGGTTATGAGAAATCAGAACCTTGAAATAAGCAAAAGAAAAGTACTAGTGGAAAAGACAGAAAGTAAAGGGTCCAGAATTGGTAGCCAACAGTGAAGAAATGCAAGACAATCCCCCAGAGAGAAACAAAGAAAGAATATAGCCAACTTGTGTTATTAGTGGAGTATCAGGGTAAAGACCTAGAATCTCCTGTGGCTGAAGTCTCTTGAAGTGCTGGCTTTTTTCCCTGTCTCTGAATAGACTCAGTCTTTTAATCCCCATGGGATTCCTGCCTCCCTTGTCAGGCTTTGTGAAAAGCCCTCATTATCTGTGCTACCTCTTAGTGTATCTCTGTCCCTTGCAAACAAAAGAATCTAATCATAACAGAATTTTGGTTATGGGACTGAACTCTCAGATCAAGAATTGTGTATCTGGTTTTTCTAGAACATACTTGTAGTGGTAACCATGATCAGGAAGTATAATAAGCCATCCAGTGCTTAAGCTTTGTCATGGTTACAAATGAGGATACTTTAGAAAATGTCTTCATTTATTAAATCAGGGGTTCCCAAACTTTTTTCAGTTATGGCACACATATGAAATGATACTATTTCACAGCATCCTCATGTAATGAATGAGTCTGCTCATGGCCAGGGATAATACTGCCGTAAGCACCTTACCTGCCTGAAGGGTTGAAGGGATTACCTGATGCACACCTATAATCTTTCCTTGGCATACACATTGGGCAGCCCTGCTTTGGGCCATGAGTCTACTAAGGAATGAGTTAATTCTTCTGTATAGAGAGTAATTTTCTGGAAGAATTAATACATAAATATCTCTTACCTACTTTAGTATTTCACCAGTTTTTACTGAATGATGTTTTCTTCTCCTAGTTTATCCTCTGAGACTATAGAGAAGTGAAATTCTGGTGTTATAATGTTTGTCTATAGTGCAGAGGTCATCTTCTCCTCTGCCCCTCACCCACTACCACCATTATAAAGGTGGCATCCCTTCTTTGCAAGTTGGAATGTCTTATGCTGGTGATAACAAATAGGTGTATTTTATCTGTACTAACCTCAGTTGATTGGGGGTGGCTGCCTGGAACATGGAGCTGAGAAACTTCTGAGTTGCAAGTGGGTGGATTGGAGATTTGATAGTCCTTGGGCTTTGGAGGGTATCCAGTAAGAATCTGATAGATGTATTATAATAACCTTTGGGCAGAAGGGAACACTTTAGGACCAATTCAGGCAAGGCAAGCCTGGAATAATTCATTGTCTGAATTGCTTTGTCTAAATTGACAACTTACCACTTAAATCTTGTATGTTCTCAGAAATGTAATCATTTGAGAAAAAGAATGATTTACCCCAGGTGTTTCTTTGTAGATAGGTCTATGCTTTTTGCAGAAATCTGGAATAGCCAGTAATAACAGCTATAATAATAGCATACCCTTATTGATGGCTTCTTATGTGCTGGACGCCATCCTAAGCATCATACAGTATCCTCTCAGTTAATTTTTATAGCATCAATTGAGGAAGGTACTGTTATTATCCTCATGTGATAGATGAGGGAACTGGGGTAGTAGCTAGAAAGTGGCAAACCCAGGAGTTAAACCGGGCACTCTTAGCTTCTACACTCTGTTGCTATATCATGTACTATTTGTAGCCCTGTTTGCTTCTGCTTCAGAGATATAAACTTTATGGTAAAGGACTGTTAAACTCATCCTAAGCCCCATTTATTCTGCTTTGAGACAGTGACGTTCCATAAAAGTGTTTCACTTCTAATGGAGCTCAGTTTAGTGGTGTCAGGCTTATCCTTTAGGATTGACAAGTTACATTTAAGAAAACAAATACACTTTATTTTTGAGAAATTGCTAGATACAGAGATGTTGAGAACAAATATAAGTAATTTACAAGACCTCTGAAGGATGGGGTTGATATGTTTATTTTGTTGCCCTTTGTTTTGTGTGTTTACCAGAGAAACAATAGGGCTTCATTTGGAACCAGTCTGCAGCAGCTGGGAAGGGCCTTTGTGTGGGGTTAAAACCTTGACAGAACCCCACTGCCTTTGTGATAGCAGGGCCTCCCGGGGACCCTCAAGGTACACTGTGAGCCTACAGCTCTGGGCTTGAGCCACAGTGTCTCTCTTTCCTCAGTGTTCATTTTTATTCAGAAAGATTTAAGAAACAAAACAATTGTGGCCTAAATTAGCTTCTCTCCCTAGGGGGGAAAATGAGTCACTAGGGAACTAGATGTTTGAAAGAGACTTGTCAGGAAGCAGATTATCTTTCTCTTTTCTTCATTTTTGGGTTTTTTTCTCATTTTTTTTCTTTTTACTTTCATTGCCAAAAATTGATTTACCCTCAGTAAATAATCAAATCAAAGTCCTCAGTGTTCTCCAAACAGAATACCAGGATTGTGGTTATTTTAATGGAAATTCAAAGATTCTTTAAGTGCTTCTGTCAATAATTTGTGAATGAAGTATGTCTCATTTTTAAAAATAAATTTCATGATAATTGCCTTTTATTTGGAGATATTTACACTAATTTTATCTTTGTAGTCATACCTGTATGTCCAGCAAAAAAATAGTAGTTGGATTTTCCAAAAAATGCCTATTAGTTATGTAGGTGTAATCACATGTGACCATCAATTTCTCATAATCCACCAGAAGGAAATTATGGCCCCAGTTTTATAGATGAACATATTGAAGTTCAGAGAGGTTATGCAACTTGCCCAAGATTACCCAGTAACTGCTAAGTGGTGAAGTCTGGATTTTAAACCATATCTGGTCTGCCTAATTCAAGTCATTCCAAAGTTTATATACCATGTCATGTACCTTTTATACGATGTATTAAGATTTCATTACTTACCAGACAATGCATTCTCACTATTACTTGGCATTTTATAAAAATTAGTAAAATGTGATCTCTGCTCTCAAAAATCTCATAGTATGTTGAGGTTGGTAATTATAATGTAAGATGCTAAGTACAGTTTACAATGGGACAATGAGGGTCCATGCTGCCAACTTCCTAAAGCAAAATGGAAGCACAGAGAAGGTTTCATACAAAAGGAAATCCTGAAACCAAATCTTAAGTTTACCAGGCAAAGGAGTGGGGTTGGAGGGAGGTGTAGAAAACATTCTGAACTGAGAACAGTGTAGGCAAAGCTCTGAAAATAAAGGATGTCCAATGTGATAGGAACATATAGTATGTATTAGTTTCCTACTAGTGCTGTAATAAAGTGACACAAACTGGATGACTAAAAACAACAGAAAGTTATTCTCTCACTGCTCTGGAGGCTCAAAGTCAAAAATAAAGGCATAAAAAGAGTCTTTTCCATTTGAGGGCTCTGAGTGGGCATCCGTCCCATGTATTTCTCCTAAATTCTTGTGACGCCAGCAATCCTTGACATTCCTTGACTTGTAGATGCATCACTCGAATCCCTGTCTCCATTTTCACCTGCATTCTGTGTCTCTGTGTCTTCACAGGGCAGTCTTCTTATAAGGATACTAAAATGCATTGGATTAAGAGCCTACCCTACTTCAATATGATTTCATCTTAACTAGTTAATCTGCAGTTACCTTATTTCCAAATAAGTCATATTCTGAGGTTAAAACGTCAACATCTCTCTCATGAGAGGCACAATTCAACCCCTCACAGTGTGTTGAGGGCTGAGGTCTGCTTATCCTAGGACATTTGTGCTTCAACAGGGAACCATGGTTTTACCCTATAGGCAACAGAAGGCCAACTGAAGTTATAAACTGGGGAGTGATGTCATCAGTTGTATTTGGGAAGTAACCCTGGCAAAAGCATGAGAGGAATGAAAGTAGGGACCAATAGATAGCAGGTAGGCCACTTAGAAAGTTGTTCCAGTGTTCAGTCAAAATATTATGCAGAACTGGGCTTTAGAAAAGCTCTAAATTACAGAGAAAAAACCTTATACATAAAAGTGTTTTCTTAGTTTTAGTTATTTATAATAGGCAAAATAAATATCCAATGATAGAAGAATGAATAAGGAAATTATAAGCAGCCACTAAAAACTAGTCTTTCAAAGTAGGTAATAGAGCACAAAGATTGTATTTTACAAATTGATAAATATAGGGTATCAAGTATACAGATAAATGTGATTTCAGGTATATTAAATACCAATGAAAACCAAAGAAATTATGTCATAATAGTAATGGTGATTTTTCTCTGGGTGATGGGATTATGGGAAGTTTTTGTCTGCTTTATTTAGGTATAATTTACATAAAATCCAGCAATTTTATTTATTTTTTAAATGTTGATCAGATATTTCACATTATTTTTTTAATTTATTTTGAGATAGATGGAAGCAGAGAGAGAGAGAGAAAAATCCCAAGCAGGTTTCATGCTTGTCAGCGCAGAGCACACGGTGGGGGCCCAAACCCACAAACCTTGCGATCACAACCTGAGCAGATATCAAGAGTCAGACACAGTAGACTGAGGCACTCAGGCACCACCCAGCAATTTTAAGTGTACAATTTGACAAGTTTTTTTAAATGTATATAGTAACTATTACCATAATGATGATATAGAACATTTTCATCCTCCAGAAAGTTTCCTCATGACTTTACAATGAATCCCTTGGTAACCTCTAACCTGCTTTCTACCACTATACTTTCATCTATTTTAGAATCTTATGCAAATAGAATCATTCGCTATTTAGCATTTTGTGTCTGGCTTTTTCATTAAGGTTAATGTGATTGAAATTAATTTATGGAACAACATATGTCAGCATATGTCAGTAGTTTGTTCCTTTGACATTTATTTTATAGTTGGAAATCTGTACCTTTTGACCACATTCACCCATTTCATTTGCAAGCTGCCATCTCTGGAAACTACAGTCTGTTCTCTGTATCGATGAGCTTAGAGGTTTTGTTTGTTTGTTTGTGTTTAGACTCTATGTATAAATCAGATCATAAACGTATTTTAATGAAAATTCAATGATTCTCTATGTGGTTCTGTCAGAGAGAGTGATGCCTCCATAATTGTTCTTTTAGGATCTATTGTGGTTCCGTAAAATTTTAAGATTGCTCTTTCTATTTCTGTGAAAAATGCCATTGAAATTTTGATATGAATTGCACTGAATCTGTAGATTATGGGCATTTTAACAATATTAATGTTCTTCCAGTCCATGGGCACAGACTATCTTCCCATTTAATTATGTCTTATCCAATTTATTTCATCAGTGTCTTACAGTTTTCAGTGTACAGGTCTTTCCTCAGATATATATATTCCTAGCTATTTTATTCTTTTTGATGCAATTATAGATTATATAAATCCATATGTGCATTGATTTTGTTGTATACTGAAACTTTACTGGATTTGTTTATTAATGGCTTTTGATTAGCAGTTGTTTTACTGGAGTCTTGATGGTTTTCTATACATTGCATCATGTCATCTGCAAATAGTGACAGTTTTACTTCTTCCTTTTTAATTTGGATGCCTCTTATTTCTCTTTCTTACCTAATTGCTGTGGCTAAGACTCCCAGTACTGTGTTGATAAAAGTGATCATCCATGTCGTGTTCCTGATCTTAGAGGAAAAGCTTCCAGCTTTTCACCATTGAGTATAAGGTTAGTTGTAGGCTTGTCATACATGACCTTTAGTATGTTGAGGTGCATTCTCTTTATACCCACTTTGTTAAAAGTTTTAATCATAAATGGACATTGAATTTTTTTCAGATGCTTTCACTGTGTCTATTGAGAGGATCATATGATTTGTATCATTAATTTTGTTAGTGTGGTCTATCATGTTGACTGATTTATGGATGTTAAACCATCCTTCCATCCCGGGAATAAAACCCACTTGATCCTAGTGAATGATCATTTTAGTGTAATGTTGAATTTAAGTTTCTAATTTTTTTTTACTTTTTCTATATTTTTAAGTTTTTATTTAAATTCTAGTTAATTAACCTATAATGTAATATTGATTTCAGGACTAGAACTTAGTGATTCATCACTAACATATATAACATCATTGGTTTGCTAATACAGTAAAACTTTGGATTGCAAGTAACTTGTTCTGTGAGTGTCCCGCAAGAAAAGCAAACATTTGTAATAAATTTTAACTTGGTAATTAAGTGAGGTCTTGTAATATAAGTAGTACATGATGCTGAAATCACAGGATCACAACTGAACCAATGGTTCTTGAAATTTGCTTTGATTTACAGGTGCTTTGGATTACAAGCATGTTTCCAGAACAAATTATGTTCAAAACCTAAAGTTTTACTGTATTTTTTTGAGGATTTTTGTATCTGTGTTCATCAAGATATTGGCCTTTTGTTGTGGCATCCTTGTCTGGTTTCGGTATCATAGTAATTCTAGCCTCACAAAATTAATTTAGAATTGGTGCCTCCTCTTTTATTTTTGAAGAATTTTGAGAAGGATTACTATTAATTCTTCTTTAGGTATCTGGTAGAATTCTGTCAAGAACTTGGCTTTTGTTTGTTGGGATATGTGTGCTTTAATGGAAATAACACACCGTCTTGATTATTATAGCATAGTAAGCCTTGAAATGTTATTCTCTTCAAAAATTGTTGTGGCTATATTAGGGACTGTGTACATTTCCATTTATATTTTAAAATCAACTTATCAATTTCTAGCAGAAAAGATGCTGATATTTTGACTGGTGGAGTTGAATCAAGAGATCATTTTGGGAAGGTTGAAAACTCAGTATCAAATATGTCTGTCTGTGAACATTATTTAACTTTTATTTAAGTGATCTGTAATTTCTTTGCAACTTTGTATTGTTTTCAATGTACAGTTTTAGATATTTTGTTAAATTTATCCCTATGTATTTAATATGTTTGATTTTTTATAAATAGTTTGATTTCTGCAATGTTAACTTGCAGGTTTTCATTGTTACTCTATAGAAATACAATTGACTTTTGTATATTTATATCATATCCTAGACCTTTCTAAACTCATTTAAAAGTGCTACTGGCTTTTTTATAAGTTCCTTAGGATTTTTGATATAGATGACTATGACATTTATAAATAAATACAATTTGGTTCTTCTTTTCAAACCCGTATGGGTTTAAGTTTTTTCTTGCCATATTACAATGACAGAATAATGTTAGATAGAAGTTATCATATCATATATTGTTTCCTTATTCTCAGTGTTGGGGGAAAAATATTAAGTGTTATGCTATTAAGTATGCTAGAAAATATAAGTTTTTGTAAATACCCTTTGTCAAGTTGAAGAATTTTATCATGAATGGGTTTTGAGTTTTGTTAAAAGCTTTCAATTGTATTAATAAGATAATCCTGTTTTTTAATTTTTTAAAAATGTTTGTCTATTTTTGAGAAAGACAGACCATGAGCAGGGGAGGGGCAGAGAGAGGGGGACGCAGGATTTGAAGTAGGCTCCCGGCTCTGAGCAGTCAGCACAGAGCCTGATGCGGGGCTCAAACTCATGAGCCTTCAAGCCATGAGATCATGAAGCCTGAGCGGAAGTCAGCTATTTAACCAACTGAGCCACGCAGGTGCCCCAATAATCCTGTTTTTTAAAAGGTGGTTAATATATTCATTAAGTCAATTCACTTTCAAAAACTACAATGACACTGAATTCCTGGGACAAACCCACTTTATTGTATATACAGTTGACTCTTGACAGTGTGGAGATTAGGTTCATCAACCCCCATGCAGTTGAAACAATCTTTGACTCTCCCAAAACTTAACTACTCATAGCTACTGTTAATTGGAAGCTTTACCAATAACAGAAACAGTTGATTAACATATATTTTGTATGTTATATGTGTTATATACTGTATTCTTACAATAAAGTAAGCTAGAGAAAGCAAGCATTATTTAAAAATCATAAGATAAAAAATATTTAGAGTATTGTATGGTATCAAGAAATCCATGTATAAGTGAACCCACACAGTACAAACCCATATTGTTCAACGGTCACCTGTATTATCTTTTTTTCTATATTGCTGTATTTGATTTGCTAAAATACTTTTAAGATTTTTGCATCTATTTTCACAAGGGTGGTCTCTAATTTTCTTCCAGTTTTTTGTTTGTTTGTTTGGTTGGTTGGTTGGTTTTGGTTTTGAGGTAATCTTGGCCTCAGAGAGGTCTCTTCTGTTTATGGAGAGAGTTATATAAAAATGATATTACTTCTTTCTTATATATTTGGTAGAATTCACCAGTGAAACCACTTGGGCCTAGAGTTTTCTTTGCAGGAAAGTGTTTAATGAAAACTTAATCTCCTTAACAGATATAGAGCTCTTTAGATTATCTTTCTTCCTGCCTTCAAGGACTCTCTAATTTTATCTGAGCTTGCAAACTTATTGGCATAAATTTGTTCATAATAATCTCTTATATTTTACTTTCAGTAGGATCTTTTGTGATATTTCATTCATTCCTAAAATTGTAGTTTATGTGTTTTTTTCCTGTTCATTCTGTGTAGGAGTTTATCAATTCTATTGATATTTTAATGAACCTTTTCTTTTTAAAAAAAAATATTTTTAATGTTTCTAGTTTTGAGACAGAGAGAGAGAGAGAGCGTGAGCAGGGGAGGGTCAGAGAGAGAGAGGGAGATACAGACTCTGAAATAGGCTCCAGGCTCTGAGCTGGCAGTCAGCACAGAGCCCGACGCGGGGCTCGAACCCACGAACCGCGAGATCATGACCTAAGCGAAAGTCGGACGCTTAACCGACTAAGCCATCCAGGCGCCCCCTAATAATACTTATTTTCAAGTACACTTTGATATTAATATTGCCATTCTACTCTTTCTTGAATTGAGTTTTTATGGTATATTTTTCTTTTCTTTACATTTACTTATCTTTGTCTTTATATTTATAGTGTTATTTTTATAGACAGGTCTTACTTTTTTATACAATCCAATAATCTCTGCCTTTCATTAGAATTTTTATACCATTTACATTTAATGTAATTATCAATGCATTTAGCTTAAATATGCCTTCATTTTATTTGCTTTATATGTGTTTAATGAGCCTTTGCTTTATTTTCTATGTTTTTCTCTCCTTTTGAGTTAATTAGGTATTTTCATTATTTACTTTTTGTTTCTGTTGATTTATTAGCTATACTTCTTTGCTTTAATCTTATAATGGTTATTCAAGGATTTATAATATACACTTTTCATTTGTAGCAGCCTACTTTCAAATAATATAATGCTATTTCACATGTGGTATAAGAACTTTAAAAAGGTATACTTTACCTTTTATTTTCTGTTCCTCATAGTATTATTGCAACATATTTTACTGCTGTTTTTGTCCTACATCTTACTGCTATTCTTGTTTTATCTTTTTCTTCTACATGTTATAAACCTCTTGATACATTATTATTATTTTGGCTTTCAGCAAGTAGTTATCTACTAGATTGAAATGAGGAAAAAAATTCTACATACCCATATAGTTACTTATTTTTTTATTATTTTTTGTTTTGAGAGAGAGAGAGGGAGAGGACCAGAGAGAGAGGGAGACAGAGAATCCCAAGCAGGCTCCATGCTATCACCACAGAGTCTGATGCAGGGCTCAGTTTCACAGACCATGAGATCATGACCTGAGCCAAATTCATGAGTAGGACACTTAACCACTGAGCCGCCCAGGAGCCCCTATTTGTTTAATGTGCTCTTCCTATCTTTGTATCAATCCAGATTTCCATCTGGTATCATTTCCTCTGCTTGAAAAACTTCCTTTAAAGTTTCTTATAATGCAGGTCTGTTAGTGATGAATTTTCTCCAATTTTTAAAGTCTAAAAATATCTTGGCTTCTTTTTAATGTTTTAAAGATATTTTGCTGGATGTAAAATTCTAAGTTGGCAGTGTTTTCGCTTTATCTTTCGATACATTAAAGCACAGGTTCTCAATTAGGAGTGATTTTTGTCTCTCAAGAGACATTAGACAATGTGCAGATACATTTTTGGTTGTCACAACTGAGAGAAGGGAATGCTGCTGGCATCTTGATCTAGTGGGTAGAGGCCAGGGATGCTGCTAAACATCATACAATGCACAGAACAACAATCCTACCCCACACACACACCCAAGCAAGGAATTAAGGAATTAAATTAAGATATCATTGGTGTTGACTTTTAGAAACACTACTAAATTTATAATTTTTCTTTTCCTGAAGTCACATGGACTATTTGAGTTTCTTTTGGAAACTTCAATTTCAGCATTCTCATCTACAAGTGAAGATTAAAGTACTGCTAACATATGGAATGTTTTGATGTAGAATAATGACTTATATTTTCAAAACAGTTGACACAATGTCAGTTGTGTCCAGATTGAAAAACATTATCTTAAGATATGCCTTTCCATTATATGAAGGTCTGCTGACATTTTTTTATATAAAAGACTTTTCTCCCTTATATATGCTTTGAAGATTTTTATTCTTTATTCCTATGAATTTGATTGAGATGTGTTTTGGTGTCATTTTCTTTGTCTTTCTTATGATTAGGATTCATTGAATTTCTTGGATCAATAATTTTGTAATTTTTATCAAATTTTGAAATTTGTCCAGAATAATATTGTCAAGGTCTCCAATTATGTAAATATATTCTAGGCCACTCAGTATTGTCCTACAGGTCACTTATGCCTTGTTCACATTTTTCAGTCTTTTTAGTCTTTGTGTTGTCTATACTTTTTGTATTGTTTCCTTTGGTTTGTCTTCATATTCACTGATCTTCTGAAAGGTGTAATCTTCTGTTAATTTTATCCAGTGTATTTTTCTGTCTATAACTTGCATTTTCCATCCCAGATCTCAATCAGTTGGGTCTTCTTATTCCTGGTATTAGTCTCCTCATTGTCTTCATGTTTTCATCTCCCTTCTTAACATACAAAGTATACTTATAACAGTTGTTTTATCATCTCTTTTTCTATCATTTCTATCAGTTCTGGGCTGTCTCCCTGGGATTGATTGAATATTCTCCTGCTTATAGGTTTTATATTCCTTCTTATTTGTATATCTGGTAAATTTTTTGTTTATTTTTGAAAGAGAGAGAGGAGGGAAGGAGTTAGGGGAGAGAGCATGTGAGCAGGGGAGGAGCAGAGAGAGAGAGAGAATGAGAGAGAGAGAAAATTCCAACCAGGCTCCACACTGATGGAAAATGCCAGGCTCCAACTCATAAACCATGAGATCATGACCTAAGCCAAAATCAAGAGTCGGATTTTTTTTTTAATTTTTATATCTTTATTTTATTTTGAGAGACAGAGACAGAGAGTCAGTGGGGGAAGGGCAGAGAGAGAGGGAGACACAGAATGTGAAGTAGGCTCCAGGCTCTGAGCTGTCAGCACAGAGCCCGATGTGGGGCTCAAACCCACGGGCTGTGAGATCATGACCTGAGCCAAAGTCAGACACTTAACTGACTGAGCCACCCAGGTGCCCCGAGTCGGATTTTTAACCAACTGAGCTACACAGCATCCCTGTCTGGTGGTTTTATTAAATGGTGAAAAGTGTTAAATTTTGTTTTTTGTTGTGTTTCTTTAGTGTTGGACTTGTTCAGGTGTGCAGTTAACTTACTTGCATCCCAGTTAGATCCTCTTGAGACTTATTTTTAGCTGGTTAGGTAGGTCCGGAGACTCCCTAGTAAGAGATGGCCTTTGTGAGGCCACATAAAATTCTCTGTGTTGCAACATGTCTATCCTCTGACTAGTGGGATGGTAAACTTCTTTGAGCCCTCTATGAATTCTGAGGATTGTTTAGATACCAACAACCTGCCTCATGTAGTTTCACCCCATGCATGTCAAACGCAGAAGGGACTTCATTGCTGATACCTTCATCTTTCTTTCAATATTAGCTCCCTTGTCTCTGGTACTCTGCCCCACAAACTCTTGCCACTTCACTTCCCCCACTCTAATCTCCCAAGCTCAGTAAGACCACTAGGCTTTGTTTGGGTTCCTCCACCTGCAAATGGCCTCCAACAATGAACTGGTGTGATCCTAAAGCTCACTTCACTTCTTTTTCTCTCAGGGATCACAGTTCTGCAATATCTCCTGTCCAGTGCTGAAAACAGTTGTTTCTTATATTGAAGCAGTTATTCCTTACAGGTAGAAACAGAAACCCCCAGTCTGCTGTAGCTTGATGGCTTTTTATAGAAAGGAAACATACAGTCAGGCAGAGCCTCAGAGAATTTTGGTTACTTTGGGAAACTGCCATTATCCATGGTGTCTTCTCATCTTTACCAATTCAGAAACACTGTTGGAAAACCCAAAGCTAAATGGACTTGGACAAACAGACACCTCTTCTACAGTCTGCAAGCATCAGCACATAATCTAGAATGTGAAAATGCAAGTATGTGGTAGAGAATATTATTTTATAGTGACCATCTAGAGCACTTTCTTCCTGTATCAGGATAGTTAGGAAGCCAGATTAATCATTATATAGTGTTTGAGCTTGGAAATCAGTGCAGCTAACAAAATCCCTGGCACATCAAAAGAGTGCAATTAAAAACTTAAATGAATGGAAGAGGGGAGCAAGAACTATTTTTTTCTGCTGAATTAGTCATCTTTATTACATTTCAAAAAACATCCCTAGAGACTGGTTTATGTCAGGATACCCTTCTACTATCTTACATTAGATCAAACTCTGCAAAATTTATATTCTTTTTTTAAAATTTTTTTAACATTTATTCATTTTTGAGAGAGAGAGAGCGCGCGCGCACCGGAAAGGAGCAGAGAGAGAGGGAAACACAGAATCTGAAGCAGGCTCCAGGCTCTGAGCTGTCAGCACAGAACCCATTGCGGGACTCAAACTGACTGTGAGATCATGACCTGAGCTGAAGTCGGACACTTAACTGACTGAGCCACCCAGGTGCCCTGAAAAATTTATATTCTTAGACCCTTGTTTTTCCTAAGTTACAGATTGGCCACACCTTATCTGGATGCATTGACTTTCTCCAGAAAGGTTCTAATGCCAATATGTAAACTTCAGCTTCTTAAAATACAGTCATATTCCTGTTTTTCCTGGATCCTGAGATTAATTTTATCTTGCATGTTTGGGAGTTTCACAAATTCTCTAGTCACTTGTTTACATTCGCTCACATTACTATTGCCAGTGACCCACCTCAGATGTTGCAAATTAGCAACTGATAAAAATACTCTGGTTGTCACTAATTTTAAAAACATACAAATAAGTTATTATTTTAAAACTGAGATAGTTCACATGTAGATCCCTTGTGGCCAGATCTTCAAACTTTTCAAAAATTTGAAGATCTAGCCACACTGCAGTCAATGGAAACTGAAGAACACCTACCACTTTGTGGTTCACACACTCTCCCCAACTGGCCCCATTCCCCACCACTCCCTATTGTGTAGTTTCCTCTTGTGGGTTTTGTAGTGACCTGATCATTTTAGCATTTGAGTTTGTGACTCCTCACTAAGCACATTCATTATGTGTAGATTTTATGAGTTAAGTTCTCAGGAGATGACCTCATTCCTCTATTTCTAAGTTCTTGGGAAGCACATCCTTGTAATTCCTCTGTACTTTCTCCAAATAAACGTTCTCAGAAAGTCATAAAGGACAGAGATAATGAAATCTGTTAATATTATCCATTTCACTTTTTAAAAAGAAGCAAATTAGAATTTGGAGAAAAATGACTATGCGTATGAATGAAGTTCATTCTAATTTTCTAGGAAGAGAATCATGTTGACCAGGTTTCTGAAAATGCTTTAAATCATCAGACAGCAGGTCACTGTTCTGAAATAAAAATAATTCTTTCCTTTCCCTGTCTACTGCCCATTTTATTGCTGGCCAGAGCTCAATTCTTATTTTTATACAAACATATTATAATCTTTGGACAAGTTAAGGAAAGAAGTTAGACTATAGGATGTTTAAGCTCTTGTTTTTCTCAAAAAAAAAAAAAATAAGAAGTAAACATGCCTCTATAATTATATTGTGGCGTTAGATACAATTCTCTTCTGGACTTGCAGGGTAGAAATTTTCAAAATAAAGAATCAAATTATGCCTTTGAATACCTATTATGTTACCAAAGGGAAAATACTGGCAGCATGTATCCCTAGCAGCTTTGGGAATAAATATGGGTTTTTCCAGGCCTCCAGAATAAAAGTATAGATCTAGGAAGGATAGAGAGTAAATGCCAGGCTCTCACAGTAAAACTATAACCTGGGGTATGGTACTTTGGTTTTTATAATTAGTTTCAGCAGAGTGCTCCTATGGTTTCAGCAAAGTGCTTTCTTTTTTGGCTCTTCTTAATTCAACAGAAATTAGAAACCCCAGATTAGACTATACCTTCTAGCTAAAAGACCAGATAGCACTTCTGACTCTTACCCTAAGGCCAGTTGCTCCTAGTCATTGTGATAGCCCAAATAGCCCTGCTATGGTTTGAATTGTGTTCTCCAAAAAGATATGTTTAAGTCCTAGCCCCCAGCACCTGTGCAAGTGACTTTATTAGGAAACAGCATCTTTGAAGATATAATCAAGTTAAGATAAGGCCATACTGAACTCCCAGTATGACTGGTGTTTATAAGAATAGAAAATGGACACAGAGTAGAATGCCATATGAAGACAGGCAAGGAATTGGAACAGTGCCTCCACAAGCCAAGGGATGCCAAAGATTACCCAAGAGCTAGGAAGAGAGGCATAGAAGATGCTCTCCCTCAGAGCCTCCAGTAGGAACTAACCCTGACAGCACCTTCATTTTGAACTTCTAACATCTAGAACTGTAAGAGAATACATTTGCTGTTTTAAGCTCCCCCGCCCCGCACCACCAAAAAAAAGGCATATTAGTCCCAAATCCCAGTTCTGTCATTTACTAGCCATGTGACTCCTCTTTAACCTCAGATTTCTTATTCAGAGGATAATCAAAATAATGCCAACCATAACAGACTTTTTAGAAAATAAAACATAGTACCTAACAGGTGATAAATTTTTACTGTACAGTGACTAAATAGTGCAATGTTTCAACCCTGTCATGGAACCCAAGGTATACAGCTTAAAGGGAGAGATTCTCCTACATAAGGCTCTCTAAATGCCTTAAGAAAGTGACAAAAGATAGAAACTCAGTGGGTTTTTCTTCCTATTTGCAAAATGTTAACCATGGTTGTACTTTTAAAGAAAAAAAACTTTTATCAGTTAGGATGACTAAAGTTAATTGCTGTAATACACAAGAAACAAAACCTAGATGTTTAATAGAACCCATACACATGAAGCCCAGACAGGTGTTTCTGGTTGTTGGCCTTCTGTGTGGTCATGTAAGTACCCAGGTTTCTTTTATTTTGTGTCTCTGTCCTCTTTGGGATCCTTAAAGTCCTCTCCATTCATCCCTCAAAAGGAGAAAAGAAACATAGATATGATAAACTTACTTCCTAATTATTTAGTCCCAAGTTGATGTACATCACTTCTACTTCCTTTCCATTTTCCAAAACTTGGCCATATCTAACTGTAATAAAGACCATAAAATGTAATCTAACTAAGTCTAGAAAGAACTGGTTTTGGTAAATGTATAGAAGTCTGCCACAAATTGATTTGAAATTGGTAATTGTTCTATTTAAGGAAATGATCATAGTATGTGGCCCACAGAACACTCTGTTGCATCCTTTTCATGTCCTTTATGGGATCATGTGACAGCCTTCTCAACTGTGTGCAATTCTGAGCTAACGGTGCCCTGGTATATGAACACAAACCTACCTGAACACAAACTTTGACCCTACATGTACCTAAAGACAGAAGTCTCAGATTTTTCTAATGCATCAACTAATGTTTTCAGAGGATTGTTATTTGGCATTGATGTTGATACCTCAGATGAATTTCATTTGTGGGTAGGTTAGGTAGTAGTAGTTCTGGGTAGAACTACAGAGTAGAAAAGGGAGAGAAGAGAGCATGCAGAAGTCTGTCTTTTAACTAAAACTAATAAAGCTTCAGATATTGTAGCTTGATATTGCCCTACCTAAAATCTGTAAGGGAAGTAACTCTTAAGTTTTTTTCACTTCATGCCTCATGCAATATCAGTGATTAAATGGGATAAGCATTTCAGGCTGGCAGATAGCTCTGCTCTACATGGTCACACAGGGTCTCACAGTTCTAAAAACAAGTTGTTTGCCATCCTCCCAGGCCTTGGCATCATTTGCATGGTCTCAGCTGAGTCACTTGGGTCCTACCTATCCAAAAGGGAAAAGAGAATGTGGAAAAAGCACCTCACTGTCTTAAGATATCAACAGACAAGTGGCATACATTGCATTACTTCTGTTCACATTCCACTGGTGAGAAATGTCCTCTGGCCATATCTAACAGCAAGGGCATCTGGGTAATATAGTATAGGTGGGCAGCCATGACATTAGCATCAGCCCTTTACTGTGGAACAAGGCAAGAATGTGTCTTAGAGGATAATAGGTAGTCTTTGCCACAGGGTCCATACAACCACATAATGAGAGTAATCATTAGAATGATATTTTATTTTAAGGCAAAAGAGAAACATAAGTTTCAACTTTTCATCTTAGTAGGTTATTAATTAATTGACACTGATGTATAAAAACATTTATAAGATATAGTTGCATATTTTTCATATACCATAATAATGTCTTAAATTATTAAATTAAATGTCTTAAAGGTTTAGATAAATAAGAATTGTTCTCATTTTCATGGCAGCATGTCAATTGTACATTTGCTGTGGCTCAATGGATGCCAGTTATTGTGCTGGATGCTGGGGATATAAAGATAAAGATGGCTAAGATATAGCCCTTATTCTCAAGAAGCCCACAAGCTAGTGGTAGAAACTATCCAGTTTTTCTGTTGTTTTTAAAGTGCTGAATCCTATGCTCAGTACTGACCTAGAGCTATCTACACAACTCAGCATAGATTTAGGGAAGGTTCAAAGGGAGTGGTTGCAGAACACAGAGGGCCCAATCTGGAAGCAAGAGTAGGAGTTGGTTAAACGGAGCCAAATAGGGAAGAACATTATAAGCTGAAGAAATAGTGTGGGCAAAGCTAAGAAAGTTATGCAATAGCTCAGGTGTGAAAACTGCTAGTTAGTCTAGCGTCTAGGGTACAAGTTAGGGCAGAGAGAGTTAGGCACAGGCAGGGTCATTAGGAGCCTTGCATCCTGGGTTGGTGATAGGGGCTTTTTCTTTTTCTTTCTTTTTTTTTAAAATAGTTTATTGTCAAGTTGGTTTCCATATAACACCCAGTGCTCATCCCCACAAGTGCCCTCCTCCATGCCCATCACCCCCTTTCCCTCTCCCCCACCCCATCTGCCCTCAGTTTGTTCTTGGCATTCAAGTGTCTCTCATGGTTTGCTTCCCTCCCTCTCCCTTATTATTTTTCCCCTTCTTCTCACCCATGTTCCTCCATTAAGTTCCTCCTAATCCTCCTATACTTGCAAACATATGGTATCTGTCCTTCTCTGCCTGACTTATTTCGCTCAGCATAGCACCCTCAAGGTCCATCCATGTTGCTACAAATGGCCAGATTTCATTCTTTCTTGTTGCCATGTAGCATTCCGCTGTATAGATAAACCACATCTTCTTGATCCATTTGTCCATTGATGGACACTTAGGCTCTTTCCATGTTTTGGCTGTTGTTGAGAGTGCTTCTATGAACTTTGGGGTACATGTGCCCCTATGCATCAGCACTCCTGTGTCCCTTGGGTAATTCCTAGCAGTGATATTGCTGGGTCCTAGGGGAGTTCTAGTGTTAATTTTTTGAGGAACCTCCACACTGTTTTCCAGAGGGGCTGCACCCCACCAACAGTGTAGGAGGGTGCCTGTTTCTCCACATCCTCACCAGCAACTAGAATCCTCTGATTTGCTCATTATAGCCACGCTGACTTGCATGAAGTGGTATCTCAGTGTGGTTTTGATTTGTATTTTGATAGGGGCTTTTTCTATAGGTGGTGTGGCTCCTTGACACCCAGGAAACCTGGTCATACCTTGTTTTAGAAAAACCATTACCTCCATAGAAAGATAGATTGGAATCTAAGGAGTTCAGAATGCTAGAAGTAAAGTTAAGACTTCTGATGCTTTCAAAAATGGGAGATATTTTTAGACCAAATGTTTGTGTTTTTTTAATGTTTATTTATTTTTGAGAGACAGACACAGAGTTTGAGCAGGGAAGGGTCAGAGAGAGAGGGAGACACAGAATCCAAAGCAGGCTCCAGGCTCTTAGCTGTCAGCACAGAGCCCGATGCGGGGCTCAAACCCATGAACTGCGAGATCACGACCTGAGCTGAAGTCAGCCACTTAACCGACTGAGCCACCCAGGTGCCCCTAGACCAAATTTTTGTAGAAAGGGTTCTGTATTGTAGAAATCTTGACAAAACACTTAGGAGTTTTAAGTGTTTTGAGAATCAACCCATAAAAAAAATAATACTTTTTAATCAAACGTGTGGTACTGAGTGGTATAGTAGTATAAGAGATATATTAACATCAAGCCAGCTTCAAAGGAGACATAGAAGAAAATGTAAACCCTAATGTAAGGCAGCATATAACTAGATACAAAGTGCATTGGGCTCCCAGGGCTGTGAGTATTTAGACAAAGGGATTTAAATCATGGAATAGTAAGTGTATGGGATTTTTTTTTAAGGGGGAGGTATGAAATTGAAGCTTTTCTTTGAAGGAGACAACCTATATTCAATTATATCCTAGTTCATGGGAAGAGATTCTTCCTCAGATGCATTTTCACACAAAAACACAAACGATTGGCAATTGCACAAGCAACTAACTTCTTCTCATCCTCCCAAGTTTTAGAATGGAAGGGAGGAGGGGATTATTAGCCACAAAGGAATTGCTTTTTAGAGTTTTCTCTCTCCTACAGGCACGGTTCAGCACATACTGGGGAGAAAAAAGTGGTGGAATATTTCTGAGAGCCTCTGGTTTGTCTTAGAAGTCGGTTCCTCTAGATGAGAACCACAGATGGGTTGGTAGGACTTGGAAGACAGATTGGATATGCTTCCTGTGGCCTTAGGCTTTTCAGAATGGTCCCCCATCACGCCTCTCTGAGGCCACAGGGTATAGTCCTGACTTTTAATGAAGAATAACCATATACTCAAGGGCTGGCTGCTTTTCTCTTCAAGACCAGGGGACACTCTGGAGACAGAAAAAAAGATAAAGTCTTTAGCAAGTGCCATTTGTGTGAGGGGCCAGAGGACCTAATAAAAGAATTGTCCCAGGGACCCCGTGCAAAGACAAGTAATTTGGTGAGGCAGAGGCAAGTATAGAGAAAAGAATTAACATAACATGCCTGCTTTAGAAAATTCTGCTCACCAAATTGGCTCTTGGCCCTTGCCTCTCTAATTCTTAAGTACACAGCAAGGCACAAGAGAGAGATTGACCAATTCTGTGCCCTGGGTGTCTCTGTGATATCATTAGTTGTGTCCATCCTCAAAGTTTTAGAGTGTGTGTATGTGTCCTATCATTTGGCTTATGATTTCCAAGGCAGCAAGATTATGCCTTGATTATTTTTCTTTCCTCTCTGTCATTGAATAATGCTCAATAATTGACTTGGGCAGATAATTTTTAATTGAATTGAGTAGAAAGTTACTTTGGCTGAATGAGAATAACCTCCAGATTTCCCTGGGTGGAAAGGCCAGCTATCCCTCACCTTGTTGAAAATGGTTCTTAGAATATGAACACTTTTTTCTTTAATGTGACAAACAAGAAATAGGAGAAAAAGAGTGCAATAGCTTCTTTCAATAAAACAGCAAAATACATTTTACATAGCTATTGTGGTGAGGATTTGAGAGACAGGAAATCACTGCCAGTCAAATCCATGTGAACTGCTAAGTTTTATTTTTGTTTTTCTGCCCCTACCTGCCCCTCTGTTTTAAAGATAAATACTCTATTGGGGGCGCCTGGGTGGCTTAGTCCATTAAGCGTCCGACTTTTGCTTAGGTCATGATCTCGCGGTTGGTGGGTTTGAGCCCCGCGTCGGGCTCTGTGCGGACTGCCAGCTCAGAGCCTGGAGCCAATTTCAGAGTCTGTGACTCCCTCTCTCTCTGACCCTCCCCTGCTCACGCTGTCTCTCTCTCTCTCTCCTAGAAATCAATAAAAACAACAACAACAACAAAAAAAAGTAAATACTCTATCAATAAGAGAGATGTTGGTAACCTGGTTTTCTGCATTCTTGTATACCAGGAGCTTTGTCATTCTACTAAGTCTGTTCTGCCTCAACTTGCAAATTGGTGGTTGTTTGTTTGTTTGTTTGATTTTAAGAGAAGTAAGCCTTTATTTCTTTGTTTCACAAACAAATTGGTTGGTTTTGGTGATTAGTTAAAGAGACCAAACCCCATATCCTCATCTGATTCCTCCAACTCTTCCTTTGCTTCAACCATGGCTGGGGCTGCAGCGGCAGCAGGTGCAGCAGTGGTGGCTTAATTTAACTCTAAATCAAATCTCTAATTTTTCATTATGTTTACACAAGTTTAGTAATTCTCAGAAATGGTCCTTGTTAAACGGGGATTAGCTAGAAATTCTGATATTCAAGGATGCTTACACAAACAACTGACATTCTCTGCAATGACTTCATTATTCAGTGACAGTTAACAGCATTGTTTTATTCAAAAATGTCTTTGTCTTTCTCTGCTTGTTCCAGCGACAGTTTTCCTGGAGTTTTGGAAAAGAAGGCGAGCAGTAATTGCTTATGACTGGGATTTGATAGACTGGGAAGAAGAGGAGGTTTGTATTATTTACCTTAGAATTTTTCAAAAAGCAAATCAAAAAATACACAGTCCCCTTGAGTTACTACTCTCTGCTCTGTGACAGAAATCGGGTTTCCTCACAAAGCATTTCTATACCTGTCTTTGCAAAAAACTTCAGGTAGTATAAAAACTAGGAGAATTTAAAAGAAAGAAAAGATGTGGTGCTTGAGTGGCTCAGTTGGTGAAGCATCCGACTCTTAATTTTGGTTCAGGTCATGATCTCACCATTTGTGAGTTTGAGCTCCACATTGGGCTCCACTAACAGCATGGAGTCTGCTTGAGATCCTTTCTCTCTTACTCTCTTTCTCTATGCCTCCCCCCTCACTTTCAAAATAAATAAATAAACTTTAAAAAATGAAAGAAAGAAAGAAAGAAAGAAAGAAAGAAAGAAAGAAAGAAAGAGAAAGAAAAGACAGTATTTTGATTGCTTAGTAGATTAAGATTCTGTGGTTAAGTAAAGTGTTTCACTTATAGGTAGAGATCATAAGAATTAGTAAGATTTGTTTAGTTTTCTTAAATAGTATCCATTTTATTTACTTCAGCAGAAAGAATATTAGTTTTACAACTCTAGGTACATTGAAGCAAACCTCATAAGAGAACTCCAAGGAAATGTTTCTCTGAGCTCTCCAGAGCCCTGGACAGTGCCCAGAGCTCTACAGACTCAGAAGTATTACCTCAAGTCGGTAAACACTGAGGAGAAACCACTTGTCACGAGGTCTCGTTGGTAGAAGTGGCTAAATACCTCTTATTCTTGCCTGTCATGTCAGATTGCTGTGCAGAAAAGCCCCAGCTTGCTGCATGCCTTCTTCATAGATAACCCAGGGTATCCATTCACTGGGGCTTCCACAACAAAGTACCACAGACCGGGTAGCTTAAACAACAGAAATGTAGTTGCTCACATCTCTGGAAGCTAGAAGTCTGAGATCAAAGCTTTGGCAGAGTTGATTTTTTCTGAGAGCTGTGGGGGAAGGATCTGTTGCAGGCTCCTCTCCTTGGCTGGTAAATGCCCATTTACCCCTATGTCTTCACATAGTCCTCTCTCTGTGTATGTCTCTGTCTTAATTTTTTAATAAAGAACCCATCCTATTGGATTAGAGGGCCACTCTAATGACTTTACTTGAGCTTAATTACTTCTGTAAGAACTCTGTACTAATACAGTCACATTCTGAGGTACTGTAGATTACAGTTTCAACAAATGAATTTGCAGGGGTTGGGGAGGGGAGACATAATTTACCCCATAAAACCCAGAGACACTGGTCTGGCTCAGTGATTGGCCTCAGTCCCTGGATAATTAACTCAGTGACTCTTAGATGATACAGCCTAATAAACTCAGTTTCCCAAAGAAGCAGAAGATTCTAGGTCTGTTCTGTTTATATCTTCAAGTGTAACTGCCTGAAATAAGTAAAAGAAGGCAGAACCTGTTTTAAACTGTGTCTCTCCCCCTCCTTCCCCATTACCTGCCACTGAGTGAAGTCCAGCCTTGGGCTTATTCTGCAGCAAGAGCAAGACCGCCCTCCTCTTCCACAGGCAGGCTACTGCCAAACTCTGCCCAGTCTCCATAACTGCTCTTCTGTCAGCTCCTTCTTCACTTTCTGTCTCTCCATCCAAGTCTGGAGCATTTCTGCCTAAATTACCTCAATCTCCATTTCTTCGGACTTGCCACTCATTTTGCCTCCCCTTGCAAGACATGCAAATAGAACAGGTACTTAATTAACTGGAACCACTTCAGCATACCTGATTTGCTGATTTCCTGTTCCTAATCCCATAATTGCTTTTTAGTCAGATGCTTTTCACATTAGATGGGTCTCAACTAAGTGAAACAAAACCTCAGCTTGATTTAGAATTAGAGTTGCCTTGATTTTAGCTGGATTTGAAAGATGTGTACCTTCTTTTCAATACCAATTAATACATTTAAAATCTACTGATTAAAGGTGAATGGCTCTTATAGGAGCTTATTAAAAATAGATTCACCATGTTTTGGGCTGCCTCAATTGAAAAAAATTAAGATTTTATTTTTAGGTAACCTCTATACCCAATGTGGGGCTCAAACTCAAGAGTCACATGCTCCACCAACTGAACCAGCCAGGAGCCATTATAAAAAAATATTTTTGTACTTGTAGGAGGAAACTAAAAATAATATTGCCATTATAACTCACAACATGGATTCTGGACACTTTGGTGTTAAGAATCTTTCTTTGTCCCGTGTCTGTCTCATTCCCTGGTAATAAAAGTAAAAGCTTATTAGTTATTTCATACTACTAGGGACAAATAGAAGAGGTCCCTTTTCTCATTCTGTTTATTTCTTTTAGCACAGCTTACTACAATAACAGATACAACTATGAGTCTAAGTTATACTGCCTTGGGGAACCTGGGTAGCTCAGTCAGTTAAGCTGCCAGCTCTAATCTTGGCTCTGGTCCTGATCTCATGGTTTGTGAGATTGAGCCCCCATGAAGCCTGAGATTCTCTCTCTTCCTGTCTCTCTGCCCCTCCCCTACTCGCATGCATACTCTCTCTCTCAAATAAACTTTTAAATAAATAAGTTACACTGCCATGATGATACTAAGTCTAGATCGTCATCCCTTAGATTTATTTCAAGTGGCCAATTTGCAAACACTTAAACCTGGGTTTCTGAGCCCACCTCACTGATTGACTTATTAGTGTGGTAGCAGTTGATTCAGTTTTACAGTAGAATAAAAAAGTTTTTTACTGTCTGCATACCCCCGAGGGCATAAAAATATGTCTGTTTGTTCTTTAGGAAGAAATACGGCCCCAGTTTGAAGCCAAGTACTCCAAGAAAGAGCGGATGAATCCCATTTCGGGAAAGCCAGAACCATATCAGGCATTTGCAGATAAATGCAGCCGACTTATCGTTTCTGCATCTGGGATATTTTTTATGGTTTGAAACCTTTCTACATAACTCTTTGTTTCATAAAGTACAAACCTATAGCGTGGTAACAACAATAACCATATCAGGCATTTGCATAATTCTACAAAATATTTTTGCACATTCTGCTCTGTAATACAGTGACCCTGTGAGGTGGTCAGAGATGGTACTGCTGTCCCCATGTTACAGATGGGGCAACTGAGACTCCAGAAGGCTAAGGGCTTCTTCGGAGTCAGCCAGTACATAACCCTGAGCTTCAGTTCTTTCTTCTTGCCTCCCTATTCCATGCTGAAAGGAAATAAAATTTGAGATAGGACCTGCAGCAGTATTTGTTGTTCAAACATTTTGATTGTCATGTCCATGTAAGAAATACATTATCTGTCATGATCCAGTATATGCTATGCCAGTAGATGTATAGAACTAAACAGAGTAACTGAAACAATGCTCACTTTTGCAATATGCAATGAACACTGATTTTTTTCTGTTTTACTATGGTATTTTTTTTAAATGGCAGCTATAACCCTCTAAAATTGATTTCTAGATTCACTAATGGTTATGTCAGTTTGAAAACCACTAACTTGAACCTGCATTGTTGAATTTTCCTAAAAAGAAATCATTCAGGAATCAACTTTGACCCTGTTAATTACTGAACAAAATTTATTCATATTTTCAGACATGTCATTTTAGAACAGTAAGGGGTTGTTAGGATTCTCCTTTCCTCTTTTCAAATAGTAAGTATGTAAATAAGTATCATAGATCATTATATTAGGAAGGACAAGATGACAGCAAATCTAGACACTTGACCCCCATTTAGCCAGAAATAAACTGGGGAGATGAAAGGGTAGGCAGCATGTCCAGGGGTCTCTTAGCTCAGACCAAGATTCAAATCCACGCCTTTCTACAGACACTGCTGTGTAAGCAGTTGTGCCATGCCTTGCCTTCCGTAAGTAAAGTCATATTTATTGTCTTGCTTTTTTGTTTCTTACAAGACCTACAGATGTATAGTAAGTTTTTCCTATTCTATAGCCATGACTCAGACTGGACTTCTGACTGAGTCCAGTGAGCTATCCACACCACCCTTATCTAGAAGTCAATGTGGATTTCACCTATCTCCCTATCAAGAACTCGCGGATTAAGATGTGGGCAGTTGTTGTTGTTGTTGTTGTTGTTGTTGTATTTTGGCCAGTTCTAGCTAGGGTTCACACTTAAGCTTTTAGAGCATGTCACTTATAGGAAGCCAAAAACAGTTTGCATAAAACAGAGGAATGCTTTTATAAAGAAAGCAATCTGTAACTCAGCAACGTCCATCCTGAGGCCCAGCTTAAAGTTTTTAATAATTAAGTAGGTTAAGGTCTTTATTCTAATATATTGAGTCACTTAAGGAAAGACACAAAACTTTTTGTAATCTCAGATTTCCAGTAGATAGAAGACATGTCATATTCTTCTCAAATACCAGGAAATCTTCAGAGAAAGATTCCTCATTTCAGTGTTTATAAATGGTTAATAAGAGATTATGTACCTACCACACAGTGTATTCAGCAACAAATAGCTCAACACTTACTGTGCACCTGTAATTATGTTAAGGTGCCACAGAAACCGTGGTGAGCAAAACAGGTGCCATACCTGCCCTGACGGAGCTTATTATAGTGGGTCTCCCCTTTATCTGCAGTTTTGCTTTCTGGCGTTTCAGTTACCCACAGTCAACCCTAGGCCAGAAGCATGTAATCCTTCTGACATATCTTCAGAAGGTCAGTAGTAGCCCAACCCTATGTCATAATGCCTGTATCATTCACCTCACTTCATCTCATCACACAGGCATTTTATCATTCCATGTCATCACAAGAAGAGTACAATACAATAAGATACTTTGAGGGAGAGAGACTACATTCATGTAGCCTTTACGACAGTATATTGTTGTTTTATTATAAGTTATTGTTGTTAGTCTCTTTTGTGCCTAATTTGTGAGTTAAACTTTCTCATAGGTATGTGTGTATAGGGGAAAAAAAAATATATATATATATATACAGGATTCAGTACTATCTGAAGTAGCAAGCATTCACTGGGAGTCTTGGAAATATCCCCCACAGACAAGGGATACTGTACTTTTTAAGTGGTGGAAATTGGCAATAATCAAACTGACAAACTATTAGAAATTATAAATCGGATACTAAAAGAAGAGCATAGGTAGCATGTAACAATGACAAAAACGTCTGCGGGGTATGAAGAGCTTTAGATGAAGTGATTCTTGAGCTGAGGTGTAAAGAATGAGTAGATGTTAACTAGGTTGCTTCTTTGTGTGCACACGCGTGTGCACACATACGTGTCTTTGACGGGAATGAGGGGGGTCAGCATTTTAGGCAAAGGAAATGGTCTTGAAGATTAAGGGTGCTTAGCCCATTTGAAACAATGAGAGAGGTTCTAGAGTCCCTAGATGGAAAGGAAAATGGCCTTCAACGAGTGGAGAAAGTCTTGCAGGCCATCATACAGGCTTTGCTTTAATCTAAGAGTGAAAGAAACCAATAGATTTACACAGAAGAGTGACATCATAAGATTTCCATAATAAATATGCTCAATCTAATATTCTGCTAATGTTACCCCATAGCTTACACAGTTAATCAGCTTCCAAGCACTATGATTTTTCTATTTGAATAACAAAGAAAATACAGTCAAGAGAAAGTAATAATCATAATGAAAAGCAAGCATTTTGTTGCAGTTGCTCGAGCCAATACCACAGTGGTTTTATTTCCTTTTCCCATTTTCTAGGGGTGGGATTTTACAGTGGTGGGGACCCTTTTCCTGAGACATTCCACCTCGGTGCTCACGGGGTCTCTGTCTTCCTGCCAGATCTGCGTGGTGATCGCAGCCGTGTTCGGGATCGTCATTTACCGAGTGGTGACCGTCAGCACTTTTGCCGCCTTTAAGTGGGCGTTAATCAGGAATAACTCTCAGGTTGCAACAACAGGGACTGCCGTGTGCATCAACTTCTGCATCATTATGCTGCTGAATGTGGTAAGTGAGCTGCATGGTAACTAGCTCGATGGATAAAATATGTGGCCTGCAGTTTTCTTCTGTTGCTAAAGGGGCCCAGCTTCAGAGGGGCGAGCCTGTCACATAGCGCTGATGGCTGGGCAAATCCTCTCTTTGCCCAGCATGCAGAGGATTGAGAAGGCTTGAGTCAAATCTAGGCTCCAGAATTTTTTAGTGTAAGATTAGACAAGGCACTTGCCCTCTCTGAATCTTAGTTCCTTTCTTTACCCAGTAAGATAACACCGCATATATACCCCTTGGGGAAACTTAAGAGAAAGAAGATACTTTAAAGACCCAGCATAGAATCTGTGACATAGCTCAGAACTGTTGGTTCCCATTTCCTTTTGATTCTGAATGACAGCAAAGTGGTCAGCATCTAAAGTATTCCTTGATATAGCCCTGCAAGGGGATGGCCCATGTAACTTGTGTTAACTTTGGGCTTTTTTCAGTTCTATATTTCAGCCCAGATGTCTCCCTTAAGCCCCAGATTCATACATCCAACAGCCTGCTCCACCATCCTCCACCAAACCCCCTCTCTTCCCTCCAGAATCAGGTCCTCTGCAGCCTCGCCCACGTAGCTCCTTAGGCTGGAACCTTCAGCAGTACTCTTGAGTCCTCTGTTTCTCTCGCTATTTCCAGAATTTGATCACTTTTCACACATTTCCAAGTCCCACCTTGTTCCAAGACCCCGGTATCTCCCACTTGGGCTGCTGCAGTGCCTTCCTAACTGGTCTTCCAGCTCCTGTGTCTACTCCTTCAGTTTAGACTCCTCATAGCAGCTTGAGTGAGCTTCTTACCGGTACGCAAGCTCCTGTCACTGCTCTGCTCACCATGTCTGGTGGCTTTCCTCTTGCTCAGAATAAAAGCTCACAGCTTCATGTGGCCTCCAGGGCTCTCCTTCTTCTGGCCCCAGTGACACCTCTGACTTTGTCTTCTCCCTACTCACCTGCTTCTCCTGCTCCACGCTGGCCTTCTAGTTGTTGCCTGGATGTGCCAGGCATGCTCTCACGCTAGGCTTTGTATTTGCTCTTATCTCTGCCTAGAATATTCTTCCCCATGGGGTCTGCGTGACTTACTCCCTCACCGCCTTCAGATCTTTGTTCCATTGTCACTCTTCTAATACAAGGCTTCCATGATCACTCAGTTTTAGACCTGTAACCCACTACTGCCTTCTGACAATTTCCTATCCCTTCCCTGCTCTGTTTTTCTCTGTGGTGCTTATCACCATATAATATGCTTTTTAAAACTTATTTTAGTATCTGTCTTCTCTATTGGCATGTAGGCCCATGGGGGCAGACACTTCTGTCTATTTTTTTTTAACTCTTATTATTTTTCAGTACCTGGATCAGGGCCTGGCATGTAGTAGGCTCTCAGTAAATTGTTGTTATTTGCAGAATATTATTTGCTGATATTGTTAGATTTGAAGTCAACCTATACATAAAAATACTGACATTAGAGATTTGTAGCAGGGGATGAATAAGATAATGTATGTGGAGTGCCAAGCACAGTGTTAGGCATGGAGTAGCTGTTCAATTAATTATGGTTCCCTCACCCTTAATTATATTGCATCTTAAATCTGGGCCAGAGATGAAATGCTCTATCATTAAAAATGGGTTTTTCAAAGTCCAAGCAAGTTAATACTACTATCAATATTGTTTAATCTGTTTGGATTGTTGTTTCTAGCTCTTTAAACATTTCTAAATTCTATAGCCAATACAGTCAGACTGATCCCTAAGAGAATTCAACCCACCCAATATTGAAAGACTTCATTTAGGATTCTTAAGTGAACTAGTAAGCACTGAGCTAATAAAAATATAGGTGACTTAGTATTATTACTGCTACTAATATTACTATTTATTATTATTATTAATAGGAACTTCTTTATCAATTAAGAAAAAGCTTTGAAATCCAGAAGTTATGAAAAAAGAGCAGTTACTAATTATTTGACGTGGTGATTGTTTAATTGCACTGTCAAGTGGAAATTGAGTGGCTATGTGGCGACCTCCCTAGCAGTCCCTCCTCCAGGATTTAGCTAGTCTTTTTTTTTTCTTAATTTTTTTAATGTTTTATTTATTTCTAGGAGAGAGAGAGAGAGAGACAGCGTGAGCAGGGGAGGGTCAGAGAGAGAGGGAGTCGCAGACTCTGAAACAGGCTCTCCAGACTCTGAGCTGGCAGTCAGCACAGAGCCCGACGCAGGGCTCGAACCCACGAACCGCGAGATCATGACCTAAGTAAAAGTCGGATGCTTAACCAACTAAGCCACCCAGGCGCCCCAGGATTTAGCTAGTCTTAAAGTAACTGTAGAATATACACATTGCAAAGGGGAGTGATTCATAGTGAAATTAACCAAACAGCCTGGGCAGTGAAAGATTCTGTGTCCAGGTAGTTTGCAATGAATTAAAGCTCTCTTTTCTCTAATGTCTTATTAAAATTTAATTTATACATCTTAGGAAATAAATTTCTGTATACATGTAATGAGTCTATAAATACATGGTTGCTCATACATTTTGAGCAGATACCAATGTTGTCAGTGTAACACTTTGTTTAACTAGAAATCACTTACCCAGCAATCTCTACTTAATGAGAGACAACCAAGAAAAGAGAAAGTAGACTAAAAATGAGGAAGGGAGCATAGGGAGTAGGAAAGCTACATAGTTGTGGACATTCCAAAGCACCTACTATGTGCTGGGAGTCAGACTACTAGTCATTTGTATGTTTTATCTAACAAGCACTTAAGAGTCACTGAAATAGATGATGTAGAGTCCACACACTAAAGGTAAAATGTATTTTTATACATGAACTTAAGGTATATTTTCACTTATTTTAGGTACATGTGAACATCTTTGATGTTCTGATTTCTCACCAACATCAGACTAGAAAAACATTAAGGTTACTAAGGCAAGAATTCTAACAAGAGCAGGAAATGACAAGCCATAGCAAGGGGAAGGAAAGAAAATAAAAACATATGTAAGAACTCTCAGAGCAGCACCATCCAAGACCCTTTTGTTCAGGAAGCAATTGCCTTGCTCTCCTCAGCCATCTCTGATGACGTCCCCAGCCCAGCACACACATTTACAGTCCTGTCTTATGCCCTGAAGCCTTGTACATTCCATTATGAAGGCAATCAAGTGTGTAATGTAGTTTGGAAAGGTTTTCATCAGAATATCCAAAAAAATAAAAAAGTAAATCCTTAAGAAGCAAATATCACTTAAAGGACAGATGACAGACTAATAAGTATAATGTAGCTTTGACAAGTTCAATGAACTCAACTATCTACTGGCTTCTGAAATTATTCAACTTAAGATAGTTTCATGCATATTTTAATATGCATTTTTTATAGCTACATAAATTATTTTCAACCACTAAAAATTTTGGCCATACTGGTCTTGCAAAAAAAAAAAAATCATCATTTAGTCATGAATCATTAATACTTTACATTAATTGACTATAAAAACCTGGAGAGCTAGATTGGCTTTTAACCATATTCATTACAGCCTCTAATTTTTAAATAATATTGTTATAGATCACATACTCTGTTTCTGATTTTCTGCTAGAGTTCTACAGATGTAGAACTGAAGAAGCAGATGTATAAGGGATGCCTATTTTCTTTTTATGATGTGTATTTTCTAATAAAAATAAAAATAAAATTTATATTATTTTATAGAAGTAGTCTGGATCCCATCAAAATATTATGCTTCTTAATAACTGGTTAAGTGGCATTTATTAGTTTTCATTTTATTTCTTCTTGAAAAATAAATACCTGAAAGATGGAGTGAGTAGGATGAATTTTCTCGCTTCTTGTCATACTGTTTCACTTCCATCTACTTCTGTTGTGACCAAAGAACATCTCAATGTGGTAGTTGCAAACATAAGGTGCCAACAAGATTATGTCCCAGGAGGAGACTAAAAGTTATTACCATCCTTTTTTCTCAGCCATACCAATATGAATCAGATATTTCATTATATTCTACACAGTGAAAACCACAATGTCTTCTTCCAGAAAGAAGTAAACCATAAAACATGGCTTGCATCAGAACAAGCTCACATACATTGTTCAGGTGGACAGGATCAAATTAGAAGTACTTATAGTTTCTTTTGGAAATATACTTAAGGTCAGAAAGCCTTCTGTCAGTTACAGAATTTAACTTTCACAATTAGTGGCATCCAGTCTGGGAACAGATTTTCTACTGCTTTTATCAGAAGAAATCATCCATGAGTTCTATCTCAACTGCCTAATGAGAAATCAGACCGTTCCAGAAACCGCTCATCTGAAGGTCTCTTGCTGGCCATAAGGCCCTCTGCTTATGTGCACTTTCCAGCTGCACATTGCTCAAAGCCTAATTGTCCCTCCCCTGGCATCCATGAACTTTTATAAATGTTTTATAGAAGTTATAGATGCCCTGGATCCCTACTGTGTCCCCATACACTTTGCCTTATTTTTCACAAGGTTAATATTAATCATATTTTGACTCCTGCATTGTTCTTTCTATGAGTTCTTTTTTTTTTTTTTCACTATCCAAATCAAAATAATGTTGGCATGTCACCAGCTACCAAGACCTTTGAGACAGGAGTGCAAAATGAGGCACTTGGACAAAAGCTTGTCAACATGAAAGATACAAAGGATAAACTAGATAATCAAAAATTGTATTTTGACTGGTGCCTGTCAGTTGAGCATCTGACCCTTGATTTTGGCTAAAGTCATGATCTTGTAGTTCATGAGATCGAGCCCTGCACGGGCCTCTGCACTGACGGCTTGGAACCTGCTTGGGATTCTCTCTCTCCCTCTCTCTATGCTCCTCCCCTGCTCACGCTTGGCCTCTCTCCCTGCCATTCCCATGCTTGCTCTTGCCCACTCTCCCTCTCTCTCTCAAAATAAATGAATAAACATTTTTAATGGTATTTTGAGAAAAGTGGTCTCACCAGTCAAATCTAATTTTCCTTGAAAATTACATAATTAACTTTAATGATAAAATGTGTTTGTAACAGTAAAATATATTTTATTAAAAAACACCTGTCATAATCTGTGGTTAACCAGTATTTTTAAGGTAAAATTAAAATGTATGACTACACCACAGAATTCCTCATAAAAAACTGCACGAATCTCTTTTGACACTGGATTCCAAGTGTCTGAGGTTTCTATACACAAAATTTGATACTATGGCCATATTAATTATCTTACTGTAGCAAGCCATGGTCATTGCTGAAAGTTTAGAATCATACAATCAGTATTTTACCTATTTCTTAGCCGAAATCCTGAATGAGAGAATTCAAAAGCTTGAAGGACCTTAAGGTCAATGAATCCAACACCCATTCTCAACCACATAAAATGAAAACAATGGCTTGAAGAGATGAGGTAACATGCCCAAGCACTACAGCTTGCTGGCTGGTAACGTTATAATTCCAGCCTGGGGAATTTAAGCCAGTTCATTTTCACTACTTTAGTCTAAATATGATCTTAATGTTCATGTTGTTCAAATCCATTTCACTAGTTTTCCGAAATTTCCATTTTACCATCTTTCTTTTTAGAGAAGGCACTTTTTCTCAATTTATACCCTCTCTGGCGATGTTCCTAAACCTAGGTTTGTCCTGAACCATACCCTGCACTTTGTAAATATATGCATACACACACAAACACTCTCTCTCTCTCTCTCTTGCTCTCTCTCTCTTTTCTCTCTCTCTCATCTTAGGACCCTCCATTTACCAGATGGCTGGGTGGGTGAAGGATGCATTCAATGCACTAATGGAAAAGCAGAGTATAAGCTTAAGAGTTCCCAGTAAGGTTTCATCACTTTAGTATTTATGAATGCTCTAATCTAGAAAATAAACCAGTCCATAAACAATGAGATTACAGAATTTTTTTTCATTTTTTTAATGTTTATTTTTGAGAGACAGAGCATGAGCAAAGTAGGGAGGGCAGAGAGAGGGAGACACAGAATCCAAAGCAGGCTTCAGGCTCTGAGCCTTCAGTATAGAGCCCAGTGCGGGGCTCAAAGTCACAAACTGTGAGCTCATGACCTGAGCTGCAGTCAGACCCTTAACTGACTAAGCCACCCAGGTGCCCCGAGATTATAGGATTTTTAATATCTTTTAAGTTTATTTATTTATTTTGAGAGAGAGAGCACACATACAGAGGAAGGGTGGGGGGGGGGGAGAGAATCCCAAGCAGACTCCATGCTGTCACCACAGAGCCCAATGCGGGGCTTAAACTCGGGAACCTTGAGATCATGACCTGAGCCAACACCAAGAGTCAGACACTTAACCAACTGAGCCATCCAGGTGCCCCAAGATTACAGAATCTTACCATAGAATCAGTCTTAGAGATCCTAAAGTCCAAGAATGCTGTGATTTGCCCGGCATCACATAGCAAGCTGGTTATCACTGGCAGCTAGTCTTCTTGCCACAGATTTATTCACTCCAGCTTAAGATGTGAGATTTTAAAAATAGAAAAATGGGACCTTGTGCATTTCTTTCTTGCTCAGAAAGGACACAATTCTTTGTTTACAATGTTTTCATTGTTCAAGTAATGGATGGTCAATGAAATTATTTTCGTTCATCACTTCATTACCTATTTCCTTTATAATTACATATTTTTAGTGTCTATGTTCATTTTGTTAAATGTATGACATTTATTTTACAGCTCTATGAAAAAGTTGCACTTCTTCTGACAAATTTAGGTAAGTGAAACCCTTCTTGTTTCATGGTACAGTATTGTGGTCTGGAAAGTACCTTTCTGAAGATTCATTTCTGAAATACTGCTGAAAAGAAATATTCTTTTTATTTCAAGCTGCATCTAATAAGTTCTTCACTTTCAATGGGACATTTTAAATGTCTAGAAACTGAGGGATCTTTTCTACTTAAAGCTTTAAAACTTGTCATAAATATTATCTATCAGGAGCTAATGTAATTTAAAGCAGGTTTTAAATCTTAATGCACAAAAAATATAGCATCACAGAAGTACATGTGTAAAGTGCCCAGAATCATTTAGAAAAGTGTTCACTTGCTATTGTGTACAATTTTTATTTAAATAAAACCATGTCGAGGTTTTCATGTTATATAAAACTACAGCAAGGTTAGTTGCTTTGAAGACTGGGGGCCTTCTACCAGGAATGTAGGCAGCCTATCCATTACTGATGTTTGTAGATATAACATTCATCTGGACAAGTCACCCTTCAGAACATGTCTCTGACTCCATAAAGCATTAGAACAATCTGGCAGCCTACTATATACTGTACATTTTCCATGTTTTCAAGATACAGAAATTGTCCCAATTTTATTAATGAAACATTAGTCATTTCACTGTATACAATGTGAGAAAATTACATGCTCCCACATGTAACCTATTTTAGCACATTCCCATATATAGCTTGTCCAGAGGAGGGAAAAATCACAAAAGTGCTTTTATTTATAAGAATCATTATAATACAAGATGGCATTTATCAAGCTTTTCTATGTACCAGATACAGAGGTAGGCACCTGGCAGATCTCCTTTAATGTCATTGAAACCTCCATCATTACTACCCCTTGCCCAAAAAGATAAAAAGAGGTTTATATCCACAGAAGAGGTAACTGCATTGGCAGACTGTGTCCAGTGGCACCTTGATCCAGGCTGGCAGAGGTGCCAGGAGATACAGCCCTGGTCCATCTGTGGTCGAGATACCTGGGAACCCTCCCAGCTGGCTAACAAACTGGGACACCTTCCTAGGTTACCAACAGTTCAGTAGCAGAAGTGAAATAAAGCTAAAACCTTTTTATTTTTTTTAATACAGTTTATTATCAAATTGGCTAACATACAGTGTGTAACGTGTGCTCTTGGTTTGTGGGGTAGATTCCTGTGGTTCATCACTTACATATAACACCCAGTATTCATCCCAACAAGTGCCCTCCTCATTGCCCGTCACTCATTTCCCCCTCTCCTACACCCCCATATCAAACCTGTATTTTCTTTCCTCATCAGAAGTACAGCCTTGTTAAATTAGACTCTCCCCTCCTTTCTCAGATATGCTCCCAGCAAGCATTCTGAATTATAATTAGTGGAAAAGGAACTGATGGGGTGAAATGGTTAAGAGCAATAGAAGCTCAGGGAATGTGGAAACAGAAAAAATACACTATTGCATTAAATACATTTTCCTTGACATTGCTTGGGATGAGGTTGCAGCTCCTACGGAAGGATAGGTGCATTTGACATGAGATGTCAAGCTGGAAGTTTGATTCATATGTTGATTCACATCACTGTCCAAAGAGCATTTGCTTTATGGAAGTCAAAATATAAAGAGATGAGAATTGGCACATGATGGAGGTCAGAATATTATAAGATGCAGATGGTGATATACAGTAAAAGCTCTAAAAATGAGATCTTCTCCTTGGTATTTGTCCACAGGAGTGAAAAGTGATGGATAAGGGTGACAGGCAAAGAATTCAGATACTCACCATTCTGGGGGGCAGGGGGTGGTCTGACTCCCTCTTGCCCAGCAGCACCTGACATTTCACCTGAATAGAAATTGAGAACAAGGAATTATTGGGAGTTGGGAGAGGACCTGACCCCACACAGACTCTACCTCACAGGTGGAAACTAAGAGCAAAAGAAAGCCTGCTGCAGGGTCCAGGCCTGAGAATGAAGCCCCTTAAGCCTGGCTATCTCTACTCCGGGCTCTCTGGGCATCCTGTCACAGCAGAACAAACCGGGTATTCCATCCTTTCAGACACATCAGTAGCTGCTTTTCCACCACAACCTGGAGGGGCCTGGTCTGTAAGCTTAAGGATCCCATGGGTGGTCCATTCCATCACACCATCTACAGGCAAACTGGGGTCTCATACAGCTTCCTTAGGACACCTCTGCTCCTGTGTTTATAGGGAGGAGGGCAGAGGGAGTTGATAAAGGGTCAAATCCAGCCTCTCAAATTCTACTCCTCTTTTTTCCACAGAACAGCCTCGCACAGAGTCTGAGTGGGAGAACAGCTTCACCCTGAAAATGTTTCTTTTTCAGTTTGTCAATCTGAACAGCTCCACATTTTACATCGCATTCTTCCTTGGAAGGTAAGAACCGGATCTCTCCATGCTTCTGGAGGACAGGACAGAGCACTGAGAGGTCACTGACCAGGGTGAAAAGGAAGCACCTCATTAAGAGTGACTTATACAAAGGCTAAAAAGAGACGATCAGCCTCCTCCTTTCCCGTCCTATTCCCATCCTGGGGAACGGCCCCTCCACTCAAAAGTTACCTGTGCACCTTTTCTTGGTATAAAGGACACAGAGGAGGAGCACTTGCACAAGGGAAGGATGGATTTAAAACTTGTGGGCTCCATCTGCACCTGAATCAGGACCTGGGTCTCACACCAGTACAAGCAGGTGGCATAATGGGGAAGGTGATCTGCAGTGTGTCCTGGATGTGTGCCCTCACAGAAAAGGGAACGACATCCAGACAAGGAAAGGGGCTGACCTAAGACACCACAAGAGAGTGAGCACTTTCTGACTCCAGCAGTTATGAGGATTTGAGTAGTCCTGTCCTATGAATTCCATTGCTCCGGGAAGTGTTTCCCAGGAGACAAGAAGCAGAGGAGGGCAGAGCGTTGGGTTTTGGTGGTATGAATGCAGCAGCCTCTCCTCAGTATGGAGCTACTTCAGTGTGCAATTCTAGTCAAATAGTGAAGCTGGTTATTTTTTTAAATTAAACTTTTACTCAAAAAGATCAGAATGTGTTTCAATCCAACATGCTGTTACACAGGCCAGAGCACTTGATACTTCGTAGAAAATGTTCAAAGTCACAGCAAGCAGCAAGAGCTGGCCTCTGTGGTTAGCAGCCAGGCAGTCCAGAAGGGAAATATCCCCTGGAAAATTCCAGAAGCCACAGTTATGACAGCTCTGGAGAGTTTCCTAATTCTCTCAGACCTGATTGTACCCGTAATTTTCATTGGAGGATAGGCGAATCTGAACACAATAGTCCCCGAAAGCTTAGACCTACAGGATGCTTATGGTCTGTTTTTCTGTGTTAAAGATTTACAGGACACCCAGGTGCCTACTTGAGGCTGATAAACAGATGGAGACTAGAAGAGGTTTGTATTCTTCCATCATTCCTTGTTTGCTATAGACTTCTGTTAAATAGCCTAGGGCCACTTTGTGCAGATTAGAAACCAGACACTCTTTCTTCCTCTCCATTGATTCTGGAATTTCTGTGTTTGCTTACGTCGCAGTGCCACCCTAGTGGATGCCTTATTGATCTCTGTATGCAAATGGGTATTATAATGGTGCTAAAGCAGACCTGGAATAATTTCATGGAACTTGGCTACCCGTAAGTATCTCAGACATGTGTAGTGGAGATGCAGCATTGCTCATTATTGGCTATTCTAGGTGTGGCAAGTAAGATAAGCAGTGCAGACTCAGCAGTTAAGACAGGGCATGTACCTGGAGCTAAGTGTTCATGCTCAGTTACTCAGACAGTCATGAAAATAATAAACATTGGTTCTTTAGGAAGGTTTAATACAAGAAGTATGAATGATAGTAAATATTCTTTTTTAAAAAAAGTTTCTGTGGGGTCCTAAATGTTAAACACTTGCTTGCAAGCTTCTTTAAATGATGCCTCTGGCCCTCATACTGTAGCATTGCGAGGCTCCCACTAGTTAAGACACATTGACTAGAGCTCTGCTTTCTCACCAGGAATGGTAATTTTCATTTAAACTATCTTAAATTCAAACTGTAAAGAAAAGTAACTTAAAAAAAAAAAAGAGGAAAAGTTTAGAGATGCAAAAAAGAAACGAGTATTTCTAAGTCAACATACCCTAACCAGTAAAAATAGGATCACCTGGTGATAATAGTTTATATTGATGACAATAGGCAAAAACTTGCATCACTTTTATAAGGATAACCTTGAATTCTGTTGTGTTTGCTCAGCTCTGGTCAGTTAAGTTTTAAAGGAACATAAATCAGCACCTTCTCTTTCGGCTTTATTTTTTTTATGTTTACTTTTGAGAGAGAGAGAAAGAGAGAGTACAAGCAGGGGAGGGGCAGAGAGAGGTGACAGAGAATACAAAGCAGGCTCAGAGCTGTTGCTGCTAGTGCAGAGTCTGACATGGGGCTCAAACTCACAATCTGTGAGATCATGACCTGATCTGAAATCAAAAGTCTGACACTTAGCTGACTGAGCTACCCACAGATGCCCCTCTCTCTGCTTTAATTCTTTCCATATCTACTGGTTTTCATGTCAGCTTGGTGTCTCCATAGAGAACTCCAGGTTTCAGGGAGGACCATTCAACCAGAACAATTCGCTAGAACTTGGATCACTTTGAAAAAGTTACCATTTGGCTCTTTGTCAGAGCCAACGCCAGTAATTTTCTGTGCTTAGATTTCTTTTTAGAAAACTTATTCCAAGTGCTTGATGTTTTCTAAAAAAACTTTTTTAAATGCATAAAATTTAAAAATTAACAGCATTGTATGCTACTTTAAACCATAAACCATAACTTATCAAAATGTCAGAGACATCAAGGGAACTATATTTTATCTTCTAGTAGTATGGACATAGAGCAAAATTGTGAAGTAGGTCATTTGTCTTTGATACCCATCTTATTTTTTCCTTTATTTCACATTTCATTTCTGGTTGGGTTTTTAGTTTGTTTGTTTTGTTTCTTAGGGTTTTCTTTTGGCATTTCTACTCTTGGATACCCTTCAGTTTTTCCTTGTCCCCTATGGCACACAAACCTGACCCCCCACCCATTTTCGTAACCCTGTTCCATATCATAAGATGCACTCCTGAATGTTACTAAGGATTAATGTGCTAACCTCAGCAGTGTGAGATGCATTTTACTGGGAATCAGAGCCCCTCTCTTGAGATCAAGCTAAAAGCAGGCGAGTCCAAGTGTGGAACTGTATGCAAGCTTTAGTGTGCCAAAAAGAGGAAGCATTTAGTGGGTTCGCAGATCTCCCAGGCCCTCCCTCAATATGCAGATCAGCACCCACATGGGAAGACTGCTTATGGGTCTTGAGTTAAGCCAGCTAGGCGAAACCTTCCTCTACTCCAAGGTCTGGGTACTGCCTTTGTGCTAGAGGGTCAGTTTATAGATGCTTTCAGTCTTCTATCCAACCCTCCAAAGGAACACTAAACATGAAACAATTTCATGAATATGTAAAATAAATTCATCTGTTCACAAATGCATGACGTATAGCCTCCACTGTTAGTTTCTTCCCAATCCAAGGTTTTATGTCCTTGGCAGCCTATCCCAAAAAATTTTAAATGACGGTTCTGTATTTGAACTCTGTCTTATCACTTCCATCTTAAAAACAGCCATATGTTTTTTTAAAGGAATTTATCTTATCATGCAGGTTAATTCAGAATTGGTGGACCAGAAGGAAAGTACGACAAGAACATGGACCTGAAAGGAAAATAAGTTTCCCACAGTGGGAAAAGGACTATAACCTTCAGCCCATGAATGCCTATGGACTCTTCGATGAATACTTAGAAATGAGTATGCAAATATCCTATTTTATCCTATTAATTCTAAATGCAAATTCTAGATCTCAGGCTATTATTCAGCTAGACTTGCACTCATTATCACTGAGTCCAGAAGCATGTGGGGATTCTTAAGCTAAGTGCTTCAGGGGAGAGAGTTTCTTGCTTTAAGAAGCTCGATCCATAGAGACAGTGCCAAAAGCCTGGTCACTTCAAACTCCTCATGATAATGTGTCCTGTCCCTTGTAATCAATCACCAGAAAACAAAAATGACTTGGAAAATGTGGTGAACCAAAGAAAAAGGAGTTATCACTCATGGCATGATTGATTCACTCATTTAGCAGACATGTATTGAGCCATGTTATATCCAGGCAGTCGCTATGCTTGGCACTAGAACTGCAAGAAGGAATAAGGCATAGTCCCAGCTCTCAAAGAATATATGGGCTAGTGGGGGAAAGCCAGAGACGAAAAAAGTAAGTGCAGTAAAGTATCATAGATGCTGCAGGATGCATCAGGAGGGCAGAGGGGGAGCAGCCACTTCTCTTGGAGATGATGGCAGGAAGCTAGGAATGCTTAAACTTTGCAACACTTACATTTAAGGAACTAGATTTCTCTATTAAACCCAAGCTATTTATCTTAGCATGTTACCTAAGAGCATGGGCTATGGAAACAGATTACCTGGGTTTAAATCCCAGCCTTATCACTTATTAACTACGAAACCTTGGACAATTACTTAATCTCTGTCTCAATTTTCTTACCTCTAAAGTGGGGATATGTGTAACCACTTCATAAGGTCTTCGTGTGGAGTAAAGGAGTTAATGAATGGAAAGGGCTTAGAACAATGACTGGCTCATAGCGTATACTTGGTACATGTTATCTGTATCATTGTTATTATTTTTCTGTTCTTATCTCCCTGGGGGAAAAAAAGCTAAGAAAATCTCCTAACAGATATATTGAGTGTGTATAGCTTTTTTTTTCCAATTATGTTTAAGCTCTGTAACATTGGAGTCAAAGTGGGAATAGGGATGGATAAGATGCATTACTTCTGAAAGAAGTAGTTCTTTCTGGGAAAATCTGAAAATTAAAGTAGTAGTAGAATTTGTGCTTAATGTTTTTTAGATTGCTTATGTCTTAAGTATCTACTGATGTTTTTGGAGTTTCAATTATAGAATGGCAGAATGATATAACTCAGAGAAGAAATCAATGTGGGCATTAATAATAAAACTTAATAAAGGGAATTCATTAAGAGAACTAACCACTGTGAGGTCTCTTAATGGACTCTTCTCCCATAAAGAAGGAAATGAACAATAATGTTGGCATATTGAGTGCTTGAAAAGAAGTTTTTATGTGGCTGGAATTAGTGGCGTTCCAAGTACTGCTGTATCTGCAGCAAGAAACAAATAGAAGCATCACAAGCAGACCAGAGAATCCCAACTGCTTCCTTCTGTTCTTATCATTTTTAAAATTTTTTTAAATGTTTTATTTATTTCTGAAAGAGAGAGAGAGACAGCGTGAGCTGTGAAGGGTCAGAGAGAGAGGGAGACACAGAATCTGAAACAGGCTCCAGGCAGTGAGCTAGCTGTCAGCACAGAGCCCGACGCGGGTCTCGAACCCACGAACCGTGAGATCATGACCTGAGCTGTAGTCGGCCACCTAACCAATTGAGCCATCAGGTACCCCATCATTTTATTTTCTTAATGACTTCCCTGCTTTGTTATATATATATTTTTAAATGTATTCATTAACATACAACAGATAGTGCAGAAAGTATATAAATAAGTGTACAGATCCATAATTGTTACAAATTTGCCAATCTGTGTAGGTGAGAGTTTGATAGACTACTAACCCTCAGGCCAAACTGAGTCCAATGCCTATTTTTGTAAATAAAGTTTTATTGGTACGCAGCAATATCCATTTATTTACATATTATCTGTAGCTTGTTTTGCACAACAGTAGAATTGAGTAGTTGTCACAGACACTGTATAGCCCATCAAGTCTGGGATATTTACTGTCTGACTCTTTAAAGAAAATGTTTGCCATCCTGTGTGGTAGATCAAGAAACAAAATATTATCATTATCACGTAAGGCTCCATTGTTTTCTTTCCAAGTCATAACACCCTCACTACTATCCTGATTTTTTTTAAATTTTTACTTAAATTTTTTTAAATGTTTATTCATTTTTGAGAGACAGAGACACAGTGGAAACAGGGGTGGAGCAGAGAGAGAGGGAAACAGAATCTGAAGCAGACTCCAGGCTCTGAGCTATCAGCACAGAGCCCGACACGGAGCTTGAACTCATGAACCGTGAGATCCTGACCTGAGCCAAAGTTGGCTGCTTAACCGACTGAGCCACCCAGGCACCCTTACTCTCCTGATTTTTAATGGCATAGATTAATTATGCCTTTTTTAAAATTTCCATGTGAATGAAATTGTGCAATACATACTGCTTTGTAACTGGCTTCTTTCATTCAATATCATGTTTATATGATTCTTCTATGTTACTACAAGTAGCAAAACATTATTTACCATATAGTATTCCTAGAATGTATACCCGAAGCAGAATTATGAAGCAGGTGGAATTTCTCTTTGATATGCACCTCCATATTTAGGCACATGTGGGTTTTTTTGCATTTCTACTCCCAGATACTCACCAGTTTCTCTTATGTTCCCCTACAATACACAGACACCACCACCACCAACCTTCAGTCATCTCCCATGTCATAAAATGTACTTCATGAGCATGAAACGTCATGAGCACTGCTAAGGATAAATGCCTTCTAATAGGAATCAAAGCCTCTGTCAAGCTTGAGTCAAAAAAAGAGGCAAATTTACTTGTAGAAATACAGATGTCACTGTGCCAATCAATGAATTATTTTGTGAGTCTGCAGATCTTCTAGGCCCCTGAAAATAAATAGGAATATACCAGTATTTATCTACCCATTCTATTGGAGATAGGCAAGTGGATTATTTCTAGGTTTAAGCTCTTACAAATAAAAATAATACTGTTGTGAACGCTTTGTACATGTGCTTCGGTTAACATATGTACACATTTTCTGAAGGGAATTTATGTAGGAGTGGAGTTACTAGGCCGTAAGATAGGCATCAGTTGATCTTCAGTCGACACTGAGTTTTTAAAACTAAGTTTTACCAATTATATTCCAACTAGCAGTCTTAGAGTATTAGTTATTCCACACACTAAAACTCGTTAGTTCTTGCAAATATTAGCTATCTGGTTGGTATGTAGTAGTATCTTATGGTTTTAATTTGAAATTTCATGGCAGCTAGTAATGCTGAGCACCTTTTCGTATGCTTATGGCTATAAGGCTATGCTTTTTTTGTGAATTCCCATTCAAACCCATTATCTTGTTTCTTTTTCTTAGTGATTTGTAGAAGTTATTTTCCCATTTTGGATATGAGTCCTTTGTCAGATATCTATGCTGCAAATCAAATAGGCTTTCCTGGTTGGTGGCTTGGCTTCTTACTCTCTTACTGGTATGTTAAAGTGAATAAAAATTTCAACTTTATCCTTCAAAATTGGTTCCCTATAACTTTTAGAATCAGATTTCTAATTTCTACACTTAGCTTACTTTTCTACTGGAATTTTCTTTTCTCATTGATTTAAAAAAATTTTTTTAATTTAAGTTCAAGTTAGTTAACATATGTATATCTTGGCTTCTGGAGTAGGACCCAGCGATTATCTCATATATATGACACCCACTGCTCATCCCACAAAGTACCCTCCCTAATGTTCCCCACCCTACCACCCTCCAGAAACCCTCAGTTTGTTCTCTGTATTTGAGTCTTTTATGGTTTGCCTCCCTCTCTGTTTTTATCTTATTTTTCCTTTGGTATAAGAAAGTTGTCCAGGTTCATTCTTCTGCATGTTGCTGTCCACTTTCCTTTTATCTTATATTCCCCATGTTCACCTGTTGTTTCTTAAATTCCACATATGAGTGAAATCATATGATATCTGTTTTTCTCTGACTTATTTTGCTTAGCATAATACCCTCTAGTTCCATCCATGTTGTTGCAAATGGCAATATTTCATTCTTTTCCGTTGCCAAGTAGTATTCCAGTGTGTGTGTGTGTGTGTGTGTGTGTGTGTACACACACAACAGTTGATGGACATTTGGGCTCTTTTCATAATTTGGCTATTGTTCATAGTGCTTCTATAAACATTGGGGTACATGTGCCCCTTCAAATCAGCATTTTTGTATCCTTTGGATAAATTCCTGCTAGTTCAATTGCTGGGTCATAGGGTAGTTCTATTTTTAATTTTTTGAGGAGCCTCCATACTGTTTTCCAGAGTGGCTGCACCAGTTTGTATTCAATGCAATCCCTATCAAAAAACACTAGCAGGGGCCGCTGGTGACACAGTCAGTTGAGCATCCAACTCAATCTCAGCTCAGGTCATGATCTCATGGTTTTTGAGTTCAAGCCCCACATCTAGCTGTGCACTGATGACGCAAAGGCTGCTTGGGATTCAGTCTCTTATTCTCTCTGATCCTCCCCATTGGTTCTCTCCCTCTCTCTCTCTCTCTCTCTCTCTCTCCCCCTCTCCCTCTCTCAATAAATAAACTTAAAAAAGTTTTTTTAAATGATACCAGCTTCTTCACAGAACTAGAACAAACAAGCCTAAAGTTTATATGGAACCACAAAAGGCTCCAAATGGCTAAAGCAGTCCTGAAAAAGAAAACCAAAGCTGAAACCATCACAATTCTGGACTTTAAGTGACAAAGCTGTAATCATCAGGATAGTATGGTACTGGCACAAGAACAGACACATAGATCAATGGAATAGAACAGAGAACCCAAAAATGGACTCACAAATATATGGCCAACTAATCTTCAACAGAGCAGCAAAGAGTATCCAAAGGAAAAAAGACCGTCTCTTTAGCATGGTCCTGGGAGAACTGGACATTAACATGCAGAAGAAGAAGGACCACTTTCTTACACAATACACAAATATAAACTCAAAATGGATAAAAGACCTAAATACGAGGCAGGAAACCATCAAAATCCTACAGAAGAAGACAGGCAGCAACCTCTTTCACCTCGGTTGCCGCAACTTCTTACTTGACACGTCTCCAGAGGCAAGGGAAATAAAAGCAAAAATGAACTATTAGGACCTCATCAAGATAAAAATCTGCACTACAAAGGAAGCAATCAGCAAAACTAAAAGGCAACCAAAAGAATGGAAGAAGACATTTACAAATGACATATCAGATAAAGGGTTAGTATCAAAAATCTGTAAAGAATTAACCAAACTCAACACTCAAAAAAAAACAATCTAGTGAAGAAATGGGCAGAAGATACGAATAGACTTTTTTCCAAAGAAGACATCCAGATGACTAAGACACATGAAAAGATCTTAAACATCACTCATCATCAGGGAAATACAAATCAAAACCGTAATGAGATACCACCTCACACCTGTCAGAATGGCTAAAAACTCAGGAAACAACAGATGTTGGTGAGGATGTGGAGAAAAGGGACCCCTCTTGCACTGCTGGTGGGAAGTCTTGATTTTTTAAGACTTTATGTTTTTGGAGCAGTTTTTGGTTTACCACAAAATTGAAAAAAGTGGCATATTTTCTACAAAAGATGAACCTACATTAACACATCATAATCACCTTAGTCCATAGTTTACTTTACTCTTGGTGTTTTACATTCAATTGGTTTGGGCAGATATATTATGACATATATCTGTCCTTATAATATTTTACAGAATATTTTCACTGTCCTAAAAATCCTCTGTGCTTGGCTACTCGTTTATCCTCCAACCTTGCCATGAACAAACATTTTGTCAAGTTTAAGAAGTTTACTTATATCCCTAGGTTGCTGAGAGTTATCATCACTTATAATTAAGTTCTCATCACTTATAATTAAGTTCTATCAAATTATTCTTCTAAATCTAATGTGGCGAATTTCATGGATTGATTTTGTTGTTAAAGTTGTTACAACCTCCTAGCAGAATTGGAAAAAATATTCACTTGGTCGTACTGTTTTTGCTTTTATTGCCAAATTTAATTTGCTAATATTTGTATATAAGTTCATGAAACATATACTATAGTCTTTTTTTTTGTAATATTTCTTCCAGAGTTTGGTGTAATTGTTATGATGACCTCTGATTCAGATAATTTTCCCCTTTATTTCCTATTCCTTTAAACAGCTTATGTAAGATTATTATTTCTTACATATATATTTGGAAGAACTCAGTGAAGTCAGCTAGACATGGAATTTTCCTTGTGGGAAGATTTCTAACTGTAGATGTAATTTATTTAATACAATTTTCTATTTCTAGTATCCATTTGATACCTGTTTCCTAATTGTGTGTTTTAAGAAATTTATCCATTTCATGTAAATATTCAGATTTAGTGGAACAAAATTCTTTAAAATACCCTCTTATTAACTCTTTATTATATAAGACCTGTAATATTGTTCTCTTTTTCATTTATAGTTTCATTTATAGTACTTTTCTTTTTTCTCTTTAACAGTCTGGCAAGAAACTTATTAATCTTTTCAAAAAAAAATCAACTTGTGCTTTGTTGATTTTAATTCCCTATTATGCATTTGCTTTCTCTTTCATTAATTTCTGCTTTTAATTTATTTACTTTCTTATGTGTTATTTGAGCTTAATGTTCTCTTTTCCCAGCATCTTAAGAAGGAAGCTTCAATCACTGATTTTCAGCTTTTATTCTTATCCAATATAGGCATGTAGAGCTATACTTTTCGCTATGAACACTAAGCTGCATCCTATAAATTTTAACATGTTTTATTTTCATTGTTAAGGTACCTTCCATTGCCATTCAATTTTGATATATGTATTTTTTAGTAATGTGTTGCTTACTATCAAAATATCCGGGGATTTTCTAGTTATCCCTCAGTCACTAATTTCTAATTTAATTTCACTGTGGTCAGAGGATATTCTCTGTTATTTCAATTGTTTCATATATGTTGGGATTTGCATTATGCCCTGGTATATTGTCTGTTTTAGTGAGTGTTTCAAGTGTGTTCTGCAGTTATTGAGTATAATGTTCTACATATATCAATTAGTCAAGATTGTTTAATTGTGTTGTTTTTATCTTCTGTGTTCTTATTAAACTTTGTCTACTTTATCTACTAAGATATTTTTATTTTATCTACTGCTTTCTCTACAAGATATTATCTACTAAGATACTATTTTACTAAGAAAAGTATATTAAAATTCCCACATATGATTGTGAATTTATTCTTTTAGTTCTGTCAACTTTTCCTTTATATATTTTGAAGCTGTTTTATTATGTGTAGACAATTTAGGATTTTCCTAGTTTACTGTTGACATTTTTAGCTTTATGTAAAATCACTTTTTATCTCTAATAATACAATATTTTAAAGATGTAATGAGCAAGAAGCTAACATTGAAACCTCCCAAAGGACAGAATTGAACCTCTCACAGTCGTTCAGGACTGAGGAGATAAAGACCCAATAGATTCTCAGTCACAGCCAAAGAACAAGAAAAAATAGAGGTGGACCACACTTTATAAAAACTGTCATCCAAAACCAGCCAGGCTTAATCGATGACCAGATTGAAGTGATCATCTCCTTCTTTATCTGCCTAACAGCATCACAAGGAACATTTTCATGTAGAAAAGAATATAACTGAGAACAGAAATCAAGAACTTCGCTAGATAGTAAATAATTTAGGCTTTGGAGCCAAGAGGCAAAATATTACATAAGTATTTGTAAGTATAAGCACTTGGCATATAAAAAACCATGTTTAGCTCAGAGATGATTTTAAAGAGAGAGAGTTTATTGAAAGAAATAATAGCTGAAAACTTCATAAATCATAGGAAGGAATTGGACACAGAAATGCACAAAGCTAATTGAACACCCTCTTACCTCAATGCAAATTAAAAAAAAAAAAAAAACCTCTTCTCCAACGCACATTATAATGAAACAGTTAAAATCAGTAATAAAGAATTTTAGAGGCAGGAGGGGCAGGAGGTGAGGGGGCTGGGGTGGGGCAAGTAACCTAAAAAGAATCCTCATTAGGCTATCAGCAGATTTCTCAGCAGAAACCCTACAGGCCAGAAGCCATGGAATGACATTTAAAGTACTGAGAGATAAAAATTACCCACCAAGAACACCTTATCTGGCAGTTTTCCCTCATATATGAAGAATAAATAAAGGCTTTCCCAGACAAAAGCTAAAATAGTTTACTACCACTATACCTACCTTGCAAGAAATGTTGAAGAGTTCTTCAAGCTAAAATGAAAAGATGCTGATTGGTGACATAAAAATATGTGAAAGTACATAAAACTCTGGTAAAGGTGAAAAATAAATTCAGAATCGAAAACTATAATAGGATGATGTATTAACCCCTTAATATAGTATAAAGATTGAAGGAAAAGAGTAAAGTAATTATAGCTACTATAATTTCTTAATTTACAGCATAAAAAGAGGTAAACTGTAACATCAAAAATAAAAAGGGAGGCTTTATAAAATTGTGGAGGCTTTATAGGCAAATGAAGATAAGTTCCTATCAGTACAAAACGAACTGTTTTATCCCTGAGATATTTTACGTAAGGCTGATAGTAACTACAAAGCAAAATTCTGGAGTGGATTCATGAAACATTAAAAAAAAAAAAAAAAAGACTGAGGATATCACAATGGAAAACACCAACATCAGAGTTAGACAGAAACAAAGGAGAAAAGAAACAAAATAAATACAAAATAACCAGAAGGTATATGGTAAGATGGCAGTAGTAAGTTCCTATATATCCATAATCACTCTAAATGCAAATGAATTGAATCCATCAATGAAAGGGTACAAAGTGCCTGGATGAATTAAAAAATAAGAGCCAACTAAATAAGAGCTGCTTGTAGGAGACTCATTTCAGTTCTAAAGACACACTTGGGCCCACAGTAAAGGAATGGAAGAAGATACTCTATGCAATGGAAGAAGAAATGAAAAAAAGTAGGATTGGCTATACTTTTGTCAAACAAAATAGAATTCCAGACAAAAATGGTAACAAGACAAAGAAAATCATTATATAACGATAAAGGAGGCAATACATCAAGAAGATATAATAGTGATAAATATATATGCACTCAACATCAGAGCACCTAAATATATTAAGCCAATACTAATAGATCTGAAGAGAGAAATAGACCAACAATACAATAATACTAGGGTACTTCAATACTCCACTATCAGCAGTGAATAAATCATCCAGACAGAAAATCAACAAGGAAACATTGGAACTGAACCAAACTTTAGACCAAATGGACTTAAACATATATAGAACAGTCCAACCAACAGTAGCAGAATACATATTCTTCTCATTGTGTGTATGGAATGTTCTCCACAATATATCATATGGCAGGACACAAAATAAATCAGCAAATTTAAGAAGATTGAAATCCTACCAACTAAATATTCCAACCACAGTGGTATGAAATTGGAAATCTACAAGAGAAAAGCTTTAAATCTATAAATATGTGAAAACTAAAAAACATACTTCTGAACAACCAAAGGGGCAAAGTAGAAATCAAAAGAAAAATAAAGTATTCCAGAACAAATAAAAATGAAATACAACATGCCAAAACCTATAGGACAAAGATAGTTTATTCTTTTATTTCAGTGTAATTAGCATACAGTGTTGTATTAATTTCAGGTGTACAATATAGTGATTCAACTATTCTATACATTACTCAGTGCTCATCCATAAGTGTACTCTGCATTCCCTTCACCTATTTTACCCAGGCCCTCCAGCCTCCTCCCGTCTGTTAACTACCAGTTTGTTCTCTATGTTTAAGAGTCAGAATTATTATTTTTTTGGTCTTTTTTTTTTTTCTTTGTTTCTTAAATACCACATAGGAGTGAAACCATATGGTATTTGTTTTCTTCTCACTGATTTATTTCATTTAGCATTGTACATTCTAGATCCACTCATGTTGCAAATGGCAAGATTTCATTTCTTTTTTGATGGCTGAGTATTCCATTGTATATAAATACCACCCCTTCTTTATCCATTCATACATGTATCGTGCATTCTTGAGTTGCTTCCATATCTTAGCTATTGTAAATAATGCTGCAGTAAACATAGGGGTACATTTTTAAATTAGTGTTTTTGTATTCTTTGGGTAAATACCCAGTAGTGGAATAACTGAATCATATGGTAATCATATTTTCAATTTTCTGAGAAATCTCCATACTGTTTTTCAAATGGTTGCACAGTTTGCATTTCCATCAGCAGTGCACAGGGTGCCTTTTTTCCCCACATCCTCTCCAACACTTGTTTCTTGTGCTTTTGATTTTAGCTATTCCAATAGGTGTGAGATAATATCTCATTGTGGTTTTGATTTGCATTTCCTGATGATGAGTGATGTTGAGCACCCTTTCATGTATCTGTTGGCCATCTGTATGTCCTCTTTGGAGAAATGTCTGTTCATGTCTTCTGCCTAACCTTTAATTGCATTATTGGGGGTAGGGGGGAGAGGTTGAATTGTGTAAGTTCTTTGTATATTTTGGATATTAACCCCTTTATCATATATATCATTTGCAAATATCTTCTTCCATTCAATAGGTCGTCTTTTTGAATTGTTTCTTTTGCTGTGCAAAAGTGTTTATTTTGATACAGTCCCAATAGTTTATTTTGGCTTTTGTTTCTCTTGACTTAGAAGACATATCTAGAAAAACGTTGCTATGGTTGATGTCAGAAAAGTTACAATGTGTGCTCTCTTCTAGGATTTTTATGGTTTCAGGTCTCGCATTAGGTCTTTAATCCATTTTTAGTTTATTTTTGTGTATTCAATGAGAAAGTGTTCCAGTTTTATTCTTTTCATGTAGCTTTCCAATTTTCCCCACATATGTTGAAGAGACTTTTTCCAACTGTATATTCTTTCCTCCTTTGTCAGATTATTTGACCATGTAATTGTGGGTTTATTTATGGACTCTTTTGTGTTTCATAGATCTATCTATTTTTGTGCCAGTACCATACTGTTTTGATTACTATACCTTTGTAGTATATCTTGAAATCTGGGATTACAGTGTCTCCAATTTTTTTTTCTGTTTCAAGACTGTATTAGCTATTTGGGGGTCTCTAGTGAGTCCATTTAAATTTTTGGATGACTTGTTTTACTTCTAGGAAAAATGCTGTTGATATTTTGATAGGGATTTCATTAAATCTGTAGATTGCTTTATAGACATTTTAATAATATTAATTTTCCCAGTCAATGGGTGTGAAATATATTTTCATTTGTTTCTGTCATCTTCGATTTCTTTAATCAATGTTTTATAGTTTTCAGAGTACAAGTTCTTCACGTCCTTGGTTAAGTTTATTCCTAGGTATTTTATTATTTTTGATGCAATTGTAAATGAGGATGTTTTACTAATTTCTCTTTCTGCTACATCATCTTTAGGATATAGAAATGCAACAGATTTCTGTATATTGATATTAGATCCCACAACTTTACTGAACTCATTTATCAGTGTTGGTAGTTTTTTGGTGAAGTCTTTAGGGTTTCCTATATATGGTATCATGTCATCTGCAAATAATGAAAGTTTTATTTCTTCCTTAGCAATTTAGATGCCTTTTATTTCTTTTTCTTGTCTGATTTCTGTATCTAGGACTTCCAGTACTATGTTGAATAAAAGTGGTGAGAGTGGACATCCTTGTCTTGTTCCTGATTGTAGAGGAAAAGGTTTCAGTTTTTCCCCATTAAGTGTGATGCTGTGGGTTTTTCATATATAGCTTTTATTATGTTGAAATATGTTGCCTGCAAACTTATTTGTTGAAGATTTTTATCATGAATGGATATTTTATTTTGTTGAATACTTTTTCTGCATCTTTTGAAATGATCATATAGTTCCCACCCTCTTATTAACATGATGAATTGTGTGACTGATTTATGAATATTGAACACACCCTTGTATCACAGGAATCCCACTTGATCATGATGAATGATTTTTTTTTATGCATTATTGGATGTGATTTGCTTATATTTTGTTGAGGTTTTTTGCATTTGTGTTCATCAGAAATGCTGCCTTGTGATTCTCATTTCTGTGGTATCTTTATCTGGTTTTGGTGTCAGTGTACTGATGGCCTTATAGAATTAATTTGGAAGTTTTCCTTCCTCTTCTATTTTTAGGAGTAGTTTGAGAAGAATAGAAATTAACTCTTCCTTAAATGTTTGGTAGAATTCGTCTGTGAGGCTATCTGTCCTGGACCTTTGTTGGGAGTGTTTGATTACTAATTCAATTCCATTGCTGGTAATCATTCTGTTCAAATTTTCTATTTTTTTCCTGATCTAGTTTTAGGAGATTATATATTAGTAAATTATTCATTTCTTCTGTTATTGTCGAATTTGTTGGCATATAGTTTTACATAATGTTCTCTTATAATCTTTTTTATAGCTGTGATGATTGTTATTTCTCCTTTTTCATTTACAGATTTTATGTGAGTCCTTTATTTTTTTATGACTCTGGATATTTTTTTATGTTGATCTTTGCAAAGAACCACAAATGTGGTTTTATCGATTTGTTCTAATGTGTTTTCATTTTCTATTTCATTTATTTCTTTTGCAATCTTTTTTTTTCTTTTCTCTTTGGGGGTTTTGTTTGTTCTTATTTTTCTAGCTCCTTTAGGTATAAGGTTAGATTGTTTGAGATTTTTTTATTGCTTCATGAGGTAGGTCTGTATAGCTATAATCTTCCCTCTTAGAAGAGCTTTTACTACATCCCAAAGATTTAGGACCATTGTATTTTTATTTTCATTTGTCTCCATGTATCCTTTGATTTCCTCTTTGATTTCTTGGTTGACTCATTTATTTTTCAGTAACATGTTATTTAACCTCCATATATATGTGTCCTTTCCAGATTTTTTCTGTGGCTAATTTCTAGTTTCATACAATTTTGGTCAGATAAGAGGCGTGATATGATTTCAGGCTTTGAATTTGTTGAGATTTGTTTTTTGACCTAACATGATCTATTCTGGATAATGTTCCATGTGCATTTGAAAAGAAGGTGTATTCTGTTTTAGGGTGAGATGTTCTGAATATATCTGCTAGATCCGTATGTTCCAATGTGTCATTCAAAGCCACTGTTTCCTTGTTGATTTTGTTTGGAAGATCTATCCATTGATGTAAATAGAGGGTTAAAGTTTTCGATTATTGTATTGCTATTGATTACTTCCTTTATGTTTCTTATTAGATGTTTTATGTATTAGGGTGCATGTTGGGTGCATAAATACAATTATATCTTCTTATTGGATTGTTCTCTTTATAAATACACAGTATCCTTTTTTTGTCTTTTGTTACAGTCTTTGTTTTAAAGTCTATTTTGTCTGATGTAAATATCGTTACTCCGGCTTTTCTTTTCACTTCTATTTGCATGACAAATGTTTTTCCCTTCACTTTCAATTTCTATGTGTCTTTTGGTCTGAAGTAGGTCTTTTGTAGGCAGCATCTAGATGGGTCTTACTTTTTTGGTTTGTTTCTTTGTTTTATTTATTTCTGATAGAGACAGCATAAGCAGGGGAGGTTCAGAGAGAGAAAGAGACACAGAACCCAAAACAGGCTGCAGACTCTTGAGCTAGTTGTCAGCAGAGCCTGACGTGGGGCTTAAATCCACGAACCGTGAGATCATGACCTGAACCAAAGTTGGAAGCTTAACCGACTGAGCCACCCAGGCGCCCCAAGGGTCTTACTTTGTTTTTTTATCCATTCAGTCACCCTGTGTCTTTTGATTGAAGTGTTTACTCCATGTACATTCAAAGTAATTACTGATAGATATGTACATATTGCCATTTTGTTACTGGTTTTATGGTTGTTTTTGTAGTTCTCTGTTCTTCTCTTGCTCTCTTCTCTCACAGGTTGATGGCTTTCTTTAGTGATATACTTGGACTTCTTTAATTTTTGTGTATCTATTATTGGTTTTTTATTTGTGTTACCACTGGGTTTATATATAACATCTTATGCATACAGCAGTCTATATTAAGTTGATGATCACTTAAGTTTGAACCCACTGTAAAAGCACTAAATTTTTATTACAGTCTCTCCCCATGTTTTAGGTATATGATGTCATGCTTTATAACCTTTTATTTGTGAATCCCTGACTGATTTTTATAGATATAATTTTCTGCTTTTTGCTTCCTGCTTTCTTACTCTTGCTTATGGTTTCTCCTTTCCACCCAGAGTTCCCTTCAACATTTCTTGTCAGACTGATTTAGTGGTGAATTCCTATAACTTTTATTTGTCTGGGAAATTCTTTATCTTTCCTTCTATTATGAACGATAGCCTTGCTGGATAGGGTATTCTTGTTCACAGGTTTTTTTTGTTTTTTGTTTTTTTGTTTTCCTTTCAGAACGTGAATATATCATGCCACTCCCTTCTGGCCTGCAAAGTTTTTGTTGAAAAATCAGCTGATAGGTTTATGGGGTTTCCTTTGTATATAACTGTTTTCTCTTGCTGCTTTTAAAATTTTGTCTGGGGGCACCCTTTAATTTCTCTCTTCTGTGATCCCTATAGGAAGAAAGCTGTTCCACTTGTTGATATTGCTGAGTTGCCTTAACCTATTCTCATTTTTTTTTCTTTTTCCTGTTCAGTTCCTTTGCTTTCCAATTCTGTCGTCCAGGTCACTGATCTATTCTTCGTTCTCTAGTCTCCTATCTATTTCTTCTAATGTATTTTTTAATTTTAGTTATTGAGTTCTTCACCTCTATTTTCTGTCTCTTTCTTGAGGATCTCACTGAGATCCTCTACTTTTAAGTACAGGGAGTATTTTTATGACCATTGGGTTCTTTATCAGGCATATTGCTTACCTCTGTTTTGTGTAACTCTTTTGCTGTTATTTTGTTCTATTCTTTCATTTGAGATATATTCTTTTGTCTCATTTTGCCGGTCTGTTTCTATGTGTTAAAAAAGTCAACTACATCTCCTGGTCTTGAAAGTAGTGGCCTTATAAAGAAGAGGTCCTGTACTGACCTGCAGTGCCATGTCTCCTGTTCACCAGAAACTGGCACTTCAGGAATATCTCCTCTCTGTGTTTTATGTGACCTATTGTGGCTAAGCTGCTTTTGCCTTCAGTCCAGTCATTTGCTATGGCTCTCTTTGCCTATTGTGAGCAGGTTTAGGCCCTGTTTCTTAGTGGGCCAGTCTGGGACCACCTTGGGCTTGAGTGGATCAGACCAGGCATTTGCCACAGCTGTAGTCATACCAAACTGCAGAGTGCACTCCCTCTTTTCTCCCCTGGTAGGCTTTTGTTGATGGGAAGGACCTGCAATTAGACCAGATATGTCCCCAGCCCCCTGCTGGGGTTGCAGTTGAACTGGTATGTGTAGTTATCTTCCCCTCTCTCCAGGGCATGAGTCACTTTGGAGTGGTGCTGGCCACTGTAGGGGCTACTTGCACAATTCCACGTTTGTGGCACTGCTTTGAATAGACTCCTGCCACAGGTGGGTTTGATGGGGCAAGATTGTAGGAGAGCATAGGGGCAAGGTGAGTTAGCAAGCTGGGTGGAGAGTATTCACAGTGATTTTTACAGGTGTCCATGGCTCTAGACTGGGGGACAGGAAAGGAAATGGCACCCACCAGCTCTTTTGTTCCTGGGGAAATCTCCTAAAGGGCTCTGCCCCTCCAGCATGTTTTGAGATTAGCAAATACATCTCCTTTCTGTATAGCCAAGGTGTGTTTCAAACTGCTGTTTCTATGCTGTATCCAAGCAGTATTATTTGTTGTGCTGTCTCTTTAAGGGTAGGAACTCAGTTTCCTATCCCCCTCTGGTTCTCTCAGAGCTGAGCTGCTAATTTCTAAAAGTTCCAAATATTCATACCCACTGACTGAAAGCCAGAGGTGTTTAACTTAAGTTTTTACAAAGCCAAATGTTAATGGGAATTCACCTTCCCAAAGCTGGTCCCCCATGCCTGGGGTACTTCCCGTGGGGCCTGCTCTTCTCCCTATCCTTCCTTGTGGTGCCCTTTCCTCCCACAGTCTCATGAGCAAGTTTGGTTACCAATTGTGTCTTTAACCTTCCTACCATTTTTTATGTGGCCTCTTTATGATTAGCTGTAGAGAGTCTGTTCTTACCATCTTTGGGTCATTTTCTCAGTTATTTATACTGGTGTGAGTGTTATCTAGGTGTATCCATGGGACAAGGTGAGCTTAGGATCGTTTTACTCTGCTATTTTCCCCAGAAGTAACAATGACAGTTTTTTAAGGTAAAATTTATAGCAATAAATGCATATATGAAGAAATCAAAAAGATATCAAATAACCTAACTTTATACCTCAAGAAACTAGGAAAAAAGACAATCTATGCCCAAAATTACCAGAAGGAAGGAAATAATAAAGATCAGAACAGAAATAAGTGAAAGAGACCAGAAAACCAATAGACAAGATCAACAAAACTAAGACCTGATTTGTTGAAAAAGTAAACATAATTTACAAATCTTAAGTTGGACTAAGAAAAAAGAAGACTCAAATAAAATTAGAAATGAAAAAGGAGATAATACAACAGGTATTGAAATACATAGGATAATAAGAGACTCTAATGAATAATTACATGATGACAAGTTAGGTAATCTAGGAGAAATGGATATATTTCTAAAATTACAACCTACCAAGAGTGAATCAAGAAGGAATAGAAAATCTGAACAGACCACTAACAAGTAAAGAGAATAAGTCTATAATAAAAAAAAATATCCCACCACAGCAAACCATGGGACCATATGGCTTCACGAATGAATTCTATTAAACATGTAAAGAAGAATTAATACCAATCCTTCTCAAACTATTCCAAAAAATAGGAGAGAACACTTCCAAACTCATTCTGTGAGACCGACATTTCCCTGATACCAAAACCAAATAAGGATACTATAAGAAAACTATAAATTAATATACTGGATGAATATAAATGCAAATATTCTCCACAAAATATTAGCAAACTAATCATTTTAATGTGTTCTTGACTTCAAACACCATCACCACATGGGATTTATCTTTGGGATTCAGGTTAGTTGAAAATGTCCAAGTCACCTGTAATCCACTAATAGAATGAGAGATAAAAATCATATGATTATCTCAATAGCATCAGAAAAAGCAGTGTTTAAAATACATTATCTTTTCATTATGAAACCTCTCAACAGATTGGGTATAGAAGGAGCATCCGTCAACATAATAAAAGCCATATGTGATAAACCCACAGCTAATATTATACTCAATGGAGAACAATTGAAAGCTTTTCTTTAAGATCAAGAAGACAAGAATGCCCACTCTCCCTACTCATAGTCAATATAGTACTGGAAATTTTAGCTAGTGTAATTAGGCAAGCAAAGAAAAGGCATCCAGATCAGAAAAAAAGTAAAATTGTCAGTATTTGCAGATGACATGATTTTGCATATAGGAAATTTCAAAGACTCAACCAAAAACAAACAAAAACCTGTCAGCATTAATCAACAATTTCAGCAAAGTTGTAGGATATGCAAACAACTGAAATCATTTGCATTTCTATACACTAATAAAGAAACATCTGATAGAAAATTCATTTATAATAGCATCAAAATCAATAACTAGGAATAAATTTAACCAAGAAGTGAAAGATCTGTACAATGAAAACTACTAGATTTTGCTGAATGAAGTTGAAGAAGACACAAACAAATGGAAAGACATCCTGTGTTCATGGATTGGAAGAATTAATGTTGAGGAAATGTCCATACTAGCCAAAGCTATCTGTAGATTCAGTGCAATCCCTATTAAAATACCACTGCTATTCTTCACAGAAACAGGAAAATAAATTGTATGAAACCACAAAGGGCCCCAAATAGCCAAAGCAATCCTGATAAAAAGAACAAAGTTGGAGATCCCACACTTCTTAATTTCAAACAATATTATAAAGCTGTGGTAACAAAAACAGTATATTACTAGCATAAAATTAAACACATAGACCAATGGAATGGAATAGAAAGCCCAAAATTGGACTCCCACAGGTATACTCAACATGGGAACCAAGAATGCCCAGTGAGGAAAGAATAGTCTCCTCAACAAATGATGTTGGAAAAACTGGATAAACAAATGCAGTAAAATTAAATTTGACCCCTGTCTTACACCACTGACAAAAATTAACTTGTAATAGATCAAAGACTTAAACAGGACTCAGTGCCATGCAGGAGAAGAGCCATAAAATCAAGACAAAATAAGTTCTCCAATGTAAGCAGAGTTGCAGGAGCTACTAAGGAAGCAATAGCTAACTACAATTATGAGAATTCCACCAGAGGTCACGTTGAGCTTACCCTTGAAAAATAGAATTTTAGCAGAGTATGAACAAAAACATTAAGTATATGACATGACCCATCAAACTAGAAATCCAGTGCAGCTACAGTAGAGGATTGTTTGGGAAACATGTCTAGGCTTGAGGTATGTTTGGATACAAAGCTTGGAAGATAGTTGAATGGCACAGTGAAAAGTTTGGGATTTAGTCTGTAGCCAATGAGAACTTTCAGAAACATGTGAAATAGGGAAAGGACTAATTATGGGCTTTAACTAATACTGACAGCAGTGAGAGGAGGGAGGAGGTGAAAGTCTGAGGCAGAGAAGCCAATTAGAACATTAGATTCTAAACTCTAGTAGGAAGAATGGACACTTGGAGGTTACTGGTTGTGAAAACTGAGCTAGATGAGAGCCGGTTTTTATGCAAGACAAATCTGGAGGGAGGGAGAACATGAAAGCAGTAATAGATTTAAGGATGAGATTGAAGTTTAAGATTGAATTCAAAGTTTGGAGAGTGCTGCTTCTACAGCATAATAGGAGACAATTTCCTGTTAAGAGGGTAACAGATAGGGAATTAAGAATCCTTCTCAGAGATAGTAATGAAGTCAAGAGTAGATGGATTTACCTAAGGAAGGAGGAAAGTCAAGAGAAAGATGAAACCAAGGGAAAAACTAAGGGGAATGCCTAGATCTATTGGTGGGCGAAAAGCCAGTAGCATAGGCACGGAGTATGAATATGACCAAAGAAAGGTGACATCCTGGAGGTGGCAGTGTCAGTGTCACAGAGATGAGATGAATAGATTCTTCAGGACTTTGGAACCATGTTATACATTAGAATTGCCTCTTAGTTATATGTCAAACAAGTCACTTGACCTCTTAGTGCTTCCGTTTCTTCACCTGTAAAATAAAGGTAGGTAATATGCCTATATAATAGGGCTTTTGTGAAAATCAAATATGTGAAGTAATTAGAACAGTGGCTGTTACATAGAAATGGTATATAAATTTCATTATTTTATTGTTACCTTCTAACAGTCTAAAAGCAAAAACAAACCATACAGCCATCCATTTAATCAAGTACTTTTTTGCAATTCACAGTGCCCAATTGTATTTTTTAATGTTCAATTATGCCATCTTGTTGTTTTGCATCAGGGACTGCCTTTTTCTTCTTTTGGTTTTGATTTGTTTTTGACATTTTGTTTTTGCAAAGTTGCCAAAAGAATACAGAGTTCCCATATACTCTTCACCTTGTTTTCACCTAATGTTAACATCTTAGGTTATGAACCTTAGGTTATGAACTATATTTATTGAACCCAGAAAATTAACATATCAACAGCACTAATAACTAATCACAAACCTTATTTAATATTACCAGTTTTTCCGTGGTCTTTTTCTTGTCCATGACCCATTCAAGATCCATCCAAGATCCAGCATTGGATGTTGATGTTGTGTCTCCTTAGTTTCTTCCAATCTATGACAGTTCTTTGTTTTTCATGATCTTGATACATTTGAAGAGTACTGGTTTAGAATTCAGTAGAAGGTCCTTCAGTTTGGGTTTATTTGATGTTTTCTTATGATTAGCTTGAGGTTATGCCTTTTTTGGCAAGACCACCACAGAAATGATGTGCTCACTTCAGTATATCTATCATATATGGGTATCTGATGTCAATATGTCTTATTACTGGTAATATTTACTTGGTGAAGGTGACAGCTACCAGGTTTTTCCACTGTAAAGATAATTTTTCCCTTTGTAATTACTATCATGAAAGGAAATATAAATGTATTTTTTCACTATAATTCCCCCTATTAATTTTAGCATTCTTTGGTGGTTCTTGCCTGCAACAATTACTACTGTGATATTTTTGACCAATGGTGATTTTCTATTTTTATCATTCCTTTCATATTTATTTTATACATTTATTTTCTAATTTACTAATTAAAATTCTACCATAAGGAGGAGCAATCCCTTCTCTCTCGCTTATTCAGTTATTTATATCAGTATGGACTTAGTCTTCGGATTGTAACTCAACACTATCATCTATTTTGTTGTACATATTGTCCTAGCTTTGGGCACTGGTAACTTCTTCAAGCTTGTCCTGTGTCCTACTGATATGTTCCTCATTCTATTTCAAGGTCTTCATAACTTTCTGACATCATGAGATATTCCAGACTCCCCTTGTATTTTCCCTGCCATAGCTCAGGAAGCGAACATTTCTTCAAGGAGCTTTATTCCACTTATTAGAAAATGGTATTTAGAAAACAAGATCTGGGTCCTAGGTCTGATCGTTTCTCCTACGATGTCATTCCTTTCAGGACCAGCAAGTGCCTGTTTCTCCAGTGTCCTGGCCATCTTTCTGGTAGAGATGTTTCCTGTAGCTTCAATATTGGGAAAAATATGGGTGAAGACAAGGACACATTCAGATAATTACCCTTTTGAATATAGTAATAGCAAACCAATACCCTTTGTTCTTTTTTGTTTTTTATTCTCTAGTTCTTCAGTTTGGATTCACAACTATCTTTGTGGCAGCTTTCCCCCTAGCACCACTTCTGGCCTTACTGAATAACATAATTGAAATCCGACTTGATGCTTACAAATTTGTCACACAGTGGAGACGGCCTTTAGCTTCAAGGGCCAAAGACATAGGTAAGTTGGATTTGAATTTTTTTAAGATATTAACCATCTAGATAAAATCAGACAGCAACTTTAGATTTTTACTTCTGATTTCCATGTAAGATGACTTAATTCTGGCAAAAGAATAGTTCCATTAGCTTTAAATAATATTAGACAAGTAGTTGCCTTTTTGGAAATTTATTATTTCTGATACTAGAGAATCTGTGCTTAAATAGATTCTCAGTTTGGTTATTTCTATCTTAAGATCTTGAAATCTAAGGGGCGCCTGGGTGGCTTAGTCGATTAAGCATCCAACTTTCGCTTAGGTCATGATCTCGCGGTTCGTGGGTTCGAGCCCCTCGTCGGGCTCTGTGCTAACTGCCAGCTCAGAGCCTGGAGGCTATTTCGGAGTCTGTATCTCCCTCTCTCTCTCTCTGACCCTCCCCTGCTCATGCAGTCTCTGTCTCTCTCTCCTAGAAATAAATAAAACATTAAAAAAAAAAATCTTGAAATCTAAAATATTGTCTTATTATCACTTATAACCTTATTAAAGTAATCTTCCATTTGCTTTACTTTGTTTTACCCTTCCCCAAATGTTTGCCTGAGTCACAGAAAACATGATACAGGTTTTCTAAAGACAGAGATGGCCTTTGGTTTTTGATGAGAGAAGCTGAGTTGAATCAGATGCAGCCTCTTGAGAACTGCCTGGGGCCAGAGACCATCTTTTATTCATTTCTGCATCCAGTGCTTAGTACAGAGGCAACAGGCGCTCAGTCAATGTGTATAGAAGAGACTTGAATGTGGATGTACTTGTCTCACAGTGTTCTTTAACTTACATATGAAACAAACACACATTTAGTGAGCACCTACCCTGGGTCAGTGCAACAGGGACTGGGTCCACACAGATGTCAGTATGCTTCAGGAGCTCCCAGGCTGGAAGTGGCTGGACAGTATTAGTGCCAGTCTTACTGGATAGCATATCGGTGCCTTATCATTGACCAGAACTCTCTGACTTAAGTCTGATCCTGACTGAGTTGTTAAGTGATGAACATAAGTACTTCTACAGGAACTCCTTCCGTGCCAAGATATTTGCAAGTACAAATTCTTACTGTTGGTTACATGTGTCAGTATTTGGGAAGATGTAAGGATCCGTGGAAAGGACTATTGAAACTAGTTACCCCAGTTGTTTTTGTATTTATTATTCTCTGCTGTTGTGTCTGGAACTAATATAACACTTCTCTTTGTTAGGAATTTGGTATGGAATTCTTGAAGGCATTGGAATTCTCTCTGTTATTACAAATGCATTTGTCATAGCAATAACATCTGACTTTATCCCTCGCTTGGTGTATGCTTATAAGTATGGACCTTGTGCAGGTCAAGGAGAAGCTGGACAAAAGTAAGTTTGTCATAAAACTAATCCCCATTTCCTATGCACTGTTTGATGCTGGTTCACTCAGAAACTTCTACATTGAAGTGACCCAGGATTACAATGGTTGGGGGGAGGGGATGAAATTATGATGACACTTTCAGCCAAAGAAAACACATCCTGAAGAGATGGGGTCTATATAAGTCAGACAAATTTTAGGTGGAATCGAATGTGAGAGCAGCAATTAATCATTTCCCCTACCCATGACCCCTGCCCACTATGAATTCAGAAATGTGTGGTATGCTAATGTTCATAGAAAAAAATTAGCACATGATATTGTATAGTTATGCTATTTTTATTTTAAGAGGACGGTTATAATCTGATTTCTCTCATATCATTGTATGGAGATTCTGCAAATTCTACATGGGAGATATGCAACCACAGATAAGTACCCCATAGATACTCAGTAAATATTTGTAGAATATGTAATCCTTCCTGACTACCGACCTAACTAATGTATATATTACCCCAGGCAAATTCAGTTCTGTGGCATCACCTAAGTGATTCCCAACAGTCAGGGATTTCTGGGTATTTCTGGTCAGCTAAAACCCAGGCAAAATTATAGCATGCCTCTAGATTTCATTTCTAAACCCTTGGAATATAAGAAATTTAACATACTTTAATGGGAGAAAAATACTTGTTTGGCTAGAGTAAAAATAATCCAGTTCTAACTATAAGATTTAGATGTCCTTAGGTCAGAGTGGGATATGTTTGGGAGTCTCTTCAGTGCCCCAGAAATCATCCCAATGGGCTATGATTACTCACATAGGCACCCCTGACTCTGGGTTTACTAGTCAGAACTAAACTAATCCTGTATAGCCACTGTGGTTCAATTAGTCCCAAGGAGTAAAGTGCCACCAAGTCACATCAGCCAAATTCATGCACCCCTGGTCTAGGTCCAATTTCGTTATTAATCCTACATCAGTACTCTAAGGCATGGACGGCTGAATGTGATAAAGCTTATAATCCAGCTATCTGACGAGGCTTCTATAAAGTTCTTTACTATAATAGCCATGTGGGTATTAGACACTAATTATCTAGCAACTTTAAGTGAATATACCATCCCATTTTAAGAGATTTAAAGACTTATGTTGTACTACTCACATATTCTTTCTAATTGTAACTATGCCAACTTTCTCTGCTTGACTGAGCCTAGAAAAGCTTTCCTTTGTTTAAACCACTTTCCCATCTGTTTTGCATTGTATTCTCAAAACAACCCTAGGAGGAGGACATGCATTATTACCTCACTTTGAAGAGCTGAAAGAGATTGAGAGGTTAAATCAAGAATCTTAAGGCAGAGTAACTATTAGAACCCACATGAAGGCAAAGCCTAGATTTATACACTGCTCTCCATCCTGAACCAAACAGCCCTCAGAGCCATTGCCAATAAACAGTCAAACAGCTCATCTAACAGGATAGAACTCCCAGGGGGTTAAGTCCCAATAGTTATTTAATTTCTTTCCCACCCACAAATAGAATGAAGCCTGTCTTGGCTTGGGGGAAACGCAAAAATAAAGTGGGAACATTTATGCACAGTTGATAGTGAATCAAAGCTTTAGAATGTCGACAGCTTATTAGATTTAAGACAACATTCATGGAGTTTAAAATTTATCTAATAGCCTCCTTGGTTCAGTTTTATTGCGTTCCCTAAGCTATTTTTTATATATAACCTTTCTCTTTCACTTAAGAGCCATCTGCCACTTTCAATATTTATAGATCTACCTTCTTTCTTCTAACCCATTGGTCATTTTTCTTGTTTTCAAATAGTTGCATATGTATACGTTTCTTCATGAATCTTATTTTCTGCCCCACCAACTCCTCTATTATCCTTTTTAAGTTTTTTTTTTACAATTTAGAAATGCTTTAGAATTTAACTTATAGGGGAGAAGCATTGTCAAAATTTAGAATGTTACAGGCTTTTGAGGTGGGGTGTCCAATTTCTTATTATGATTTACTGCACCTGTAGAAATACCATCTTTCAGTTGAAGCTGATTCTAAATCAAAAGTACTCCAACCAAACCAACTTCCTTTCTCCAAATTTTCACCATTTTTTCAGCTTTCCCTGGCTTCTCCAAGGATAATTTCATGCAGATGTCTAGAGTCACTCAGTTCACATGCCCCTTGTCCCTATGGAAGGCTGTCGCAACTGTTCCTGGCTGTGCCCTTCAACCTCAGTCTCCCTAGTATCATGAGTGTTCAGGGAATGCATCTTCAGTGGCATAGAGGGGAAGACATTTTCCTTTTCCAGCTAGATCTGAACATGAAAAGAATACCGCGATTTGAGACAATGTTCTCCACACAGTGATACACAAAGAATGTTTCAAGTATTTCATCTCTCCTCTCAAGAAATTCCTTCCAACTGCAGCCTACCTAGGTGGATTCCTGGACCAATGTCCATGCTCAGATTGTTTATGGTTCGCAAAATGAAGTCACTTCCTCTTTCAGGAGATCTTCATATGAGCCTTTTAGAAAAGTGCTTAGAGCACTAAAGTCTCCACATATGCATCAGGAGACAGAAATTACGAAGCAGAATTGAAAGTGTATATTATAAAATTGCTCTGTCAATCAGAGTTAAATTTCAATCAAGAAACTAAAATTATTTTTCAGACAGCACGAATAATCATTTTGGGCTCCCCTGCCCATTCACTGAATGTAGTAAACTAATTACTTTGTTATCAGGCTAGACTTGTAGAACATTCTCTAAGATATATGCAAGCCTTAGGACTATTGTGAGGTATAGATCTGATTTAGTGATCTAAACTAAAGCTGAGCTTTATGTGGAAATAGTGGTATCATAAGGAGTTAGAGACTTGATCAAGGACACAATTCTCCAATTGTCACAGAATGAATCGCAAATACATAGTTTAGTTAAGATATTTTTGCAAATTATAAGCCAATAAATTATAAGCCAATAAATTATAAGCCAATAAAGCAATCATAACCAATTGCAATTGCAATTTTTTTATATTTAAAAACATAAAGCCAACTTACAGAGATTGAATCTTCCTTTTTCATGATGTCTGGCATTTTTATTGCAGTAAGTCAGAAACCAGTTTCTTCCGTCATCATCTCATTAGCCTAAGTATCTATAGATAAATTAATGTATAAATTTGTTATTTATCTATAAGGCACATTTGACTTTAAATGCATAAATCAGATCTTATTTCTCCTAGCTTTTTCATCATTTGAGTCCTATCCCCATGCCATTTGGGTCACCATATGTAAAATCTCAAAGGCAAATGAATAGCAAAACTCAAAGACTCTTCACAGTAAGTTTGGTCAGGAATCTACAAACTCAAAAGTCAATTTCTGGTTCTGTTCTTTCCCGTAAAATTGATTATTAATGATTACTACTAGTTCATCTTTTTCCTTGTAGTAAAGGATTGAAGCACTTAGTCATGAATGGCTGTACAACCAGAATTCTCACATTTAAATGAATGTGGTCTTTGTGGAAGAGGTATGCATCCTAATTCAAACAATGTTACCCTTATGTAAGATGTTTTCTGAATCTCCTTTCTAAGAAGTCCCTTCAGAGGCCATCTACCAAACCCTTAAGAAAAGTAGCTTCATTATTTTTTATTCATAGAAACCCTTTGTTTGTCTGATACTTTCCTCTCTGTATCTCTTAATTCCGCCTGACCATCAGCGTAGCTTCATTGTTCCTCTAACGATGTGTGTATATATATATATATACACATGGACTGTGTCCATGTGTGATGATTTATACACAGGAGCACAGACCCACTAAAAGCATATTTTCAACTTGGATTTATGACTGGCAATACATGATGCTTAATAAATAGTTCAAAGATATATCCTCTTTTTTAATATATATTTTTATTTATTTCTAGGAGAGAGAGAGGCAGCGTGAGCAGGGGAGGGTCAGAGAGAGAGAGGGAGATACAGACTCCGAAATAGGCTCCAGGCTCTGAGCTGGCAGTCAGCACAGAGCCCGACGCGGGGCTTGAACCCACGAACTGCGAGATCATGACCTAAGCGAAAGTCAGACACTTAACCGACTAAGCCACCCAGGCGCCCCAAGATATATCCTCTTTAATTTGAAGGCAGGGTGTTGTCCATGAGACCGGCATTTTACTTAAATTTAGATTTTTCTCAATTGAGTTTTTGGACAGAGCAGCCATCAAGTTGCAGCTTTAATCTTAATAAAGCCGCAGGGCTGCTTTGGGAGATAAGAAAGAGTACAGGACGGGTCGTGAATATTTCACTTCAGTGTTGGGTCTGTTTTCTGCCAGTTTCCAGAACAACTTTTTTTCTCACTGCTTGGGTCCTGAGAAGACTCTGCTATATTCTATAGCTTACAAAATCTGACTTCCTCTCTGTGACAGCTAATAATCAAGGCACTAATTTGCTTTCATGTCATGTTCTAGGCAGTTCAAAGAGGAGAGAGACGTTATTCCAAATTCTCCTTCTGAGGAGTGGTAGGGGAGACCTCCTGCCAGTTGGATTAAAGCATGTTACACACCCACTGACCATTTGTTTCATCCATGAGTGACTTGACAAATGGGTCTTTCTGCTTGATTCATTTTTTTTAAGGCCATGATAAAACCCCAGTGATTTGTCTTGAGCAAGACAACATACAGAACTCATGTGCTCTCAGTACTATGTTTATATCATTGTTTTTGGTTTGGTGTTCAGAAGCTTGGAGAAATCTTGCCAGACAAGTTAATGAAGAGAATTTGAAAGCTATGATTTATTCATTAAATTCATAATTATTTGTAGACCTCCTGCAAGCTAAAAAAAAATTCATAATAGCCACTCACATTTAATTAAGATCTTGCTATAAGTTAAGCACTCGGTCACTTGCTTTACATGTATCATTTCATTTAAGCCCCACAATGACCCTACTAGGTAGGCACTGTGGTTGCCTAAAGAAGTTACATAGCTTGCTGAATTTACATGACTAGAAACCAGAAGAGCTACCATTTGACCCTCTAACCCAAGTTTTTAGTATTATACTGACTCCCAGTTAAGAATGGAAGCTGTGTCCTCAAGAAGCTTATTATCCCTGGGGTATATAGGCAGTAGTCTTATTTCTGGTCTTAAGACCTTGGTAGAATCTCTGATCCTTTAGTTTTCCTCCAATGATATCAGTTGAATTTGGTATTTACTGGATTCCCACACTGCATAAGACTGTCCTAGGATACAAAAATACCTAGGATACCTTTTCTGCTCCAAAAACAACTACACTGTAAAGAAGAAGACATACATATATGCAGCCAACTCTAGCACAAGCTATATGGTAATGGTGAAGTACAGCACCATAAAGAGTAGAGAATGATCTTTTCAGGGTTGAGGGGGATTAGGACATCTTTCCAGAAGGGGTGCCATTTCAGTTGATCATTGGAAAATGAGCACTATTTCTACTTATAAAGAAGTGAATAGAAAAGATAACCTGAACAGAGGCATGACAGCGAATATAGTCTATCATAACTGTAGCAAGGATGGGAGTTGGGAGGGAGTCATAGTCTTACCAGTCACATTCAGAACATTATGAGAGAATTTATATATTCATTAATAAAGCAATGTGTTTGTGTGTGCATGTGTGTTTAGACCATCAAGGAAAGCAGCAGTGGCTTGCCAATAATTTATACTGATTATGCAATACTGTCTTTCACCTATTTCGCTGAAGTATTGACTGGTGCACTGATGTTCTGTATGATGATTCTGAACAAAAAGAACTAGAATAAAAGAACGACTTATTCCTGATTTCACATACCCAGGGTTTTTCAGTGTATCCTAACTTGAGTGCTTGTGACAAGGCAGAGCCAGTTAAAGGCATTTACAAGTGCAAGAGTTTCTAGGAAGTAGAGCCTTTTGTGAATTGGATGCAGAAGTGATCAGAGATCTAATTATAGCATTTGTTTTCTCTTTCAGGTGCATGGTTGGCTATGTGAATGCCAGCTTATCTGTGTTTCGAATTTCTGACTTTGAGAACCGATCTGAGCCTGAGTCTGATGGCAGTGAGTTCTCAGGGACTCCTCTCAAGTACTGCAGGTGAGCATGGCACTCAGCCTAACCTGAGCTGGCTCTGCCACGGGGAGGTCTTGCTCAGACAGTCCTTTCTGACTGAGGAGTTTAAAGCAGTGGTTCTCAAACTTGATCATGTGTTAACATCCACTGGAGAATTTTAAAACTCCTCTTGACCAGGGTTGTGACCTAAAAAATTAAGACAATCTCTGGGGTGGAACCCCAGAACATCCAGATCTAGGAAGCCAAATAAGAGTAACCCAAAGAGACCCACCCCAAGACATTATAATGAAAGGGCCAAAAGTTAAAGATAAGAATATTAGAAGCATCAAGAGAAAACCAACTTGTTACATACAAGGGGGATGCACATAAAACTACCAGACTTCTCAGCAGAAACTTTATAGGCCAGAAGGGAATGGCATGATATATTCGAACTGCTGAAAGGAAAATATCTGCCAACCAAGAATGTTCCCCTAGCAACAATATCCTTCAGAATTGAAGAAGAGATAAAGAGTTTTTCAGACTAGCAAAAGGGAAAGGAGTTCATCACCACTATACCACTCTAACAAGAAATGTTAAAGAGACTTCTTTAAGATGAAGGGGTGCTAATTAGGAACAAGGAAACAGTTCAAAGTATAAATCTCATGGTAAATACAAATAAAAGAAGAGGAATGACCACTTGTAAAGCTAGTATGAGGTTAAAAGACAGTAGTAGTAAAAATAATTATAACTACAATTATTAGCTAAGAGATACACAAAATATAAGAATTGTGACATCAAAAACAAAATGTTGGGGGGAGAACAGAAATGTACAGCTTTAGAATGTGATCAAATTTTAATTATCATCAATTTAAAATAGACTGTTGTTATATGTAAGCCTGGAAACCACAAAGCAAAAACATATAGTAGATACACAAAAGAGAGAAAGGAATCTAAGCATACCACTGAAGAAAGCCATCAGATCATAATGGGAGAGAGCAAGAAAAGAACTGAACAGAAAGTAACTACATAACAGCCAGAAAATAATTAACAAATGGCAGTAAGTACATACCTATCAGTAACGACTTTAAATATAAATTCTTCAATCAAAAGACATAGAGTGGCTGAGTGGATAAAAAGACAAGATCTATTTGCTGCCTCACTTATGATGTAAGGACACAAACAGGCTGAATGTGAAGGGATGGAAAAATATATCACATGAAAATAAAAACCTAAGGAAAGCTGAGATAGATTGTTCTAAACAAAGACTTTTAAAAGAAGATCATTACACAATGATAAAGGGGTCAGTCAATCCAATAAGATACAACATTTCTCCCAACATACTCAACAAAGGGGCACCTAATATATAAAACAAATATTAATAGACCTAAGGGAGAAATGCATTGCAATTCACTGATAGTAGGGAACTTTAATACCCAACTTACATCAATGGATAAATCATCCATGCAGAAAATCAATAAGGTAACATTGGCCCAGGTAACATGTTACAGATATATAACTTTCCATCTTCAAGTGCACATGAAACATTCTCCAGGATAGATCATGTTATACCACAAAACAAGTCTTAATAAATCTAAGATTGAAATCACATCAAGCATCTTTTCTGACCCCAATGGTATGAAATGAGAAATTACAAGTAAAAAACTGGAAAAAAATCACAAATATGTGGAGATTAAACATGCTAGTAAATATCTAAGGAGTCAAAGGAGTAATTAGACAGAGCTTGAGACACTTGGAAATAGAAATACAACACAGCAAAACATTTGGGATGCAGCAAAAACAGCCCTAAGAGGAACGTTCACAGCACTAAATGCCTACTTCAGGTAACAAGAAAAACCTTAAACAACCTAACTTTATACCTCAAGGAACTTAAAAAAGAAGAACAAATGAGGGCCAAAGTTAGTAGAAGGAAAAAAGTTCACCAAGAAAAAATGATTGGAATGAAAATGAAAGAGGATACATTATAACTGACACCACAGAACAAAGGTCATAAGAAACCAGTGAACAGTTGTACACCAACAATTTGACAACCTAGAAGAAATGGATAAATTTCTTGAAACAAACAAACTACCAAGACCAAACCAGGAAGAAACAGGAAATTGGAACACACCAATTACTGGTAAAGAGATAGAATCAGTAAACAGAAACCTCCCAACAAACAAAAGTCCAGGACCAGAAAATTTCACTGGTGAGTCCTACCGCACATTCAAAGAATTAATACCAGTTCTTCTCAAAATCGTCTGAGCAGTAGAAGAGGAGGAAACCCATCCAAATTCATTTTGCATGGCTGGCATTACCCGAATTCCAAAACCACACAAGGATACCACAAGAAAAGAAATTACAGGCTCATCTCCTTGATGAATAGAAGTGTAAAATTCTTCAAAAAAATATTAGTAAACTGAATTCAACAATACATTAGAAGGACCACACACCATAATCAAATGAGATTTATCCCGGAATACAAGGATGGTCATTCCACATCCACCAATCAATGTGATATGCCACATTAACAAAATAAAATACAAAAATGATATGATCATCTCAACAGATGAATCATTTGACAAAATTCAACATCCTTTCACAATAACAACTCTCAGCAACCTGAATATAGAAGAAATGTACCTCAACATAATAATAAAAACTATATATGACAAGCCCATGGCTATGTCATACTCCATGGTAAAAAGCTAACAGCTTGTCCTCTAAGATCAGGAACAATACAAGGATGCCCAGTCTATCCACTTTTATCCAACATAGTATTGGAAGTCCTAACTAGAGCAGTTAGATAAGAAAAATATGTAAAATGCATCCAAAGGGAAATGAAGTAAAATTATCATTATTTGCAGATGACCTATTACATATAGACAGTCCTAAGATTCCAGCAGAAAACTGCTAGAACTGACAAGCATTAAGTAAATTTGTAGGAAACAAAATCAATATTCAGAAATCAGTTGTGTTTCTATACACTAATAACAAACTATCAGAGAGATAAAGAAAACAATTTCATTTAAAACTACATCAAAAAAATAAAATAGGAATAAATTTAACCAATGAGGTAAAATACCTACCTGTACGCTAAAAACTATAAGACAACGATGAAAGAAATAGAAGATACAAATAATTGGAAAGATAGTCTGTGCTCATGGATTAGAAGAATTTTTAGGGTAGTTATATTTTTAATTTTTTGAGGAAACTCTAATACTGCTTTCCAGAGTGGCTGCACTGTTTGCATTCCCACCGACAGTCCAAAAGGGTTCTCCTTTCTCCACATACTCACCAACATCTGTTGTTTACTGAGTTGTTATTTTTTGCCATTCTGACAAATGTGAGGTGGTATCTCATTGTGGTTTTGATTTCCTCTGATGATCAGTGTTGTTGAGCATCTTTTCAATTGCACTACTAGGTATTGATCTAAAGGATACAAAAATGCTGATTTGAAGGGACACATTCACCCCGATATTTATAGCAGCACTATCAACAATAGCCAAATTATGGAAAGAGTTCAAATGTCTGTCAACTAATGAATAAAGAGGATACACACACACACACACACACACACACAGTGAAATGCTACTTAGCAATGTAAAAGAATGGCATCTTGCCATTTGTAACAACAAGGATGGATCTAGAGTATTAAGCTAAGCAAAATGAATCAGAGAAACACAGATATCATATGATTTCCTTCGTATATGGAATTTGAGAAACACAGCAGATGAACATAGGGGATGAGAAGGAAAAATAAGATATAAACAGAGAGGGAGACAAACCATAAAAGACTCAAATATAGAGAACAAACAGAGGGTTGCTGGAGGGGAGGTGGGGGGGATGGGTTAAATAGGTGGTGGACACTTGTTGGGATGAGCACTGGGTTCTACTGAAGCCAAGACTACACTGTATGTTAACTAACTAGAATTTAAATGTAAAAAATTTTTAAAGAATGAATTAACATGCCCATACTACCCAAATAGATTCAGTGCAATCCCTATCAAAATTCCAATGGCATTTTTCACAGAAATAGAAAAAACAATCCTAAAATTTGCATAGAACCACAAAAGACCTCAAATATCTAAAGCCATCTTGTGAAAGAAAAAAATGGAGGCATCATGTTCCTGATTTCACACTATATTATAAAGTTATAGTAATCCAAACAGTATGGTATTGTCATAAAGCAGACACATATAGATCAATAGAACAGAATAGAGAACCCGGAAATAAGCCCATGCATAATTAACTTCTAACAGAGCCAAAAATATACAATGGAGAAAGGACAGTCTCTTCAATAAATGGTATTGAGAAAACTGGACAGCCCCTGTAGAAGAATGAAACTGGGCCACCATCTTACATCATACACTGAAATTAACTCAAAATAGATTAAAGCTTTGAACATAAGACCTGACACCATGTAACTCTTAGAAGAAAACATAGGCATTAAGCTATTTGATGTTGGTTGTGGTGATAATTTCTTGAATCCGACATCATAAGCAAAGGCAACAAAAGCAGAAATAAACAAGTGGGAATAAATCAAACTGAAAGCTTCTTCATCGCAAAGGAAATCATCAACAACATTGTAAAGACAACCTATTTAGTGGGAAAAATATTTGCCAATCATATCTGATAAGGGGTTAATATCCAATATCCAAAATATACAAAGAACACATACAATGGAAAAAAATGAACAATTCAATTTAAACGTGGGAAGAAGACCTAGACATTTTTCTGAAGAAGACATGCAGCTGGCCAAAAGGTACATGAAAAGCTAGTCAATATCACTGATCATCAGGGAAATGTAAATCAAAACCACAATGAGATAGCACTTCAGTTGTCTTTTTAATAATAGCCATTCTAATAAGAAATAGCAAGTTTTGGAATGCATGCATAGAAAAAGGAACCCTTGTGCACGGGGTGGGTGAGAATGTAAATTGGTGCAGCCACTATGGAAATAGTATGGAGGTTCCTCAAAAAAAAAAAAAAAAAACACCTAGAAATTCATATGATCCAGCAATACTGCTTCTAAGTATTATCCAAACACTAACTCAAAAAGATATCTCTACCCTCATGTTTATTGTAGCTAGCCAAGACAATACCCAAATGCAGAAACAACCTAACTGCCCATTCATGAATGAATAAAGAAAATGTGATACACACATATACAAACATGAATACTTTTCAGCCATAAAATAGAAGGAAATCCTGCTTTTTATGATACCATGGATAGACCCCGAGGACATTATGCTAAATGACAGAAGTCAGATAAGAAAAAAATAAATACTGTATGATCTCATACACAGCATCAAAACAAAACAAAAAACTTAAACACATACAGTCAAAGAACATAGTGGTAATTACCAGATCAAAATTTGTGAACATCGTTAAAAGATACAAACTGCCAATTATAAAATAAATCTTGAGGTGTAATACACAGCATGGTGACTATAGTTAATAATACTGTATTTCACATCTTAAATTTGCTAAAAGTTTATCTTAAAAGTTCTCATTACAGGAAAAAATAATTCTTAACAATAAATAAAGGTGAAACCCAGAATGGAATGTGGAAGGACTTTTATCCAAACTGAATAAACTTGAACTTTTTTTTCCCCAAGACCTTACATGGTTAGACAAGTTGAAAGAAAATAAAGAAATGGCCAGCCTGTGAGTATATATCTAAACATGCACTACATAAAACATCCACATTCACATATGAATATGAATATATTCATACTAAGTTCTGTTTTATAGCAATGGAAATAAATTCGCAACAGCATGGATGAATCTTAGTAGCATGGTAGTAAAAAGAGAAAAAAAACAGCCTCAGAAAACTGCATACAGTATAAAGCCTTTCTAGGAAATTCAAAACCAAAACTAAACAGTATAATATCCAGACAAATGAATATACATACAAACATTTGTTAATGATAAGAATGAAATTCAGGATGAGGAAAGCAAGGGAATGAGGAAAAGGAGGAGCACAGACGGTAATATATAAATTCCTAATAATGTTTTAAGTCTTGGGTTGCATGGTGGATTTATGAAGTTCATTATACTATTAAAGTTTTAAATAAATATAGAAAGAACATGAATGGACCAATAAGTTTAATTATAAATTGAGATACAGGAGTAGGCCAATTCTGTGCACCTTATGTCAAAAATAATATTATATGGAAATGCAAAGGATGAAGAAGAGTCAAGATACTTTGAATAAAGGGGAGATTTACCTTATACTAGAAATAGTATAAACTTTTAGTAATCCATCAGTGTAGTGGTGTCACAGAATCAAATAGAAAATGGAACAGAATTGAGAACTCAAAGATAATAATCAGAAAATAACACATATAATATAATTTCATTTATACAGAGTTCAAGGCAGACAAAAACTAAGCACTGTTTTATTAGGAACTCAACTTGATCAAGTAGTACAACTACAGAGAAAAGCAGAAAATTAAATAGCAGTTACCTCTCAGGGTGTCTGGGATTGCCAATGAGGCATTTCTAAGCCCCAGACCATGTTCTAGGTCTTAACTTAGATGGGGTTACATGAAGTTCATTCTCATTCTTTCAAATGTACCTATACTTTTACATTTTTGAAAATAGGAATGTATTAACTATACCTGGCCCTAGGGAAAAAAAGTATGCTTGCAAGCCAATAATCCATTACCTGAGAAACAAAAGTAGCTTTAGAGAATGCACTAACTTAAATCAAAAGGGAACATCCTGCCTTTCTCACATATAAAATTGAAGCCAAGAAATTACAAGTGTTACTCTCTGAAAACAACTCTGACTCACTTGAAAAAAAGTCCTCCAGACATTAATGTTCCTGGACCACTTAATGTCTTTGAAGATACTAAATTAAGATCAGAGCAGTAAAACATTGATTCAATTAGCTTTGAAACTTGGCTTTCTGTCTGTTTCTACAGCAGGACCAGGGAAGTGTTTTCTTTGCACAAGTACGCATGTAGACAGTCTTTGGCAAATAACATAAATAGCACTGCATCAAAAAGCAGAGACATGGGGCACAAATGACATCTGAACATCTCTCAGACCTCGGCCTCGTTGCAAAGACCAGTGGATCAGGAGTAGGCTGGCACATTAACTGAGAGCTCCCCTGGAAACAGTCTTCTGCAAACTCATACAAGAGTGAGATTCCAAAACATTAGAGCCTGGTGAGATAAAGAGACTCTAATTGTGTCACCAGGGAAAACTGATGTCCAGAGAAGCTTCATGAATTACCCAAGATCATAAAATCAGGCAGACCCCAAACTTGGTTTCAGTGTGCTTTCCAGTGTATAGTTCTGGGGACAGCTGTGGGCAGTGAAGCAGATGACAGCCAAATTCATTAGCACCACTGCATTTTAATTGCCTTAGGGTAATAATAAGGAATTATCTAGAGAGAAACTTGACTTTATGATGCAATAGCTTAAGAGAGTAGGAAGGCCAGAAACCTGCTCCTTCTGAAAACTGAAACTTTTAAAAATTCCATCGGTTTTAAGAATAAGAATCAGAAGTTAAGTGCCAGTGTAGGAACATTGCAATCCTTTGGGCACATATTAGACCGGAGCTCTGTGATAGATCAACAAATGGATGTATACTCTACAGAGGCTGAGCAAATAGATGCATATTCTCAACAACTGGATCTCTATATAGAAATTTCCTGAAGTATTCCCAACTCACCATAGCCATGGTGAGTGTTTTCTAAATATTAAAAATGTAAAGAATGTTAATTTTTAAAATATAAAACTCTACAAATTAAAATTTAAGATCACCACCTAAAAACAAGTGTTTTCATTTTTGCGTATTACAGTAGTCCTCCCTTATCTGTGGGAGATACAACCCAAGACCCCACGTGGAGGCCTGTAATCATAATGATGATGATATACTATATATATATAGGCTATATACTACATATGTACTATATATATACTATATACTATATATATACTATATTTTTCCTATACATACATACGTATACATAACATTTAATTTATAAATTAGTCACAGTAAGGGATTAATAATAGTTATCACAATATACTGTAAGAAAACTTATGTGAATGTGATCTCTCCCTCTCAAAATATAACACCATACTTGCCCTTCTTCTTGTGATGATGTGAAATAAAAATGCCTATGTGAGGAGATGAATTGAGGCAAATGATAGGCGTTGTGACCTACATTAGGCTCCTTTTGACTTTGTGACAATAGTCAGGAAGAGGATCCTCTCCCTCCTGACTATGGTAGAGAGGGTGTAGCAACTGAAACCATGGAAAGTGAAACAGCAGAATGGGGATGGGAGGAAAACTACTTGCATATATATGTATAATTTTATAAATAGTCGTGTTTGATAATCAGTCACCTTTGGATCATAAAGTATTTCATCTTTCTAGTTTTCATGCTTATAGTTAATGATTATATTTGATATATAAATGAATTCATTTATTTGCTACCAAATACGTAGCAGAAATTTAGGCATGATACATCTATATTGTGGTTTGGGGAAAACCATAATTTTCCACCCAGTGAATTTAGAAGGGATCTGGGGAGGAAGAGATTTATTAAAATTCTTCAAATGAAAAGTAACCCAGTGAAGAAATGGGCAGAAGGTATGAACAGACACTTCTCCAAAGAGGACATCCAGATGGCCAACAGACACATGAAACGATGCTCAACATCCCTCCTCATCAGGGAAATACAAATCAAAACCACACTGAGATACCACCTCACACCAGTCAGAGTGGCTAAAATGAGCAAATCAGAGAACTCTAGATGCTGGCGAGGATGTGGAGAAATGGGCACCCTCCTACACTGTTGGTGGGAATGTAAACTGGTGCAGCCCCTCTGGAAAACAGCGTGGAGGTTCCTCAAAAAATTAATAATAGAACTCCCCTATGACCCAGCAATAGCACTGCTAGGAATTTACCCAAGAGATATAGGAATGCTGATGTATAGGAGCACATGTACCCCAATGTTCATAGCAGCACTCTCCACAATAGCTAAAACATGGAAAGAGCCTAAGTGTCCATCAACAGATGAATGGATCAAGAAGATGTGGTTTATCTATACCCTGGAATACTACATGGCAATGAGAAAGAATGAAATCTGGCCATGTGTAGCAACATGGATGGACCTTGAGGATGTTATGCTGAGCAAAATAAGTCAGGCAGAGAAGGACAAATATCATATGTTTGCACGTATAGGAGGATTAGGAGGAAGTTAACGGAGGACCGCGGGGGAGAAGAAGGGGGAAATAGTGGGGGAAAGGGAGAGAGGCAAACCATGAGAGAGTCTTGAATGCTGAGAACAAACTGAGGACTGATGGGTGTGGGTGGGGAGGGGGGAGATGGACATGGAGGAGGGCACTTGTGGGGATGAGCACTGGGTATTATATGGAAACCAACTTGACAATAAACTATTTGTAAAAAATAATTATAAAAAAATAAACATTGGAAAATGGAAGAAAAAATAAAAGTTGAAGAAGGTCTGAGCAGCTAGGAAATGGAGCAGTCACAATGAAGGGCACAAGAGCAGAGCAGAGGCATAAATAGGAAGGGGAGTAGTGGGCTCTGAAAAGAATTTTGTTTTAGTGAATGCTGTTGTGTAAAAAGTAAGGAGTTCTTGAGGATGACTCTTGAAACAACTTAGTTTCCTTCCTTTTATAAGTATACATTTGTCTAATAATCAACCATATGTATAATAGAAAGCATACTGCCATTTTTATTCTAGGATATTTACTTATATTTCAAATATAATCCAAATATAATCTATGTAGCTAAAGACAAACACAGGAATCACATTTGTTAACTGCAGAAAACACAATTCCTGATTCTTGACTAGATGTGCTCTGCAAAAAGGAAAGATTAGTCCATGCAAACTTTTAGTTCCTAATTGGACCTTTGACAGAAATCATTTATGTAGTCATATATTAGAAAAAAGGTGTTTTAGACAATTACTATCCTCATCATTAGGGAGAGAACCAACAGCTTGAAGACACTAGTAGATTCATTCTTAATTTCAGCACCAGACACTCATCATAAACATAATTTTACTGACAAAACTATTGTAATACATTATTATTATATTCCATAGACACTAATGATAATATGATGATTGTTATAACAGTGACAGCTCATTTTCATAGTCTTTGCTGCTTTTCAAAGATATTCTGCATAGAACAGAAATAGACACATAAATCAATAGAACAGGATAGACAGCCCATAAATAAACTCACACCTATATGGTCAATCTATGAAAAAAGAGGCAAGATATACAATGGGGAAAAGATAGTCCTTTCAACAAATGGTGTTGGAAAAACTGGACAGATATATGCAAAAAATGAAACTAGACCACTTTTTTTTTGAGAGAGAGAGAGAGAATGCAAGTGAGGAAAGGGGTCAGTAGGGGGGAAAGAGAGAGAGAGAGAGGGAGAGAAAATATCCATGCTTAGCACGGAGCCTGATGTAGGGCTTGATCCCACGACACTGGAATCTGAGCTGAAATCAAGAGTCAGGCACTCAACCAACTGAGCCACGCAGGTGCCATGGACCACTTTCTTATACCATACACAAAAATAAACTTGGAATGGTTTAAAGACCTAAATGTAAGAATGTAAACTATAAGAATCCTAGGGGAAATATGGGCAGTATTCTCTTGGACATTAGTAATAGCAAAATATTTATTGATAGGTGTCCTTAAGAGAAACAAAAGCAAAAATAAAGTAGTGGGACTACACCAAAATAAAAAGCTTTTGCACAGCAAAGGAAATCAACAAAACTAAAAGGCAGCCTAGTAAATGGGAGGGAATATTTGCAATTGATACAGCTGATAAGGGGTTAATATCCAAAATATACAAAGAACTTATATAACTCAACATTAGAAAACAATCAGATTAAAAAGTAGGCACAGTACCTAAGTAGCCATTTTCCCAAAGACAACACACCAATGGCCAACACATAAAAATGTGTTCAACATTACTAATCATTAGGGAGATAAAAGAAAACCACAATGAGATATCACCTCATATCAGCCAGAATGGCTAGAATCAAAAAAACAAGTAACAACAAGTGTTGGCAGAGGATGTGGAGAAAAGAGAATCCGCATGCACTGTTAGAGGGAATGTAAATTGGTGCAATCACTGTGGAAAACCTTATGGTGGTCCCTCAAAAACTTAGATATAAGGTATAATCCAGTAATTCTACTACTGGGTATTTACCTACAGAAAATGAAAACGCAAATTCAACAAAATACGTGCACTCCTATGTTTATTGAAGCATTATTCACAATAGCTAAGGTATGGAAGCAATCCAACTGGACACTGACAGATAAATGGTTAAAAAAGAGGGGATTTATATGTATATAATGGAATATTAGACACAAAAAAAGAAGATCTTGCCATTTGTGGCAATATAGGTGGACCTAGAGGGTATTATGCTAGGTGAAATAAATCAGAAAAAGATAAATATCATATGATTTCACTTATACGTGGAATCTAAAAAGCAAAACAAATGAACAAAAAACCAGACTTTTAAACACAAACTGCTGATTGTCAGAGGGGAGGTGGGTAGGGGGATAGGCTAAATAGACAATGGAGATTAAGAGATACAGACTTCCAGTTATAAAATAAATAAATCCTATGTTGAAAAGTACAGCATAGGGAATACAGTCAATATTTTTAATTTTTTTAATGTTTTATTTATTTCTGAGAGAGAGAGAGACAGCATGAGCAGGGGAGGGTGAGAGAGAGAGGGAGATAAAGAATATGAAACAGGCTCCAGGCTCTGAGCTGGCAGTCAGCACAGAGCCCGACACGGGGCTCGAACCCGTGAACCGTGAGATCATGACCTAAGCCGAAGTCGGATGCTTAACCAACTGAGCCACCCAAGTGCCCCTAGTCAATATTTAATAATGTTGGATGGTGACAACACTTACTGTAATGAGCACTACTGAGTAATGTATAAAATTGTCAAATCAATATGTTCTATACCTGAAACTAATATAACATCATTTGTCATTTATACTTAATTTTTTAAAAAGGTACTTTGCATAAGAATTATCTTGTAGTCTCATATGTAAGTTAGTGCTGATGTTGAGGTTAGGTACTATCCAAGTTAGGAGTCTGGATAATCATAATTTTGCCTGAGACCAGGGAATTTGGTATGTTTACACACAGAACTATTAGAAGAATTAGCACTTCCAGATCTTTACACATTTCTGGGGCTAATGAAAAAACACTGGGCTCAAGACACATGAAAACTCCATAACAATTTTTCTGTTTTCCCACCTGTCATTATAGTAATAATAATAATGGCAAGGATAAAGTGGAGTTACATGGATTTAAGTTCTTAGGGCCAGTGCCTTGGTCCTAGTAGATATTCAACATATATTTGTGGAATTTGATCCAATATATGGAGCATATATTGGGAAGGACTCTTTAGTGCCAAGTGGCAGAAATCCAATATAAACAGACTTTTAAAAAAGTCATTGGTTCAGGTAACTGGGAAGTTGGAGGAATAACACATTAGAGATGGCTAGATCTCAAGCCTCCAGCAGTGTCCACAAGACAATGCCTCTCTGCTGGCTCTGAGTTGTTCAAATGACCATTTTCAAACAAGCTCTCTCCACATGCTCTGTGATAGCCAGCAGAAGCTCCAGGCTTTTACCTTCTGTGGACTTAGTGATACTTTGCTAAGTGACCATTCTAGCAGAAGTCCTGGTGAGGATTCTCACTGATCATCTTTTGAGCTGGAGTCGGGGGAGGGGGTGAGCCGTGCCTAACCCACATGGATAATTTCTCAGAGGAGAGGAGACATTCTTTTACCAGAAGACAGGATGGACAAGTAAAGTGACAAATGTCTAGGAGAGAGAAACTTTACACTGTCTATCATGAGTGAGGACTACCTAGTGGGAATGGAGGAGATATGGGAGTCAGGAAAATCATAGTTTGGAATGTAACACTCATTCTCCTCTATATTTATAGATACCGAGACTACCGCGACCCTCCTCATTCACTGGTGCCCTATGGCTACACACTGCAGTTCTGGCACGTCCTAGCAGCTCGATTGGCTTTTATCATTGTGTTTGAGGTATCTTCTCTTAACCAATTCCTTTACTACCTTTGCCATAATGAAGTAACTAAGAATAATGCATAAAATACAACTGTGAGAACTTTCACTGTGATTATGTATGTCCAGAAGTATTATAGTAATATTATATAGCCTCTTTTTTAAATCTTTTTTCTCTTGAGTTGTTCAAGAAATAAGTGAAAGTCTATTGTTGATTGTTAATGGATAAGTCAGAAATCCTTAGTCCTAATACTCTGGGCCCATTGTTCCTCAACTTTAGGAAAATTGTAAGTTTTATCATCACTACTCACAGAGATTCAGATACATCAAGTCTGTAATTTACTTTTCACAAACCCTCCAAGATGATTCTTTCTGATGTAGGTGTTCAAAAGACTATAGTTTGGGAAGCATTGAACTGGGTATTATACAAGTGGTAGCCTCTGGTTATGTGTCATCATGGCATTATATTCAAGACACAAATAAGTATTCATTATCTTAGACTCAAAATTGATTTAGAATCTACCTAGCAATTGCCTATATGTCATTAAAAATAAATCATCAATTTTCTTTGAGTCTTTAAGAAAATTACTGCTAAAAATCATATGCTTTTTTTTTTTTATTTTTGAGAGAGAGACAGCGAGCAAGCATGAGCAGGGTAGGGGCAGAGAGAGAGGAAGACACAGAATCCAAAGCAGTCTCCAGGCTCTGAGCTGTCAGCACAGAGCCCAACGTGAGGCTCAAACTCATGAATCTCATGAATGGTGAGATCATGACCTGAGCCTAAATTGGACACTTAACTGACTGAGCCACCCAGATGCCCCAAATCATTTGTATTTCTATGACTATACTTATAAATGAAAATTTGATATCCAGTTATATATATTAAAGCTAGATTAAGGAAAAACCAAGACTGACTCTTGGCTTGGACTGTGAGTTTCCTATACCTCTTTTCTGTTGTTTTTTTCCTTTACTCCAGGGAACCAAGAGAAGACAAGCTGTTCTTCCCTGGGAATTCACTTATCAATGAATGAGCCCCTCTTAAAAGTTTTTAATAGTTTAGAATTATGGAAGCCTTTAAATTATCATCTGTCACTTTACTGATCATCCTCATATAGACAAACAGAAATGACAGTGATTCTAGAGTTTCAGCTATTAGTAAGTCAGGTAAAGAATTTGTGGCAGTTTGCCAAAAAAAAAAAAAAAAAAAAAAAGTTTCTTCCTGAAATGATCATATCCCTTAGGCCTATTGATAATTCTCACAATCAAAATTTGCAAAGTAAATTTAGCAATCTGCATTTGCAACATTTTTTTTAATATTTTTTTATTTATTTCTAGGAGAGAGAGAGAGAGAGACAGCATGAGCAGGGGAGGGTCAGAGAGAGAGGGAGACACAGACTCCGAAACAGGCTCCAGGCTCTGAGCTGGCAGTCAGCACAGAGCCCGACGCGGGGCTCGAACCCACAAACCGCGAGATCATGACCCAAGCGAAAGTCGGATGCTTAACCGACTAAGCCACCCAGGCGCCCCTGCAACATTTTCTTATAATTTTCACAATTATGCCCGTTTTATACATGAGTAAATTGAAGCTCAGAGTGACTAATTCTCTGCTAAACAGACAGCTCTTAAGTAATAAAAGCCACAGAGCCAAGATTCAGCCCTAGGTATTCTGATTCCATAGCATATGTACTTTCGGCTCTCCTTTGCATTCTCTGATCACATGTTCTTCACATTCTTTCCCAATTCCTTTCCTCATTCCCTATGAAGTGTCATCAGACCAAGTTCAGTCCTCACCTATCCCTATGGTCTTCTTCCCTCAAACACACCTCCCTTGGCCTCATTCCACTGGAGACACTGGAGAGGCTCCACATCCTTGGAGTGAGAGATGTTTTTACACCAGCTCCCAGAGCTCTTTCCAGCTAAGGATGGGCAACAGACCTAACTTGTATTCTCCCTTATGTTTTTAGCATCTTGTGTTTTGTATAAAGCACCTCATTTCATATCTGATCCCAGACCTCCCAAAAGATCTAAGGGATCGAATGAGAAGAGAGAAGTACTTAATTCAAGAGATGATGTATGAAGCAGAACTGGAGCGTCTCCAGAAGGAACGAAAGGAGAGGAAGAAAAATGGAAAAGCACACCACAATGAGTGGCCATGACAAGATGGGTGAGAGGTATGCTCATGGTCTAAAACCTCTCCTTGGGTTGAAGTTGGTGCTTTAAATTCCTTGAATCAAAGCTTGCCATTGTCCTACTGAAATGAGTCAAACTCCTTAGAAGCTTCTCAAACCAGCTTATTTCTTAATTGCACAATTTAACTTTATCTTCCCTTTCCACTAATTCCTGCAACTCTTCTCTACCTCCAGGACACTCTTGGCCTGGCAGTTGAGGTCTTTATGAGTTAGCCTCCTTGTTCCCTGAAATAAACCTTCTTCTCTGCCTTCTACTCCAGTTTGGCAGTTCTCTCTAAATAGAAAGAAGAGTCATGTTGCCTTGAGAGTTTAAAGTCACCTTTTAATCTCACCCAAGATGGCCCTCCCTCCATTACCCACTTATTGTTTCCCCAGGCTGGTCCATGTCACACCATACCCTCTAATAGGTTTTCCCCAGACTCATCCCACTGAAACTCACTTCTTATAAACTTCTCTGGTTATTGCATCATTACTACATGTATTGACCTATATATTGAACTGTATTATTAATTCATGACTTTCAAATAGTTATCAAGCTTCCCAGCACAATTGTAAGCATCTTTAGGAAAGTCTTTATGGATGATAACTTTATTCTTGCAGCTAGTTAGCATACTGTTAAGTACATGGCACCCATTAAATGCAATCCAATTAATAAAGGTTAGGTGGATTCAGGCTAAAAACATTGTAAGACAGTTTCATAATGTTCCTACATATCTTATCAAAGTTTTTCTGAAACCTTCTCTCAGGTAAGTCAGTTGTTGGCTATGTGTCCTCGGACAACTCAGTTCACCTCTGGGCCTCAGTTTCCTCACTGATGAAATGATTAGATGAGCTCTCAGTTTTGGTACTCTGTGAATCTAATATCATAGCATTTCTTTTGCCTTCCTCCACCCTTCATTTCCCCCCCTCCACTTGTCTGAAAACTAACTTTGAAAACGTTTTTCACAATCTGGCCTCCAAAAAAAATGAGCTATACAAGGAGGAAAAAAGTATGTTTTCATTTTGCATATTGATTAAGATGTAGACAATATCTGCAGAGCTATTTGTTGCTCAACTAGTGAGGTTGTGCAACCACTAGTCTAGGAGGTTATTTTGAGTTGGATATGAAGGTGGACTTGGAAAAAATCATCCAGACCCCAGGCTCACAAGGATAATAGTAGTATAAAGATATTGAACAATGCCCCTACCCTCAATTCCAGAGTAGGTCGTGGTTTCACAAAAGGCAAGACATTTTTTACAACATAATAATTTTGCCATTTCCTAGATCTGCCATCTGACTATGTGACTTTGGGGAAATTGCTTACTTTTTCTGAGCCTGCTTATTTGACAGAACTAATATGCAGCTCAAATAAGGCAATGTATGTGAGACATGTATGAAACAATACAGTGCTACCGAATACTATACAGGATTTGTTAAACATTGTGTTATGGTCCACCGGATTCTAGACCTGGCTTTGCCATTCTCTGTATGACCTGGAATGGAGTAGTCATGTGGATTTGATTTCACATTTACAAAAGTAAAGAAGTTGGACTGAACAATACTTTAAGAGCCTATCTAGTTTTTAATATTACACTGTAGGTTAACTAACTGGAATTTAATTTAAAAACTTAAAAAATATAAATATAAAATAAAAATATGAAAATAAAAAGTCTATCCAGTTTTAACCCTCTGGAATTCTAGAATTTGTTCCAAGCCCCTGCCTCCCATACCCATTCTGATCACCTCCTTCTCTGGCTCTGGTCAGCCTTCAGAGGAAAAGCCTGACTCTCCAGATGGCTTTGTTTAAAACAGACATTAGTAAAGAGAGTTGCTCCCAGGAACTCCAGTGGCTGGAGACCAAGGTAGGCATTACGTACACTTCTAGGGGCTGCACTGGGCTCTAAGGCTGGTAACCAATTGGGCGTGTCTTCTGGCCTCATCATTATGGGCTGCTTTCTCCCCAGAGGCCATTTCTAATTTTTGCTTGAAAGAATAGTATTTGTCTTATTCCTCGAACAGTTGGCAGGATGTCTCCTTGCTTCAGACTGTCTTTCTGACTCAGTCTGTTCATCTGTAAAGCAGGCACAATAATTTTTAAACCATACCTGACTCAGTTTGGGGTTACAGATTTTTTCAATGCCTCCGATTCATGGTGAGTACAAACAAACCATTGCACACCATGTTCTTAAGCCATCATGTGTACACAGGGTTTCAGTGCCTTCTTTCCTCTTTCCAGGGAATAGTTCATTTCCAAGCCAAGGACCTGAAACCTGTTTACTTCTCCTAGCTGTGCAAAAGCACATTCAATCGAATGACTACAATGCAACCACAGTGCATGTCGCAGACATTGGCAGCAGCTGGGGAGTCAGCACCCTTAAAGGACGACCTGGGAAGTCATGCTGCTGTGAAACACATTGCAGCACACAATCGCTCTCTATCCATAGACCATTCTTGACCCAGCAAGCATGCACGTCATGGGCAGTTACATTCTCAAGTTTTTAAAACCAAGGGGAACTTGTATACTGGGCCTGTTTTTCAGCCTGTTTGCTACCTTTTTTGCATTCTGTCCCATGTGAATTTTACAGACACTGGGCTAATAAGGGTATTCAGACACCTGGACACACATTCCTAGAATGTTATCATATGGTCCTAACTCCATGTCACCGAACGATACAGACAAGACCCTGTTTACAACTTTTTCTTTTTTTTTTTAATTTCAGATCTTTCTGAGGAGATTATTATGTATGACATATCTATAGCTATGTGTATGGCCATAGATGTATTTCTGTGTGTACATATGTATAGTCATGTATTCTTACATATGTACATACAAATACAGAGATATATAAAGTACATAGAAATTCCTTACTTGTAAATAGCCAAAGGGTACTGACATGAATGACAAATTTTCACATTTAAATAGTCATCAACATGAAGCCATGTTTAATGCTTGTATAATGTGATGCAATAAAATTTAAAATAAATTTATGCACATGGAATATTTTCAGTTGGGTCTTCTGAAAATCTGTTGCCTTTTTTTCTCATAGAATAAGAGAAATCAGAGAGGGATCTTTAAAGGAAGGTTTATTACTCCCACACACTCCTGAGAAATCACTTCAGAGAGAGTACATTTTTTTCCCCATCTTGTTTCTAGGCTACTTGTTTAGAATATAAAGCCAACTAATTAGAGATCTCTCAGAAGAACTTGGAAAATGTCATTGACATCCTTTGTTGAGGAAATAAGAAATATAGCCAATGACACTTATGTATGATGTTTTAATTGCCCTGATTAGTTTGGTCTGCTAATCTTTGGAAGAGGCCATCCATCCTGCGGTGGCGGCGGCGGTTTCTAAGCAATGCCTGTTGTGGTTACTCTTTTTCTAGAGATAGCAGAACCTGCCCTTGAACTATGTTATCATCTTGCCTATGTGAGTTAGGGAGATGATTACCATGTCCATCAAACACTGTCCTATCTTAGACATGTATTCACTTAAGCTGATCGATTCCCAAAGATCTTAGAGGTTTTCTTAGCCTGTATAGTACCAGCAGTCAGAGTGGCTTTGAGCAGGGTAGGACTTCAACCATTTCTTAGTTTTTTCTATGACCTGATGTTCCTGGGAGTGAAATCCTAACCCTAGCAGGACCTAAAGTAAGGAGATGCACTTTATGGAAACAGAGACAAAAAGCCACTAAAAGAGTTTCTTTGCAATCACTGGCTAAGAAGTCAAATATTTCACAGCAGCCCCAGGGAAAACGAATTTCCATGAAGAGTCTCCAGAGAGGAAATGCAAAGAGAGATTCCAATAAGACAACTTGCCATACTACTCAGCTTGTAACTTTTGTTTAGTACGCCTGAAGCTCCACCCCAAGCATCATGGCCCAATAAATCCTTGGGGCAGGGAGAGAAGTGGGGGCAAAGAATTATGAGCCCCTCTTTGGGTTTGGAATGGGCCATGAACATTCACAGCTAGGTAGAAGACTAGCAAAGGCACTGGCCAGGATAAAGAAGTAAAATTTATTAAGTATAACTTTCTACATGGTCTGAGCATAAACTGAACTTAAGACAACTCCATGGCCAAAATTTTTTTCTGCCTGTGGGGTCCTGCCTTTGCTATTCCAAGTGTTTCTGTCAGTCCCAATTCCTGAGATGATTCTCGCGTATAATTCTTTACTTCTTCTCTTTCTCCTTTACTCTCTCCCTCCCTTCCTCTTTCTTCCTACCCTCCTGCTTACCCACTTCTCCTTCCCTTCATTTCTTTCTACCAATGCAGTGAGTGCACTTATTCACCTTCCCTGCTTGGGGTACAAGTAAAATGTGGTATCTTAAGATGTCTTTAGGTTTTTAGCAGGGAGGAAGGCATAGAAATAATTTCTGATAGACTTTTTAAGAAATCAAGTGTTAGGAATACCATCACCAAGATGGAGACAGAGGTTCCTGTCTTTTGTTCCCCCTCACAAGAAGAAAACTAGCAACCATTGATGGATAAGACCACTGAGAGAAACTTAGAATGCAACAGTGATGCTGAAGCACCCCCCCCCCACCCCCTACTATGGAGACCAAAAAAGACCACTTTAGAAGGGTAAGAGGAACAGCTAATGCTGATCAGATTGTCCCTCCTCCAGGCTGGTACAGTCCTATGCCAAGAAGTCTTGCCAGACCCTGCAGTTCCTCCAGGGGGAAAAGAGAGCAGCACCCCATGTTGTGGGTCACTTCTTAGCAGTCCTCATTCCAATTTTGCCCCCACAGGAATTTCAAGGGAAACTGTAGAACTTGACCGCTGGGAATCGGGTTGTGATAGAGAAGAGGGAGGGGCTTGCAACAACCGGCAGTCAGAGCTTGGAAAACTGAGTTCCTAGCTGCAGTGCCCAAGAAGTAATCCCAACCAGTGGCTTTGTTTATCTGCAAAGCCATGACCAGCGAACTTGGTGGGATGCCTGATTCAGATCCTCAAAACACACAGGATGGCTGAATGCATAAAAAACAAAATCTAATTATATGCTGCCTAGAAGACACACCTAGACTGAGTGAAGAGATGGAAAAAGATATTTCAATTAAATGGTAACAAAACAAAACAAAATCCAAAAGGTAGCTATACTTTCCAGACAAAACAGGTATTAAACTACAATGGTAAAAGGAGGCAAAGAGGTCAGTATCTAATGGATTATATAAAGGGGTTAATCCATCTAGAAAATATAACAATTGTAAATATTTGCACCTAGCATCAGAACACCTAAACATACAAACTAAAGGCAATGGAGCTAATAAGAGAAATGAATGGCAATACACTACTAGTTGGGGACTTCAATACCCACTCTCGATAGTGGATAGATATCCAAACAGAAAATCAGTAAGAAAATGGCAGATTTAAATAATACTATAGACCGAATGGACAGAATGGATCTATGGAGAACATCTATCTGACAATACCAGAATACACATTCTTCTCAAATGCACATGGGACATTTTCTAGGATAGACCATATGTTAAACTACACAATAAATCTTAGCAAATTCAGAAAGATTGAAATCATACCAAGTATCTTCTTTGTCCATAATGGTATGAAACTAGACATCCATAAAGAAGAGAAACTGGAAAATTCATGAATGTACAGAGATTAAATAACACTCTTCTTAACAACATGGATCAAAGAAGAAATTAAAAATATCTTGGGACAAATGAAAGTGGAAACAACATACTGAAACTTATGGGATGCAGCAAAGCAGTTCTAAGAGGAAGATTCATAGCAGTAGATGCCTACATTAATAAACAAGAAATATCTCAACTAACCCAATTCTACACCCTAAAAAACTAGAAACAGAAGAAACTGAGCCCAAAGCAGAGGAAGGAAATAATAAAGATTAGAGCAGAAATAAATAAGAACAGTAAACAATTCAAAAGATTATCTTTTCATAAAACCAACTCTTAGTTTTGTTAAAGTTGACAAACTTTTAGCAAAACTGACCAAGGGGAAAAGAAAGGACCTAAACTAACAAAGTTATAAATGAAAAGGGAGACATTACAACTGAATCCACAGAAATGCAAAGATCGTAAGAGGCAACTAAGAAAAATTACATGCCAACAAACTGGAATACCTTGAATAAATGAAAAAATTCCTAGAAACATGCAACCTACCAAGAATGAATCAGGAAGAAATAGAAAATACGAACAGACGAGGGGCACTTGAGTGGTTCAGTAAAACATCTGACTTCTACTCAGGTCATGATCTTGGGGTTCATGAGTTCAATCCCTGAGTCAGGCTCTCTGCTGTCAGTGTGGTGCCTGCCTTGGATCCTATGTCCCCCTCTCTCTCTGTCCTTCCCCCACGTGCACTCTGTGTCTCTCTCAAAATGAAGAAAAAGAAGTCTGAACAGAACAATTTCTAGTAATGTAATTAAATCAGTAATCAAAAATCTCCCACCTAAGAAAAGCTCCAGGCCAGACAGCTTCAATGGTATATTTTATCAAACATTTCACCAAGAATTAATGCCAATCATTCGCAAATCTTCCCAAAAACATCAAGGAAGATGGAAGACTTCAAAACTCATTTTGCAAGGTCAGGATTACTCTGATACCAAAATCAGAAAAGGACATTATAAGGAAAGAAAAGTACAGGCCAATGTCCCTGATGAATAAGATGTAAAAATTCTCAAGAACATACTAGCAAGCTGAATTCAGCAGCACATTAAAAGGGTCATTCACCAGGATCTGGTGGGATTTATCTCTGGGTGCAATGATGGTTCAACATACACAAATCACTACATGTGATACATCACATTAATAGAATTTAAAAAATGACTATATCAATAGATAACACAAAGCTTTTGACAAAATTCATCATTTGTTCATAATAACTCCTAACAAACTAGGTATAGAAGGAACATATTTCAACATTACAAAGATCACATCATATTCAATAGTGAAAAGCTGAAAGCTTTTCCTCTAAGAACAAAAACAAAGATGACTGGGGCGCCTGGGTGGCTCAGTCAGTTAAGCGTCCAACTTCAGCTCAGGTCATGATCTCACGGTCATGGGTTCAAGCCCCGCATTGGGCTCTGTGCTGACAGCTACCTCAGAGCCTGGAGCCTACTTCAGATTCTGTGTCTCCCTCCTTAACCCTCCCCTGCTCATGCTGCCTATCTCTCTCCCTCTCCCTCTTCCTCCCTCCCTCTCTCTCTCTCAGAAATAAATAAAACATTAAAAATTTTAAAAAAAGAAAAAGAACAAAGAGGACTACTCTCACCACGTCTATTCAACATAGCATTTGAAGTTCTATCCAGAGTAATGAGGTAAGAAATAAAAGATATCAGAAATACAAAGGAAGAAGTAAAATTGTCTCTATTTACAGATGATTTTACATAGACAAAATATATAAAAACTACTATTACTAAAAAACTGTTAGATCTAATCAATGAATTCAATAAAGTTGTAGGAAACAAAATTAATATAAAAAAATCACTAGCATTTCTTATGCACTGGAAGACCAAATAGTGTTAAAATGTTCATACTACCCAAGGCAATCTACAGATTTAAAGCAATCCCTATCAAAATACCGACAGCATTTTTCACAGAACTAGAACAAACAATCCTAAAATTTGTATAGAAACACAAGACACTGAATAGCCAAAGCAATCTTGAGAAAATAAAACAAAATTGGTATCATGCTGGAGAGGCTTGGGAAGGTGGTGGAAGAGAACCCTAAGCTCACCTCATCCCACCTTTAATGCAAGATTTATCACTCACATCCAAGTAAATAAACTGGAGAGTGATCCGAAGTCTGGCAGAACAAACTCCACACTAAATGTAGAGAAGAAGCTGCATTGGAAAGGTTAGGAAGGGCAGAGATAGTGGTTAGGACCTGCCTGCTGGAGGGAGGGAGCTGCAGTCAAGGTGAGGGGAAAGCACCAGGGAGCCCATGGGGGAAAATAAATCCCCACGTCTGGCCTGAAGGGACTGAATTCCCTGCATTCGGAGGACTTGGAGACCATAACTTTAAAAGTCAGCTGACTTAGGGGTGCCTGGGTGGCTCAGTAGTTGAGTGTCTGACTTCACCTCAGGTCATAATCTCAAGGTCTATGGGTTCACACCCCAAATCAGGCTCTGTGGTGACATCTCAGAGCCTGGAGCCTGCTTTGGATCCTGTGTCTCCCTCTCTCTCTCTCTCTCTCTCTCTCTCTCTCTCTGTCCTCTCCCCCCACTCACACTCTGTCTCTCCCTCTCAAAAATAAATAATAAAAACATTTTTTAAAAATCTTTAGGAAAAAAAGTCAGCTGACTCCGCACTGGGCAAGCCAAGAGGGTGAGTGATAGCCAGTCTCCACCCTTAAAGAAACAGTAGTCCAAGGAGAGCAACATAGAAGCAAAGGCTTACACAATGGGAAGTTGATCTGTTTATACTGATTTTGGAACATGTTGGGGGAAGGGGAACAAAGGAGCTGGCAGGTGACATTTTCCTCCCCCACCCCTCAGCATAAACACAGAGCCATGTGTGGGAGGCAGCAATGCACAGCAAAGCACTTGCTACTCAACCTAGCAGTGTGCCTGCCCAGAAGTTCTCCCGAGGACTCCAAGCCTGCTGGCCTTGGCCCTGGGCTCAGTGCAAATCTTGCTAAAGCCCACACACCCTACCCAGCTACTGAATACAGAGATGTTGCACACCCCAGTTGCTGCACTTCTTGCCCAGCCATTGTGCACACAGACACTAGGAGCGTAGATGCTGTACCCAGCCACTGCATGAGAAGATGCTGCAAGCCACTGGCCGCTACAGCTGCTGCATGTCATGCCCCCAGTGGCCACTGGGCTGTGAGGGATAGAGCTGGACTAGTGGCTCAGTGCAAATTTTGCTAACACAGCCACACAGCACCTGAGCCCTTCTGCTGTCACATCCCTCAAAGCCAGCCTGCCTGCAGCTCACTAGCATCACAGAGAGCAAGCACAATCCACAACAGGCAAAGAGTCAGTGCAGATGTCTGGTGTGAAAGGAAAAGCGATTCAGACTCAATACCAGGACGCAAGCAATGCACATAGGAGACTCCTTTGAAGAATAGGTTCTGATGAACAAGGGACATTGCACTGGAGGTCACTACACGTCCTATTCACATGTCTTCTAAAGAGCAGAAGATGTATCTGACCTTCCTAACTCAAAGAAACTTACACAGAGAGGTAGACAAAATGAGGAGACAGAGAAATATCTCCCAAATGAAAGAACAAGACAAAATTACAACTGATCTAAGCAAAAGAGAAATAAGGAATATGCCTGATACAGAATTTAAAGTAATGATCATGTGCAAAAATTCTCAACAAGATACTAGCAACCTAGATCTGACATTAAAAGAATTATTCACCAGGATCAAGTAGGATTTATTCCTGGGATGCAGGGCTGGTTCAATATCCACAAATCAACGTGATACATCATATATTTTTTTTTTTTTAGACTTAAGATTTTATTTTATTTTATTTATTTTTTTTTTTTACAAATAGTTTATTGTCAAATTAGTTTCCACATAACACTCAGTGCTCATCCCCAAAGTGCCCTCCTCCATGCCCCTCCCCCTCTCCCCCCCTCATCCATCAGTCCTCAGTTTTTGTCAGCATTCAAGAGTCTCTCATGGTTTGCCTCTCTCCCTTTCCCCCACCATTTCCCCCCTTCTTCTCCCCCTTGGTCCTCCATCAAGTTCCTCCTAATCCTCCTCTACGTGCAAACATAAGATATTTGTCCTTCTCTGCCTGACTTATTTCGCTCAGCATAACACCCTCAAGGTCCATCCATGTTGCTACACATGGCCAGATTTCATTGTTTCTCATTGCCATGGAGTATTCCATGGTATAGATAAACCACATCTTCTTGATCCATTCATCTGTTGATGGACACTTAGGCTCTTTCCATGTTTTAGCTATTGTGGAGAGTGCTGCTATGAACATTGGGGTACATGTGCTCCTATGCATCAGCATTTCTGCGTGATACATCATATTAATAAAATTGATTTTATTAATTAAATTAATAAAAGAAAGGGTCAGAATCACATGATCCTCTCAATAGATGAGGGAAAAGATTTGACAAAATACAGCATCCTTTCCTGATAAAAAACCCTCAAGAAAGTAGGGATAGAAGGATCACACCTCAGGATTATAAAGGCCATATACAAAAGACCCACTGCTAATATCATCCTCAATGGGGAAAAACTGAGAGCTTTCCCCCTGCATTCAGGAATACAAGGATCTCCACCCTCACCACTGTTATTCAACATACTGTTGGAAGTCCTAGCCTCAGTAATCAGACAACAAAGAAATAAAAGGCATCCAAATCAGCAAGGAGGAACTCAAACTTTCACTATCCACAGAGAACATGATACTCTATGTGGAAAACCTAAAAGACTGCACGAAAAAAAAACTGCTAGACCTGGCCCATGAATTCAGCAAAGTCACAGGATATAAAATCAATGCAGAGAAATCAGTTGGATTTCTATACACGAATAATGAAGCAGCAGAAAGAGAAATCAAGGAATCGATTCCCTTTACAATTGCACCAAAAAACAATAAAATATCTAGGAACAAACCTAACCAACGAAGTAAAAAAATCTATAAACCGAAAACTGTAGAAAGCTTATGAAAACCTACAAAAAAAAAAAAAAAAAAAAAGGGAAAACAGTCCAAGCTCATGAATTGGAAGAATACTGTTAAAATGTCAATACTACCCAAAGCAGTCTACATATTCAATGCAATACCTATCAAAATAACACCAGCATTCTTCATAGAGTTAGAACAAACAACCCTAAAATTTATATGAAACTAGAAAAGATCCCAAATAGGCAAAGCAATCCTGAAAAAGAAAACCAAAGCTGGAGGCATCATAATTCCAGACTTTAAGCTGTATCCAAAGCTGTAACCATCAAGACAGTATGGTACTGGCATAAGAACAGACACGTGGATCAATGGAATAGAATAGAGAACCCAGAAATGGACACACAAATGTATGACCAACAAATCTTCAACAAAGCAGGAAGGAATATCCAATAGAAAAAGACCTGTCTTTTCAACAAATGGTGTTGAGAAAACTGGATAGCTACATGCAAAGGAATGAAACTTGACCACTTTCTTATACCATACACAAAAATAAATTCAAAATGGATTAAGTCCTAAATATAAGACCTGAAACTATAAAAGTCCTAGAAGAGAACATAGGTAGTCATTTCTATGATATTGGCCATAGAAATTTATCTCCTGAGGTGAGGGAAATAAAAACAAAACTAAACTGTTGGAACTATATAAAAATACAAAATCTTCTGCACAATGAAGGAAATAAACAAAACTAAAAGACAACCTACAGAATGGGAGAAGTTATTTGCAAATAACATATCTGATAAAGAGTATCCAAAATAAATAAAAAACTGATACAACTCAATACCCAAAAGGCAAAGAATCCAATTTTAAAATGGGAAGAAGACATGAATAGGCATTTCTCCAGAGAGGACATACATATGGCCAATGGACACATGGAAAGATGCTCAACATCAGTCACCATCAGGGAAATGCAAATCAAAACTACAAGGAGATATCACCTCATACCTCTCAGAATGGCTAAAACCAACAACACAAGAAGCAGGTGTTGGCAAGGATGTGGAGAAAAACGAGCCCTCTTACAGTTGGTGGGAATGCCAACTGGTGCAGCCACTGTGGAAAACCGTATGGAGGTTCCTCAGAAAGTTATAAATCGAACTACTCTACAATCCAGTAATTGCACTACTGAGAATCTATCCCCAAAATACAAAAATACTAACTCAAAGTGATACATGAACTTCTATGTTTATTGCAGCACCATTTACAAATTATGGGAGCAACCCAAGTGTCCATTGATAGTCGAATGGATAAAGAAGATGTGGAGTATACACACACATACACACACATACACACACACACGTATCATAAAAGAATGAAATTTTGCCATTTGCAGTGACATTGAGGGAGTGAGAGAGTATACTGCTAAGTGAAATAAGTCAGACAAATAGGATATGATTTCACTCATATGTGGAATATAAAAAACAAAAGAAACAAGCAAAGAAAAAAAAAGAGACAGAGAGGCAAACCAAGAATTGCGCTCTTAATTATAGAGAGCAAACTGATGGTTACCAGAGGGGAGATGGGTGGGGGAATTGGTGAAATAGATGATGAAACTAAAAAATACACTTACGGGGGCGGGGGCAAGATGGCAGAGAAGTAGGGAACTCCTACATTGCACTCACACCCATATCTCGCACGGAGAAGGCCTGAAGCCACAGGAACCCTTACAGAATCCAGGAGTTTGGGAGGAAAAAGAGACAGAGACTGCTGAGAAAACCTTCTAGCGTGAGTGCGAACTGGGGAAAGATAAAATTGGGCCGGGACCAGAGACACAGAGGGATGGGGGTGATTCCCACTCTGGGGAGAGCTTAGAGGGGAAAGAGAGTGGCCGAAACTGCTCAAGACACTGTCCCTGTAGCTGGGGAACAGAAAAACCTCCACTCGGGACACAGAGGGACCTGGTTTCCTTCTATCCAGCTGACCCTAGGCTGGACGCACTCATCCAGGCAACCCCCCGGGGTGAAACTGCTCCACGCTTGCCAAACAGACCTGGAGGAGACGGGAGCAGTGGCTTCTGGCTCAATCCCCTGGGGGTAGGCAAAAGGCTTGAGACTGCCCTGAGGGGATCGCCTGCGAGTTTGTGTTTCCGGCAATTTCAGTGGAGTGCTCAGACTGGGATCTGGAAACGAGGCCTGGCCTGGGATATAGAGCACGGCCCGTCTTGGCTGCGCCCCTGTCATGGGGAGTTTACACACCCAAAAAAGTGAGGTGCAGCCCTTGGTTCAAGAAGGGACTGGAGCGCCGCCACTCTTCTCCCCACAACCACCAAGGCAGGACTCCCATGGGGTGCATTGGATCAAACCACGCCCATCACTGCTAGAGAGCTGCCCTCCTCCCCTCCCACCTTTTTTTTTTTTTTTTTTCTTACTGGAGCCAGGCAAGACCAATTCTGGTCACTGGCTTACTTAAACAGTCAAATTTAATCCATTCTCTAGATGTAAATTCTACACCTACCTACCTTTTCATCTCTTTCTCTCTGGAGTAATCAGACAATATAGTTTTCCTGGATAACACCATCGTCATTTCTTTCACCTCTTAAACCATATTTCACTCTTTCGCTCTTTGAAAAAAGCTTCTTATTCCTTCTGCCTGCTCATTTCATTTCCAATTTCACCTCATCCCCGTCCTGTCATTTCTCTCCTTTATGCTCTTCAACCAGCTCTGCATACACCTGGCTATTTAATTGTAGGTGGGAAATCTGGTTACATGCTTTAAACTGTTCTTTGTCTATTGAGTTTCTTCTTTTTTCCTTTTCTTCTTTTCTTTTTTATGTATTTTTATTTTTTATTATTTGCCTTCCCTCCTCCCTCTTTTCTACTTACTTTTTCGTTTTCCCTTTCAGTTTGTGTGTTTGTTGGATTTGTCTGTGTGTTTGTGTGCCTTTGTTCCCTGTGTGTTTGTCTGTTTTCTTTTCCAGGGCTACCTCAAGAAACAAGCCAAAGTACACATGGTGGAGAGTCCCAAATACCACTACGAGTAGGAAAATAAAATAACCAAGGTCTCAACAAGAGAGACCAAGATATACCATTCAAAGAACACTTTCTGAACAGACAGGCCATGGACAGTCAAAGAGCTTTCTTTGGTGCGGCACTCACAGGTGCAGAGTGCATAACAAGCTTCTAAAACTAACAAGAGATAGAAAGCTAACCAAAATGATGAATGAAAGAACTCTCCTGCAAAGAAATTCCAGGAAGAATTGACAGCTAAAGAACTGCTCGAAGTAGATATAAGCAACATAACTGAGCAAGAATTTAGAACAATAATCATAAAATTAATCACTGGGCTTGAAAAAGCATGGAGGACATCAGAGAAACATTGGTTACAAACACTATGGAGCTTAAAAATAGTTACGATGAATTTAAAAATGCGATAAATGAGATACATAATAAACTGAAGGTGTCCAATGCACAGATTGAAGAGGTGGAAAGGAGAATAAGTTATTTAGAAGACACAATTATAGAAAAAGAAGAAACTGAGAAAAACAGAGATAAACTGATTCAGGAACATGAAAGAAGAGTTCGAGAGCTCAGCAATACAATCAAATGGAACAATATCTGTATCATAGGAATGCCAGAAGAGGAAGAGAGAAGGAAAGATGCTGAAGGAGTCCTGGAACAATATATAGCAGAGAACTTACCCCAAACTGGGGAGGGAAGTAGATGTTGAAATTCAAGAAACACAGAAAACTCCCCTCAGACATAACTTGAATCGATCTTCTGCATGACATATCATAGTGGAACTGGCAAAATGTAAAGACAGAATTTTGAAAGCAGCTCGGGAGAAAAGGGCCCTAACATACAAAGGGAGTGGTGACAGACCTATCTAATGAAACTTGGCAGGCCAGAAAGGAATGGCAGGAGATCTTCATTGTGATGAACAGAAAAAATATGCAGCCAAGAATCCTCTGTCCAGCAAGCCTGTCATTCAGAATAGAAGGAGAGATAAAAGTCATTCCAAATAAACAAAAATTGAAAGAATTTGTCACCACTAAACCAGCCCTACAAGAAATCCTGAGGGAGACCCTCTGAGGGAAATGTTGCAAGGAACGCACAGTGCTAGAGACACCACCACAAGCATGAATCCCACAAACGACACAATGACTCTAAACCCATATATTTCAATAATAACACTGAATGTAAATGGACTAAATGCCCCAATCAAAAGACATAGGGTAGCAGAATGGATAAAAAACAAAATTCATCTATTTGCTGTCTACAAGAAACCCATTTTAGACTGGAAGACACCTACAGATTGAAAGTAAGGGGATGGAGAAATATCTATCATAAAAAAAAAAAAAAGCTGGAGTAACTATACATATATCAGACAAACTGGACTTTAAAATAAAGACAGTAACAAGGGATGAAGAAGGGCATTATATAATAATTACAAGGTCTATCCATCAAGAAGAGCTAACAATTATAAATGTCTACGCACCAAATATAGGAGCACCTAAATACAAAGAACAATTAATCACAAACAGAAACACTCTTATCGATAAGAACATGCTAATATAGCAGGGGACTTTAATACTCTACTTACAGCAATGGACAGATCAACTAGACAGAAAATCAACAAAGACACAATGGACTTAAATGACACATTGCACCAGATGGATTTGACAGATCTATTTAGCACTCTACATGCTGAGGCCTTGGAATTCACTTTCTTCTCAAGTGCGCATGGCACGTTCTCCAAGATAGATCACATACTGGGACATAAAGCATCTCGCAATAAATATAAAAGAATTGAGGTCATACCATGCACACTTTCAGGTCACAATGCTATGAAACTCGAAATCAATCACAGGAAGAAGTCTGGAAAACCTCCAAAAACATGGAGTTTAAAGAACACCCTACTAAAGAACGAATGGGACAATCAGGCCAATTAGAGAAGAAATTAAAAAATACATGGAAACAAATAAAAATGAGAATACAACAATCCAAACTCTATGGGATGCGGTGAAAGCAGTCCTAAGAGGAAAGTACATTGCACTGCAGGCCTATTTCAAGAAATTAGAAAAAGCTCAAGTGCAAAATCTAACAGTGCACCTATAGTAACTAGAGGGATAGTAACAAGAGCATCCCAAACCCATTAGTAGAAGAGAAATAATAAAAATCAGGGCAGAAATAAACAATATATAAACCAAAGAAACAGTTGAACAGATCAATGAAACCAAGAGTTGGTTTTTTGAAAAAATAAACAAAATTGACAAACCTCTAGCCAGGCTTCTCAAAAAGAAAAGAGAGAGCACTCAAATAGACAAAATCATGAATGAAAATGGAATGATTACAACCAACCCCTCAGAAATACGAGGAACTATCAGGGAATACTATGAAAAAATATGCCAACAAACTGGACAACTTAGAAAAAATGGACAAAATCCTAAACACACAATCACTACCAAAATTCATACCGGAAGAGATAAACAACCTGAACAGACCTAGATCAAGTGAGGAAATCGAATCAGTTATCAAAAATCTCCCAACAAATAAGAGCCCTGGGCCAGATGGCTTCCCTGGGGAATTCTACCAGACATTTAAAACAGAATATCCATTCTTCTCAAACTATTCCAAAAAATAGAAATCAAAGGAAAACTTCCAGACTCATTTTATGAAGCCAGCATCACTTTGATTCCCAAGCCAGACAGAGACCCAGCAAAAATGGAGAACTACAGGCCAATATCCTTGATGAATACAGATGCAAAAATCCTCAACAAGATACTTGCAAATCGAATTCAACAGCACATAAAAAGAATCATCCACCAAGATCAAGTGGGATTCATTCCTGGGTTACAGGGCTGGTTCAATATTCACAAATCAATGTGATACATTACATCAACAAAAGAAAAGATAAAAACCATATGATCCTGTCAATAGATGCAGAAAAAGCATTTGACAAAATACAACATCCCTTCTTAATAAAGACCCTCGAGAAGTCGGGATAGCAGGAACTTATTTAAACATCATAAAAGTCATCTATGAGAAACCCTCAGCTAACATCATCCTCAATGGGGAAAAACTGAGAACTTTCCCCCTGAGATCAGGAACACGACAGGGATGTCCACTCTCACCACTGTTGTTTAACATAGTGCTGGAAGTCCTAGCATCAGCCATCAGACAACAAAAGGAAATCAAAGGCATCAAAATCGGCAAAGAAGTCAAACTCTCACTTTTCGCAGACGACATGATACTTTATATAGAAAACCCGACAGACTCCACCAGAAGCCTACTAGAACTGATCCAAGGATTTAGCAAAGTTTCAGGGTACAAAATCAACATGCAGAAATCGGTTGCATTTTTATACACCAACAATGAAGCAACAGAAACAGAATTCAAGAAGCTGATCCCATTCACAATTGCACAAAAAACCATAGAATACCTAGGAATAAACTAACCAAGGATACAAGAGATCTGTATGATGAAAACTATAATAAACTTATGAAGGAAATTGAAGAAGACACAAAGAAATGGAAAAACATTCCATGCTCAGGGATTGGAAGAATAAATATAGTTAAAATGTCATTACTACCCAAAGCAATCTACACATTCAATGCAATTCCAATCAAAATTGCACGAGCATTCTTCTCAAAACTAGAACAAACTATCCTAAAATTTGTATGGAACCACAAAAGGCCCCGAATA